>NC_141782.1:13919809-15119809 GCF_054643075.1 Acanthaster planci
GTCTACAATAACAATGATCAGTCACATTATGAACAGTAACATGACAACAAACTGGCAGCTGTTAATTGGCAGAGGCAGCTCCAAGGCTTTGTTTTATTTGATTATACTACGGAGGTCATGTTGTCAACGAGCCGAGTAAGATATTATGTGGACCAACGTGGAGGAGAAATTCAATGGCGCACCCAACTTGGTTGATTGCTGGTACAAATGGCTTTGGATTTGCTTTGTGTTATTTTATTTTAAAATCGTTTTCCCCCGAAATTTCCTGTTTTCCAAAGTTTTTGTTCATCACCATTTCCTCGGGCTTTGTGAGCGGTATGACGATTTTTTGTTCGTGGGTTTGCGTGTTCAGGTACACTTTAAGTATACCTCCAACCATACATCGACAGAAAGGGGCAAACACTCGTGCATCCAGGACTGAAGTCCGGCGGGGGGTATAATTTTTTTCCAATAATGATTGTCACATGTTTTTCCTTCGTGAAAAATGAATCACACGCCCAGGAGGTTGAGCCATTTCTACAAGGCTGGTGCCTTCAATGCCCCCAAACCCCAAATAATAAATTAGTAACATTTCTGGGGAGCACCCCCTGTACCCCGCTACCGGTGGTTACACCACTGGGTGAACCTCTTTCCATCGGGCGGGGTGGAAGGAAATACTTTATCAGCTGTAAAGTTACACGCAAAACTATAGAAAGAGGGTAATTCCAAGGCATTTGACACCATGTGGATAGTTTCCACCCCTCCTTTCTTTTGCGTCTCTCATTTTCCAACCCCCCCCAAGCTTTCCATTTTTTAACGGGGAACGCTCTCCCTTGCAGGCGCCCCGACGCCTACGTCCCTGGTTTTGTTGTACGATTCAAATGGTTTTTGTAGTCTTTTACAGACCGAATGGCGGTTGGAACTACCGCAGTAATGGATCGAGCACAATAAGCCAATCTTGGGACAAATTACATGCATAATAATGTGAGCATAAAATTCGTCATATTTGACTAGGCAATTAAAAGTAACGACCATCTCCTAAGATTTTCCCTAGCGATGTAATACATAAAAGCTTTGTTCTTGTGGGGGCCAACGTAGTCTGTACTAGAACACCTTTGGCGAGGTGTAGGAAAGGAACACGAGAAGAGAATTCGCAATTATTTGCTACGGTATTTCTTTTCGGAGTGCAGAGGAAAGCTTCAAAGGCAAAATAAGACGACTAATCGTGTACTCATCATGACCGCCTCTGTCATAGTTCTCATGGGTAAGAAAACATTTTCCCTGTAATTTATTGAGATCAAAGGGTCAGTGCATTTTTCATCAGAACCTTTGAATTTTTTTTTCAGATGATTATTCTTGTTTTGACATGGTGGCTTTTTAGAGCAAAAAAAAATCCATTTTAATTTTCAAGGGTAGACTATTCAATGTCATTCAGTGGATCAAAAGCCGATGGTAATTGATAGTAGCACTTTAAAAACACCAGGTTCAGACTGGTGAAGGGTCAGATATGACCCAAAACAGGACATAATTTGACCCAGAAAGGGTCACGTCCCATGGGACCGAGATTCCGGGTCAGTCTAACACTGGTGTTTTTAGATTGTATAGCTTTCCGTCGCCGGGGGTGGTGGGATAAGTCACAAGCTGGGTTGGGTTAGATTGGAACCCACGACCTCCTGCTTAGTGGTAATTAACTACCAAGTTAGCCGGACTGTCGAGCAGCTGGTTAAAACCCAAATAACAGTTGCTAGTGCAAGCTGCTTTGTGTCGCGGAGATGTTGATTTTGTACCATAGGATTTACCCTGATACGGACGTATAGATGTACAGTGTCTTATTAGCGTGATCCGAGAATTACGAAGTAGTCTAAGGCTTGCTCGGGTATGATTGGTCCCCCTCTCCCACGGAAAGCCAATTTAAAATAATTGATCGAATGCAGTACATTGGATTCGAGTCATCCACTGATTCCGGTCAAGATATGGCCGAGTGGCTCAGTAAGACGTCTGCAATTTTTACGCAGGAAGTCAATGGTTCGAATTTCGCCCGAACAAGATCATGATTTTTGTACCGCAAGTCCCAGACCACGTACCAATACGGTGGTGTGAACATCGGTGTAAAGGGAATCCATGGGAAAAAAATGTCAGTGTTATTTTTAAAAGAATCTGTGAACTAAAGACTGCTGAATTTACTTATGATTTGCTGTTCCAGATTTTCGTCGTTATTGACAGTTGTTTGAGTACATTGCAATAAGTCACCGACCAACCTTTGATGGAAAATTCTGGCCTTATAATTTGAACACCCTGGAAAATGAGTCACAGGTCGCCAGTGAGAGGCCTTTGCCAACAATTTGCACAATGAAAACCACTAGGATTGCTCCAAATTGCCAACCCACACAATGTCTATTTTTATCAGGATGCCAGTTTTAAACACCAATGACGTCAAATGATGGGGACGGGGCATGCTCCCGCCACTTTTTTTTTCTGGATGTTAACTTTTAAAAAATTAGGGTAATATGCCAATATTTAGTTCATATTTCAGATTATTTGTTTAATTAATAACTCCAAAATGTTTAGGAAAAGCAAGTTTTAAATTAATTCATATACACCGTTTGGTGCTTAATTGGTGCAGTGGTGCACCTTGAAGTCAGAAAAATAGGAAGCTTTAAACACAGTTTGTATTTACACCTCATGGTGGCTTTTGATTTCTACTTTTCTTTTAGTTGCATTGTTTACTTTATAGTATTTGTGTACATTATAAATAAAATTATTTGAAAAATTAAACAAGTCTTGCAAAAGCACTAAAATAGTTTAAGCGGTCAGACGTTGCCTCAGACAGACCTTATACAATCCGAAATTGTCTGGGCCCCTTTTCAAGCCCTGGACCCCATACCGTTAGGGCTTCGTGCTACGTGCTAGCTTATACGCCATTGAAAATCGACTGATACCCACGATTAATCCAAAACCTCTTCCTTTTCCAGATGAAGATATAATGGACCTATGACTCATTTCTTGAGCGGAGCAGATTTTTTTTCATACATTGATGTTTGTTTTTCTCAGTGACCCTCTTGCCATGGTGTGTTTCATCAAACACTTGCTATTTCGGCCAGGAGCCGGACACGAGTCACAACGAGAGGCTCCGCTGGTTGATACCCTGGACACTAAATGACCACTGCGTATGTGCCAGCATCCGACTAGGAGGAGTAAACTCCAACCCCCCAACAGCTATCCTACGAACCGTTCTACACAGACAACCCACTGTTTCGAACAGACGTAGAATAGGCATAAACATATACACCTATAAACTATAAACCTATAAACCTATACATGCGATGAATTATGATAACCAAGATAGTCACTGAGTGTAGGGTATGACATCCTTATTATTTTGTGGCTGCAACAAGAGAGCAGCCGTTATGTTCTTGACACTAAACGAGTAGTCATCGTCTCTGCCCCACTTCCGCTTACAAGAGTCATCACATTCAGCAGCATAACCATAGGTTTAAATCTTATGTGCACAACTTGTGAAAACTAGTTGCATGTAAGAAAATATCAGGTAGCTAAGAAAAACCAAAAAGATTGAAATTACTTAAAATAAGCCCAAAAAACTAGAAAGCAAAGTGAAGATAAAAGTTTGTTAGAACAGTTTGTGAAGCTGACTACTAAACATCCTTGGACTCAAATGCAGTTATTCTCAAACGAGACACAAAACACAACTTGAAACAAAAGGGTTGACTTTAGGGCATCGCTCTTCGTGCCGCTAATCCTTTTCTTTATTTTAGTTTTTCATTCATAATTTACGCATAGTCTAAATTGGACATAAAAACATGGGGGCACGCTTGCCCAAATCCTTGCCACGCTTGGCATCTTGTGGGCCCAAGAAACATGGCACACTTGCCAACCAGAAAACTTGCCCATCGGAACAAATGGGCGGTAGTCACAGTGCTTTTCATTTGGTTCCTTGACTAGACGTTCTTATGACGTTGCTAAATAACATATCGTAATGAATTTCAGAAAGTATGCCGATTGTTTCCACCGCTGGCAAATACCGTGTCGGAATTGGAAGCCCCGCCATAACTACCGTGTGCTTGGCGCAGTGTTGTTAAGATTGAACGCGAATTTGTTACTGCAACACTTTAAGGGCAAATTCAAAGTCTTCATATGAACTATTAGTTTATCTATTTTAAATCGAGACACTTCTGCCTGTCGCTCCCAGACAATTCCTGCCTCATGTCTAGCCTACTTCATTCAATGGTGGTGGAGGGGACTCGGCGGGTTTATTTTCATTTAACGGCAACGAAGAGCTATACCAAAGTGAATAACGGCGGTAGAAGCAGAGCGTGATTTGGAGTTCCATATAACAATTTCAGGGTTGACCCGGCTGACCCACATATTCGCGATATGTGTTCTTCTGAGTTCCTTCCATGGGGGGGTGGCGGCCAGGTGCCCTGAGCATGCTCAATATTATTTAGAGATCTTTCCCTCTATATTGCGAACAGGCTGCTCGAGGCCGCAACCTGGAACCCGGCACACATAACGTGTTCCTGCTGATGAGAATAATAAATGTTATCTTGATATCTTGAAGCGATAAAATGAACTAAACAAGAGGTGGTTGATCAAGCAACAAAGCATAATTAATTTGTCACATTGAATTAACATATTTGTAGATATAAACATCAGATAAACATAATAGTGTTTAGAGAAAGAAACGTTGTTTTAGATAAAAAAGAACGAGACTCTTTGACCGTAAAGCCATGCTGTAACTCAAGCGTAAGTAGTAACTGGAATCAATGACCAGGACGTACGTAGGATCAACAACAAGCGATTTTGAAAGCGCAAACTCAGTAGTATACATGTAATAGTCCATAATATGTTACCAGCCATGCCTTCGAAAACTTCGTGGAATCGAACAATGTTTCAAACAATCTGTGTGAAAAATACCAAACATAAGTTGAAAAAAGCCTGCATTAATTGCCGTGATAAGTTCTCATACAGAATATCTAGATTAGGAACTCCTTCGCTGTGCATTCTGCTAAGATCTAAATATTTTTGCTGTTTGCTTCAGATCTAAATCTAACAGTCACCCGTTATCATTTGAGTGTATAGTTTGCTTAATGCAGGTTTTCCTCAAGGGTGTCGATTTCATCTTCAAGCATTCTTTTGAACAGATAATCAAGAAAAGCTTGTAAACTGATGAAAAAAGGATTTCAACATGTAACAATAAACAAGCTTATCTTGAATTATGATACAGAGTCGGTATACGTTGTTTTAATCATATGTGAAATACCATTAATACCATTACGTTAATAAGTCACTTGCGATTTTCCACTGGAATTACTTCAATCTACCCCCAGAAATTTCAGCCTCTGAGTTAGCCTTGGATTTGAAAAAAATAATAACTTTCCAGTCAGTCTCGCTGGACGTGTAGCTCAGCGTCGTTTCACAAGGTACCATGGTCATTAATCTAATTGTAGCTAAGTACTGTGATGCGGTCGGATGTTCTATTAGTAACTGCCGGTTGTTTACCTGTTACCGTGGTAACACTGTGACTGCTCATGTTTTTATGAAGAGAGCTCGTGACTGTTGCTTGTGAAAGACTATAGACTATTCGCTCTTTTTGGGTTAAATTATGTATGCCGCATTACATGGTGAAAACGGTAAAACACACAGTAAGTTGGCTGCCTTTAGTTACATTGACATATAAATTATATAGATTTCTGTGCTAATTAGAGTTTCCTTTGAAACACGTTACCACGTAGAAGTACTGGTACGTACACCTTTGGCTGTGAGACAGTGTGAGACAGAAACTGAGCTATTAAATGTGTGTTTAATACAGTGTTCTTCCAGACAAACCTTGTTGAGTAGTACAAAATACAAAGAACCACCAGGCTATTTCTTTGTCCATTTACTTACTGTACTAATTAATGACGTCTATATCACATCTGGCACACTAGTCTCTCAGGTAATTTGGATCTAGTAGGTAGTCATGGCAAAGTATATCAAATTACAACTCGAAAATGTAACGGTGCGTTGTCAAAATAATAAGCTGTAGCTGTTACACATCATTAATTGTATTTTTAAGAGTAAAAAAGAGCACAATTATATGTATGATAAGTATCCTTGGAATTGGACCATTCCAGACTAGGACAACAAACGACACAAGTTATTCATTTTAATCTGTCAAAATAAGCCCCAAACTCGTATATCTTACTGTGTGCACTATTTCAGAATTGGTCGTAGAACGCAGGACAACTGAATTGTAAAATAGGCCTGCCTACGTTTATTTACCTGTCATAATTATAATCTGCTGTACCTAATACCAATGACCTGTCTACCAAATGGGAAGAGAACAAAAGAAAAATACTGGCTTCGCATGTTGCTTTCAAGCCGTACTTTTTTTTTGTTTTCTTAGTTTCCATTCTTCATCTTTTGTGTTTTTGTCCTTTTACCTTTTTGTTTTTGCCACTTTGGGCAGTGTTTGCAGGGTCAACCCGGATATCGCCCGCCAGTTGGCTTTATTTAAGGGTCGGCTATAATGAAACTTAAAGCAAGGTTAACTCGAGATTTTTGAAAGAAGAGAGAAATGATAACTGTAAAATGAAACTTAAAGACCAAATTAGTACCCGTGTTTCGTTTAATTAATTTCCTTTGATTTAAAAAATGTAAAATGAACATACGAAATGTACGTTAGTGTTTCAGCCAGATTTGAAAAAACAAATACTGAAAGGGGGCTTAGAACGCATGCCAGCCATAAAACAATCTGCTTTCATTATTCACAATTTGTAAGGGATATTCTGGAAATATAATTGAAAATGGCTTCCACATGAATGAGATCCTTCGTTTATATTCCGTGTACCATTTTTTAAACTGAATATTTCTGTTTTTTTGTTGGTTTTTTTTACTGGCGGACATTGGTTGAGTGGGTGCAACGGGGATCTTGCAATATCGGCGAATATCTAATTTTTTCTCATCCATCAAAGCGCATAAGGCCCCTAGTTTAGTCACACTCCACATAAATACCACAAAGGCTTTCCTAAAAACCTTTGTGTTGTTTTTGGTGCTGAAAAAGTCGCTCTGGACTGTGCCCTTCAAACATAATGTGTTTTACAATCGAGAGTAACGTAATTACGTTTACTTGAGCAAGTTGTGACATTTCGATCATAGGAAAATCTTTCTAGCAGAATCGTTTGCCTTTGAGAAAGATTCTGCTAAGATCGAAACGCCAGGCCCTCCATATTTTGTGATTTGTAATTTAGGTCACTGTAGTCAGCAAGTAGTTTGCAGCTGTTTGGTATTACATATCTATGGAAATTGTGACACTATTTTGACAATGACTGGATTTCACTTTTGCAACGTCAACGTCTGAGACAACTTTTAATAAAAACTCACTACGTTACCAAGACAACACTTACGTCAATCCCTGCTTGTCTGACACATTCTGGTACGATATATCCAAACGCAGATGCTCGACAAGGGCCTGAAAGGGGGGTGGTAAAAAAGCCGTCTACTTTTTCTCGCTAACGCCGAGCTAATTTTAGTAGGCAGAGCCAAGTTTTAGATGCCAAACCACTGCAGCGGAGACTGCAAGTGATGATTGACAAAACCATTGTAATTTCACTGCCCGCGAGCAACGCATGGCCCCTGGACAAAAAGCTATAGCGATCCTTGCTCACCATAACCATTAAATTGCTTCGAGCCCAATTCCGTGTAAAGCCTACATTGGCTTCCAATGGATTTTAGGCCCCCATATATGGGTTTAATTGAAAGAAAATGGCGGGAATAAAGCCTTTTGTCGAAACTGGTCTATATTTGTCAGCAGAATGTCTTGTTATTGTGATAAGAGAAATGAACTTGCCTATTTAAGAGATCCTCCAAACCTCCATTTTATGTAATCAATAAGGTAAAGAAGGATTTGCTAACACATTGAAAACGAATTTCACCGGCCCCCATAATTAGCCGAAATCCTTGGTTACCGCAACCTACGTCATCATCTTTTCTACAAACTGATGAAAGGATGTAGCCATAGTAACGGAGCCACCAGAACTGCCTCGCGATGGAACTGAAGCCTTTTTGAGCTAGTGAGGGATGATGCCACTTTAAAAATTCATTTGCCGCTCATTTGTCATCTATCATTTTTATCATCATTATGCTGTAATTTTGAATGGAATGCATAATTATGGCTTTGCAAGTTTAGTTACGTTATAAGGTAAAAATCGTTGTTCTTCGAAATTGTTCGATCACGAGATTTGTGCAAGGCAGCTGTGTTAGCTATTTGTCTTTCGAGAAAACAATAGAAACTTCAATCGGCTTCCACACAAAAGCCCAGATATTTAGCTTCAAACCTCCTCCCTTAGGTTGAGCAGACGGAGGGCGGATACAGACATTACTCTTTTACGATTGTTATTTTTTTCATCCGTAAAAGAGCCTCGCATGCCCTCCAAAGGAAGGTGTTGGTAGCATTTTTGTAATCATTGGCGCTCCAATTGGAAAGCTTTGCCCCTGGTGGAAACGGCACTGGTTTGATTGAACTGTACCTGCGGGCACAGCATTTTATGTAAGCTATAGGGAGTAAGATATTTAGACTTCTTGGGTCAAACCGTTCAAATAGATTTCTCAAAATCATTATTTTTTTCAAATACTATTTTCAATAACACTTTATTTTTCAATAACTCTAAGTTGCTCATATCCGGTAGTGCCCCTTAAAGGAATACTGCAGTGCTAATGACAAAGTCCACATGAAGGGCCCTCAATTTGGAAAATTCTTTTGGTAAACTAACATCCCTTTTCTTTTGGATTTAGAAATTAAATAGTAAAAAAAAAGTCATCCCCTTATTACCTAAAGAAGCTTTATTTTACCTGTTCGGGGGGGGGGGTTAATCCCTGTCAGTGCCCCTGAATCTGCATAATGAGCCCACCTTAATTAAACCAATGGTCCAAGATTCAATCCCATACTGCTGTCCCACATCCTTTTTAATTTGAGGCATCTGTTTTTAACTTGATGCTGCAGAGTGGTCATGTTGTTGTTCTTTCACGAAATGTGTTTCTCAGCTTGGATTAGCTTTGTTGAAGCTAACTCGGCCTCATGTCAGCTGGAAAGGGGCAGGACTTATTACAACCTGTTCCAACCTGCTGCCCTTTGGAGAGTACGTTCACTTTAGACATGATAAACGTCAGGCCATTAACTGGTTGTATACAGTTGAATGATACGTCGTAATGCAGGGAGCTTTCACCCGTATTTTGCCGCTTGTGCGCCATGCAACCAAAAAAAGAAATTGATGAAATATTCATGAATGTCAGATTGGCCACATCTCGAACGAAACGATGAAATGATGCTCTTCAGGCAGCATTGGTTCCGGGGAGTTCATAATGACGCGTAATGATGCATTGTCAAATGAAATTTTGCTGCGCAGTCGAAAGTAGTCCAGCACCGGCTCAATGATATAATTTCATGAGGCTCAGACGCCTGGTTCCAATGCGGACCCAGCCACACCCGGACTCGGACGCACTAGCAACAGCTTCAGCGACTTTCTCTCAATCATTCGATATCTCTGATTGAGTGAACTCCACGCGGAAGAAACGATTTCTTCACTGCTGTTGGAGACTCCCAGTCCACACCATCACTGTCAGTGCACCACAGTCACTCGGCCAAGATGGTTCAGCGTTTGTCTTGGGCTCCCCTAGCAGCAGTTGTCTTGAGTAAGTCAAAACATGTTCTTGTTTGTTGTTGACATTTGATGGGTACAGCCTACGGGCAAGGGCTTCAGCTGTTGAGTTGTAAAAATGATTATACTGACCTGCTCACTCGTTTGGAAATTAATTGTGAAAGATGGCAGTTCCAGATTGTAATGTAAATTGGGAGTAACTTGAAAAAAAGGACACCTGTTTGATTTTTCTTGAAAGGAAACGTTATCAACAAAACTCTTTTCGTGACTATACGATGGGCATTAAAACATTGAGCCTTTCGCTATGAATTTCGCTCAATTTTTGCGCGTTTCGACATCGGCACTCCAAAAGGAGCTATATGCCTCGTTGTATACTGTTTCCTGAAGTTACTGTATATCGACAAGCTCGAATGAACTAATTTGTGAATGATGGCAGTTTTATATCAAAAGATAAATTCGGAGTTACTGGAAACATGAAACATGCTTGTTTTTTTCTTATTATGAACGTTATTACCATTTTTCATTACTGCGCTGGTACGCATTTTGACGATGACACCCCGAAATTGTAGTAGCTGTCGTGATTCTTCAACTATAAAAAGACAAATTCTGGACAACATGATGTCGGCGGAGAGTTTGGAGATATAGTTTCTCTTATTACAATGTGGAATTAGAAACAATTTGCGCATCTTTGTTATGGAATATGACTAACAAATTATTATATCATTAAGAAGATGTAAATGACTTTTATAAAAAAAGTTTACATTGTGAATTTATAAACAAACTTTATATAATTGCCAAAGGAATATAATGAGGTATAAATTAGAATTTATGCTTACATGTATTTGCATACTTCTGATTTACAGTGGCTAATAACTTTTTAATTTCTTTGTTTGTTCCACTTACTCCTTAGAGGATACAGTGTGAGAGCTGGTTTCTTATATTATTTAAATACATCTACATGTTATTCATTAGCTGATCTAGGAGACGCACTTTACCCATCCCCCACTCTTCAGTTAAGACAGGGGGTGCATTTTCTATTTCCTTATTCCGTTTTTCAACTCAGTATTTAAAGTTTGCCCAGAGATGACAAAAACATGCCCCGTTTTACTTTTTCTATTTTGGCCTCTTTTTATTTGTTTATTTAAAAAACGTGGAGTTTTGAATTGCATATGCTAATAATTTTCTAAATCAATCTCGTGCAATCCACGGTGAAGGTATAAAAACCTTAAACGCGGCTCTAGAGTGTCAGGCTATTTTCTGTCAAAATGTTATAAACCAAAGCATGCACCGGACTATAATTTAGAACAGAACCATTGCGATTACAAATTGCTGCATTCACTCTGACGGTATGAAAACAGAATATTTCACAGTATCAGTCAAGTCTTTGCTGAAAATAGTGTTTTATGTTCCATTAACGGTACTAAAAATGTTAATCAAACTTCAGTGCTGACATCAGCAAAACATCTTGTTAGCAAGTCGTTAGAGCACAGACGACCATGCTGATAAGGTTAAGTGGTGAATAAATTGATACACTAGTTAACCAAATACCGGTACCCGACAGAGTATGGTAGAACATTATCAGGAATATGGCTTGAGGTTTCACTCTCTCTTTTCGAAGTTGAGAATGGCTCAAAATATCCTGAGACGGTTTCGGTGTTGTAATTATTGTGATGCTGCATCTTGAATTTGTTTCTAATGCCTAAAATGTCAAATGCAATGTTCTCTCATTTCATTGCTGTGTAATAAAAAAACCCAGTTGCCCACTGCTTGATGACAATGACCAGGAATACACAAACTTGAATTACTTATTTATTACATTATTTATATACATTATATTGTAATTCTGCCATGTTGTCACACTGTATTGCATTAGAGATTTTTGCATGTATTTAATTTATATCAAATGCATGTACAATGTATTAGGAGAAAATCTTCTTTTTTTTAAATCGAAATTGGGGCTGAGTGGGCCCGGGTCAAGAAAATTTAGAAAAAAAGTCGAAATTTAAAAAACAATGAAAATTTTGAGTGGCCCTTATAAGAGGGTTGGACTTTTTGATTCTATCAAGGCAAATCAAAATAAATAAATAAAAACGCACATTTTGTAAAACTTCGAAGTAGCAAACATATCTGTGGACTAAGCCAGATAAACATTAAAACGCGTGTCACTCTCAAAAGACCTAGGCAAAGAGGACGACAAACCTGAAACATTACAATTAAAACTAATGGCAAAATAAGCAACACTTTTAGAAATTACATTATTTGGAAATCTTACAGAAATTAGAGTCGCATAAAATGCATAGATATTACAACAGTACATATATTACATTTGGAACTTTGTAGCATTTGCAAAAACACCGGATTTGGCGATAAGAATAAATGTGTTTTTGAAAAATAGCAAGTGCAGCCTTATTTACAATGGGGACCAAGTAAGTTACAACTTTCTAATTTCACAAATCTCTAACATTGTCCTAATAAGATTTATTACGTAATATCTCCAATGATTTAGTAGCAGAATAGAAAAATAGTAGAATGGTAGCAAGTTAAGCACCTATATATACGACACTGCGGCACTGACTGGAGTCATTTGACTTTACGGCTTATGGTGGAAATGACAAAAGCAACTGTATCAGTAATGGAATTTTGAAAGTATCTTCGGTATAGAAAGTAAACGGTCACGCAGCAAACTTTCGGAACCGTCACGCGGTCCTTCTATAGGGGATTTTACATTGGGCCGTCCTATCATCTCGTTCGATAATTCTGGGAAGAATGATTCCAACTGACACCACCCCATGAATCACTCATGTTGGAATTTTACCTTTGCTTCCTCAAGTAATATTTAGGAAAGTCACCTGGAGATGGGTAAAAACAAATGTCATTGACGACCTTTCACGTCCGGCGATGTCGTACCTAGGTCTCCTTGTTTATGCACGTTTGTTTTCACTCCCCGACGCGCTTAGGTGAAAACGAGATTGCACAACGTTGCTGCAATCAATGGGTTCAAGATAGCGTTGAGTTGACATCACGCAGTTGTTGTCAGCAAAGGTTACATATAATATCAGAATCTTTCGTAAAAGTAATTTATTGCTTTCAGTTTATTACTTTTTTTATAGTTTTTTAAGAAGTAACTGAACGAGAAAATATTACAAATTGTAAAATCTTTGCACCTTATTTTTCCTCTCCAATTATGGATTCCGAAGGCGCGCCATTAGCGGTCAACATCCGGGCTCTATTGCCGATACATGGGATTATGTCATGGCTCTATTTTCTACCAAGTAATTCAATTCAGAAGCTTCTGAGACTAAATGCTGTATAAGGTCTAAGGGCGTTGACGTTAAAATAACCAGATATTAGATAAGACTTTTCTATTTGTAATTACCATTCAATGGAATTGACACGAGATAACATGAAATGGGTATAGAAATGGATTTAGTTTAATTACAATTTTACAATATTGAAGACGGACATCAATGCTGATTTCCAAACGTACAGCCATGTTTTCGGGTTTACACTTACAACCAGTTTAAAAATGTCAAATGGTAAGAAGTTTAAAAATGCCAAATGACAAAACTTCAAGCAGTCGTGTTTCATGACTTGAAACGGGCGTGGTGTTGACATCTTGGGATCTATCAGAAATTAAGTTCAGCAATAATTTTTGTCGTCTGATCTTTGCTCCTGGGTTTGACGAAGTGTAAAAACAAATCAGGTGCGCCTTAATTTATGAATATTCATAATAAGCAATGCCTTATACGGACAACCACTCTTATGTATTAGTACATGCTTATGTAAAAACAACACCCGCTTCTTCTCTCTGTGGTGCGAAGTGTAAAAATGATATCTAAATCTAGCAGCGGGGACAATTTTGCACGGGTGACGTATGTTTCGCGCGCTGTGTGGATGTACATGTACGTGTACATGATGCAAAACAAGTATAGGTGCCATCCCCTGTTTCAATTTTCATGGCTGAAAACATCACTCACCCACCCTTTCCCCTACCCCGTCTCCCCAATTTTCGGCACAAATTTACACCGTCTGACCAGGTAGGCAATGCACTTGACATAGGCTTGTGGTTTCACAGTTCCGATCAAGTGTAAAACACAAGCAGGGACTTGTTGAATCTACGTCCTGCTTAAAATCTGGATGACCATTGTTAGAGAAAACAAAGGACATCCATCACCTGGGAAGAGGATAAACCAGGAAGCAGGAGTAGAGAATCAACATTTCCTGTGGAGCAAGCAGGAAACAATCCGAGAAATTACTAAAGCAAAGCTCAAAGGAGAAATATGGAATAGAATGTAAGAAAACTTAAATAGGGAAACCTACAAATGAAAGCATGGTCACAGTCCTACATGCTAGGGGCTATAACCCCAGACCTCATTTGGGTTCGGGGCGACATAAAAATGGATCACCCTACACAAAAATACATTTCAAACTATCTAGTTCACTGCGTGCGACTCTCCAGTAGCCATCAAAAGCTGGCCTGCACCGATGAGGTTGATGTTCGGAGACGAGTATACCAAAACTTCTTTTGGTCAGACGGTTTCCGACCTGGACGATTATCGAAAAGCCGTGTTAGTTTTTACCTGTTTTGAAATTCACCACTGAAATATTTCAAAGCTGCTCTCCTGAATTTATTGAATTATTTATTTAATTATCTAAATTAATTATTAATTTAATTATCTATCGTTGGTACTCATGAGAACCAAGTTATGGAGTGGAAAACAATGTGTTCGCAAGGTGTATATTGTGTCGGCAACAAGCTCTCACGAATACCTCTTTCTTTCTCTTGTTTTTCATTTAAAAGCCATCGCTGGGCTTCATGAGGTTTCAGCCAAGGAGCCGGACCCATCTCACAACTGGAGGCTTCGCTGGTTGATCCAAGGAACACAGGAAAACTGCATATGCACCAGCATCCGAGTTGGGGGTGTGAACCTCAGATTCCAACAGCAGCAATCCTACAAACCGTACCTCACAGATAACCCACTGTTTACCACGGACGTCGAGAAAATACGCGACTACTTTGGATGCAATTGTAAGCGATGATTTATTTCTCAGTAATCATGCTTTTTGTCGTCGCAACCTGAAAACGACTGCGGAACCTTATTTATTTTACGAAATGGTGGGCGCGTTGAAGTACTTTGCTTTTGTACGTAAGGAATTAACACCAGTGACAAAAAATCTAACAGATAACAAATGACAGTCCCATTTCTCCTCGTCTTTTTTGTTTAATAAGCAAAGTTATACAGTGGTCGAGCTGAATTTAATTATTCTGATTAAATATTTTTTACTGGAATAAAAACAGAGATGCCCCCTTTTTTGTCATAATTCGTTCACATCTCACTCTTTAAAATGTAAGTTAACTTTTTTTATCAATTCACCTGACATTGGCTTAAACTCAACAATATCAGAAACCTATTCAGGATAACACATGAAATATTTGGACAAAAGGTATCCGTTACTGCCTAAAATATAATCTCTTACGGTCAGCAGATCTGTGTTACTAGTCTTTAATATTAATTTTTTTACAGAGCAAAAGATACATATTAATTAATTTTAATGAAACTGTGTTGAAGTGGCAACAACGCAGCTTGTTTTCATTCAAAGACCAGCATCTACTTTGTCCAAAGGGAGTATCTTGAACGAGCATTGTTTGCACGTGAAGATATAGATTTGCATCCTGGCAAAACAATGTATCTTGGATGTGGTTGGTTTCGCGCTGTCAAGGTTCTTCTAAGGAAGGTGTTCAAAACAAATGAAAACGATGTCATTTATATCCGATCTTTTCTGCTAAATGCTCCGTAAATAAAGCCAAGAGCAAAACTACACAAGAAATGTGTAACACGTAGATACAGGGGTTTGCTTGAGCAATGACGATACTAAATCGTTTGCAACATGATGAAAAACATTGTTCTACCAAAAGAAGTCACAGGATGCACCTCAAAAACTAGTCCTGAGATAACAGACTAACTCGAAAAAGACACTTAACTATGTACAATTTTCTAACCGTGCTGATTGGAAGCCTCAAATCACCACAGTCTCTCCTATTTCAAAACAGCGTGGAACAAGTTTTTGTAGTAACACAAAGCCCCTCAAATGATTCTTGACTGAGGTCAATTTTTGGTTGGACGAAAATGAACACAGCGAAATCAAGTAGTAAAGATACACGTCTGTTCGTGAAATCGAAAATCCACGTTTACCTACATCCTGGTCCTTTTCCCAATGCATTTGTTTCCATATGGAAGGGGCACCTATGGCTAAGTGCATCCAGCGGTGAATGGAACAATGAAAGTCTGAGTTGATCTGCTTTTTTACCTTTCAAGTCAATAGGTCTATGTTTTGTACTTATGCGAGGGTAGTCAGGGTTTTTTTTCGTGAAAGCACACAATGCAGTTATCAAGATTTTTGCCCCTGAAAACTTCAATGTAATTTTCTCATTTATATGATGTTTTGCTTGAGCAAAAAAGTCAAGTAGGATGTTGTAGAGCAAAAAAAGTGCAAAATATCGAAATGTAATAACAAATGTCATTGTCCAAGTGTTTGGCGTTTCGTGAAAACGGTGACGACTAACACAGATTTTGGCTGCACGGCATTAATGCGTCTGATAATAGGGACTTTTTTGTTGTTTTTCTATACACCCGGTCAAACACATGTATGTTTAAGAGGGAAATTATTAACTGCGCATGTCCTGTTTTAGGGTCATTTGCATGCGTAATGAGGGCCATGGGAATTCATGCCATTGCAAACAGCAAATGCAAACAGCTGCTTCATTTCATGAAATTTACGTCTTATTTTCACTTTGGAAAAAGAATTCCTGCCCGAAATATTTTCATGGTAGGAGAAGGCCTTTTCCTGACGTGTTTTGCGAAAATAAAATGGAGAAGAGTACCAACGTGGTCAAACTAGGGATTTTTGTGAAAGAAAGGTGTGAAGGTTATAGATTTGTTGACAGTTTTGCGCTAGAGTTTTTCTCTTTCCCACCGGATGCGTTTGCATATCGATCTAACTCAGTACCGATTCCGTTCGTCCCGCATAATCTTACGGAATTGTCAGCCTAAGAATTCAGTGACTCCGGAACAAAAAACGAACACAAAATTAAAGTAAGTTAACATTAAGTTTATTATTGAAACCGAAGTCTATCCGTCAATATAAAACTGCCAAGAAAATGTTGACATTCACGGTACATATTCCCAGTTTTACATGTACTATGCACGCATGAACCGCATGAACATGTACATGTACACCGGCTTCGTCGAAAATTTCCATTTACCTGAACATGCACACGTTCGCCACGGCACGCGTGTAACAGGCCGGAGTGTAGGCCTACTTTGCAAGATATGTGGCTGGATCGGTTTTGTGCATGTAAAACACGTATAGATTACGCTGTGCAGAGGTATCAAATATGATTCATGAAAGACGAACAAAAAATCTAGTTACATCGAAATGGTAGTATTGACTGTGTAGTTGGGATTCTGGCCTGTCGTATGCAGTGTCTCGCTGTTCTGGAAAAACTTATAAAATTGATAAATTTAGTGGAAAAAGACCAAATGATCGATTAAAAATTGACTAAATTTATCATCTTAGCAACCACTTTGAGGCTAAAGTTCATATTTAGGTAGCATTTCTTTTCGTGATCCTGCAGTGTTTTATTCGGTTTAAGCCTTCTAGAGAACATACAAAGAGTTTCAATGTGATCGTTTGTTAACATTGTGCAAACAAACTCTTTAAAACGAGAAGGCTCAACAGAGGATTGACAAGTTGCTATGGACATTTTCGTATGGTTCACGAGGGTCAGGACAAGTAACGGCCGCGCACGGTCGAAGTCGTTAATTTCCACACGTATGGGGGTTAAACACACGTGAACAGTGACCGTTTAGCATGCGACACGCACGTAGCCGAGTAACGGAATTATCACTTCGGGTTCCGCAACCGGTTTATCCATAAGTGAGTTTAACATTCAAATGATCCACATAATTGTACCTCTTGTTTAGGGAGGAATAATGAAGTGTACCATTGAAGATACTCTATCTAATACCAAGTGACATGGAACAAAAGCAATTGTACGATATGTTCAACGTCGTCGTGTGCTGAAGAGGTGGTGTGGATTCGTCACGAGTCATATCATTATAACGACATTGTGACGTGTGATAATGAATTATAACTGCAAACAAGGTGTCATGTCTTACCGACGTTGAGCAGAAGCAGCCCCTCATCGGTTGAACAGCCCCAGGTTGGTGGGGAGTGTCCGATCGAGCGCCATCTTGCCGGTATGCCTGACTGCGAGACAAAATCGTAATGCAGTTTCCACCAAAGGAGCTTATGTTGCTGCATGGAGCGAATTATGCCCTCTCTTGGCCTGTTGCGTTTCACACCAATTCATTTCTCCCTGTAGATCCTGCTGACTGCGAGGAGTGGCTGGATGCAGGATACAATACCAACGACGTGTATACCATCTACCCAATGCAGTATCAAAATGGCTTGCAGATCTACTGTGATATGAAGAAGAGTGAGTCACGTTGGATGGGCCTCCAGGGAGGTTGGATTGTAAGTGTCTTTTTGTATAACTTACTCTTCACTAATATCTTTTAACTTTATCAGTCCCAAACAAATTGGAACATTGCGATTGAATTGCTAGAACTGTTTAAGCACTCTGCAATGTGACGAGAGAAGAGCACATAGAACAAAAAGTGATATTGACAACAAAATACAGAACTTGTTTCCAGTCCCAGCTTATTTCAAGAAAGGCATGACAGTTGATTATTGGCCATATTATGGTCAACAATTAACTTTGATGAAAGTTAAAATATTTTGTTTCATTTTCAGGACTGATCACAATAATGATCAAGTACTGTCAGACTGTGCTATCTCCAATTCAAAACAAGTGTTAATTTCTACTGAATGACTTGAGCACATGCATGTTAGTTTTGCAGAAGTCTGCTAGTTTGTTATCACGAGTTTGTCGGGGTTAACGGGTCCGTATACAACGTTCGTGTCTATGTTGCGGGCATTGAGACGTTCGTAGTCGTCGGTTAAGATGTACATTTGGTATAATTTAGGTAATTGTAATTTTTCTCAGGCTTAATATGTCACGCCAATTAAACGTGCGTTATCTTTGCGAAGGTTTTCTGGTAACTGTAGTGCTTGTGGAGTCGCGGTTATTTCTACTTCCTCGTTGTGTTTGATCACCGAGTTTTTCTGCTTCTTCGTCCAAGTCTGATTCTGGCTCGGGATCGTTTGGTTTTCTTGGTCTCATCTTTTTGTGACAACCATAGCCGCTATTGTCGTCATGTATAAATACTAAATATGATTCACCGGTTAAATTGAACAGTTGATGCAACAAAAACAATCGTTACATTGGTCACAATTGGTACAGAGTTTACATTCGGTTCAGCTGTCACAGCGCTCGCAGGTATCGGAATTATTGCAACCGGTACATTCTTTACAATTGACACACCTTTCACAATCGCGATAATTTACGCAGTTGTTGCATTGGTCACAATCGTCGCATTGGTCGCAATGTTTACAATCAACGCAAGTGATGCAGTTTGTGGAATAGTTGGTGCTTTCACACCGATGCAAGTTTCGCAGTTAGAACAATCATGAGATCTTTCACAATTAGTGCATTGCTTACAATTGGTAGAATGTGAACAACTTTTACTATTTTCACAATGTTCACAGTTGATATAATCTCGACATTCGGTGCAAGACTCACAGTCTTTGCTGTCTATGCAATTGGTACATCGGTCGATATGAATAGAATTTAAACAATGATTGGAATCACAAGCATTTATCACTTTCAGAGACTCGTTTTTTTGTTTTGTTTTGTTTTTTGGGGGGGCAAAAGTAGCAATTGACGTTGTGTTTGTTGTTTGGCATATCTGTTTTTATTATAGGTTTTTAAAATTCTATTTCATTTTTTTCTTGAAGCTTCAGGGGAGAGTAAGGTTTTTTTCATTTTTTCCGAGAAGTGGGGGAAATCCCGGGAAGTAGGGGAAGTCACGGGGGAGAGGTCCGGAAGTAGGGGAAGTCACGGGGGATGGAGAGGTCCGGAAGTAGGGGAAGTCCCCGAGAAAGGGGGTCGATGAGGTATAGGAGGGTAGGGCTGCTCTGGAACTGTCTACCACATTCTCCTCGCCCAGGGACAAATACTACAATGTGATGTAAGAATAATGGAGACAGCGTGGATCCGGACTTGTCTTGAATATTCAGCTAATTCCTGGGGACCAATAAATCGGAAACTGTACGTTTCCAAAGTTCGTTGCCGACCCCTGCTAAAATCCTCAAGTTGTGCGTTCAGTAATACGGTTTCTAAACGGGGCTTAATTTCTTGAGTATTTATTTAATCCTTTCCGGCGTAAGGTAAACCTAATTTTGATTAATGTATTCAGCCCCATTTAAGTACTGTTATAAACAGAAATGATGAGATTGAAAAGCAATAAGAATGTTATTCCCTGGAAGCAATGAACGGGATTAAAATAGAAACACCTTTAAAACACATTCCTAGATAGGAGACACATTTGCACTCTACCTCCGTTGTATCATACCATAACGCCCAGCCATATAGGGGATCGGGAGAGTGGCTTAGCACTTGAACTTGACATTAACTCTCCAGTGAAGTACTTCTTTTGGCTTTGGCCGTGGTGAATAGTTTCTGATCGGTTACAACATCTCTCGACAGACCTTTCAATATGCATATCTTTCTATACTCTCAAATCTCCTAGGCAAAAACATCATGATTTGATTTGTTGTTTTCTGTGACCATCTGTTTTCAAGTGCATTGAGTTTAGAGTTCACATAACACCTCTGCTCAGATATCAGACACAGTTGTTCACTGTCACGGTTTCAATACCAAAGCATCGATCAATACAGCGGAGTTCCTTAACAGATAAACCCTCCATCATTTATTTGCTAAACAAAGCCACAATATTCACATCGGCATGTGTAAAGATTTTCATAATAAAGTTATTTCATACTAAAAGTACCTCAACAAATCAATTTTAATTGCAAAAAAAAAACTCAAATGTTCACATCAGTGACAAGGTAAATTTAAAACGTCAACGGTTGCTTCCCAAAAAAATTAAGGTTGAGATTTGTAGACATTATTAGGCTGTCATCTACAAAGTGTGTCCCCCTGCATACTTTTCCACAAAATAAGTCCTCACTTAAACATGGGCCGGGCTAGAAGTCCTCTGGAACACCGTCGACATTTACACCTTTTTAATATCACACAACGCTAATGTTGGTAAATGTTAAAAGCATTCAGATGATGTGCCCGCTGCAGCTTAAAATAGATTTTTTTTACATGTACACTTAATTAAGCCCTCTGTAAGATCAGTTTTTATCTGTCTTGGATATCAAGCGTATTTTCGTCTTTTAACGTTGTGTAAGTTTCCGATGGATAATCTTTTGTTTTGTCTGTATGTTTCTATTCTTAATTATGCCAATAGAATAAGGTCAGTCAAATTACACTGGTGTGGCTACGTCCTGCTTTAACCGTTAAAAGGCAAACAAGATGTGTTATGTCAAAACGTCCAACTACATTACTACTACTCAAAATGTCCAATTACATTAGCCTCAATACATATTTATATGTATTATATATTTATATCGCTTAGTGTACGTAGAACGGCCCACCCAGCAGACTTTACTCCCATCAAGCTCGAATAGTCTGGAATAACTGGAATATTCCCAAAAGAAGGCATGAGTTGGTATCTGCTTCCAATTTGTCGAAGGCGACTTTTACACTTCACTGGGCCACTTCCCGCACGAAGTTGGTCTCTTTATTTGAGCATTATCAGTCTGAAAACTGTCCAAATCCAGAAATTGCGATGTAATGGGAAAACAAATATTACTTCTTACTTCCACTTTACTTTGTTGCCACTTCGCGCGGCATCCCGCTAGTAGTATAGAAGTCAAAACCCATGGGCTTCGAGCTGCACCAAGAGAGGGCGCAGTTTCTTAGCAACGGAGGCTCAGAATTCGCTCGTCGCCAAGCGCCCGAACAGTGCCATTGACGAACCAAAAAATTAAATAACGCTTCGCTAACAAGAAGTGGTAACCTTGGAGTCACAGGTAGTGCAAAATGTAGCCAATCACAGTGCAGGGCTATCAGCCCTTCCCAGTGCCCAATTTGAGTGCTGGAACACTCTTGAAAGGCCGGAACTGAACTTTGCTGGTTCACGAACGACCAGGAAATGCACGCGTCACAGTCGCACCGCTACCAACAAATTGAACACTCCTAACCAACGTAGCTTTCTTCAACCGATGAGGGGGTGCTTATGTTCGAGGCAGATGTGGTGTTTCAACTTTGAACTTGTTCCTATGGCCATTTTAAGTGCAAAGCCAGACAAGTGTGTAGGCCCGTGCACATTAAGCACGTCAAAGGACAAATTACACATTTTAAATTAACTGACCTGTTTCGGAAAAATCGGTGCTGCGCGAGAGCAGGAAGTCTTAGTAAGAAAAGAAATAAAAAAATATCATATTTAGAAATCGAAAGGCTTGTTAAATGTGATCAATGTCCTGCTGCGATATCAAGGACACTGTCAAACTCGGAAGGATTCCGCCCCCAAATCTTTTAAGGTTGACGCAAGTCGTTCAAAACTTAGCACTCTTCCAACGAATAGGCCTATGTTTATTTAAATTAAGAGAGCTATTTCTTCGATCACATAATAGTTGAACTGGGAAAGATTCAAATCAAAATACTGGCAAACATTTACATTTTGTTCTCATTTTTTCTGGTCTAAAGTGGACTTTCAAATGAAAGAAAAGCAGAGTAATCTGTGACGGAATGAATAAAATGTTTCAAACTTTTACATTTCATCTGAGTGGTCCCATGAATTATAGATTGAGTAGGAAAAACTTAAAAGCAGCAGTTATTTACCCCCAAACCCAACAGCGATATGCTCTGTTTTCGGATAACTAAATTTAAGACAGCCTTACACATATCCTTACAGTAATCAAGGGGAATAAATATTATCATTGTGGAGCACAGGATTATTCTAAAATTATCAGACGATAAAGTTAACCATTGAACAGCAGCTGATATAGTCTCTTGCATTAGAAAGAAAAACAAATCTCCATCTCTGAGGGAAGAGAATCCTCAGTCCTTCAGCCTTGGTCAGCCTGGGTTCACTGGCTTTTTGCAAGAGACTCGTTATTTGTTGCGTGAGTTCTTACATAAGGGTTTGAAATTCTCTGTCTTTAGGGTAGTTTCTTCGAAAAACCACTGCTGCCCCGCTTTGAATTTCCGCAACCAAGTAATTTTTGAATTCATTCATCCCCAGCCTCAATATAACATCGTTTATATCAGTTGAATTTCTCATAATGTGGCAGCAGTCTGAGGGGATGGGTGGAAGACTAGGGTTTGGAAGTCGATGACAATTGTTCTGTATGTTTTTTAACTTGTCTTGTCTTCTCGACATGTAACTCTCGATGTTTTTGTTATTGCTGTTTGTTATACTTCTTTATAATGATGTGTAATAGACCTCTCATTTATGTATAAATGTTCTTTTGCATTATGGTTTTAGTATTTAATTGTCTGGTGTATCTAATTGTGTTTTGTCAATGTAATTTTACTGGATTTTTAAATGTCCAGCGCATTTGAACAAATTATAATGATATCGGCTCTTTATAAAATGAATGAATTATCAACACTGTTATTATGTCTCAGTGAAAAAAAAATACAATAATAGTGTTTAAGGTTAAGGAACATTGTATCGGTTCGGGCGTTGTAAACCAGTAAATCGAGCATTAAAAGGTGCAATTAACACCATTTGAAGTTGCCATGTCATACATGAATTGCACAGTTAAAGTTAAACACGAATGGATGTTGACACACTGTACTATTCAATATCTACAACTAAAACAGACCAACCAAAATTCGTAATGTTCACGAAAGTAGTACTGAAAGTAGTGCAAAGGGAAAAGAGACACTTGTCTGAACAAAATTGACGGATCTGCACGACTTTGCAAGAGTGTTGATAAAATGATTTCTTTCCCTGTAGGCCTAAGTTCCAAGGAAGCAGCAGGAATTGGTCAAAAGCACATTTCAGGAATGCAATGAGGTGACGGTATAGCTGGTACAGGCATGTATCCAGTTTAAAACTCATTACCTCCGCTCTGAGACAAAAACGAGGAAAGGAGAACTGGGGAATTTATTTTTTTCTAATGTGAACCAACATCCCCAAACCCAAACCAGGTTGAACTTGATATTTGTGATGTTGGACGAGTCCTCTTCTTCAGCCTATTTTTTACTCTTTAAAGTGATTCATGTTAAATTGAAATTCTCTCTGCAGTAAGTTCTTACGGGTAGTGAAAGCTTTAAAACCCCCATGGAAATATGAACAGTGGAAGTTCCACTAGTTTATGGTAATGAAGTTACCTACTTCAGCCTGGTTTGGGATATATAGTTGGTCACAAATAACTCAAGTAAGTGCACCAATACCACTTTAAATGATCACAGCATGTATAATGCTTCATCGTCATGTCCATTTGTCTGCAAAAATGCGACATTAGGAAAATCTCCTGCCTCACCCACCACCCTGGAACAATTTCTGGATCCGCTCTGTGGTATCTACGTTACAGAACCGCCTAGGAGTTTCACTGCAATCAACACAATAGAGCTGGGATTCTGTCTGTCGTTGCAGGTGTTTCAGAGACGCCAGGACGGGTCGGTGAATTTCACCCGTAGCTGGGCCGAGTACCGTGATGGATTCGGTAATCTGACAGGGGAGTTCTGGCTGGGTAACGAGTATATTCGCCAGCTCACCGGGGAAGGCAGATGGGAACTGCTGGTGGAGCTGCTTGTACGTAAGGCAACCACGTCATTGGCGAGATACCTGATGTGGTACCGGACATTCAACATCACTGGTGAACAATACACCCTGCACGTTGGAGGTTATGATACGACCCTACATCTAACCGTATGTGATGTTGCACAGTGCCGATCTGGTGGTACGTAAGCTTATAATCTTCAATTTGGTGTTGAAATTTAAATACACTTAGAGTGGAGTTTCGGAGATATATCATCGTAAAATTCCGAGTTTTGAAGATAGCCTACATTTATCATCGCATTCAATTTTCCAAAAATTCTGCATTCTGAGATAAATATTGTCATTGAAACCGTGCCAGTTCTTGGCAACTATTCCATTCTGTTGCTGATCCACAAGCACCTCCATTTCATTTATATTTATATAAGCCTGTAAATGTTGGACGGTAAGACTGATCGAACATACATGGAAATGGATACCAGAGATAAATGCAGTTTTCTGATGCAAGTTATGGACACTGACGCCTGGTGATCGCTTTTATGGACAGAGCCAGTTGAACAACAAGCCGAGTTTGTTCGCGCTCGTTGTGTCTCGTGCGAGAACACTATCACAAATTATAAATCATAATATCAGATCATGTTCCCGGTCGTTATGGCCCCCTCCAGTGACATAACTAAACGGGGGCACGTGCCCCCAGCAGATGCCTGTACCCCCCGGTTTCCTCCAAGTTGAAATCTCCGTTGGGTTTGAGTTTATAATGCTATGCAGCTTCAGCTTATTTTCTTGTGGTGTCCCCTTGAAAAAAAGTTTGAACTCCCAGGTGCCCCTCAGGAAATAATTTACACCCCTGCGGAACTGCCAAATCGTGACCACAGCATACCGGTAGCTTATTCCAAGTTGTTATATCCCCAGGGAATTGCATGACCTGCAGCCCAAAAGGCAAACAGGTGTAACTTTCCATTATTTCACGTTATCACTTTAAATCAGATAAACCTGTAGATTCCGGTAACATTTTGCCACGTCCTATCGGAGCAAAGATTAAAAGTAGCGGCTATCAAACTTGATACTAAATTCCCACTGGTATTGGTTGTGAAATTAAATAAGAGTACAATTAAGTGATAAAAAAGAAGAAACCTTTTAGGATTAATATTTCAGTCTTGGGCCAAAGGAAACCTCGCCTGAGGTCTATAATGCTGGTGTCCAGAGTAAAAATCCTAGAGAATGTTTCGCTTGGACTAGTTGTGAAAAAAAATCCCTTTCAGCCTTAAACCGGTCGGCTGGCCAAAAGTGCCCAGATTGCTAAACTTAGTCCGAAGAAGCCAAGGTGGAATTCACGTTTCCTGTCACCTCAGACACCATCTCCAGATATACTGCAGTGGCAGTAAATAATATTATAACACATGGGCTTCAGATTATTTAATACGAAAGCCCAATCATGCCAATAAAGTATAAATTTTAAGCCTGGCACTAATTCGTTTTAAAGAATTAATAATTAGAATCAATCCGAAATAACGAATTACTAATTCGAAATAACGAATTACTTGAGCCTCCAGAAAATGCTGTTTTGCATTGATTCTCATGTGATTCGAGGCATACGTCTTCATACGTTAAATGTCCATCCCTAAAAATATTCCCATGATAAAAACCATTTAAAAAAATACTCACAACTCTCTGAAGTGTCCAAGCTGGATAGTAAAATGATGTTCGACGTGTCGTCTTTCATTTACCTTTTTTATTCGTTATGACGAATTAGTAGTTCGTTAAACGAAATATTGTCAGGCTGAAAATGTATACTTCATTGGCACAATTGGACTTTCGTAGTTTAAACAGAGTGTATAGCACGTGTAATCCTTCAACCAAGGTTAGATTTAAACAATGACCTTTCCTTTCAAAATTCAGATGTTCGTGCCAATATGCAATCAAACTGAAGCCACCACTCTAGAAACAAATTACAGAATCAAAATGTTTCAAAATAATTGAATATTCCAGGGTGCCACTCCAAAAATCACATGTACACAGTGTAAGGTTAAAGCTTATTGGCAGTATTCAAGTTTTGAAATTTTATTTTATTTCCCGAGTAAGTTTTTTTTTTCAGTTGTAAGTCTTCACACAATAATATAAAACCCGTCTAAAATATTGCACTCATATCACGCTCCAGTTCAGGAAGTTTTGATCAAAATGCTTTAAGTAACATATTAGTGAGGAAGTAGCCAATCTCTATGTTTATTTTTTAGGCCAAAAAAGTCTTTCGTCTCTGGTTATCGTGCTTCTCAATCTCTTTTTTTTTCTCTCTCTCTCTGCAGTGCAGTATTGCAACAGTGCCCTCTATTGCTGCACTGACTCAACATTTTGCCGACAGCTCGAACTTTTACTCAGGGCGATAGACCCCGACGAAATCGATGTTAAACAATAATAGCAGGCTATGGATACGAAGTTTTTTGTTGTCAGCTTACAATCATAATCAATCTGGTTTAGTCTCATGAATCGACAACGTCTGCAGTTGTCTGTTCAACCCAACCCTGTCTGACCAGAGAAAAAAAACTTGTTATGGTCTTGGGTTTCAATTTCAGGAACATTATGATGCATTCCATGCTGCCTTCTGCCACAAGACAGACTTCAAAAGATCGATAGGCTCCAACGTGATCTTTGTGTATGGAAATGGGATAAAACCTGTCCTTGCCATATACAAGTCTACATGAGCATGGAGAGAATGAAATAATCCGATCCGTCTTGCCCCAAAGCTTTGATTTAAATCAAATGAATTGTCCCCAGAAACAGGAAAGTGTATTTTGAGGTTAGGCTGGGACCTCCCGTTGCACTGAGACCAGGGGACTCTGTGGACTCAAGAAAAAAAAGGCCCCGTATATACGCCCTATAGGTTGCAGTACATGTTATGAAAGAAAATTCCACGGTTTACGTATGGAATACAAATGGAAGTCTGCAAGGGGTGGGAGCGAGCGCCATAAAGAACACAATTATAAATTTTATTTAAATCCACTCAAATTTCCCTCTCAAAAAGTGCCAGTTTTAAGGGGACTGATTCGGGTGACCAATTATTTCTCCAATTTAAGGGATGTCTGATTTGCTCGTCCACTGTCTCACTTTGTTTGTTGTCTCCTCGGCTCTGTTTTCGTCATTTTCTTTCAGACGATCGCAGAACCTATGGTGAGATTCTCCAAGTATCATGATTCAAATCCAAAAGGGTTAAAATTCTCTCAATTCAAATGAAAAATGAGTGTGATTTCATCCTTGCAATAGATCAAAATTTCACTCTATTTTCCTTTGAAAGGGGTTAATCTTGAAACTGATTCAATATAAATTCAGAGTGATTTTCGTAAAGCGTGTCGTCCCTAGTTTCACTCTCGATTGAGTGGTTACACATGAATACACCCAAGGATTTTGTACGTGTACACGTACATTATGTTCAGTGTTGAAATTATTTTTCATCAGCTACAATTGCATAACGCATTGGTATACTACCTGCCCCCAGCCTTTAATTTGAATAAAGATCATTACGCTCTAGTTAAAAAAAGTCGAAACTGATTAATACCGATTACTTCTCTGGACCGATGATTTGAGTGATGGTGTCATATCATACTGTGGCCCATGACAAATGCTATGCTTGGAAATTATGTTTAATTCGAAAATGCATTTTGGAGCTTCCCCTTTCCCTGTTACCAATGTGAAAACATCTTCCTACAAGTTGGGTTCCTACACAGAATGAGTTTACATTGGGTACAAATAGGGTAAGGTTGGGGTTGGGTTTGATGGAATGGGCGATTAATAGGTTTACGGTATAGTTTAAGGATAGATGTAGCGTTCTGGTACGAGCTCTATGGTTCGTGGTACATAGTTTAAACAATTTGCAAATGTATTCGTGAGGAACAGTCGAGCACAAGCAATTACTCGCTGGATTACTAAAAGAAATCCGTAAGACTGTAATGAGAACCACTTTCAACTGCCAAATGATAAAACTGGCTCATTGCGGAAGTGATACAAAATAAATGTCAATTGAGGTCAATTGGTAATCGCAGCTTTGCTGTGGTAATGATGCATGCAGCAGACACAAAAAGTGGCAACAAGTATGATGGCCTTTAGATAGTGGCGTACGTTATTTTGCCCAGAAATAGAGGAATGCGGATTTTGAAGGGATGACTTAACGTGACACTAAGGGTGTGTTTATGATACAGGTGCACATGTACATTTGTGATGTGGATAGTCGCACTTCTGAAGAGCCTTACATCAAAAAGGCGTATTTGTGGCTTTTAAAAATTTGTTCTCCCTTTTTAAGTGCTTTTGAATACGTTTGGTTCTTGGGAAGTAGGCCTACATAAAATTCTTCACAATCCGATTATTTTTTTTTCTCACCACGGAAAAGGTGGTTGGGGAAGATTCAACAGCCCATCCCCTGTCGAAAAGTAGGGATGTATGACCCCATTCCCCAGGATTTACTCTGATACTTCTAGAGGAATAATAAAAATGGCGAAGGTGGATGCTCAGATCATTACATTAAGTTATTAATTAGCCTTAATGTTGATAAATGCCCTTTCATCGTTTATGTTCTCATTGAATGAAAAAAATGAAGTGTGTCCTTCAACGATCTCAGTCCCAGTAACATTGCTCAGTGCGAAAGCAAATAGCGGGACAAATTTGATGTCGAAAGAGCATTTGCGCCAAAATTCTCACTTGCTGGACATAACGTCCTGAACTTCTGAACGAGTGTTATAGGGCAACAGAAATTCCACTTTCAATCCGTTCCAGCTTGGATCGAACTTACAGCTACAACTGTGGAATGGATTTATTGAGATTAACGTGTGTAGTGGATATACTTGGTTATATGAAAACGTTTCCAAGTGCTATTTGACAGTGTTTGGGAGCACGTCCGAGACTGTCCCTGAAATTGAAGGATTTCCACTTGTTAGAGACAAACTCATCCTTCCAAATAATAAATTGTTTCCCGGACAGTTGGATGGGACTTCTTGTTGCCGCACTCCGAGACTTGGGGATATTGTAGATTCAACGGAACAAAAAGTTTAGTCTGCAGTTTGAACATGTTATAAAAGGAAAGTTCTACTGTTTACTTGTGGAATTACAATTGAGACTTTGCTAAGAGGAGTTTGGGGTTAAAACGACCCCCATTAAAGCAAAGCTGTTTCTTGTAGACCTTCCTCTTAAAAATTTGGGGGAATGATTAAGTATTTGAATTAAGGAATTTGTATGTGCTTCCCTGCTGTCCGACTTTGTTTTTTTATGTCTTTAATGATATGGGCTCTGTTTTCGACATTTGTTTTCAGGGCTTGTATTTTTTGTGGTCCCTCGATGCCTGCAGGAAAAAAACCCAAAAAACCTGATGCAAACTGCTCTCTTGCTACATTGACGTAAGATAAAAATTTCAAAAATGGTGGAGGGCCTGACACTTTTAAACTAGCAGAAATATTTTCGTTGTTGAACACGCATAACCAAGGGTTCCATTCGTGCCATGTATAGTGAATGCGTTGTTGGAATTATTTTTCATTGACAAGAATCACAAAAATGCATTCGTGCACTGTCTGCCGCAAGCCTCCTGATTTGAATTAGGAATAGGACGCTCTACTTCAAAATTGAAATTGATTAATATTAATTATTATGAGAGCCGATTTTGAGTGATAAGGATTGGACGGCTCATGACAAATGGCACCCGTGGCGAAAGCGCGGGTGGAGATCGATTTTTTGATGCATGCAGAGTACGCAAAATCAAGTAACGAAAAATAATTAATTTTATGGCCTTTACATACACGATAAAGTTGGCCAGAATATTCAGGTTAATTGTTCAAGTACATTTAAAGAGAACTTGATGTCACAAAAGCAATCGCGCTGAAATTCGTTCCAACTGAAAATGAAGTCAAGTACTTCTCCTTATTTGTTTATTTTCGTCGAAGCGACACAAATGTCATTCTCAATCGAATCGAACTTTCAGCAGGAGTGGGTTTAAAAGGACAAAGAGAAGTTGCAGGCATACTTGAGTTTAATCCTTACAGAGGAATATTTCACCCACAAGTTTAAGATCGCTGCAAGTCCTGGGTATTTCCTGCAAATTTGTTTTTCGTATGTTTGCTCTTCTTTTCTACCTGATGATATTAAGATTTTACTTTCGCCCCTAGTTTCTGTTCCTTACAGAGATTTATTAGATTAAAGGATCAAACATTTTAGCAGATTTACACACCTTGGGAATTTCGTTATGTACAACTTCATATTCTTTGTGGGAGTGAGGGTAAATTTGAGGGCTTTTTACATGTTTTGGGAAGAAAATGACCATAAATAAATCAATCTTCACATAACACTTCTAAGGCGCGGAATATTTTTAGAAAAATAATAATAACAAGAGCATAATTAATTGCAACTGATGTACGTATTCAGAGGTTGTAGTCATGATTTCATTGTAAGGATCTTGTAGCAGCCGAATGAAGATATCATTGTGAACGTGTGGTTGTATGTATGCTTATCCAGTTTGTATATAATGTGTTCTTGTTGATACATCCAGGTGACTTTGTCACGACCAAGCACAATAACCAAGACTTCTCAACCTATGACCGAGACAACGACAACGATGCTGGCAACAACTGCGCTGAGAAGTACAGCGGAGGCTGGTGGTTCAATAAGTGCCATTCCGTCTCTGCTTGGAATCCAGACGTGACAAGTAACCTCAATGGCGAATATTCCACAGCCAGGGGTGGGTCTGCAAATCCTTCTTTTCTAAGATGGAAGGGCGTTGGGCCGAGTGAAACAATATACACAAGTGAAATGAAAATGCGAAAAGTGTGAATGCCTGTTCGATTTCATTTATTCTGTGCAAAAGAATGTTCTCGATATTTCACCCATTATAAGAGGGGCTTGGTCATAATGAAACTGTCATGCCGAAGGAGTACAATCAAAATAATGCCAAGAGTTATCACAATATTATAACACAACGTGTCCACCAAACAATCATTAAGGAGCAAGGCTAATTAACTTGGCAGACCTCGATGTGACTAGGATTCCCACTGGTAGCCTGTGACCCAGATCCACCAGGAAACAATTTTGAGATGACAAAAATACCTTTCCATTTAATGAACCTATCTGAGTGCACCGAAAAATTTGGAGAGGCAGAAATGCAGATTTCTGATGAAATTACTGCGAATAAAAGCGTGTTCCAAGTTCACGTTGTCTCCTATGCTTTGATGGCATTATTACGTTGGACTTTAATCTCTAAAGCTCTGTAACTGTACATGAAACATGTACAAGCATGGTTGATGCTTGGTAAGGAATTTTGCTCAACGATATCACTTTTCTGTCACGTATAAAAGCATGCTTACGTTCACGCGATAGTCACAATTACCCGATAATTTTGAAACAAAGTAATTAAAAACGTAATGGAAGATAAAGCACCAGTCTGTGGATGGCAGGAAACAATGTGTAACTGTAGAAAGATGTCTGACATGCTTAATGATGCACAGGCACAATGTGCCACCAAACGTTGCTTCGAAGTGATTACTCGAACTTGAAAGACCCAAATGCTGATTGCACCAATGCTGTAATGAAACGTCGCCTAGCGGTAACTATAACTAACGAGTTCTAATGTATTGTCCTCGATTGATAGCTTTTTAAAATTTCATCATATGCGCCTTTGCCTGGTCCAAAGAAATGCCATAACAAACATTCAAGGTCTCCAAAACACTTTGTGTTACTTTTCAGGAAATACCATGTTTCAGCTTGTACTTAAATCGTGAAATGCAGTGTGTTTTTCAGATACATCTAGTAACCAGACTAGAAATAAAAGAAAACGCCCCAGTATGAACATCGCCTACCGTTAATGGCTTATTGTAGTGTGTTAATTAGGGAATGTGCTTGGCTGGGTTTTAAACGTTGAGGAGAATGGATGCAGAGTTCGTTCTCCTGAGCAAGGTCTTGAACGTTAGTGTAAGACCTGCAAAAGCATATATTTATTCCCATTCATACCTTTTCATTAAGAGAGCCAAAAGAAGTCAACATAAATATGAATTTTTAATGATTTTGTTCTAACATGTTACTTTCATTATCACGAACCCCCCCCCTCCATTTTATAGTTTATTCCTTTTGATAACGGTTCAATAGAATCCCTGTCAGTGAACTTGGCGCGCGCGTGCCGCCAAGCTGGACACGTACACAGATTTCTGACCAATCATAAATCATGTATCCATGTGCCGAGTCATTTACTCAGCGAGAATTATCACTTCTTAGTGGGCATTATCGAATGTAAAACCTCTTTTTCTCCTTTAATTAAGGAGGACGCTTGAGTGTTTGTTAAAATATAGAACTAATCATCTTTAATTGTTTCAAATTGGGGTACTATAGCTTTCACCGTACCCTTTATCACTATCACTGTTTAGGGTTAAGAATGGTTGTATTTAGCAATGAAATGAAAATCGGAAAAGGCCCTTTATAGTCTACATACCAGTCGAAGCCCATTACTATAATACTGGACTTCAAGGGACATGTGCTTTGTGCATGCTTAACCACATGTTATCCGTCCATGAGGCTCGAGGGGACTCTTCTACCCAATTGACAGCTACAAGAAGAACATGAACACCGTTTCAACCAATCTCAAAAGCTCGATCTGTGGAATAAAATGAAATCTACGCATTGGAAATACGATCAACACTTTAATTCAAACATAAATGAGGTTGAAATCGGAAAATATATACATACACGGCCGTCGCTACTAGGGTGACGGACCTCTTTCTGAACGGAGAAGGAGTGGTGGAGCGCTTATTAACAGGCTATTCATAAATGCTTCGGAAAGTTGTTCTATTCCTATTGGTCGAAACGCGTCACGCGACCGTGTTCAATTTAGCCACTGCACAGATGGACGTCTGGAACAAACTAAGTAAATAAGCATTTCTGGGCAACGAGTCATTTTCCAGCCAAGTCCTCTTATGTAATCCTACCTCAGTATATCTCTTATCACCCCGAAAGGGTAAATATAGGCTTGTGGAATCGAAGGGTATTTTGGTAAATTACATATATGAGCCAAATACAATACCAATTAAGATGGAGGCAGATACCCTTTAGTATAAACATAATTTAATCATGTATTTTGATTAGTTGAATCGTGAGTAAATAGAAATAGTTCACCGTAAAATAATGCGGGCAATTTATGATAACAGTGCCAAGCCAAACAGGACAACTGATCAACCGGGCAATCTCGAAGGGCAGTCTTCTCATTTTGCACACTTGCGTCATCTTCAATTTTCGTATTCTTTTCTCAGCCTGTCCTCACCTCGTTGTACGAGTAGATCGTGGACCGTCATGATCCAAAAACAAAGTTTTACTAAGCGACCGTTTATGATGAAAAATCCTTCAAACTTTACCACATTTCTTTAGATATTTAAAGGAGGGTACACCAGTTGTGCCATGATTTTAAAACGATTAAGTGATTTAAGGATATAAAGTTAACTGAGTTTCTTTTATTCCATTGACTTATTCCGTTTTTGAGTGAACTGCTTAGAAAAAAAAATCGAAAAAATAGCGCTGCAGCTTTTAGAACGGTCAAATAAAGATCTTGTAATTTATATCTTACGCAAATTCCATGACCCAAAGGGCGTTCTGAATGAGCGAAGAAGGTAGTCGTGGGGTCTGTCTGCAGATGAACAGGATGACAAGCGTTTCTGCACTTTAATGAGCATTTTTCACGGCAAAGAGTCTTTTCAGTAAATTTACGTTTTAAAAGTAATGTACATTTCCGACAATGTGACACTGTGGATTCATTGAAAAAAAATAACGAACAAAACAACTAAACTTCATCGAGCACTAAGTTACTTCAGTTGGCTCGTCAGTCTTGTGTCCAGGATGTGAAACGATCCTAAATTTATATCTTATGTATGTGCGTGCACGCTTGTGGAAGTCAAAAATCCATTCTCAGTTTTCTAACTAATAGTTGAGGGCACAGAGGGAATTTATATCTGGAAACAAGGAAGGTTTAACTTCTGGAAATTGTCGTTTTCGTTGACGAAAATCGTCTCAGTGTGTACTAGAACTGCAAGTAACTACTCCCTGTAACTTCTACGACAATTTTGTTTACCTGGTGTCGTAACATTACACGTATCATTTCCGTTCGACTTGTGAAAACGATTTCGACCATGTGCGGCGGTTATTACAGACCCAAACGCAAGTTTTCTTAACAACCCCTTAAAGCCAGCGCCGTGGGCCCTTGAGGTTTTTTCCCTGGAGGCATAACACTCAGGCAGTTTTCAACAATTATTTTCCAATTTCATCCTTTTCTTCTTTTCGTTTGTATGTTTCTCCCCCCCTCTTTTTTGTCATTTTCCTCGGGGTAGGAGAGAAGGGTCTAGTATTCCCTTAAACTCCTTGGGACAATCACCGACGGCAATATTTCCATGTAAATGAGACATTTCTATGGTATATAGCGTCCAATCCACTCCGTTAGTTTACATTTTGATATATATCATAAGCAATATTTGTATCGACCTCGGACGATGGATGGATTGGGGAATGTCACCCCTAAACAATACCAATTGTATTAAAATTAAAACCAACAACCTTCCCACATATATACGCTTCACATTTTTTTCTGTAGCAGTGTACCTTTAACCGAAGACTTAGTATACATATACCGTGCAGTACATGGTACTAGTTTTTGTATCTGTAATAACTTAATGTTCACTATGAGAATACTAAAGGTAAGATAACTTTCAAGAATCTTTAAAAGAGCTAGACAAATGAAAGAAGTAACGAAGCATGTAATGTAAACCATTAGAGTGTAGCAAACGCAGTACATAAAGTTACATGTACATTACTCAGAATGTATTTTTTTTAAAGTCACAATCAGCAAAGAGCGGTTAATATTGTGTATAATGTGAAGTTTTGGGAATGTGTTGAGCTCAAAGTACAATTGGCGATGAATGCAATGAGAGAGACTTTAGGGAAGTCACAATTCCTCGAACCGCAGAAGTTGCCTCATATTGAGTAGAAGGAATGAGAACGTGTAATAAACGTTATAGTTCGTCTAATTTTAAAACAATGATGTGCTTGATTGATCTCTGTTTTCCTGTTTCTTTTGTCTTTCTCTGACGGAAAACCTACCAATCTGAGTGGTTCGCTACAGCTAAACACGTTGTAATTAAATTTTCCAACCCCGTATTCCATGTTGGGTAACAGACGACGTAGTGGTTGGCTTTTTTTTTGGGGGGGGGGTGATTTCCTTTATCCAATTTCGCTTTGTGGTGATACTTTCTGGGTAAAACGTTCCCCACGCATTCTTTCACACACACAAGGTCACCTCTAAGTTGCAAGATATTTGCACCATCAGGCCAAAACTGGTTGTGCCATTGTGACCCTAATAAGTGTCCGATTTTATGCCTCATTTGCTGCGCTTTTATCGATGAACACTTGAAATATTTTGTAAGATGGACCAATTATGTAACTGGCAACATTGAGGGATGTTTTTCGCTCATCTGAGGGACCTTGCTTAGCAGTTAATCAATATTTGCAACGAAGGTGCAAAGGCGCACTAGATATAAAAGTGCATGACGCCAGCATATCCAGTACTGGGATGGGCATAGCAATCGCCAGCCTCAGATGCCTAAGAAACGCCTTTTCCACTGATCACTGACGTCCATAGCTGTACACAACTACTCCAAACACCTCCAGCGACAGAAAATCATCTTGCAAAGCTGACTGAGTATTTCGTTTGGAGTGCTCTAGTACAAGTGGCCTTGAGTAAGTCGAAAATTTCTTGCAATTGTTGTTCTGATCAATTGCTCTCTTTTCAGGTGATCCGAAATGTCCCCTAAACAGCAACTGATTGGAGATAATGATTGAGAAACCACGTATATATAGGCAACAAGGATGTTGAACTTTCAAGGTCTGAAAGTGAATTTGACTGCAAACTTAGATTACTTAAAAGCCTTGCTGCAAAAGCCGCCAAAATAAGAAATAATACGGTGTTTCAGATGAAGGATCCTCGTTATCTTACCCTTTCGGGGGCTGGTCAACGATTGAAAAACAGGGAGTGGTATTTATATGCCCACTTTGACACAGGCCGATTAAGATCAGTGTCACAGTCTATGGGAACTTTAACAAGGAGATCACTTCACACAAAATTTTTATATTTACACCATATACATCTAAATTTATTCAAAACAATAATTATGCACAACTTGAAATTGCAGGGGAAATATCTGAAAATGTCCCTCAATGCATAACTAGGCCCATGACCATAGAACGGCAAATTCATCAATCGTACTAGATTTATCTTACAATTAAATTTCCTGCCCAATTCTTATTTTACACGGTCAAATTCCTCTATACGAATTATTCAATATTTGCAATGCTCAACCATCAATTCACGTTAAAAAACTGTCAGTTTCTTGTACAACCTTTCTTCATATGAACAGTTCTAGAATCCTTATTTTGCCGGTCAATTCTCAAGGCTCAATGTTAAAACGTCTAACCACACAATCCGTCCGCACTGTGGAGGACATATATATAGTAAATTAGCCAGAGTTACTTCAAACTGCAATTCCGTACTTAATATCTAGACAAGTCAAATAAGTCGAACAAATTATACGTTTATAACCAAAATATCACAATACCACAAGTAGTTCACCACAAGGGTGACATTTATACAGCAAAGAATCAATACATTTCCCACGACGTGTGACTTTTAAACAGGTGCAACAAACCAAATAAATCAATTATCTCAAACTTTCAATCCTCTTCACAAGATAAGGCCAAATACAGAGGGAATCAAAAAAATTAATCAGAATATTACACAACAATAAGAAATTATTTATGTAGGGGAGATTTGCAGTGGTGCTCGTCACAGCTACGGTAGTTTCCACACCCCTCGTCCAGATTCCCAAGGCACGTTGAATTGCCAGAGCAGGACGACGCTGTGGAGATCCGCCTGTAGTTTTATCTACACAGGTTCGGGAACAGCGAGGCTTCACTCTGCCAATGGAGTTCCCGGCAGCTAAGACTCTCTCCAGGCTTCACAGATTAACTGGCTGCCTACAACATCAGGGATCCGCTGATCCATGTACATCATATAAAGACCATGACTGCCGTTATTCCGCCGACATATGCTTGTCCAAGCCACCCCCAAGACTTCACAGAGCCTCAATCATCTGTGCCAATAGCCAAGGGACGGCACAAGCTAACCAAAATGGCTAAGTCAGCATAAATCAGAACACCGTGTTCTGAACCTGCGCGTACTGCAGTGAGTTTCCCCCAAATATCGCCATTACTATAGAAACACACGTCGCCCTCTTTTGTTCACACTGATATCCATGGAGTAATAGACTTTCATACTCGCGAGATTATCATGTAGCAAGGAAAAGAATATTGCTGCTCAACACTGCCCTCGTGTGGTCTTTAGGGAAATTAATCAAGTGTCCGCTCTTACCTTCTAGTGAGAAACCAATTAACTGCAGGAGAAACCTTCATACAGTGTCACGTGTTTGCCCTCGAAAAGTGTCAAAATTATGGTACTGTCGAACATACGCCTAATAAATTCAGGATCTCACAAAATCTCCTCACAAGATATCAACACTCCAGGAAAAGCTAGAAATAAACAGCAGAATGTTATAAATGTATACCATTGCATGTATTAACTTGGCAATTTAGCAAGTGAATGGTTACCATTTTCAGGGTTTGCTTGACGAGATGCAAAATTAAGATGGCAAAAAGATACTTATACTGATCTTTAGAGTGGAATCGTGACGTGGTGTTCATTTCTAGGGGGGGGGGCGATGTTTTGATTTTTTTTCCGGAATATTGAAAAATTGCAAAAGTTAAAGCTTAACTCAAGGGACTACGAACTGAATGTACTTTGAATGGGGTTTGAGGGATTATAATTAATTTCTGGTGCATTTTGTCCACCAAAGAAAATGCATTAATGTAAAAACACACTTTAAGTCAATTTCAAACAGCAAAATTACGGGACCCCATTTGCGTTGTTACCATTTCCATTCTTCCTTGGATTAAGATGTAACCCACTTCACACCTGCTGGTCCCATTCTTGCAATTCGGCCGGCAAGCAAGGAAAATCATTATGCATACAACTTCACGTTCATGTATTTCGCTCAAGGGACTGAGAGTTTCTCTACCAGGACCTTAATTCTGATCCAGAAACTGAACATTTTCAATACGAGTTTCAGGATTTCAATGCAATGATCCGGTACCAGAAAGCCAAAATGAAGGTGTTATCAAGGGTCCGGATAATATATCGTTTTGACACTTGGCAGGGACATAATTACTAAGAGGTTTCATTGTGAATAACACTGATATGGGAAGATTACTTAAAGGCATGAGTTAGCGGGGGCTGTGCGAAACAGAGATCTTTGGTTTTCGGAGGCAGTGTTGCTTAATATTAAGGCTCTGACATTTGAGACAGCTAATATCACTGGTGAGTAGTTTATTTTGTCTTACTCTTTAAAGACCAGTGCGCAAACTGACAAAATCACCGCTTTCATTTATTCTCGAAAGGGAGGGGGGGGGAACAACAGTTCAACAACCTTAGATAAGTCTTGGAACAAACTTTGTAGTAAAGGGCAACGTCCTTTTCCAAGGTATTATTGTTGAAAAATAAATTATGATTTATTTTATACTGAATTGAATGTTGGATATAAAATAAAGACGATAAATCTTCAGGTTGAACAGGCAAGACTGTATATGACTCAGTACATGTCGACTCATCAACACGTTACTAAAGCGATGGGTCACCAATGCCACTCACACCCTGATGAATAAAGTCAAAGGTATTATAGATGCTGAGCCGATGGTACAATCACACCGAGTCATTCAGTGTCGGAATTAAAGGTTAAATGACAAGCTCCCCATCCTTTCCAGATCATTCACTCCTCGTTTATTATTTGATACTTGTCTTGTTTTGTTTCCCTTTGTTTCATTTTATGTATTTTTTTTCTAATATTCAATACTAGAGGTAAGAATTTCAAAGATTGAAGTTAGCACGTCCCAATGATGCTTAAACATGCTTTGTTTTCAAAATGTACGTGTATAATCACACAACTTGTGTTCTCTGTTTTTTAATTTCCAAACTTTTTTCAACCTTAATATTGATTCACATAATAATGCACATGTAATCGTTTAAAACTTCCCTGTCAGCATTTATCTGTGTGGAAATTTGTCCTTTTCATCGAGTAACAGCAATACCATACTGTCTCTAAATATCAAAACAGATATTACTAGGCCTAATCCTGTTTCTTAGCGCTCATTATAAATTTCAGCATTTGTAAACGGTTGATGCTGCTATCAGCATGTTAGCCTTGGTTGATTGGTCTTGCATTGCACTTTAATAGGCAGAATAGCCACTCGTTAGACCCAACTGACTTGCCTGAACATCTGTTGCCACTTGGTCCTTGGTTAATTAATCACCTACAGACCTCACATTGATTGCGTGGGACTCGTTCCACGTACTGAGACAGAATGCAGAGAGCTTAGTTTATGACATCCATCAGATATTCTGTGTGTAATACTCCAAATGTTACACTGAGGACAAGAAATAAATATCATCAAAGGTTTGGAGACGGGTAAACAAGAACAAACAAAAGGGTACATAATTGTGTCGGCAAAAGGGGAAATGGGAGAGATTTTATGGGGTTTATGCAGGGTGAAGCAAGGCAAAAACAGATAAGTGTCCGACTGCTTTCGTTTGACAAAAGTCCTTTACGCGTTTAGCTCTGAGTAGTGCCTCAAGCTCTCAAAGACTCAGTTGATGCAAAATTTTGGAGAAGGTGCTCTTTTCGTTATCTGACAGAATTCAACGGAGGCTGAAACATATCGTCGTGTCTCCGTGATCAGCTGTCCCATTCCTCCAGTGGAAAAATTAATGTGCAGCAAGGAGACAATAATAAATGCTGTGATTGTTTATCACCAACTCTTCATGGAGATTTTCAGTTAGTGGTTGTGTGAATCACTTTCTATGCCAATCTGCTTTTGTTACAACTTCTTATCCCTTGGGAAAAAAATCATTCCGAATTCAGGGTTAGACAGGGAGAGAGAATGTGGTTCGCTTGGGGGTTAAGAAGACCCTTATACACTGTAGTTATATCAACAGTTTAAGTCCTTGGGGGGACGCTACGTAGCGCCCTCTTCCGATCACTGATTCTTCGAAATAATGTCACACAATATCACCTAAATTATTTACCGCCTAGACGACGTGTTCCTGGTCACACGTGAACTGCCACGTGTCACAGACCCGCTTCATCTGGCTAGCAGGGACAAAAATCACATAACGTGGTTGTATTCGTGTTATTCGTCACGAAATCAGTGTCATCATCTGCATACGCAAAGCATGTACCTTTTTATTTATTTATTTGTTCATTTTCTGCAAAAGTTGCCTCAGGCTGAATTGGAACAGGCAGTTGGCGTTTGTAACTCACGATTTGCACACGCACTGCACCATCGCTTATTTTAGGACGTCTGAAGCACACTTCGAGGAATTTTCAAATTTTCTTTTCGTAATTGCAATGAAAAAGGCTTCAACAAACCAATCAATGGGAAAATAAAGAAGGAGGTAGTATAAACCCAATTATTTTGTGGTACATGTAATTGCGCAAAAAGGCTGGTAGCATTAGGGATTCTTCACGCTTCCTCTTTTGAAATACACGTCGACTTTATACAGCACGGGGAGTTCAGAATGCATAAGGAATCACATTGTACCGACTACTCGGTATAAAATCTCTCTGTTCACGACTCATAGTTTAAATTATGGTAATTAGACGTTTCAAAGTAGTCTATCTGTTAGGAATTTCAGAAGTCTACAACTTACAAATTTACCTTTCCGTATTGTCGACCCCAAGAAGGGCAAGACCCTAACTGATTGCATTTTTTATAAAAGAACACAACCAAACTCATGAAATAAAATGGTGTGGTTTTGTTTTTGTTTTTATTTATCAAAGACGTTATTAATAAGCCAGTTTCAAAAGCATTTCCCAGCGCTGCTATATACCGAAATATGCATGAGAAAAAAGTTGCAATTCAAGGAAAAGACGAAAATGAGTGAAAGAGAAACATTGGAGTGTCCCACTGTGAACTCAAAGACTGCTTAAAATTACATCCCATCTAACATGGCTTAAATTGTTATTACTTTTCGACTGTCCAGAGGGTATTTATTATATTAAAGAGTCCAAGCAAGAACTTTGAGTCTTTATTGAGTAGGGTTAGGCTGTGATTAAAATTTGTCCTTCGGCGTCTCAGGTAAACATGATTATTGCCATTAACTGCCTCCCATTCGCTTAACCAACTCTACTGTCAGTTAAGTAAATATTCGGCCTTAATATTGAGGCAGCTATTAATTTTGATTTCGTAACGTCAGCAGCGGTTGTAACATGGGCAGATTTTTCTGTACTTTTTTGTCTTTCTGCAAGCTATAGAACACTAAAACTTTGGCCTCGCATTCATTTAAAGACCATCAGTAAAAAGTAACCTACTGTCATTATGTCTAAAAAACAAAAAACTAGGACTAAAACCTAAAAACAAATCAGTATAGGCCTATATCGGCAGTGGACTGATGAACCAAAAATCGGAACACGTATTAACCGTAATGTTGTTCTTTGCTTATAAGTAAAAATCAAAAATTGTCAAATCTTGAAATTTGTCCGTGACTCTTGTCTGAAACATCAAGAAGAATGTCAAAATAAAATTTGACAGAAGTAGGCCCGGGCGGGTCTCAAATGCATTAAATTTGGATGGACTTACAGCCCCTAGTACGATTGAACGTAGGCAGAGGGATGAATTGAGAGCGCGGTTGAAAATGAAAAGGTGTCTCTGTATGGAGCTGTCAGTTTTCTGATTGAAATTTTGCGCTGAATGAGACAATTTTTAACTTCACTAGGTTTTCGGAAATTCGTACAGGTGTTTGCCGTGCACTACCCGACAAATTATGAAGGGGCAATACAATATGACAGCTCGGTTGTGCAGGCCTATACCTTTATATCTTGATATTTGTTTTGGTTCCCTATCAAGAAAAAAATATTATTAAGAATGAAAAGTACACTGTAAAAACCAACGCAAATTTTAACGAGCCTTTGTGCAGATTGTGAACATGCAGCCCTTTAAAATTAACCATCGTTTTGAAACATAAACGTGTTCATGTCTTCACAAAGTGTTGTCACCTGATAAGCCTACACATTTTTGTGTGTCCAAATATTAACACACAAATATGTCATTGTGTCTATATCTATGGACACAACATTTTTCCTTAGAAATAAACACCTCAGCAGGTTCAGATTTGGATTATTAACACCACAACACATCCATAAGGTGCTACCAGGAAGGCGTTTCAAAGGTGTTAAGATACTAACACTTAGTTTTCCCTTTTTTTGTCTGAAAAACACCGAAGACACATGCATGTGTCTCATTTCGCATAACATCTCGCTTTATAAATTATGACGTTTAATAGCATAGTTTTCTGATAAACATCATTTCTAATAAACATGTTAGACTTTAACTGAACAATTTAAAGCGGGTTAGAGAGGGAACTTTTGTCCGGACAAAAATGTCGATGCAATAAAAAAGTATTGGAAAATATTGGAAAGCCCAATAGAAAATATTTGATCTGGAAGTGCGATAGGATGATCAAGAGAGCGCTTATACAACCACAACGCACCAGGTTTAGCTTTTTTTTTAAATCAAAGATAAGATTTTACTATAGTTTAGACTTTTTTGTTTTAAAAGCAGATTTTTTCGTAAGACTCGTCCAAACCCAAGTTATTATTTTTCTATATCAATTTCTTTTGTTTTACAAAATTTAATAAATGGGGATTGACAAACTTAAATAAAATCATTTTTAAAATTATCAAAATCAGAAATACACTGAAATTATTTTTTTAAGCTCAGGTGAAATGCATGCAGTATACACACATCACCTACGTGTACATGTATCCACCGAGAAGACAATGCAGTTCCTTCAGAGACACGTGCTCCAATTTAACCAAAAATAGTTCAGTACATGTAGGTTTTAGACATGCATGTTCCATAAGTTTTGACAACGATACTGTTCATATGATTTTTTTAACAAGGAACTCAAATCAAATAACCATTGAGTGAAACAAAAGCCACCAGCCGCATGTACATTTAGATTAAATGGTACATTTATACATGGATGTAGACCAGTACAACGTGCATGGTATTTTCACCTTGCTCTGTGTGCAAAGATCTGTCTCGTTACAATAGGTTTGTTTGAGAAACATCTCGTTTGTGATTATCAGAGTCGTGACTCAGGACTTTATGAAGAGCATTTTGTCAGTGACTGTGGTTCCGCTGTATAACGGCCAACATCTCTGATCTCAGTAAGATACATTGCAGCGATAAAAGGTAGACGTTCACTGATACTCTAATCTTCATCATATGAAACAAAGGAAAGGACACGTTATATGAGGTGAAGTATCACGATTATTAATCCTTTATATGTAATTCATGCACTCAGGGTCAAAACAAGTTTATTTGAATCGAAGCAAAAGGCTGGAACTGAAAAAATGTCCTGCCAACCCACATTGTATGCAGTGAATGTGATTCTATACGTTTTATAAATAGCAACAACTTAGGGGGCTTGCAGGAGATTTGCTGTTAGTACAATGTGTAAAACCTGGAAAATTACAAATCAGTAAATATGTAGTATCTTCGCTTTTAAAAATTTAAATGCTGGTTTAAGGTTAACCCCTAGGGTATGTGTATCCAGTATATTGAAATGGAGCACTTGGGACTACTAGGGCTATATCAGAGACTTTTTTGAAAATCTTTTGATTTCAATCACAATTGAAATCGGTGATTTAAATAAATATGATTTAAATTGGCTCACCGTGCAACGCATACAACAATGTTTTACACTGGCCCCGTCAACTAATTCAAGGTCCAAGAGCTACACTTCACCCAATAATAAACATCGCTTCATTAAATACAGTGCAAATAATCACGAAGTGCAAAATCAGGAAAACTAGAAGTATTTAAATATTAACAGGAATTTCAAATGCAGTGTGCAGCCAGGTGCAATCTGCTATCTGCTTCGCACTGTAATTTAATCTTAAAGTTTCTTCAGCAAACAAATTTGCGCGAGTCAATACCTTAATACTGGTGCTCATCCTTTATGTTTTGTGTTCTTTTTATTATTTTTTTCCAGTCAATTACAAATACAATTTCTGTCCTAGCGCGGATAAGCCAGGTTTTTTCCTGGAATGTTACTCTAAAATCCCCAAGTTTGTTAGTTTTTCTAATTGAGTTTTATAAAGTTTTTTTTTCTTCGTTAATTTTTTACTTCTGGGCTACCTGACTGTTGGTGCATTTTTGTTTTATCATTTGTCTCTTTCTTTCTTGTGTCTCTAAAAACAAAACAAAACAAAACAAGAAAGAAACAATCAGCCCGATTATTTATGATCATTTTGTGTTATTGTAGACTGTATGAGATGGAGGTGAGTTGTAATCAAGGATACCACATCTGTTTCCTATCTCACCACTCAAAGGGAAACAACCCAACATTTCTGCGTTTTTGATAGACCACTGTCAATTTCATCTTGGATCTTTGACAAATACAATTTCAGTCCCTGAACTGAATTGCTATTCTTCAGCAATACAAATGCGAGCAGACAAGATGCGTGCTTTGACCATCTGAAAAGGCATCGAGTTTTTCTTGAACATCCATTTTTCTCCAATTTCACCTGAAACATGTAATGTGTTAATGATTGGAAAAAGATGATGGGACTAACCTGGCAAAAAATAAGCCATGCCCACTTCGCCAAATTACAGTCTGTTAGAAAGTTTTACCTGCCGATATAAACTCGAATGTTTGCCAAACTAGTGGTCCAAAAACAACCAAGCCTGTCGTTTTTTACAACTTCTCCTTTGACAGAATATGAATTTTCGAAAAGGTAAATGTGACAAGCCAGTGAGCATCAACTGAGAATGAATAACTCAGAATAGTTTGTTTGTTGTTAAGGTGTTGCAATTTAAACAAAAGGCGAGTAACTAGAAATACTGCGAAGAATTGGGGTTGGCGAACTTCAGTATTCCATTCCCGCGTAAACGGTTTTGAAATGTAAAGTGCAAGCAAATTTCACCCACGAAACTGTTTTCGTACCCTTGACTTGTCTTAAGTATGAGATTTTTGTGCCTTGTTTCTCTGATGTATTTCGAAAGTTGGCGAATTATCACTTAATTCGTCACAATATCTTAAAAACGGTAAAATAAAAAAACAATACATGTATATTTTGAAATCACTTGCCGAGTGGGAAGGGGGAAGGTGTGTGTGTGGGGGGGTGACTTGCCCGGCCATGGACATTTGAAAAGCAGGGGAGGGGAGAGTGGTAACACCGTATACTCTATATAGGGGGCGATGTTCATGATAAAGATGTACATTCTCTAATGAGTATCAGATTCATGCAGAACCTTGCATCAGAATGGCATATTAATTGCTTTTTAAAATTGCTTTCCCTTTTTAGTGATATTGCAAGCATTTAATCGTTGGGATATCCTGTAAATTATTCACAGGCCGTTTCGTTTTTTTCTCATCAAAATTGGGGGTTAATAGCCAACCTCCCCCTCAAAATGTGGTTGGGCTATATACACTTCCATCCGCCTGGATTTACGCCCATGCCACGAGGCACTTCAAATGTCTCAACTTCCGTTCAATAATCCTTCAGATATGGATTTTCACAACAGCATGTAACAGTGTCTGAACAACAGTGTCAGGGAAACAGTTAGGTTCCTAAACCCCGATATAACTATGAAAAAAATGAAAGTTTCCACCGTCTAATAGTGCCATAAATTTGTGCATCACATGCCATTGAGGCTTTGTGTTACCATTCACTGGGACTACCAAACAAGTTTAGCAAATACTGCTCAGCCTTGGTTAATACAAATTCTTTTTCGCCGTACAATAAAAATTGAAATTCAGCCATACACGCAGTTTAAACCAGCACCAACAATTCTCTTAAATCAGTTCGGCATTCCTCTATTATGTGTGTTTAAAACACATTGTCAGTAGTAGATTCACTGAATTTCACACTTAAAATGTTGGTTTCGTTGTATCCCAATTCCCCCATTCCAAGATATGAGCATTTCTTGCTCATAATATTTTGTACCAAAATATATCTTCAAGTCACTATACATAAGTTTATATTGAAAACTCTTTTCAACTAAATTTGCTTTACAAACTTGCACGTCGTAATGCCGTTCACATTTTACATGTAGTCGAAATATGTTATGTACTACGCGACGGCAAATTGAATTTATAGACTGTGCTCTCTGTGTGCATTTTGTAGTAAAATATGATATAGGCCTATATTATATTCCTCAAAGATCTGGCAGTCTGTTACTGCAAAGAGGTAACCATTCACAAGGGTGTAATTATATCTCGTGCATTTCAATATCTGGTGGTTTAGTGGTGGTTGACTGTGTAGGAATGGCTGGAGAGTGTTTTCCCTGTTTGGGATCGACAGGTGCTGGCCGTCCCGGTCTGGCAGGCACAGGCTCAAGGTTCCACCCATGCATCCGTGGCCACTCCCAGATTGTGTTTGGTGCCACCTGCACGTGCCTCTTGTTGTCCGTCCGGCTGGCGACAAGCATCAGGAGACAGCACATGGCCGATTCAAGCGCCCGGATGGCGGACTGCAGGAACCACCAGGCCCAGGGGCTGATGCTGGCTAGAGCCACCTCGGGCGGCGCCTTCAGCCCATACTCGCTCACCGCCGACAAGACCTGCATCATGATGGTGAGCAGTCCCACGGAGCCGCAAGCGAGGAGCAGCCCGGAGAACCGTCGCAGCGCCTCGCTTTCTATGGGGCTCCCACTAGTTCGCAAGCTGTGCCGGATCTTGCGAGCGACGTAGAAGTAACCCAGCATCATGATCAGGCCCCACAAGGCAAATATGAGGAGGGAAAGGACTTTGAAGGCCGTCGCTGCAGTTGTGATGAGGAAATGATGCAGTACATCCTTCAACACGAGAACCGATGTGTACAAGACAGTGCTAGCAACCAAGGTCCAAGTACGGTGAATAATGCAAGGCAAATTTGGGTACAATTTGGTGGGTTTCCATTAATACCAAGAGGAGAAGACTGAAGGCGACGGCAAGACATGGGAATGCCAGAGACCACAAGAGATCGATGACCAGAGGGACGACTCGACAGCGCGACCCATAGGGATCCAGGCAAAGTACTATGATACGCAGCACGCTAAATATCAGAGTAGATATGTGCATGTTCATCTTGAAGTGAAAGCCGCTCATGAGACGCCCGGCCCGGAAGGTGTACAGCTTCCTCAGTCGAGTCATGGAAACAATTCCAGTGAGGGCATACACCACAGCGAACCCGTAAACGTGGATGTCCAGCCCAGCTCCCAGTATATCCGTGGTGGTCTGCCAGGTCTGCTGGCATTCTTGTCGGGGTGTCTGGGTCGTGGGGGTTCCCTGCTGCCCCCCGGGGGAAGCCCACACGGTGGTCAAGTATTCCACCGACGGAGCGGCGAATTCTTCGGTGGTGTTCTCATCCATCTGGCCAGTATTCCAGACTAGCAATCCTCTGAAAAACTCAAAACCAACATCCTGCAGACTCGACAGCTATGAAATTTGCATGCACTACATTCCAGAGATCTAATGCTTGCCTTCAAGGTACCATGTGACAATTTTCCATGACATTAAAGACGAAATGCTCCAGCATTTCAAGACGTAAACGTTAATGCACGTGTCACGCCACCTGATAGCACACCATCCCTTTTCCAGCGATGCTAAATAACTCACCGCTTTTTATGTGCTCACGTCAGCTTAGGCGTGCCTCTAAGGTATATTGCATTACAAAGGAGAGAAAAAAAGCAGCACCCAAGAGTCTGCCCGTCATTGCAGATGCCTCAGTCCGTGTGTATGGAATCACACCGTATAATTGTGCTGTCTCCGCCGTCGAGGCAACACGCAGCAGCACTGCCCTGTCACCATAGAGCTGCCACCGAGTACACCCGGCGTCCCGGGTTCGAAGACTTTCTTTATATAGTCGTTGTGTCAATCATGCTGACAGTCGCCATGGAAACGTGACTTGCGTACGCCTGTGCACGGTAGCAGTTCGGGGCTTGCTCCGCTGTAGCAAATAACCATAGAAACTCATCGAATTACTTCCTGTGAGAAATGAAAAAAAAATGGCCGGCATTAAGACTCTGTGTGTTGTCGGCATGGCTTGCCTGATTAACATTCAATTCCAGTGCCATTTTGGAAGCAGGATTTCGGCATGCCAAGGATTCTATGACAGTGGGGGTCTCTAAGCCCAGCAAGCAGCTCCAGCAGTCCGTCTCAGACGGAGCGAGGGGCCGACAGCTACGTCAAGAGCGTCCTTCAAAAATCCGTAAATGGCGAGTTGCAGGCAATTACTCTGATGTCGCAATGCCACGACTGCGTAGCGTTTGATAAAATGCCGTTTTGCCCGAGTGCGGAAAGAATTGCCGCCTCCTGTTTCTGCTATCGACTTTCTGGGCTTGAATAATGCCGTAACAAGACACTGCATGGGCTCCTCAGTATAAACTTTTGAGAGGAAAAAATGCCCGAAGTCGATATACCATTATCCTCATAATGCTTGGATGGCAGTCCTCTATATGGGGGGGGGGTATATCCATGTTTATTTACAACTGAATTTACATCAGTTTAGCTGTTGTTGGTTCAGATTATTTCAGTTTGACGGCTTACATTATTTCTGGATATACTTTCATTTCTGCCCCACAGTGATCGGTAATAAAGACCTCAAACTGTCCTCTTAAAATACAAAGAAAAGTGGGTTGTTCATGCGAATATCGCTGTTCCGGGACAACTGCACGCTTTACATGACGAGCCCAAGAAAATCAAATCGAGTTGAGGTTTGGTTCCCGATGAAGAATCGGAGGAAGCATTATCTGCCAGAGTTATGGATGACAAAAAAATCGTATCACACTCAAACGAGTTCATCAAAACATTGGGCTTGTTGAACGCTTGAAAATAATCTAGCAGGATAAATGAAATACACATGTAGTTCCGTGTACATGTTTTGGACAGGTGATTTCACGTCTTCGAAGCGACGTCAATTTGTCTGCGTTGATTTTACTTTCCTTTAACTATAATTGTTTGTAGCAATAAAAGGGCCAGTGTAATAAAATGTTTGAAGTGTAGTTCTTGCAAATGTTCCTTTCTGTTACATTTAAGCCTATTTTCAAATTATTTGCTGTGCCATATTTATGGCATTTTTTGCCCTTTTTGTTAGAATGCCAACACGGAATGCATGTTATGAGCAAATGTTATCCTTGGGTTGTCCAAACTTGCATTTACGAGTGATTGTCAAAATTGCTTCCCCGTTATTATAATTGTAATCTTACTGCGTGCGAAGGGGTAATGGACAAGACGTTATTTAGCCCTTACCGGACAGGCAAAGAGTTTCAAAAATTTAGTTTAATGCGGTGAAAATCTACAGGAACTCCTAAAGAGTATCGATTGGTGCTATTTGCGTCCTGCCAACCATCGAGGCATTACCGCCCCTCCGTCAATTCCTAGGTCACTTTCATAGCTATTCCACGCAACTGCGGGCCAACATCATCGCTGTTCAAGACTAGGATTAAACGGGGCTAGCACGAGCTGTAAAGGTCATCGCATGCACTGAAGATAATATCTATTTATTCAGCTTTCTGCCGTCCGTTGAAGTATAAAACTGAAGCTTCAGCAGGGTCAGCTGGGAATTCTACGATTACGCCGTGACAGGGACTAGGAGAGGAGGAATTACTTATTAAGCAGCTGACATTTCTCCAAACGCATGAACTGCGGTGTGTATGCCCTGAAGATTACAAGACTGGCCTCGACTCAACTTACCCCGAACGAAAAACAATATCGACAAATCACTCTCTTGAACAAAGATATCGACCTCCTGTCTTTGAATTGTTCCTGCGAATTTTATGAGTTCACAATGCTTTATTAGGAGGTCGATACAAGTGAAATTCACACTGAGCAATCGCATGCAACCGAGTGAGGGATAAATGCGACATTATAGTACCCTACGGCTGTTATCAAACGTTCAAGATATCATAGATATTATGTTACATCTAGGATTTAAGTGCGGAGAAAATCTCGTATGCCTACTTATTAGAGGCTATTCTTATCTGCAGAGTTCTTCATTCTTGAGGTCCATTTAGGGCCCATTTACGCAAACGAAAAACGGAATTCCTCTTGATGATTTCAGTCTGGGAGAGTGGGCACGACGCGCGATAGGACGGTAAAACTGTTATGTAAAAAAAATAAAGAGCATCTCTAAGGAAAACATTTTTTCTAATATTTATCTGTTCAAATAAATATGGAAGCATCCAAATCAAACACAATGTCATTTGTCTTCAAAGCTCAACTACAACAAGCTGAAAAGGGCTTCTTCTATCTGTTCAAGCCAAGATGCTAATTCTGAATGTAGACTGCGTCAATCGGAGAAAACAGAGAAAACGAGGGGAACCCTCGCCTTAGCTCTGTGTTCGTAGTGGATAAACCCTTGTGCATGCCAAACACTGCATGTAGCCATTCTTTGTAGTCATTTCTAGCTTGTTAAAGATGAACTCTGAAGACAAATGACACAACGTTCAATTTGGGTGCTTCCATATTTATATGAACAGATGAAATCAGTGAAAACATGTTTGCCTGAGAGGTGCTCTTTAAAAGGTGCCGTATTTAGACAGTGCCTTCTGTCCCGTCACCGGTCTGGATATGTATGACATCAAGGTCTGACTTCCGTGATTGAGTGCTCCTCGTCCTGCCTTAATACCCGAGCAGCATTCCGCCTTGTACACGTATGTAAATGTAAAATACGCGAGATGTAGGCTACGGATTTTTGATAAATATACCTTTGGGGGTGGCAGTTTTTGTGATAAAAGAAAAGATAAGAAAACGAAGTTGCTTCCCTGAAGTTATACAAAAAATTGTCTCTTTTGTATTCTCTCTCAGATTCGTATACCCAGCAAGAAATGAGACAGAGGGGTACCCCCCCAACATGTCCAATCCCTATACACATTCCAGAATATTGTTACTTAACACATCCCCCAAGATGTCTGACAGGAATTCCCCAGATTTCTGCAAGACAATGACTAACACAAAGCAGGGGGGTTCTCTCCGTCTCACACCTTGCTTATGCTGCATATGCAGATTCGGAGGGGATAGGCGCCCTGCCCATTTGAAACAAGATATGGTACTGAGAGAACTATACCCAGCAAGAAATGAGACCGAGGAGTACCCCCCCAACATGTCCAATCCCCATACACATTCCAGACTATTGTTACTTAACACCCCCCCCCAAGATGTCTGAAAGGAATTCCCCAGATTCCTGCGAGACAATGACCAACACAAAGCAGGGGGGGGTTCTCTCCGTCTAATACCTTGCCGCATATGGAGAGAACCCCTCCCCTTTTGTGTTGGTCATTGTTTGTCCGGAATCTCAGGAATTCTTTTCAGACATGAGGGGGGTATATGTTAGGTAACAATCGTCTCAAGTGTCAGTAGGGTTTGGACAAGTAGGGGGTACCCTCTGTCCCGTACCTTGCCATGTGTAACAACGCCCACAATTCGTGATCATTTAAAATATTTGATGACCAAGCGAACGGGAGAAGTGAGAAACACTCACCGCAGGTAGGTGACTGTTTTAATTAACTAGGCCTCAGAACAGAACAAAATGTTTATTGGCCTGGATCCGACTGCCAAAATTCTAACAAGGGCAAGAGTTTACGGTGAAAATGGTGTCATGGACATCAACCACGGTAAAAACTAAGGGCAAAAGAGGTGACAACTAACCGGAAACTAAGCTACTAGAGGATGAAGGGTCTGTGTTGAGAGAAAATAATAATCCCAATGCGTGATGGTCGTAGAGTTTAGCAATTCTGCAAATGCAAGATTTACAACCATTGAAAGAGGAATAGCCACTCTATATAATAGTGTGTGTGATAAATACATGGTTATTATTATACTTAAATCATCTCTCCACTAATGATAATCCCAATAAAATATATTACGTTCTAAAGAGATCTCAGGTTATGGGAAAGCTTTCAGCAAACAGAAAATATTAACACATAATGAGCTACATGCACACGGTGCCAAACGTTTCATTATTTGATAAGATAATTTACAGTTTCTGCATTTGAAGTCAGACATTCATCATCTTGAACGAGTACAAAGACTGGCAATAAGATTCATCTACAAAATAGCACGAAACCAGTGACAGTTACATCACTTCTCTCAGGTCATGGATGGCTTACCCTCGAGCAACAAAGAAAAATCAGTCGATTAGCTACGCTCAATAAGATTCTGAATAGCATTTTTGATGTACCAGCAGAGGCTGTAGTCACTAAAAACAGGTGATCATCTCGTGGAAACAAGTACATATTAAACAAACTATATGCCCGGACCAGTGCCTTCAGCAACAGCTTGTTTCCTCCGACAATCAAGGACTGGAATAGTCTCCCATCTAGTACTATTGAATCTGCATGCGAAAATAGCACATGCAACCTTTAGAGCTGAACTTTTGAAATTGTTTACTGCTTGTAAATAAGGTATCGAAGACACGTCTAGCTTCACGTCCCAAACTAGAGCTCAAATTGGTGTGATGATTCCTGGTGGAGGCTTTGCCAACTACATGATTCAGATACAGTAAGCACTGAACCTGTCAGACGGTTAGTGAAGGGAGGATGTACAACATTCCTAGTCTCATCTGTGGCTTCAGACGGTTTTTTAAGCCTAATAAACACAGCGTGTCTGAATAATTTGTCTTTCCGAGAAGATTATCTTCAAGCTATTATACAAAAAATCACCCGATCCATAGCTACTTATAAGTAGGGTTAGATACGCTATGCTATGAGTAGGTCGGTATCATAGGATCGTAGCATAGACTACGTTCGCCACACTTGTAAGCTGGGCCAGTTTTAGCTGGTGCACCGCAGCAGTGGCTCTCTGTTGTGTTTCAGGCGGGGGCGCTTTTTTCATGCCATGCTTACAAGTTTGGCGAACGTAATCCAGCAACAGAAGAAGACGGTAGTGAGGCTATTAACGCAATCGATTCGTTGGTTCTGGTGAGGATGACAAGAACAGTTCTCGCCAGTATGTTGGTCTGTCATACTGACGGATGCGAAAAAGATATTTCTATAGTTTCACAGTGCCAGACGACACAATTATTACACTGACAACAACAACTGTTTTGGATTATTTTTACTCGCGATGACAACGCTCTTGTCAGTCGAAAACAAGTTCCAGTTGATGATACTCACAACACCATGCCAAAACCTGTCAATAAGTTATTTACCTGTTAACTGTGGTACTCACTGCCTGATGAGACGAGAATCGACCTAACCCCGACAAGTAATCGAGTGTGGAAAAATCTGCATTGGTAAACAGGATGGCAAGGGTTCGAATCTGCGGAAGCGCAGTACTTTAGTAATTTCATAATTGTTTTTGCGTGTCGTCGTACTCAAGTTTAATCAGGGTGGAATGCAGTGAATTTGGGTTTTGGATTGCTTTAAACAAAGCTTGATTCAACCAAGCTTAATTTCTAACACAACAGAAAACAAAAGAAATCTTTTTGGGGGTGTGAATTATGCGGAAGTGGGGAAGGCTACCATGACTTCCTTGTAGACTGCCTGTTGAAAGGATAACGATGCTTATATTTACATGTATTTATTTATTTATTTATACTTATACAAATAATCCTATTTACATAAGCGCCGCGAGGGGGGACCCTGAAAGAAATGAGAAAAAAAGGATATAGCCAAATAGATGAATTATTTGCTCGACAAAACAAAGAAAATCGACCCCCGCCTCCCGCAGTTAAATGTTAAATGTTATTGTTTTAAGCAGATAGTTTGCCCCCTCTCCCGCCGGAAAAAGTCTCCCAACGCCCATGCGCACTTTAATACAATGTGTGTTGCCATTTCGGACGAATATACATTCAACGATCTAACGTCGAGATAGTAACTCCTTGCGGTGAGATAGTGACTCGAACTTTTTTTTAAGTGGCCCGTATACGCTTCCGTACGAATCCCACTGGAACTACCTTCTAATAATTTTTACAAGCTCTCTGAATTCACGTTGCATACTATGCATAGCAAAATTTCGTTATGAATGAAAAAATCGTCAGAAGATAAAACTTGTCTCTTTGACAAGTAAAATGTGTTTGTTGATACAGACACTTGGGCAAAACATGTTTTACCTTGCAAACAAAAAGTTTTTGCTTTGAGTGTTCGATGTGAAATTAGGCCTATATTATGATATACTGCCTGCGAGGGCGATCAATAATGAAGAAGACACGTGCATGTATGTGAACCTGCAGTCCACATATGCGTTACAGTAAGTGATCCCGACACAATGTGGACAAATGTGTTGAAATTTAAATAGTTCAACTTGACTTCAACATCAACCTGGCATGCATGTTTGTTGACATTAAGTTAAAAATAAATGAGTAATGTTTCAACATTGTAACGAGATGGAACATTCAGGACTTTTTAAAATTAGATTAGGAACTTCAAACCGGTGATTCCACCGCCATGAGTCTCAGATATCTTTCTAAAATTCCGACATCCAAAAGCTAAAACGTTTTATCATTGTGAAAAAAGATTAAGAAATACAGTTCTTGTCCAAGGTAACAGCCAACCCTGAGAAGTATGCATAGAACAAAGCATACATGACTTACGCGGCGAAAACTGTCCAGTGTTATGCGAACTTTCCGGATTCGTGCGATTACAAGCAAGATAAATCCCTTTCTCCCTGTGCTAATGGCACGCAAAGGCTGAGAGCTTTTCACTCATGAATCCGCGGTCGCATTAAGTCCGCTTGAAAGGTTCTGCTCTTTTAGAAAATGTCAAGCAGCAGCGCGGGTCTTTAGCGCCATAGTGACGGATGGAGAACGACAATCTCATGAAATCATGGGCTGGGTGGGTGATCTGAAACCCCGTGAATTTTCTTGAATACCCCAGTAAAGCCGGACTTTGCACGGTGAAATGCATCTAGGAGAGGTTGATAAGAAGAAAAACATACGTATCAACCGCCTGCCAAAACAAGAATAGGCCCTGTACAAACAGTCTAGAATAGGCAACCAAACTCCACTTGACAAGCTCATTAACGAAGTGTTTTAGTAGAAATAAGAAATATTTGCAATAAAGGTTTCGTCGATGAACACGTACCGTTGTATTCTGCGCCTTTTCCTGTATTCGCTGAAGTGAGTTTCCCTTTGCAATTGTTTGCACTTTACAGTTACCGATAAAGAAGAAGGAACAGGTGTTGTCTCTGGAATTTATTATCAAAATATTTACAAGTATTCGTTAAACCTGTACCAGTCTCATCCTAAAAATTTAGACACAACAATTTCTTTACATTTTCGTCAAACAACTGCTTTGACCTTCCACAGACAGCAAACAGTGCAAAGTGAAATTTCATTACCTGCAGTACACCACAAACTATCACTCAGCTGTGCATGGGTGGGCTCATTTTAGAGGACCACGGTTTTTGTGTTTTTACGAACTGACACCGGGTACGGTGCGTCACTTCTAGTGCACACTGCACTCCATGCATTGTCGTTTTCACAAACTGATATTGAAATAAAGGCAGATTCATATACTAAGCGACTAAGAACGCACAATTGTAACGTCCGGTTCCTAAAAAGCTGAACACATTTCACCTCAAGCGAATTTCGCTAGAGATCTTTGGTGACGTCAAAGTTGCTTCGCTTTCGCCTGAAGTGTAAACTGGCCTTTAATTATTTTTTTGTGTAATTAAGTCATCAAGCAAATACGGATAAATTAAAATCATAGTAAAAATTTTAAGCTTTAGCTACCGCAATAACTTTGAGTGTCAGTCTGTAAAAATAAAAATCAATCCCTTTCATGTCGGCGTCCGATGTGCACACGCACTAGTGGGAGCGGTTAGTTCGTGAAACCGGCCTTGTCGATGGAGCGGTTTTCACGAACTAACACCTACTTGTGTCGGTGTGTCAGTTCATAGTGTCGGTGACAATTTATACATATCGATCTGTTTCTTGTAAACTGCCATTCACGGGTTAAGAAATAGATAAAGTAACACAGTTTCACAACCAAGCTTTGACACATTCCAACTAGCAATGACTATTAAGTTCTTGTTTATTATCAGTTTTCCCCTTTAGTAACAGAACATGATTTTCGTTCTTGATTTGAGGCGTACCTGACACGCAGTCGATGTATACCATAACGTTTGCATTTACTTTGAAGTCAACTTAACACCCCAAACAAATCGAAATATGTTCTCAAGTTTTAAAACTTTAATTAATTGGAATGTGTTTTATTCTTCAAGTTAACATTGAGTAAATCGGTGTACTGTAACGTGGTATGCAAAATACTGTATAATAACCGTAGCGATAGGATCCAAACCTGCTGTACAACGATAGACTTTAAAAGTGACACGCACTGCAGGCTGCCGTTTTAAGAAGTTTTTTTTATGTATATATATATAAAGCCACAGTTTTCAAGAATGAGGCTGAGGTGATTTTTGTTTGTTTGTTGGGTTGTTGGGGTGTTTGATTGTTTGTTTGTTTTATAGGCAGCCGTGAAAGCGAGACGAATTTGACGGCATGAAGCGGCAGCGAATGTTTGACTTAAAAATGTGTTCATCTTTTGCAAATTCTCATTACGAATATTCGCTTTCGTGTTAGCTTTTGCGCGCAAAATCTATGAATTCATCCATCTAGACGGTTTCTAATTTTTTGGCATATTATGTTCTAGTTTAGTGTTTTACTTGCCCTTAAACACCACGGTCTTTCACCATTGGTATACAGGCATCGATTACGTTGTTTTGTGGAGCGTGTTCGTTATCAGCGTCAATGACAGATTTTGTTGATGTTCCTGTTTCTTCCTTTCTAGCGTAGTATTTCCCAGCACACACTTCTTTAGTAGCCAACCCTGCTCCTCCACTCCCAAGGATGAAAGAACTATAGCTTTGGTCTAGAAGGGCAACCTTGTTTCTGTTTCCATAAATGCACGGTAGTTGACCCTCTAAAAAGGTGCTTATAGTGTCTGATCTGTATCCATTTCGAGGAGAGTTTTCCATCAAAAAGCAGCCACGGGCAGAGAGGGAACAGTCCAGAAACCTTTTCATTCGTGATCAAATGTCGCTTCTCCCATCCCTCCACCCCTCTCCAAAATCCCACAAGACAAACAAACAAACCAGCAAACAAACAACCCTGAAAACTGCAGTCGTTGAACCCCAACAAGATGCTATATCCTCGGTATACTCTCTCAAGGCGCCCTGTCGACGGCAGTAGTACACCGATGGACCTAAGCCTTCGATTAGGGAGTAATTGCTTGTCTGAAATGAGGGGGTATCTTTAGACTCAAGAGCAGGAACAACACCAGGAAGTAAAGGTCATAAATACAAATAATGAATCCCAAACAGATAATGACGCCGAGGGTCCAGAGTGGAAAAGTTTGCACTGGGATTTAGAAAAAGGGGAAACGAAAACTACAAAGAAGCTGCTTTTCGTCGCGATGCGTTTGTGCTCACTTCGTACTAGCGAGATTGTTTATATTTTTTCATTCAAAATCAAAACACAAATAACTAACAAAAAGGTCGAATTAAGAATGAAGTTTGTGAAAACTTTAGTTTGTAAAATCAGTGGGTAGGCCTGTTTCTGAGAAAATAAAGTTGTTGACGTTGCTGAGCGTTGCACGAGATTCAATGCAAAGAGGCTCATCTATTCGCACCAGAAGTCAGAGACTACAGCTTGGGGTCCCCAAAGAGTAAGGCCGTGTCCGAAACGGGCTTCTAGAGTTACGGCTAGGTCTATTTTTTGCGCGTCTCCACACATTTCCAATGGAGCAAAGACCTAGACCTAGCTCTAGACAAGAGATTCGGATCCGGCTATGTTGCACAAAAACTGTACGCACCAATACCAATGTGGTTAGAATGAGGCTAAACCAGTACTATCCTTGCAAAAGCAAGTTCATTCCTTCCACAATACCGTTTGTGAAAATCCAGAAAGCTTTGTAAATAATTTTATGTTTCTTTCCATCTTTTAGATCTTTCTTTTGTTTACCAAAAAACCTGCAGTTTTGGCATTCATTAATTAGCAAGACAAGTGCTGGCCGAGGGTACATAACCAACAAAAACCAACAAATATAAGTGTTAAAACAGTAATTGTTTAACGCTAAGCACAGAGATCCATCTAAGTGATAAATATACAAACAATAAATCAAAAACTAAACATGAGACAATGACCAGTAAGATGAGAGTTCAAGGTAATGCATAAGTGACCATGAGAATTGTGGAGGCAGACAAGGCGATGGAAATCACTGTGGCGGGTGGAAAGCGATGCAGATATTACGTGGATAAGATGCCAATGTGTTTACGAGGCTCAGAAGAACACTAAAAAACGAATAATAAATGTCACTAAGTGGTCAAAAGCCTATTGCAAGGATGGGAATGACGTCATATCTTGTGCGCCCCTTTAGAAGGGCACCCATTGCCTCTGAAAAAAAAACCCAACAAACAAACAAAATAAAGCCTAGGAAAGTTATCGGCCAGCTGCCAGTTAAACGAACCGTGATGTTTGATCACCGGATGCTTGAGTTTATTACAAAACCTTTGTTCTAAACTCGAATGCCGTCATTTGCATAATATTATTTTTTGCGACATTTTCCATGCCACAAAAGCCATTTATCGGGAAAACGAACCAGCGATGAGTGACGTTAATGAAACATGCTTCGGGTGCCAGGAGGAAGTCATTAGTGTGAAAAATGGATCAGGGGGTATCAAATTCTGGTAATTGGGGACATTGACGAAGCGACACTGAAATATGTTTAGTATAATATTTCCTCAAGGGACTAAATTATTCTTATTTAACTAACAGAAAGAAAAAGACAGAAGATTTTGTTAGTAATTTTGGCTAGAATATAGACTTTTGCCTGTAATACTACTGAAACAAATGTGCGCTGGTGTCCCACTGAAGTGTGGATGTTGCTATCAAAGTTTATACCAAGCGCAAGGTCGTCAGGACTAGACATGTCGTTTTAGCGCACATTCTAGATACGGGGAGCTATCTACAAAAGGCTGTTAGTATAAATTGCAATTAAAATAAAGCTTTGTTGATCTAAATTTCAGACTGTGATTTTTAATTAAGAAATGGCATTACTAAAACGTCGAAACCTTATTATCTCAAAAAAGTAACATTTACCTGCCTGGGCTGCTAACGTCATTTTCCTTGGCTCTCGCATTTTTTTGTTTTATTGTTTGTTTTTTGTTTTGTTTAGTTTGTTTTTGTTTTGTTTTAGCCCTATTGCAGATGAGTTTAATATAGTAGTACTGCTGAAATTATGTATGGATTGCCAAGGAAAGATTTAAAATGGATTACTTGGACGTCACGCTTTTCCATCTATAGTAGAAAAACCACATTGTTCCAGCTGGTCTGACCTAAACAAAGGAGGCCTTGTTTACAGAAACGAGGTGCAATTAATTAGAGCATGTGCCGTTGACTAAATTAAGCATTCGAAATCATGCACAACACTCTAGCCAATGAAAATTATTCCGGTGCAGATGGCAAACAAAACAAAAGTACAAACTCCAAGCGACTCAAACATCTGCTACCAAAGGATTGCCAGATCCAGTTCGAGTAAGTGTTCAACTGTTGGTGGTGTTTTTCAGAAATTCAGAATTGGAACAAGAGTTTCCTCAACGGAACTCCCTGTTCCATCCCGCGTGTATCACCAGAGGCTCCTGATGATGTTGACCCGTGCACAGCTTGTTTCGTTGTCCCTGCTCCTGATGATTCCAACTCACACGGTAAATTGTCGCCTTTTTCTTTCAAGGAACATGCTGGTGCGAAAGATCCTGAATCAAACTGGTTCTTGCAGTTCTTACAATTAAGCGTAAATGTAAAAGGAGAACAACATATGCGTGTCATATAAACATATATACATCTGCTGACTGTTGTGTACGGTTGTGTCATGTACCTTGATACAAGCATTATCTTCCATTGCCTTTTACTTATTCATGCCACATGAAACACATGTACTGCTACCCGACAATTTAAAACAATCATTTTTATGGACTCGGGTCCAGTGTGTTACATTTCAAATTAAGTGGTAATCTGATCACGTGTAATCGATTTTGAGCTGAGAATCAATCAACGTGAAAATATTGAATTTGGTATAAGACGTTCATTCTTTGGCTAATGCCCCCTCTGGCTGACGAAAACTTTTGTAATACACTTGTCGAAGTCCATCACCGAAGTTCAATTTTGATTACCCACAGTTGCTTCCTCAACAACAAAGCCTATGCTTTACACTCTGATTCAGCGCTAAGGAGGTAGTCGTCCACTGTAGAGTTGAATGATTTTGGAATGTTGCAATGCCATGTTTTGCCAACCATCAACCATCAAGTCACCTAACTGTGGCCCAGTGATGATAGATGATAGTGATGATATAGATGATAGTGATGATAGACATTCTTTTTAGTGCAATTCGCAGGTGCGAATTCACCCCCCGGTCAATTTTTAACAACTTGAATAGACCCCTTAAACGCAGGCATAAACTTGGCTGGGCCTTTGAGTATGTGTTTAAGGTCAAAAGAAAGAGTTCAAATAGCTTCATACCCTTTTACGAACAAGAATCCGCCAGTGATACGTCCATTACATTAAAATAATATTTCAATACGCCAGTTATTTCAATTACTCTTTTTCTAACACAGTTTAAGTAAAGAAACATTGGTGGGGATCAATTAATTAAAAGACCTGCAATGATTATCATTTGTTTTAGGTGCGATGCATGTATTGGAGAGATGTTTTGGTGGATTCAGATATTCTTTAATTTTAGAAGTGAATCTATTCTTTTTCGAAAATTACAGCTGAAAACATTTTCCCGTGGTATGCTATTCGTGACTCTTTTCTAAAGCTCAAAATTTCAGAGGTGCCTGAAAATCCGGCAATAATATTTCAGAGTTTTCAAAGTGTTCTGTTTGAAAGAATCCGACTATTTGTGCTTCCAATTTATTTTACAGCACCGGATAAAAATGGCAAACAAATCTTCACAGCTATACATGCGTCCTTATAAACAAACAAAAACACTCATGATAGAACCAGAATCCATATCTGCAGAAAGCAAAATGTGATTACACAATTGACGAATCGGTGTGACAGAAATGCATTCGAGACCCTGAAAAATTCGCTGAAAGCAACAGTGACGTGTACCAGAAATGAGTTTTACGGTGGCTATTCCGCAGGCTGGTGATGAAATTTCCTGTGATGTCGCTTGCGAGCACGGCCAACTCCAGACGACACCTGATGCTTGTCGATGTTTGTGCAGCCCTGGTTGGCAAGGAAACAGATGTGACGGTGACAACTTTAATTTTGGAAGCCTCTGTCGATTTTTCTCTTGCATGCTGCCTATCATTTTTCTTTGTGGTAGCATGTAACTTAAAACATTTCAGGGAAACAGTGGTGGCGACGTGCGGATAAAGTCAGAAACTTATTGGTTGCCTCATGGCAAAATTATGTAAAACAGTGCTCATCTCCAGTGACAAAAGTGAGCTGTGAAGACAGCCTGCCAAACACCTGAGTGTGTTTTCTTTCTATACAAAAATGCACTGAATAAGTATATTATACACTTGCAGAGGTTCTGAGGTTTATCACAGTTTATTGAGCTGTGAAGACAGCCTGCCAAACACCTGAGTGTGTTTTCTTTCTATACAAAAATGCACTGAATAAGTATATTATACACTTGCAGAGGTTCTGAGGTTTATCACAGTTTATTAAGCTTTCGATTTGGGTTTTGCCATGTCTCTTTGCAGAAAAATGCCTTGATGCACGTGGAAAGCAGGCTTGCAGAGGCTACACCACACTTTGCGCGGATAACCGCTACCAGCAATTTCTGGAAACTAACTGCGCGGCAACCTGCGGATTCTGTGGTAAGAACATTAGGCATTGCCATGACACGAGGTGGCGTACGTTTTTCGCTTGCGTGATGCTGCTATGCAGATGTTAGATGAGTTCCCAGACCAAAAAAGAAAATTCCACTGTTTCAAGAAACGTTTCGGTCCAGTGATTGCCACTGCCACATAGCAAAAATAGGAGGAATCTCTTCCGTTTACGGAAAATTTCCAAAGCAGGCAGATATTAATTTTTGGAGCTCATTTCAATAATTTTAGGGCACCGTTTTAAATAATAGTAAATACTTGAGGTTTGCAAATTGCTTCTCCGGCAGATCTTCCCACATGCATCACAATTCGAAAAAAATTATCCACTTTCTTTTTGGGGGGGTTGTATTAATAAGCCTACTTTGATTATGCTACCAGATGTATATACACCAAATCTAAAAACGGAAGGGGCAACTGGACATTTCGTAAAACGTTTCACAGAAAAGTAAAAAATATGAAAAACGAACACCTGAAGAGATGAAACAATTTTTTTAAAGCAAGGTCATCTTCGGTTGTGTCAACAGAACCATCAAGGCATACGGGGACAAACAGATGAGATCTATCAGTGATGAGTTCATTCATATGGTATAAATTCCTGATATCTGGTTCTAGCTTGTTATTAATTTGAAACATAAATGGAAATGGGCCGGCCATTATCAGCTACTAAACAAAGCCCTGAAACTTGGCCCAAGGTAACTGACTATCACTTGAAATCCCGAAAGAGTCTCATTTATTTTGTACAAAATTAATGGTTTGTAATAAGCCATTACCATCCGCATTGGGCTAATCGCATCACCTCGTCGGAAAGCTTGCTCTATCGGAAAATGTGAAACATCCATCCCTCACATTAGTGTAACTGTTTTAACCTTGCTGTTTTTGCCTAATGTTCGAAATATGTTGAACTTCAGTCTTTTGAAGAACAAAGGTTACTCTATTAACTCTGTCTATCTGTGCGTGTGCTCTGGCCGCTCCAATATCTGTTTCTTTTTACCACATTGGCTGTACCACTAAGAAAAGCTAAATCAGAAGATAAAAAGAGATTTTAATATGCCAGTGTCTTTCATTCCATATTTGGTATTTCTTAGTGTTTCTCTGTTCCCTTTAAGGAAAAATACAAAATTCACGCCTCACATCAATAAGCTTCTTTCTCCTACACGTGTACAAATTCATTGTCTAGCTTTTTAGAGGAGCAAGCATTATCTCCTCTACATGGAAAATCTTTATCCAGTAGTAAGCAGATACAATTTTGACATAATTAAACCGACATTTCTCTCTGATGCAGATTGATCTGTCTTAGTGTCATTTAATGTCAGTTCAGATTTATCCCTAGGTGTACCAGATTTATTTCAGTCACGATGGTAAAAAAGATATACTATTTTTAATGTCTCCTCACTCAGTCATTAAAATTCATAACACTGAGTTACAATAGTCCATTCAATGAAAGCTATACAAACAATATCCGTAGATAGAACCACATAGATTTTTAAAGAGAGGGCTTGCAGTACTAAGATCTCTTTTGGGAGAGGTATACTTCTGATAAGAACTGCTGAGTGTACTTGGGTCGTTTTAGGAGCGTTTTATCCCAAGGGTAATACCAAATACAAATATCAAATCGTCTCTTGAACAGGAATATAGTCAATTCTACTGTAATAACAAAAGCTCTTCCCGACATAAGCTCCATACTATACATGGTTATTTTTGTGTGCTGACATTTCCCGGATCTGATTTATTTACACTGTATCTCTTATAGCCATGGCGGTGCCATGTGCAGATTAAGAGTGCAATGCTCAGCCATCCACTACATATTTTTAAAAACTGCAAAAATTCTGGGCAGGGAAATGGAGCGCCAAAACTCATCTGCAGCATTCCTCACAAGGTGGTATGCTTTTATCGAGCCCGGCGTAGAAGAAAGTTATATTCAGTAACGCCGACCCTTGCTCTTTGCCTGACCGTCTTCGTCGGCATACGGCGGGATTTTGTCATTTACCGCTTCAAATTCAACGGCGAACGGAATGTAAGAAGAACCAATTTTACACTTGCGTGAACAAATTTTCCTTTCGTCAGGGCTGACTGTCTCAGTGTAATTGGACCCCCCTTGGGGGCTTTCAAGTAAAGCTGGTAAAATGCAGGCATATCGGAATGCTTCCGGGTATTCGCGCTGCGGGGTATCGACGCATTCAACAGTACCCTTGAACTGTATTTGAGATGTATCAATGTAACAAGTCTGGCGATGCGAATCAGTTCATTGGCATTCACTACCAGAATACTCCAGAGGAGACCCTACACGTGGTTTACTAGGGCTAACAGCGTTTTGTCATAGAAGTAGATGTCGTCTACAGATTATCCGGAAGATGTAACTGCAGGAGGGTTAGGAAATTTTATTTTATTTTGAATAATTCAATGCAGTGAAATAATTAATTACTTAGGCACATTATGTGCGTTAGGGTTAGGTTTCTTTTTCTTGTTTTTGTTTGTTCGTTTGTTTGTTTGTTTGTTTGTCTCTACAGTTTGTGATGGGCTTACAAAGAAATTTAAAAGATGCATTATAGTTAATTACTTTCTTTAACTAGACAAATGGGGGAAACAATACAACAAATTCCATTTGCATCCAAGGATTAGTGTGGCAGCATCTCTTGCCGTATATTCTATTGTCGATCTGCTACAGCTGCAACAATTTCGTAGCAAACGAGTTTTTCACTTATTTTTGATTTCACTGCTTTGCTCTGTGGCCATCTGTTGTGATGTAAGTTTTGTTTTCCAGATAGGCCTGTGTTGTCTGCAACGGGGAGGTCTGTTCATTACGTACACAAATTATGTAATTCTGGAAGGTGATCTAAGGTAGCACAAAGCAAGTAATACGCAAAGAAAACGAGCAGTGTTGATTCTCTTTTCATAATTTATTAAATTAGTTTGTTTTTTTACATTCTGTATATACCACGAGCCGCTATTATCCAACAAAACACGTGATATAACGCACTCCCCTCACTCGAATTGCACCAGTATTGCACACAGAGTGCGCATGTCTACAGGGAAAGAAAATAGAGGCATTGCGCATTTTGACCCTAGTCAATGAAGGGTCCCACCGAAGAATTGTTTTAACCTTTGGAGGAACTTTTAACTGAGGACAATGCTGCATGTCCCCCCAATTGTCCCAAGGTACCCGTGTGAAGAAACAAAACGGCCGATCACCTATTCTTTCATCATTTCATTTCACAGGTTATTTCCTCACTCATGAAAACAAACGGGCAGTTACTGGCCTTGATGAGATCACATCTTTTCCTCTTTCCATCCCAAAAGAGGGGCAATCAAGTAAAAGTTGACAGCAGGTTACCCACCCTCTCTAATTTCCATTTCATATTCGATTTGCCTCCATGGCATCCCTCTCTAGTACCCGGCCGGATTGCGCCACACGTTGTGTGCCACTAACCTACCCATTATCCATCCGGTCACGTCCCGTCCTCGTTAGTGAGCACCGTGCACAGACACGAATGCATCATGATGTTGTAAACAATTTTGCAAGGATAGCTATGGCTTCGACGTGTTTCCCTGTAACCTTTTTTCTTGATAATTGCCATAAAATTCTGTACGGGGGTTTTGCTCGAAAGGTCAACATCAGATAAGTTCATCCCCCCTCCATGACTGTGTCATGATTGACACGCTAACGCAGTAATATATGAAGCACATTGCTTTAATAAATTGAATAAAACGGCAAGGCTCGTTTTTATTTGGCGCAAAAGCGAAAGTGTGACGCCGGATCAAATATTCAGGCTGCACATTAAATTTACAAAGGTTGAATATTCAACTCGAGCGTATTGCCATGTTCCATGACATCAAATTTGCTTCGCTTTGGGGTTTGGCCGAAGTACCAACAGGCCTTTAAACAAAAACGGAACGCTATATTGAACGCTTACATTTTATAAGATCGTGTTTCAGAGTTCTGAAATGGCAACCGTCAGTGCTACGAAGGAGTCAGAAGAAGCAGGTTTTTTCTTTTCATATTTATGGAAAAATAATGTCTTACTTCACATAAACGATAAAATGGCTGGAGGACCAAAGTCAATGTTATCCCGTCAGAATGTTGAAAGAAGTTTTTAAAAAGTTGAATCCTCTCTGGCACATGATTCATCTGGGGGAATAGAATTTAAATTGGCATTATTTTATCATAGCAACACGTTTCTACCAGTTCAAATGAAATTTGGCTGGGATTCTCAAATTTTGAGAAGTTATTTGAAATAACGTTATCCATTTCAAGTCTTTTTATTTTCGATTTCAGAGGTATTTGGACCAGGATCAGAGGGTTTTGGTAAGTAGGCTTGTGAAACATTACCAAGCGTGTAATTAACTAAAGAAAACAAATACTGCTGGTAAAATTTCTTCACCGACCTGCAGTGTTCAAACGTTTGGCAAGAAAACCAAGTACCATTTTATGTTTATAGATTAAAGTTTTCAATGCCAAGGGTATTGAAAAAGCATTTAGACATTAACTTGTATTAGATTACATAATATATTCTAAAACTGATATCTGGTTTGACAGCTTAACAAGAAAGGTAAGGTTTTTCCTCTCTTCATAATTCAGGTCTATTAGAAATCTATTCTATTTTTTTTTTTGGGTGTTGCAGTTTGTGATTTGCAGTGTGGCGAGCCTGGTGGGACCCTTATTAGTGAGGACTGCGTGTGTGAGTGCGCCCGAGGCTGGCGAGGACCGTTGTGCAAAGGTAAGAATGTCGTTAATTCCGACAAAACGCATGCTTTCCGCTCGCGTGGCGCACATATTGGCGTATTGTTTCCAGAGGAAAGATATTAAGTTGAGGATAAAGTCCATACCATTGAGTCACCAGGTGAGAGACTAATCAGAGGATCGCGTTGTATAAATCGTTCGTTAAATATCAAGTAGGCCTATGATGATGTTTAATTTTAGATTACCACCTCAGCAGATTTATTCTTGAACATGTTTTCCCCATAAAGTACATTTTCAGTCTCTCACAAGATCCACGTTCTGCCTACGCAAACAGTGCATTATATGAATTGTGCAGACCGTAATTGGCTACATGCACGTCTTTGTAGCAATATCATACCAATCGGTCATGGGTCCCCACATGATGACCATCAGATGTATCACCGAGGACGAATTTTGCTGAACAAGTCGTAAAATATAGCTTACCTAAACCTTGAACAGACGCTGTATTAAGTATGTTGTATTTATCATTAGGCCTACCGTATAATTATTAGATGTCCCCTTCTCAGTAGGATTCATAAAATAGGTCCCTGCCCGCCATTTCCTTTTTATCTGGGTGATGTAAGCCAAAGACCTCAGCTGATTTTATTTCACTGTTTTAAAGGAACGCCAATTCAAATTGAGTAACGGAAAGCCATGTTGAGCTGTTCAAAATCGACGGTCCTTAATGTCTTGTTTTTTTTCATGGCTTTGCACCAACATTACTCATAATGTCATGCGTAACATTACATAGCAATTAGTACACTTAAGAACGTTCAGGCAAAGCTTCGAAATTCGGCAAAACGATAAATTCTTCAAACCTAGCTGATGTTGTCTGTAAAGGCCATCAATTGCGCATTGCGTTGTGTACTCCCGAGCCATCGTCACTACCTTTGTCAACATCTATTACCATGGTAACCGTGCAGTGCTTTTCCCCCTTTTTCTCTCTTAAATGTCATCCAGAGAAGTGCGAAGACCAGAGCGAGAAATGTAGCCTGTGGGGAAAGTATCAATGTAATTCTCCGTCTGTGGTTAACCTATGCCCGGCCATGTGTGGAAAATGCGGTAAGGCGGCGTGAAATCCAGTCTCTCACAAAGAGCAGCCTAAAATGTCTCATTTCCATGTGGATAGGAGATTCAGTCGCCTCATCTTTAGAAAAATGTTCTTTCTCGTTTAAACACTGCCTTAACAATCTTACTTCATATATACACGTATCCAGACTTAATCTTTAGAAGGCCCACATCGCAGAAACGTTTTACAAAAATCTTTGAAAATGCACCTTTGTGTTTCTTAGAACCTTGTTTTCAATTTTTGTTTTACTACATGTTGGGGCCTTTCTGGTTTTGCTGGATTTCTATTTCGAAATTGGTAACTGATTGTTGTGTATAGAAATAAGTATGTAGAAATATAGACCAGAAAACAGTCTGTCCTCAGAAATGTTTGAAGAGCAAATTTGGGGCTTAAAATTTGGACATGAAAACATACAAACTGAACAGTGTCTTCCTAGATTTACATCACACTAACAAAATTCTCAACTGTCTTGGAAAGCTTTGTCAGTTTTTAATGTGAAAAATGCACTTGACAGTTCACTTAACTCCAAAAAATTGCAAGCATTTGTTTACATTAAAGAAGCGTAGGTAAATGTATAAAAATGTGATTCTAAGAAAAATCATCCCATTGGTTCTTTATAGGTTCCCTCAATAAATGTTTTGATTAAAAACCTGTATATGCACCTTTAGGACTTAGTTGACCTTATTCTCAACTTAGGTTTCATTATTTCAAAGGGTATTCAAATAACTTTATGGTTGTTATGCTAATGAGTATTTCCATTTTCATGAGCAAACCTGTGATGTCATCTCAGGAAGAGGCCTCAATGCTACTCTGGTTTGTAAAAAAAAGGCCACCGGTTTTTTTTTTTTTAGATCTTCCCGGACTAAGTTTTCTCTGCTTTGCTGATTCATTGTTGTTTATGTGCATAGGAAAAAAAACATCAATTCCTCTATTTACTAATTTTCGATTAGTATATTCTGGGTTCACAATTTGAGCAGAAATACTTATGCAATGAACCACGTCGTCCCTAGATGACTTCACAGCAAGAGCGCCCTCACTTGTCCCGGAAAACATGGATAAGTTGGAATGTTTAAAAGTGTGCACTTTTCAATGCATTTATTTGCGTTAGAGTTTTCATACATTGAAGAAGAGTACAAAGATGCAGAAAAATTGTTTCGAAGAAAAATGTCATTGCAGCTACACTTTAAGGGCTTGCGCACAGGTAGCGACTGGCTTGCAGGCGAATAAGAAATATATTTGCAGTTCATGGCGTTGTAGGCAAAATCCAAACTACTTAGGAATTTTGAGCCACACATAGAGAGACCTATTTGTGTGTGCCAAACAAAATCTTATGGCGGATGCTGAGGATGCTCTCTGATGACGGGCGTGCACATGGAACATAACAAAAAGTGATTGTGCCTACGACCATAGGTCGTAAAAATAGCTTTGTTGCAATACACAAGCAAACTTGCGACTTAAACGACCATTTTCTTTCTAAAAATCTGTTTATCATTCTTACTTTCTTCCTATCTATACAGCTATTTTTGGCCCAGGCTCTCCAGGATTTGGTAAGTTACAAGCACGCATTGTAGCTAATAGGCAAATAACAAGAACATCAGCTAAACCCGGTCATATTGGGTGGCATTCCCGGAAGACCCCAACGTTGATATGTGTAATCTTTCTTATTGGCCGAATTTCTTTCAAGGGAATATGCCAAGCGAATATCCGACTGGAGGCGAAATATACAGCGGCAGAAAAACAAAAGCTTATTTGTTTGGCAATGTGCGGGTCTATTCAGCTTTTCCTACGAGCAAGATCATGCACATTACCATTACTGTTCAGATATTGGGTTGTTTATTCTTAACTCTTCACAGAAATCCAAACTCCCAGAGCACACCCTACTAAATGAAATAAAACAAAACAAAACAAAAGAATAATATTGACAGCAATCAACATGCAAGCTGTCAGCAGGAAATGTTGTCAATGATGACATTTAGGCGGAAGCATTCTTCTTTCAACAGGAATTCCGGCATTCCTCTCAAAAGGAGCGCTTTTTCAGAAAATGCCCTAATCGTATTGTCATTTCTAATGAAATAATACAATGGGTTATTTTATCATGGATGGCGCATCTTGCGGGAATTGCGTCAAGGTGACGTCAAAATGTACACAACAGGACTATTCAACCAAGTGAAGAGATAGTGATAAAACGTTTTACTGGTCAGAAGCATGAATTTGTGAAGTGCATCGTCAATGCATCAGTCATAAGATTCTAATTTTCTTTTTCAATAGGGCTTGAATTGTAGATGGCATACGCAATCAAGCTCAATAAAAAGGATTTGATTGTTAATGCATATATATGTTGCTACTCAGGACAACAGTCGATGATGTTCATGATATGAATGGAATGGAAGGAATGGTGCTAATGATTTGGCACGTAGGGATTGCGTAGACAGTCGCCACAGTAATTTCGGAACTGATGGTAATGATGGCCCATGTTCATTACCAAGACTGGTAGTTAACAACAGCATAGCAATAGGCTATGCCTGATTTTGAGTGCTCTGATGGCAACTGAGACGTCCTCTTCATTGCTGAATTTTCAGGAAACTAGTCATAAACAATATTTTTTTTCCGGAGAAATCTAAACTTCATAAGTGCAGTTAAGTTTTCAGTGTGATCAAAGATAATGAAAAATCTGGTTTAAAATAACCCAAAATTATTTAAATTTTTCACTTGAAAAACGTAATTCCAAATGTAATCAATTTCTATTTGAAAATCGGTTTTCCTGTTTATAAAAAGTACATATATATATAAAGTAGTAGAAGAGGGTCTAAACCAATCGCACACAGAAAAAGGGAATCCGCTGAATAGAAAAGTCGGTGCAATGAGTTTGAATTTGAATCTTTCTTTTTTTTAATCCACATATTTTGTGACAGAACTTGAAAATTCGTCACGGATGTAATTGTTATTATTTTATGTCTAAATAAAACATTATTCTTCCGTTCAGGAGTTATTGCTACGTCCAACTTTTGATAAAAATGAGGCACCACACTCCTTTTATGGGAGACGTTTTAGTAGCATTCTCGCAGAGGCGAGTCACGGGTCAAACGCAGTCCTGTGTGTGTTTACATGTGAACATGTGACATGTGCAAGTTTATGTACATGAACTCAGCCGGACGCTTCGACTTTGACGTTTAGGTACCATACTGGATAGTATAGCAGCAGACGTGATGAACAAGAGATGCCTCTAAATTTAAAATTCTTTTGTTATGAAATGGCATCAATGCTGCAAAACAAATCGGTACAATGCAACAGAAAATCATTCAGGTATTCGATTATACAACTTTTGTATTTAGAATCGGTTTCAAAAATGGCTTTAACTTTTCTTGAACTGTTAGAACTGTTCATTTTTGAGGCGATTTGAACTGACCTCACTGTTAAACATCTTATCCGGCGGCTTCAAAAGAAATGCATGAAATCAATGCCCTAAGCTTGGATCTTTAATTTGGCGTTAAGTTTTATCTAAACAAACTGATTTTCTGTTAAAAATTAATTGATGAAATAAGCGCATTATTTGCAATTTCGATTTTTTTTGGCAGAAAACTGTTTGTAAAAATCATTTGTAATTCTGTTCTAAGATTCACGTTCTCTTAAAAATCTTAGGAATGGAGGAAAGCTTATGTTATTTGTGGTGTCGTAATTTAGATTCTCTCAAAATTCATTTGTGTTACTTCATTTTGATATTTTATGAGGTCAGTCTTTGAAAAAATCCGTGTTACTCAAGTCGTCTGCTCGCACGAGAAACCGTTGTCTGCTTGAAAGTGAAGTGCGCGTACGCTCTTGTAAAGATGAAAGGGCCATATTGACAAGAATGTAATATAAAATCAGTTTGCTGAAACATGTAATTGCCGAGCTTTTAGTAACTGAGTACCTTCTTTAGGGCGAGCAGATTCAGCTTACAAGCTCGGCAATTACATGTTTCAGAGCACTGATTTTATATTACATTCTTGTCAATATTCTGATCACGGAGCTCGCAGCCCTTCCATATTTCTCTGGCCTGTTTGGGCCAGTTTGTTTCACACGGATCTAAATCGCAATAAGTGATCCCAGAGCAAGTTTGCGATAACCATTAGGCGGGTTCTGGTGTCGGCGAACCAACGACAGATCACTGATCGCAATCTGGATCCGTGTGAATCAAACAGGCCATTTGTTTCACATAGTTCTGCATCTCGATCACTGATCCACCATGTGGGGTTTGGTGTCTGTAAATCAACGACTGATTAGTGGCCGTGAGGCAGATGCGTGTGAAACAAACATGGCTGTTGTCTCCATGGGGTGTGAACATACGTCGGCTTTGACGGTGGTAACGACTTGTTAGATGGTGACGCAGACCGGGATGGTGGTAAAGATGGTGACGATGGTGATCACGGTGTTTGATAGACATGGTGCGTGGTGTCAGTGGCTTTGGCGGTGACAGGGGTGTTGCTTTGATAGTGGTTGTGGGATACATGTTGAGGGTGTTGGAAAGTAACGATGGTGATGATAGTGTTAGGGTAATGAGATTATGATAAGTTGTGAGGATGGTGGTGATGATTTTGATTTTAATGTTGCTGGTAGGGTCGATGGCAACATTGTAATGGTGCTTTCGGTATTGACAAGAACGGTAGCATTGATCACTGTAGTGATGATATTTCTCCTTTTCTCTCACGAAAGTTTGCCAGCTTGATTGCGTCAACGGAGGGACAAAGATTTCCAGCAATGAAGAGTGCAGATGCGCATGCGCCAAAGGCTGGGAGGGAGACCAGTGTGAAAGTAAGAAAAAACTACTGCCGTCATAATGCTTGAAAACCAAAGATTCGAGTATTTATAGCAAATTGTTTAACAAGGGACGTTTAATTGATTAATGACGATTAAAAAGCAAACAAACAAACATGGAAGATTTTCCATTTTCTTTTCTGAAGTCGTGTGTCAAAATCATTATGAATTGTGCGAGCCGGATCCTACTCAGCCCAACCGCGGATCATACAAGAAGCACCAATGCTCCACACAGGATTTCGTTTATGACAAGTGCCATCTGCTGTGTGGGAGATGCGGTATGTTATCAAATTACATGTATATTAAATTATAACAGGTTATTTTATGTTTTATTTTACCTTCCGTTAAACCAAAATCACATTGTAAAATACATCTTAAAAATTGAAGGGATTTCTGAATGCATTTTATACCCGTGTACTTCTGACAAGATTGCCAAACATTCCCCCCTTATCTTTGACATTTTGGTACATATCCAATATGAAAACTCTACGATGCCATAAAGCTTAAGTGCTGAAGTTGTTAGAGAGCAGAAAAACGTCCTACGTTTGGGCAAGAAAACAGGATTAATAGACTTTAATTGTTTCAAATACTTATTTCAGAAAACAAATTTCGACGTGTGTACTCTTATTTTTTTCATGATGGCTTAATAATGGCATCAACGGACACTGTAATAAGTAGGGCGTCACCAAGAGAAAAAAATATGGAAAATGTTTCAGTTTAGCATGCCAACTTGCTCATGCTTTGGTATGGTAAAATATTTTAAGTTTATTGCAAAAAGCATATTCGAGAAACCCCACAAAAAAGTTGGCCCGCTGTGGCATGTTTGAAATCAGGTTATTATCCTCATAATTGAAATACAAATCCTAACGCCTAAACATTTACAATGGGGAAAACATTTAATGATAACCTCTGACTGTTACATCCACCACTAAAGCCAGAACCCTAAATACCCTTTATCCTTAGTCTGTGACGAGCTTGGCATCTGCATGTAAACTTACATATATGAAATTCTCCTGCCCTAACGCAAACACTAACTCCAGAAGTGATTACGAGTGATCTTAACTTGTAGTCTTGCTTATGTTTTACGTAATAAAAACCCAGCGCGTAGTTTGCAATTAAGATAAAGTATTTTTGCCACATGAAGACCGTCACCGTTAACGCTCTGGGCTTTTCCATTTTCATTAGAAAAGTTCGGTCCGGGTTCTCCTGGTTTTGAGTGTACACTGACGTGCGAAAATGGTGGAACACTAACCAATGACGACAGCGGCTGCTTCTGCACATGTGCAGAGGGCTGGGAAGGCACTAGATGCGAAGGTAGTATTCACGAAAGTGGTTTTTTTTAATTAGAGGGATGCAAAATGGAGAATATATCTTGTTCCTGCCAACGATGTGATATGATTTTAGGTACTAGTTTCCTCTGTCTTCAGCTCTCTTTAGTTTGCGATGTATCGCTTACAGAGCCTGGGCGGAATCCACCCCACAACTTTTTTTTCCGGTATCGCTGCAGTGAGCTTTTTTTGGGGGGGGGGGCTGGAGTAACTCTTTGCGATTATGTAAACACTAATGTTGTGAAAATTGAACGTACCGAGATAGGTTAGCCAAAAACGTATATATATATTTTTTACTGTCGTGCTAAATGCATGCGGGCTGGCAAGTGGGTAATCTTGAACTTCCAGAAACAACAAAACATAATGTTTGACTAAGTTCAAACCTCACATTTGTAATTATAACAAATTATAATTACATGTCTTTAAATGCTAGCAATTTTGCAAGAAAAACAAGCATGACACAGCCAAGTTTTGCGGGGTGCGATTCTCTCCCATCTCACCCCTCTGCTGTGAGATGGGCCAAAATAATTCTTCTCGGGTTGCATTCCTGAAACAACTTAACAACTTGATTTTTACATCAGTGGAAAACGCCCTTATCGTAAATTATTTCATATGTGGCTACTGTACAAGGTTTGGCACTATTTGAAGAGTATTTAATCGCCTGACTACCTTATATTTTGACCTTCGATTTACTCAGTATTTTTGGGTGATGCCCTTCATTACACAGCTCACTGCAGGGACAAGCGTGCGGGTGGTTGCGCAAAGATTTCGTACGCCTGTAAACGGGCGTCGTACACTACCTACATGAAGAAGAGTTGCGCCAAGACGTGCGGGCTCTGTGACGGTGAGTCTCAACGCCAACCACAATGCTTCTTGCAGCTACATTCCCATGAACACGTACCATTTTTTTTTAATGATCCTACTGGTGTATCGGGGGCAAAATTTGACAGGGGTACCTGGCAGTGGATACTTCTTTTGGAGGAGACACTGAAAGCTGCGGCCTGTAATTGTTTGTTCATTGAAAGATTTCAAGAGGCAACACGGGGGGAGGTAGAATATCGGCCAGTGGGGGCGTGTATGTGTGGGGACCCCTTCCCACAATTATACGTGTACTACTTAATAGGTAACTGTGATCTATTTAACTGTACAATTTTGAATGTGGTAATGCACTCCTGTTTAATTATTATTATTATTTACATAAGCTGGCGAAAAGGACTTCGGAGATTATTTCATTGGTATGTATATGTTTGTTTACTTAATATTATAATTTGGGTAATGAGAGTAAAAAATGGAGAAATCTGTGCCTCATAAAGCCATAGCAAACATGAAGACTAACATTAAATGAAAAGTCATTCGGGATGAGCAGGACGGGGATTGAGGTTCAAGTTCCATATGTAGAATTCGTGTATAATATTATCTCATAGAAATCCCGCTTCTCTGAGCCATGTTCTCCTCAATTTAGAAAACGGAACTGACCAAATACAAAAAACTCCTTCCAGTCACTGTATTCGCCAGCGGGCATAAACTAAACACGAGCCTCCCTTGGCCAGAAATAATTGGTCCAGAAATGACATTCTGGGTGCATTCGCATAGTTTCATAATCATTCCTAGATCTATTCACCGACCCAGCAGTCAACAGACCACGCTTAAATTTGCCATTTGCAGCCTAATGAAACATGCCTATTAACTGCGCCGAGGATTTTTTTCTTTCAAATGTCGGCCCATCATTAAGACGTAGCTGTTTTCGTTGAGCGATTTGCACAGCACTTTCAAGACATACCTGGGGTCAACTTCCTGCGCACAAGTTGTTTAAAACGGAAACAGAGCCATTCTCAATACACCACCTGAACACTAGCATATATCCACTGGGGAAATGGAATTTTCTTTCGAATAATTGCCATTTATTTTACATCTATCATGGGAACATGAAAACGTTCCTTGTGAAAGGTGTGGGTATTGCTAAAAGGTTAGAGCTTTCAAAAAAGCAGAACGTCCCTAAGGGGGCTTCATACGCTACTACACTTGAGCCAAGTGTGTGACAGATATCTGGATAAGTACACTGCATATAAATCTGTTTAGATTTCAGATCTCGCTATAATCTCTTGGGTCGTCGTCTTCCTGGGTTGTCAAGTTGACGTGCACGCCACTTACAACAGCACATAAAAAAAAACAAATGACGAGATACTGCCGCTGCACTTAGTTGTCGTATGCATGATGCGCGACTCCCGTCCTATCGCTGTTCATGGTTGAAGAGATTTTATGGCAAATAGAGTGCTACGCGTGAAGCCATACATTTAGAATACAGAATCAATTGCAAAACTCCTGACACTTACGTGAAATTGCGGTGATAATAAAGAGAAGAGTAGGGCATGCAAAGTCAGCTCTTCGACTTGCCGTTTTAAACTATGTAATCCTCGAATAGGAAGTCGCAGTCCGTAACTGCTGATGAGGAAAATCAAATACACAGTCGTTATTATGCAACGTTTCTATAGCAAAATGCCACTCCGCAGGTATACTGGTAATACGTTATTTTATTACACAATACAGTGTGACAGGCTAAGTTAAAGTGAGTTGAGTTGATTTAAATTTATTTCCCTTTCAACATAAACTCGAACGCTACCAATTTGGCGAGGAAGCTGTAAATCTCTACAAATGGACAATTAGCAAGTAAAAAGGTGCCCGCAATTTGAAAAAGATCTTCAGGGACGGATCCTTAGATTCTGCTATGACATTTCAGCGTAAATTAGATCGTTGGAACTTCATTGAACTATACTAGGCCCCTATATTATGATGCTGGCACGTATTTTTACGTTGATGTTGGAGTATGACGTAATGGCCTCGTTCATTAACGGCAGTGGGTAGTCTTGATCGATTGGACCATGGGAGAACAGCGTGCCGTTGATACTGGGAGCGGTCATCAATTAATCAATTGGGGATGGACAGGACGGAATGCCTTGTATGTGTTGGATATTTTCTCTTAAGGCGCCTTTGAATGTGTAAAAATAGATATCTTGTACGTCTTTTGCGTAAGATGGGTTCATAGAGCATGATCAAAAATTGCTTCCGTGTGAATAAGGTCAATTCTCCTTAAAATTCTTGCTTGTAGTACATGGCGAAACTCCCCGAAGATTCAAAGATTTACCTACAGTATCACATGAGGGACCTGGGATCGAGGTGGCATTTCTCATCGATTGCTCAGGTAACTTTAGAAAAGTGATGATGGGCTTCAAGCTGTATGGCAATGTGCGGTGTGCAGTGTGATGCGAAATGCGTATTTCCATTTTCCAGTCATTTTTCTCATACTGCGCCTACTCAAACCAAAGGCGCATAATAGCGTTAAAAATGTGTTTTGCATGATAAATTTAGCAACGTGGAGTAGATATTTTACGGTAAAGTCAATCTATTCGTTCAAAAGGTCAAACTTTCACATCACACGGGAAAACAATGCAACGAGCGGTGAAACAGCTCAGTCAAAAAAAAGTGCACAGATGCTAAACCAATTTTACAATAGATGTGCCAAAAAGGCCTTAAACTGCCATTGAAATGGATTGGGTTTGATGTACTGACACAACGTTGTACATCTACATATATATGGATCACGTAATATTTAAAAATGAAGTGTTATTGATAATGTTTATTACTGTTCGAGTTGTTTAACTTCACACAGACTTTGTGAGTTGGTAGTTTTCCCCAGGTTAGCTTGCACTCAATGTTTCACTGTAGTCTTCTTTGAAACATTTTACCGGCCGATTTATTCAATACTTCAGTTCTGTAACATCTTCACTATAACGCTACAGTTTGTGAAAATGTAGAATATATTGTCAACAAAGACCATGAGGTTCAATATGCATTACTGTATCTTTTAACATTACGGTTAATGGCTGCTATATATCACAACATATATGACCCTAGAAGGAACCAGTTCGCTATTCAAATGGACCATATTCCACCAACTTGATAATTTTAATGCACAAAAAAATCCATTGAGAACATTCTAATGAATCATGTGCATCACACAAAGACCGGTAACATTCCTTTTCTTGAATGGCTGACATAAAAAGAAGAATTAGGGGATCCGTAAACTTTTTCACCGTTTGGACTGACTTTGACAGTATACATGTAGCGTTTTGGATTTGCATGCACAAAAATTGATTCCCGACCTTAATAACATCACATCTATAAGACAAGTGTAGGCCTATGCATTGCCTTCATTATTACTCCAGCGGTGATTCTGGCATAACTTGAATAAATTTTCTGTCGGAAACTGGAAATCGCTTATTATGTCCCCAACTCGCAAGCACAGGCAGCATGCGGGTCGATGCAGAAAGGCAACGGGGTATACTGCGGGACTACCTGACATCTTTAGACTACCAAGCGGGTGGGGGCATGCGGGTGTCCTTCGTCACTTTTGGTAGCGGGGCCAGTGTGCGACTCAACCTGTTCGATGCCGATTCCGTACCGCGGGTGCTGCGGAGCCTAGACGATGTTCGCTATGAAGGTATACGATGAGGAAATAAACAAAATATGGTGCATTTCATGCAGTTAGAGATTTTCATAGTAGTGACTAATTGTGACCTTAACCTTAGACATGTCTCCGATAAAAACTAGACGGTATCTAAATAGCTCAAGTAAAAATGTTATTCTGGTGCAAACATACACACTTTGCAACTGGAACAGCCAAATACTGGAAAAAAGAACTTACTCATTGACCTTTTCTTTTGTTATGTAAGGTGGACCAACAAACATGAAGAAGGCATTCCAGTTTGCACGACGTCTAGTGTTGGTGCATTCACGCAAGAAGGCCCGCAAGGTCATCTTCGTGCTCACAGACGGGTTGTTCACAGGCAAGTCACCCGCCCAACTCGCCACAGCACTCCGCAAAGAAGGAGTCGAGGTAATTATGGGCTCTGATTTTCAGTACTCTTATACAGACCGATAACGTCATTTCTATAATGAACAGCGATCACTTTGGCGCACTGCTTGACACGCATATGGGAAATGCAGTGCACGGAAAATGGATTGGGGGCAACTGCAGCAAACGGTTGCGTGTCTACGTCTAAAGGCAGATTCGATCAATAGGTATTTTATGCCGATCGAAAATAACTGCTGAGTAAAAGTGCCCTCTGTCGTTCACGCAAAGAGCTATACCCTACACTACGCACTTCCACAGACAGGGGAAAAAAGACTGAGAGCAAAACAAAATCTGAACCGATTATGCTGCCCCACGTCTATGCTATGAAAAACAGAATTTAGATGGCTATCCCGTGTTTGAGGTCAAAATGGCTGCTTTAAATAGCAACCCCAACAGCGGTGAAAAAATGGAGAATACAGTTTGATATACTCACGTGGTATCTAAGTAATAAGTTATATATGTAAGTGGCACTGTGACTTCTGAATAAATAGTAATAATGCGATAAAAATATGGACCAATTCTGCTGGGTTTTTCCAAAACTTTCCACGTTTGTACCGGTACCATTGGTGGCGCTACGCAGAAATGCTTTTTGATTACGCACGACCGTGGAAACAGAAATTACGTCGTGACCTCGCCGGTCTGGGTTCACGGAAATGTTTTAGTTTAGAGGGATCCCAATACGACGCTTTTAGCGTCGATCTGCACACTTCCGCGTTTGAAAATGAGGCTGTATGTGTCAGCTTCAACTCTTAATACGATCAGACAATTGAAAGTAAGGAGTCAAGACACAAATACATAAAGATATGTTAAATTCAGACTTTTCAGGCTAGACTTTTTTGTGGAAGAGTCTTTCAGGATGACTTGACACGTAAAATCAAAAGAAAAAAATAACGGCATTTTACTGCGAACTAACGTACCTGCGATGGTCGTGTATTTGCGTGTCCAGTGGTTAAAACTGAAGTGGCGCCACGCTTACGAACCGGATACTTCATGCACTGTGTCGACCAAGTTCAACACAGAGAACCTCGGTTTCGATGCGGTTACGCGCAAACGGCGCTAATGTGAAATCCATTCAACTATAATATAGGCCTGCACGCCTGAGCTGCCGGCCTAGCTTGACACATTTTCCGGAATAAATAACATCATAAAAAAAACATTGAAAACACCTGTCCTTCACTCTGAACTTACCAGGTCATATTTTATGATCTTGGTCTCCTTCACCGCCTCGTTCACCTGCGGTGGCCCCATCGTCAGCCCAGGGGGCCGGGCACGATGGGTTCAAAGCAGTGAGGCTCTGCGCCTCGTACTTGGGACAGTGTATAACCATGGAGCTATTAAACACAAGGAGTCAGCACATGCAGAGATCAAAAGGGTCAATAATGGCCACCGCAAGCACTGCACGTGCTGCAAGGACAAAACAAATTCCGCACCGCTTGTGTGCTACAAGGAATGCTCGGGTTTGCATTTGCAAATGATCGTGGGTACCGCGCATGCGTGTCCGTAACCCTTCCGCATGTTCAACATGGCCGCCTTGAGACGGAAACCATTGTCATTGGAGACTTAAATTTCGATAATTTCAGTGATTGTTCGGATATTCCAATGACAATGAAAGTATAGTAACGTCTTTACATCCCCCAAAAGTCTCTCTTAACAATAAACAGTATTACTAACTAATAGAGATTCTCAAAAAAATACACTGAAGAAAAAAACTGATAGAATGTAGCTGGTCCACAGGAAAATAAAAACAAAGAAAATAAAATGTATGGGAAGATTCGTTGTCCTTTCTGTCATTGTCCGCAACTGTATCAGCATGAAACCTCACCATGTTGTCAAATGCATCCCTGCGGCATGTTTCCACCATCTTTTAACAATAGGTACCACTAGGATGGCGACTCATGGTATAAATATCGCAGTTAATATTTTGGGTATTTGTTCTCTACCGCCAGAAAAGCAAAATGTCATAACTGACTTTAAAAACGTCCGACTTTTGATTTGGAACGTTCGAGCGCATCTGCGGAGATCAATCGCTGACTCCCGAGGACTACTGTGGGTTACCAGCTACCTGTCGGTTTCGATCACTGTGTACAAAGAATGTCTAGGTTCAACACTGGGGCTGGTAACCGCGCTTTTTCTATGGAGCCGACAGGAGCAGTTAATTGGATTACGGTCCGTAGGGACTTCGTTCTAACTCCTTGTGTTTGACAGTTCCAACTGTAACTACACACGCGTTACTGTACAACATGCACGTGTAATTATGTGCATTAATTGACGTGACCGCGCCGGCTCAGTGCGTACATGCGACAGCCCGAGAACCGTTTCCACAATACTACGACGACAAAATCCTGGAAAAGCCGTATTCATGAGATGTAAATGTGGCAATGAGGACACGCTCCTTTCACGAAAGCTAGCCAGGGCGCTCTGTAGAAACAGGTCTCAAAAGCGAGTTTTTTAAACCAAAAATATTGCTGAATCCGGGTTTATGTTGCATAGATGTACATAATGGGATCCAACTAACCATACTACAGCCAGATTTCTTATTTTCTTCCACGGTTGGGGTTGCTCTTTAAACAAAACCCAAAATACATCACGCACAAAATGACAGCGACTGTTCTATACAACTGCGTCAACACAGTTTCCAGTCACACAGCTGGATTGTTGCCCTTATTTGAAGAGGTCATTTTACACCCGCCCCTTTTTCGTAGCGTGAAGTCAGTGGCGATAAAAGCCTGATCCCGTTGAAAAGGTGAATTGTAAAAGCGTTTTATTTGATTTCGCAATTTGCTCAAAAGCTTTCGCTTTACTATAGCTACGCAATATAAATGGGCGCCCAGCGTCTGAAGAGTCAATTTATCCGTCAATGTTCCTTTATATCCGAGCTAATGTCACCACGGGATGTGTCCCTGGGTATCAAGTTCTAGTGCGATGCCTTGGGAGGTAGGTTCGAGGAAAACCGCGTCAAGCATGGGGAAAATAAGTGGTTTGGTTCTGTAGATCCGTTGGATCGGGTGACAACTGCGACAACCTTAATTGATGCACATCGTATAAAACAATGAGTGTTTACGAGATAGTTATTTTGTGAGTTGACAGATTGAATGTACTATTCTCCGAGGCCAAGCTGAGTGCAAAGGAACATTCGATTTCAGACTGTTACACTTCCATTGCACAAAATGTAGATAATTCATTGCTCATATCTGAATAAGTCCCCTTTCTATACAAGTCGCCCTGTTATTTTTTTCGTCCCCCCCCCAAAAAAAAGTTCCAAGTCGAGTCTGAGTTTCACCACTTGACGGCAGATGACACTTCTGCGGTTAACGCATTAATGCGTCGTACTTGCTTGTTGGATCGAAGTACGGAAGATGATCCTTGCTCGCGGACGCTGCTACTGAGTGGCCTTACCCAAGCCAACAATAAAACGGACATGCCTTTCTGGAATACTTACAAACGAAAAAAGGTTACAACTAGCAACTCCCTTGTATCCAAGCAATTAGAAAACAACGACAGCTTCTAAGTCTGTTGGCAACAGAATATAGGGATTTTTTGCTTTTCATTGAAAAAGCCGTCGTCGTGATTGCATATCTGCACAGTTTCATCCCGCTGGGACATATACTTTTGGAGATTTAAGGCTTCAAAGAATACACCTTTAATGTCATTTGACTTGTCTACTGATGACGTCTACATCTTATGGGGTCAATTTTCGTCTATCACACATCCCCTTCCAGATATCTGCTAACTTTCAACACGCTAGGCCATGTCCTTTTGTAGATACAGGGCCTTAAAGGATGCACCTTTAATGTCACGTGACTTGTCTCTAGATGACGTCATCATCAGGCAGAATCAATATACCTCTGAAGCACTCCTTTTTCAAGAAATCTCTGCAAGATTTGAAGCCGATCGGACATGTACTTCAGGAGATATAGGGCCTTGAAATGTGCACCTTTGATGTCACGTGACTTATCTCCTGATAACGTCATCATCACGAGGTCAAAACTCTTCTAAAGCACTCTCTTTTCAAGATATCTGCAAGATTGGAACCCGATCAGACATGTACTTCAGGAGATATGGGGTCTTAAAGAGTGCACCTTTAATGTTACGTCATTTGTCTCCTGATGACGTTATCAACACATAAGTTCAATATAACTCTAAAGCACTCGCTGTTCAAGATATCTGCAAGATTGGAACCCGATCAGACATGCACTTCAGGAGATACAGGGCCTTGAAGTGTGCACCTTTAATGCCACGTGACTTGTATCCTGATGACGTCATTGTCACATCACATCAAAATTCCTCTAAAGCACCCTCTTTTCAAGATATCTGCAACATTTGAACCAAATTGGATATACACTTTTGGAGATATTGTACTTTAAATGGTGCGCCTTTAATGTCACGTGACTCTCTGCTGATGGCATTGCCATCACGTCAGGTCAATTTCTGTTTCTAAACTTTCCCTTCCTAACTACCTGCAAGGTTTTAACCCAATAAGACATGTACAATACAATACATAATAAAAAAAAGCATTATACTTACCGCGAAAAAGGCACAAATTAGATTTTTAAACATTGGTCCGTTATGGCGTTCCGTACAATGCGATCGGCTCTCCGTAGCCCGTGGTCGGCATTTTGCCAAGTCCCGAGTATATGCCCTATGCATTCCGCGCCGTCTATGTTGCAGGCAGATATTGGGCGTCCACACACACATAGTAGCATATGCACGACATGCGAAATGGGATTTCCGAGTTGGCAATTTATATTTCAAGGGGGTTTTTGACGGCGACGCTTCATGTGTGTGAAAAAGTACACCAGTTATGCACTTCATGCAGCTGACTCCAATGTTTTAGCTGTCATCTCATGCACAATTCACGCTTATATCTCTTACAATTGATTTTTACCGAATTTTGAAGAATAAAAGAAGTTTTCATTTAAACTTCCGGTCTGATGACGTCATCAGCCCCATACTTCACACACGTGTTGACATGGTTAAGATGATTATCTACATCAATTTTCAAGCGATTCGAACAACTGCGCCACAGACATCTATTAAAAATTCATTTTTAGGAATTTTTAACCTGTCGCTAGAGGGCGCTCAATAATTAGGTGATGTCATCAGTAGATGATTTTAAAGAATAAAATACCCCGACAGATTAACACCGTTGAAAACAACCTGAAACCTATTACCATTTTTAAACAATGGACCACTTCCGGTTTTGACCGGAAGGAAGGGTCACGTGATTTGACCCACACGAGATGAATTCAAGACCACATTTTATCCTGCCACTTGCTGCAAACAGAATGTTGTGGGAGGCCACGATTGATTTTATATGGATTTTTATAAATTTAAGGGAGTATTTAAATATTCAATATTTAATAATAAATCACTTGATGACGTCATCATGACGCAAATATTTCAGTATTTTCTGTGTTTTATGGTCAGTGCATGCTGTAACTTTGACGACGATCAACGATTACTAAAGTACCGAAATAGTGCCTCGAAAACGTGAACAAAGTGAAGGGGCTGAAAGGAATATTTAAAAATCAATAATAAATCACTTGATGACGTACTACAGTGCCGCGGAGAAAAACTGCGTATAAAGGCACGGGCACAAGAAAAAGAAGAAATAGTAAAAAAAAGAATCTTGACAGAAAGAAAACCTTTTTCGCAAACTACCAAAAAGCAAAAAAAAAAGAAGATGATAATAATAATTATTGCAACTAGTGACGCCTATATACGCTGTGGACCTCTCACATGTGAACCTGCCATAGCTTTAACTAGGGCAGTTGAAAAACGGGGGAAAAAGAATGAAAATACTGATATAACTCAAGAGCTCTTAGTGCCTCGTTACATATTTCATGGGCACTATAAATAAATTGCAATGTTGAAGAATTTCAGGGGGACAAAATAGCCCCAGCAGCTTTTCGGGTAAGACAATTCGATGTGAACTGGCTATCATAATGCATCAAGTATTAGGATGTCTGTGATGTGAAGAGCCACGACGGCTTATCGCCCGCGCACATTGCGTGGTTCAGTATTCGTGTTTGGTTTTGTTTGTTTGTTTGTTTGTTTGTTGGGGGTGTTGGGGTTGTTTGTTTGTTTGTTTGTTTGTTTGTTTGTTTGTTGGGGTGTTTGTTTGTTTGTTTGTTTGTTTGTTTGTTTGTTTGTTTGTTTGTTTGTTTGTTTGTTTGTTTGTTTGTTTGTTGGGGTGTTGGGGGTGTTTGTTTGTTTGTTTGTTTGTTTGTTTGTTTGTTGGTAGGTTGGTTTCTTGGGTTTTTTGGGGGGGAGGGGGTTGTTTTTCCTTGTGGGCTACTCTGTCTACCGCGCGGGCATTTCAGCGATCACAATCCTGAATGAACCGATCAAGGCAATGACACGTGATCAACGACCCACCGATCAGAAAGCGGGAATTATCCAGGCTTAAGGGAGAATTGCTTCCGTAATACTGCGTTGATCTGGATCCCCGTTTTTGCATTATTCACTGCATGTAGGCTCCTTCAATTGACTATTGATGTAGGATCACAATGCCAATGTTATATTTCCCATTAAACCTACCAAACGGGGCCGTGAGTCGCCCAGTTTATCGACACAACAGTCAGTTGATTCAATCTAACTCGGTAGACGCTAGTTGATTGGCCGTAACCCAGTATGCAGGTTCAGTTGGCCTTCAGGAATTTGTTCCATGATGATTGTACACCGAGCCTAAACGTATGTGCCACCGTCTACTGCTTTAAATGAATTGAAGTATCTCACCCGAATCGATTCAGGTAAATCTACGAGAATCAGGTTAGCCACTATCGTGGGGCTGGCAAATCAAACGCCGCAAACGACCTGTCACGTGATATATAGGTAGATGTTGAAGGTCACTCACTGGAAGAAGTATACACGTACATATACTCTTATTTTCTATGGTGTACCCGCAGACCTTCTCTTAGTCTAGCCTCGTCTACCGTGAAAAGTTTCAAATCTAAACTTTCTCTTCTTCCGTCACAGAAAGTAGTTGTTGCTTATCAATAGACGTAACAGCTTTTGTCAAGCGATGGTTAGCATACTATGATTAGTCATTAGTACAAAAATTAAAGAATGACAGGGTTATAACATCTCCCGCATCTATTGAATCAGTAGTAAATACTACTATAAAAAAGATGACAGCACCCATGTAGACTGAAGACAGTCTATACAGGAACGCTTTTAGTATTGAAGACCTACATTGTGAAAATTAAACAAAGATGTGAATTTTTGTCGTCTTTATCTCGCCATAGATATACGCTTTGAGCTTCAACGAACACTACATAGCAGACACCATGCAGGAACTTGTCGACGATCCCTTGCATGTAAAGGTTGTAACTTCAGCAAGTGACATCCCAGCTCCATATTAAGGGTGGCCGGCGGTAGTCGACTATTCCATACGCCCCTAGTCGCTTTGACAGTTCAGCCAAACTTTTTGAGTTGATCTGGACAATAAATACTTGCTATCATCATCGTATATTATAAAAAAATTACATCGTTTTAATTAATTTTGAACAACGGTTGCAGTAATTTAAACGTATCTCGAATAGTTACCAAAGAGGCGAGAATTTTTTTTTTTTTTTACAGTAGAATCATAAGGAAGAACCCGTGGTGAGTGATTCAATCTGTAGACGACTACGATCCACTGTAACACAATTCATATAGCAAAGAGAGTTTTCAGGGATTGCAGTGTCTGACATGATATCGGACACTAATTTTATTTCTTCATGTCGCGACAAGAGATCAATGTTCTATTTTTCAGTTGTGGGGCTAACCACGTTTAATAGCTGCATATAAAAAATACCAAACGGGCAGTTTGCACAAATTATATACACACTAACATAACACATGTAGTTGAACACGCTATAGCTTGCATGAAATAAATCTATGCAGTTTACTTCGATCTATTTTTTTTTCTATTCGGACAGGGCACTCTCACTACTAAAATAATATGATTTGAAGGCAGAGAATCGTTAACTTTGCTGTGAAGGGAAACAAAATCTCCCTCGGCATTCTCCGATGACAGTGACACCCGTCCTTGCAAACGGATTTCTCCTGTTAAGTTTGTTACAGCTTATCAGTACGGTATTTGTCTTCCCTTGTCGCTTAGAATTTGTCAGCTATTAAAACGGAAATCATCGGCAAATAAAACTTCATTTGAAGCATAAGATTTTTTGCCTGATCGCGTGCTTGACACGTGACGGCCGTATTTAATGACTTTGGCCTTTGATGGGAGACGAGGCAACGCATGAAACCTCAAGAGTAGCCGAGTAGATTTATCAGCATTTGCAGAGTGCATAGTTAAGGGGTATCATCCCGTCTCGTCGTCAATACACGGTTTTCCCTCTAAGCCGCGTCTGGCTCAATGATCCGGGGTAGTTCAAAGCGTGGCACAGTGTGATGATTATGGATAGAAAAAAAATTACAGAACTTCAACGACCACGAAGAAAACAGTGCCATAAGATTTTCCCGCAAAGACCGTCATCAATGTTGATAAAAATAACTTCATGCTGCTAGTTGAGACGAGACTTCGGCACCAAGAGATACGTGTACTTATAGCTGCCTGCGGTGTAGGGTCCACGGTGTTCTGTACACCCATGAGGGGGCAAATGGCACTTGAGGCCAAGCCGAGGGTGCCATTTGGCCCCGAAGGTGTACAAAATCCATGGACCCCGTCACAGAAGGCAAAGATTGTTTTGTTTTATCCTGGTCATAGACTACACTGAAACGGTCTTATATGTGCAGTATATGCATATTTTATTGCAAGATGAAACACTTTCACAAATTGAAACACTCAGACATGCGAAGCACACAGCGGTTCTGTGTCCCCACACAGGCAGAGGTCCGTCAGCGGACCCTTATGCCAATATACCATATTTCTTACACTGCGTAGTGCAGTACCACCGCGACTATCCATCCTCGTACCTAAGATTACATAATTACAACGCACTGGACACGACACATCAACTATGGGAAAGATCACCGTCAATATCCATCATTTTCTTGTAGCCCGGGGAACATGGCCAATGCAAACGTCGTGTAAATGATGCATGCGCGCTTGTAGTATATCACTTGATCGATTCGCGACCAATTAAAATCTACTATCTATGACTGTGGTATAACAAACATCTTTGTTACATTCACAGCTGCGCGCACGTATGCATGCGTGCCCCCTCCCCTATGAAAAGAATCCATCGAAAAGGAGACCAGAATTTAGGAAAACGTGGGTTTTCGATATCACGAACGGACGTTATCAATTGATTCCGGCTAATTAACCACCGTGTTCAAATTACTTGGTTCTTGCAAACGTTTTCCAATCAGAGAAACATTTTACGCTTTTTACTGCATAAACTTGTTCCATATTAGTATTAAACGGGAGATATAGCATTATACCCCCCCCCCAATTCTAACAAAAGGTTTTTCAGCAGTTCTATCTGATGTGATGAGTGACAGGAAAAAAGTCTATCGAATTCCGACCACCGAAAGTGTTTTTTTTTGGGGGGGTGGGGTTCATTTCCAGATGGCCAACCCGGTACTGGAAAATCACTAAAATGGTCGTTATTTTCTGTATATGCAATATATAGATTTAGTTTCAGTGTCTTCATAGGGTTTCCAGGGTCAACCAATATCGTATAGCGACGGGTAGCGGCGCAAGATGGCGACCTTCACCGTGAGTACACGTAAAACTCTGCCCAAAAGATGTAATTACCGTGGGCGCCATTTGAGCAAGCAATACGCGTGCGCAATGCACATTAACGGACAGAGTGCCGGCGCCGCAGCAGGCACGTGCCCCTGCCAAGCCTGCGCCCAAGCATTACCGTAAACTACTGAGGCGTATTGCTTGCTCTAATGGCGCCCACGGTAATTACATCTTTTGGGCAGAGTTACCCATCTTGCGCCTTCGGCGCTGTATGATCTTTGGTCATCATCGGTACAAGTTGATCTTGATCAAGTCTCCAACCCCAGTCCAAAGGATTCATGGCACTCTCTGTTCCCATCCATGCCATGGTCTGATAATACACTCGGAATCAGTGGTATTTTGTTGAGAATTCTGTTGGGGGGAGACGTTCAGGTGTAAGAAATGACTTGGCACCAACACCTTTCCTCATGCGTATGCTGTACCGTAGGGTTGCTAGAGGATATGTGCATGTTCCACCAAAGATTACAGCCACTGCTTTGCTGCCAAGAGCTTCTATGTCAGTGCAACTCTTTTGAAATTAATGTATTGGCACCGAACTGAAGAACCGGGTCGCTTTTGACCAGCTTTTGGAACTCCAGTTTCTTTCCGACCCCAAAAATTCGAGATCTTGAATCACAACCTGTGAACGCAATAACAGTTGTGTGCATAATTCACTGCAAAGACTCCGTTTCATGCAGACAAGTGACAGCCTTTCGACTGATTGTCCGATCTGAAGTAGAGCGGCTTCCCATCTTTTGTTGAGTAGTGCAGAAGACGAATCAGCAAGTCAGTGTCCTCCCCAATCAGGGTGGTGGAATGTGCCTTAGCAATGTCAACATTAGCATCACCTTCTGCCTGAGTAACTGCACAGCCTGCTCTCTTGAGTTCATCGCGTATCACACCAATTAGCCGCTTCCTGTTGGTGCCCCTAGACAGGAGCTCTTCCCTTTTCCCTTCAAATACCCTTTCAGAAGTGAAGTTGACAACTGGATGGACATATGTTAAGCCCTCGTCTCTAGTGTGTGTTATCCTTGATCGAAGAGCCTGCCGAATACCCATCGCACACAACAGTTGCTGTCCCATAATGCTTTCATGCAAAGTTGACATAAGCCTTCGCTATATCACCGTAGGTATGTCCTCTTTCCCACTTAGCTTATGCAGTAAGGAGCCACCATCAAGCACATATCTTTCAGTCTGCGGAATGGGGTCTGATGTCACTTCACTCAGTGAAGCTTTCTCACAGTGGCCGTTGAGGGTGTATGCTAGTTGAGGTTTGCCAGCCCTTCTCATAATGGAAATGTCCTAGGGAGGGGGGTATGTGCTAAGCTCATACTTCATCACCTCCTCGAGGGACAGATCTTCGGTTCTGGACACAACAAGGAATCTCTGGAAGAGCAAACTAGGATTAATAGTTCTGTCAGGAGCTATCTTCACAACGGAAGAATATCCAAGAGTCTTGACAAGAGCCTTGCCCGACTCTTAAAGGAAAGAGAAAATAACGACTGATTCTTCATTTTTTCAGTAATTATTCTTCCAACAAAGTCGTGTTTGTGCGCATCAACATCTTCCTTGGCCACTATACCAATAACAATTTTTCTCAACGTGGGGTCTGAGGAGAACGGCGAACACTAATTTAGCTTTGTGCTTATTTTCGAAAGGTCGAATCAGTTGAATCTTTGCACTGTTTACTTGTGGTATAGGAAAGATTACTGAACTCTTGCATTGCAACGTTAACCTTGGACATTATTGGGGTAAACAAGCCCCCTCTGCTCTTGACTGATCTCATTTGTGTTTGTTCAATAACTAGATCACAACTAAGGCGTGCTCAAAACTGGTTTGTTCTCCGAATAACATAGAAACCATCTTGAATCTTTCTGTGGACATCTGGATGCTTGCTCTCTAGTTGGTTCATTTCTTGGACGCAGAGGTATACCGACCTGAGATAGTTGTAATGTCCAGCTGCGGCAATGGCAAGGGATCAACAACAGCACGCAAGTGATCATCCCAAGAACCAGTGCGATCTGCCTTGATTAGCGCCCGTGCAGTTTGAAGCATCCGCTGATACCCCAGCAATAACTGACTTGTTTTAGATTGTTCACTGAGCCCTACTTTCTTTTTCTTGAGTTCCTCACTGATGCTAGTAGCTTCAAGAGATTCAACAAGAGTACCAAGAGTGATGTTACCCTTCAGCAAGGACGACTACATTTCTTTCAGTCTCCTCCAACAAAGAAAAGAACTCATGATCACATCAGTAACAGATTTTACAATCATTTTATGGAGACACGTGTCCACCAGCGCAGCAGAGGCCCGCGGAATAGCCTTTGAACCTATTTGCCAGTCATCATGTGCACCACCGCATTTTACAACTTCTGGAAAACTTCTAAGCCCTGTGCCCTCCATCAAAGCACCTACAGCTCGATGCAGATTCATGAACAAGTAGAATACCAAGCCTTACCGCCATTTCCTTCAAGTGGGTATTCTGTGATGCAGCATAGATGATTTCCATGGCCCTCCAAAATAGCAGTTGGTCAAACGCTACTACTGGGTGGACGTGGTGTCTGCTGGTCAGGTTGTTGATGAAATCCAATGTGGACAAAATGGAGGTTTTATCACCAGAACGCATGTCGATCATAGGCAAATAAATGATGGACCTTCCTGGGTGTGCGTGTCCCTGATGAAGCATATGCATCATACCCTAGAGCTCCTACGACACATCCACTCTCATGTCGCAATCAGTAAGATGAGGAAGTTCTTGGAACCTGATGCACTTATCTTCAGCAAGGGATTTGAAGACAAATAACAGAAAAAAGGACTATGTTTCATTGTCCACACCGACATTGTCAGGTCCAAGGGATCCAATGATACAAATATCAATGCAATAAAACTCACCCGGGCAAATAATGCATTTGGTTGTGCGCCTGCCATAAATGGGTTGTATGGATACCGTGACTTTGAGGCGCCCTAGAAACCTGATTTCAGTGGTTCAGCATGTATTTTCAGTATCGAATATATTAAGATTAAAGGGCAAAGTTACCTCTTAACGGCAGCATCTGGGATTTTTTTTCTAAAATGGCGATCACCATAAAAGAGTTTCTGTATATTGATTGTTGCTTCAAAAATTCCAGTGACTAAAAAACAAGGTGTCTGAAATTTTTCACTATGTACAATTCCGATAATAACCACTCATCTGTGTCAAATGGGCCCTTAATGTCCACACATACCACACAGAAAGAACGACCCCATATTTAATCGCACCGCATCGTTTATTTTTCAAGCTTTTTGGACTTTTTTTAATTGTCAATCTTTAACGTAGGCTATGTACACGTACCTCACAGGAAAAATTACAACCTCCCGCTTTTGCTACAAATATAACTTTATGACGTCACGACCGGGGCGATCACCTGGACCCCCTACCAAAAGCGCCCTCAGTCATCTTTAAGTGAAAAATATCCTTACGTTGATGTACAAATATTTAAACACAATTGTCATTTTTGAACAGTAATACTGTTAACTTATGAGACACTGAGTATTAGACTGGGCTGCGGGTTTCTACATGGGCCTTTGTACAATCGAGAAGTTTAAATTACAGGTATTTAACAATGTACAGGAAAATGGAACAACCCAATGAGGAGCGCAGCAGGCTCGTGTTCGTGTCTGACTTAGTCCAGACTGAGATCAAAATGAATCACTGTAATCGTAAAAACAGTAACGGCCAATCTCGACTTTACTGAACACAACGAATGAGCTTGTTTCTTACATAAGACATTATCTACACTATGTCGAAGTTACAGATCTCACAATTATGAAAATCTCAGCTCTAAGAATAAGGAAACTGGAGCCAAAATATCTTGACCCCATCCCAGCACACAAAACATATAGTATGTCTAGCCAGACCCAACAACTCAAAATCGCACACTTAGTATATTTGGCCTTAGTGAGGAAACAAAAGCTTCGTCACGAACAATGATTAAAATATGTTGTACATATAGCTCCAATATCTCCCCTTGCTTATGAACACCCTGGATGGGGATTGGGGCCTGATTCGAACAATAACTTTGCACCTGGAATAAATGTAGGTTTCATTTGTCCACATACTCGAAAACCACTGATGTCAATTCCAGAAATAAAACAAGTCCTGTAAAACAATGGCATTATAGTGTAAAAGGTAATACTTTCATGGAAAATGGACAATGATGCAATAAGATAATCACGTCACATTTGCATTTGAACCGCAGAGCTGGCTATAACGTTCTTAATAAATTTGAAGTGCGCCCCGGAATTACTACAACGCCCAAAAAAGTTACAGGCATCTCCTTCTTATTTAACGTTGAAGTCCAGAAGATGGACATATTCCTAATACCCGACTTTTTCCCTTAATATGCAGACTACGAATACCCCGAAGTTGATAACGCAGACGACTTTTTGAAATTGTACAATACAGCAACGAATACAGATTTATATAGCGCCTGTGAGGCACATTTTTGATTCTACATCAATTCCACTCGGGCCAGTCTCCCTCTAATATCTCTATAACATCATCGATATTACAAGAATCGTTTACACTAAAAGTTCCAGGACGTAGTTTGAACCATCGAGTACAGCCTGTAATAATGATAGCACACGCCAGCCATCACTGTGATACACAGTCACATGCCACCAACCTTACCTTGCTTTTCCTTTTACTTCAGCAATATACAGTTAATTCACGTCGCATCGCGTGTGCAATGCGCACTGCTATCGGCCAAGGCGACCTTCTTTAATACGACCGTACAAAGTAAGTCACCGTTTTCGACATCACGAACTCAGAAGTACCCGGAGGAATCACTTTGATTTCTGCTGATGCCATTCATGCCAATATACATTGTGCGTGCGTTGGATGGAAAAAATGATGTGCATGGGAAAGGTAATTAGTTTAAGCAACGAAATGTCGTCAAGAGTGAATTCCAGTGTTGTGCAAACACAGCTGCAGGCAAATACACAAAGCTCCACTGGAGAAAAAAAAATCAAGAGGTTTATCTTACAGTTGGACAATAAAGAACGTACATGTACGTGGAAGGAGCCTCTTCTTCTTAATGGTTAGGAACGGATAAGGAGCAACTGCAAAAGGTTGGCAAGACTAAATGATTGGCTTACAACCCTTTTCTTTACCTCCTTGGTCCACCCCTTGGAGGCTGGCTGATTCTACATCTACATTCATTGTACTCAAGTTGAAATCAAACAAAATTCATCGGTCCACAATTCTCACTCAACGTCAGATCAATTACTTATACGTTGTATTATGAAGTGTGCGCAGCTGACACCCCTGGCTTTTCTTCATCCAGACACATCTCAATAATCGCGGTGCTGGCTCCACTGACTGAAAACCCACCAGCAACCCGACGTAAGTGTATGCATGAAACCTTCTCCGTGACAGAAGCCATTAGCCTACGATAAGCACACTTTGAAGTGAGGGGAATAAAGATGCTACACACTACGTTCTACAACACTAAACTCTACTGAACAATACCAACAGAAATACGTGATTCAGGAAGGCACTACGTATGTATTTACTACATGTATATAGACGCCAGCTATCCTCCAAAAGAGTTACATATTTTTACCAGCGAATCATTTCATTTGCACAGTGTACCTTCAATAGTCGAGTCCATGTAAATCAGAATAAAACCTTTGTGCATTGGGAAAGTGATTTCTCTTTTGACACACTATTTCAACAAATTCTCACAAACAGAATACATGCAGGTTCGATACAACAGATGAGTGTAGGTGTGTGTGTGTGTAAACGGCAGTAGGGGTCAACTCAATTTCAGCTTCGAGTAACTCGAATCAGTCACGCATGAGACAATGGTTTACATTTGACTTTAAAAAATCTATTTGAAAACATTGCACACAATAATTAACCCTATTCTGTTTTTTAAAAAGCATTTACAGTGTTGAAATAATATATACATGAACATACACATGTACAAAAGGCATGATGCATGCAACTAATAGTGGGAAAGAAGCTATCGTAATTTCGATTTAAACATGTTTACACTAAGTTTGAAGAAGCACACACTTATGGCCTCCAAAGCCTCGCTTCCACACTGAGGTCAGGTGACACAGTCAGCTCCAAACATTTTATTGCAACTGATGTAAGCACGGACGAAGATGATGTTTTAACTTAGCCTACTGTCTGCGTCAAGTCGTAAGACGTGGTCCATGTACACAGGCCTACCCCTCACAGACGGACATGCATGTAAATATGTGGGAGCGTGAGTTTGTTTCTGCATGCAATTGGGGACCCTGAACAATAGAGGACAATAAGGTCGCCGATTGACAGAGGGCCCCCGATGGACAACTGTGTACAAAACATATGAGTGGTCTTCTAAAAAAGTTAGAGTACAAACAAAAGAGGAACAATAAGGGGTCCCCAGTTGCAGGCAAATGCACATTTGTGTGTATGTGTCTCTCTCCCTCGCAGGAGCAGGCCCATTTTCTTCTCATGCCTAATACATACAACGCTGCATGTCTGAAGTACCAATTCACAAGTAAATGTAGGTTCACGAAAAGGCATATACATGTAAATACCTGAAAAAGGGCATTTCGTATGAAAATATTTGGAGGATTTGGAGGAGACACCTTGTTTAATTTTTGTCAGATGATGTCATCCACCGTCTTAAACGCGACGGTCTTCGTCTTTCAATCTTGCGTACTGTCGGCAATCGTTACCACAACATGGGAACGATACTTAACGCAGCAAAGATGACGCTTTATGGATTGCTTACCAAGATAAAATTGCAATAGTAAAAAGTTAAAGCGTTGTTCTATTTTTCATAGATTCACTGATAACTACTTTTGCACAAAGCATACTTTGAGAAAAGCACTTACAAGCGCTTTTGCATCTCTGATAGGAGATGGGGATAGGCTTTTGTTGGCTGATAGAATATTTGTCATTGTTTGCCCTTTGTAATGTAATTCAGCGGTAGATTTTAGGGGTGCTTTCGCATCTGTGATAGGATGCTTTTGTTGGCTGATAGAATATTTGTCATTGTTTGCCCTTTGTAATGTAATTCAGCAGTAGATTTTAAGGGTGTTAAATTGGAGAAACTTAAATCAAAATCCAACGATTAAAATACACGTGTTTAAACTTGCAATATAAAATGGCATCATGATATTTTCTAGAAAAAGATACTGTGCACAATTTTGGACTGCCATTTAAGAGACACTGGATGAATAGACGCTTAGAGCTTTGCGTTGTCCACTGTTTGTGCGCTAATTTTTCCCAGCTTCATGTACAGTGTCAAATGCGCGGGAGGGGGCTATATCGGTCCGGTGTCCAACAGAACACTATGGGCGCGACGCTGCAACTCCCTCCTCAATAATGTCGAGAATATTCTGTCTGCGTGATCGAGCACTATCTAATTAATGCCACAAACAACCTGCTCTTTCTATTCTGTTTCTGGCCTGACACTCTAACAAACGGGTCAACAGGAGTGCTACATTCACCGTACAATTAAATGACAGAAAATAATGAGGGCTAAAATTTTCAAAACATTCAATAAATGTTAAAAATGGCTACCATACTACACGTACGTACATTTGTCACTTTAAAGCAATGGGTGCTTCTCTTTGAATGTTCAGGGACGGTGATTGGCATACGACTCCAATATACACATTTTCTGTTCCAAATAAACTTCTTGGGGATAAGGTAACTGCTTACTGGTGCGATATAACTGCAATTTCAGGGATAGGTTTCTTAAGCTGTCAACAAAACCTGGATCAACAGTAAACAGAAATAACTTCCTTATAACCAGCTCAAAATACTAACATGACCTTACAGCAAATCTCTTTTGAGACAAGAAAACGCTGTACGCAGGGATATGCACAAATAATTACCCGTAGCAAACAATACAACCAGGTACCTTACGGAAATGCTCCCGTTGTATAACTACGGTAATTAAAAAAAAAAAAAAAAGGGCCTCTTTGACAGCAGCTGCCTACAGGGATACAGCGTCAACGTACATGTACATATTTAATAGCTGCAGAGAAAGAAAATTGCCTTTTTCAGGAGGAGCTATAGCAGGGAGAATAATTGAATCACCATGGAAACCACGAGGACAAGATTGGAGAGGACTGTCTGGAACACTATTTAGGAAGTCCGCTGGTCAATTTGACTATCAAATTTGAAAATGCAGTTTCATCGAGTCGTTGGAAGTCGGGTGTAATGATCATGAGGAGAGCATGTGTACGCGAGCGCCTCCAGGCAGGTACATGCACGACACAAAAGGTGACACTTTACCACAAATGTCAGGATGATTGAAAAGCATGAAGATAGAGTTACTCTAGGCATGGATATAATATGTCGCTCATGTGGGAACATAATTTCATCAACTACGTGCATTAAGGTGCATGGTACACAATACGCGATCCTTTAAATAAAACCAAACCACGTCATATGGGAGCCTTCTATAAATGTTGAGAAAGGTCAGAATACAGGCCGTCGTGTGTCTCTCTACCATGCATAACAAACAGTAGCAGCATGTGATTTCATGTGCTTCACTTGTGACCGAAGATGTGAACATGAAGGGCCAGGGGTGGGTGGTTCGGAGGGCTGAGGCTCGCACGTCGACAATGTTCGCGCACTAATCATCAGCACTTAGAGAGTGGGGTGTTTGCTTCCCTTCATAATTTCCTGCAGAAGGTGAATCAAGCCTTTCCCTCCGGATACTGCATTGAAAATGATACCCTCCCACTACTGGGAGCAAAATGGCAATACTTTCTTGAAATAATCTCTTAAGATACACGTATTAAGCAATATCACCCCAACTAATCTGGACTAATTCTTGTAACAAATGAAGTTTGTCGCAGGTGTTTCCTTTTTGTCCCCATCAAAATGTGCAGCCTCCCACTGCAGACAAAAGTGCGCACGTATGATGGGTTAGTTCTACTGCGAAGAAATATTCTCGATGACGGAACAAAAGGGAGCTGGAATTCAGCACCAACCAACTTCGAAACGGCTTTGAGGTACGCAGACTTTCAACATGTAACATGTATTTTGCACACGATAGGCCTCATTTCAAATACACCACGAAATGCCACATGATTTCTATATACAATCAGTTACCCAAAGGTTGACTGTTTGGTATCATCAATACCTGTGTTTTTCCCAACTTTGGCTAAAGAAGTTTAAAAAATCGCAAAACACCAAGACGTTGTAAGACGACGACATGTACCTGTATCCAAAACGTATCTGCCAAAACATATCTTCTCAAAAGATAAATGAAGAATTGAAAAAAAAAATAAAAATAATAAAACACTAACAACAAAACATGAATAAGACATTTTTACACAATGCAACGCAGGCAATTCATCCTGTTTTGAATGAAATTAAAAACAGCACCACGAAAAAAAACCTAATACAAAAAAACCCACGCTGGTTTCCTTTCACTCAATTTTCTGATAATGCCCAACGCCCACGAACTGCATTTCTTAAATACATGTACACTTACATGCACAGGTAGCTCACTGAAATTTTACCATTAAATGAACCTATAAGGTACACCAGCAGTTTTTTCCCCCCGACATGATACTTCATGACATGCATCGGCCAATGCCTGGCACACGCGAACTAGAAAAAGAGGAGGTGCTAGCTTCAGGCGGGGGACGACATGAACAAATTCCTTCCTCCGATTTTTCAGGGTTGAAAAGCATAAACAGACTTGTCAAGGCATTAACAAAATATGCACCAGTATGTTCAATCACAACACATACCGGTAGCACGTTGATGATGCAACATACAAGTACCGCCACACAGAGGTTTACTCACACACTCAATGAGATGAGTCAGTGCTGCCCAGTATGTGTTATTACATGCATTTCTGGGCAAACTAGTCCACAAATACTTCAAATGAGCCGCCAGGGAGATTAGTTCAAACCAATTTCTGAAAGATTTCTGAAAGCTCTTACACAAGGAGGTGTCCTGCATGTCTCCTTCAAACTACTTTACATAGGCCCCAAGTGGGAGCAACAGACGATGCACTATTACTAGCAATGGAGTCTCCTTTGGTGGGAACTGCTCTTTGCTGGTTCCCGAACAACGACGAAATGAAAGCGTTGCAGTCCCATCATTAACAACAAACTGAACATTCCCTACAAACATGGCTCTCTTCAACCGGTGAAGGGGTGCTTCTGCTCAGGGCTGATAGGGTGATGACTGAATTGCATTACTGTTCTTTCTAACAACTTTCAACAACATACATGTATACACAGTTTGCCAGAGGGACTGGCCTCCTCTTAAGGACAGAGATGCTTCAAAGACATCTCGGCATCTACCTGTATTTGTTAGATGCCCAGGTTGTAATGTTCCGAATATTTTTCTCGAACTTGCAAATTGAGGCCCATCTTCAAGATACCTACAGGATTACGTAGGAGACAAACTGAGGGTGATCTACCCATTACTCCCATTATCCTTCCAGCAACAGCAACATTTAATATTCGAAACTGAAATTTATTTTCCAACAGAACTGACGTGTCCACATCCATGGAAACTTCTGGCGATGATTAAATGCCGGGAAGAATAACTCCTCTTTCCTAAAAAAATATATTAATAACCCTCAACTGGAAGCATGAATCTCACCGTAACAATGACAAATTCTAAACCTCAACTGTACAAGTAGCTATGAAGGTAGATCTGAATCACTTTTGCATCTTGATTCCAATGCCTATGTAGTTAAGTGACTGAATCAAGGCATCTATATGTAGTTCCTGAAGCAGTTATTACAGTGGCTGCTGCAGTATCTCTTATAAAGAACGTTGAATAAAAGCCATGAAAGCCTCTTTATTCCCACACAAACCATGCTGTTTATGCGTAAATTAAGATTTGAAAATCAGACTTATCAAAGTAAATGAACAACACGCTTGACATTTTTCTTAAGGGAAAAAAGCTTATTATTCTCCCTTGAGAACACTCTCAAAAGATCATTCAGGAAAACCTATGAAAAATTCATCATCAGTGATTTCCAAATCTGCACTTTTGAATTATTTATTCAACATCTTTATGATTAATTCAGTACCTGTTACAGTAGCGCTACACAAACCTTGTTGCCAATAACATCATCAGCCAGTAGCAATGTTGCTTTTTTTTCCCAATTTTATACAGCAAAGTCTCTGTCCAACTGCAGGGGAGGGGAGGTGGGTGTAAGCCCTTAGACATGTACTAGCTGTCGCTGTTGAGGTTAGAGTCTGGCACAGGCTTGAAGTTCAGGCGGTAAAGGCCTGTCAAGGTACAGAAGACAAGGAAGACAAATGAAAACTTTTGCACTGCAAAGGGGGAAGGTGAGGACAGTTGAACAAACACAATGCACAAATGTTGGCTAGTCAAGGCTTCTCATGTTGGGACAGGCTGCAATGGTACGTAAAAACCCTAATGCAAATCTCTGTAGATGTTTTGAGAGGCCAGTCATCCGAAGGTATGGACATTGCTCTGGAACTGCTGTAGTCCAGTCTTTAACAAGCCACCAATTCTTCAGGGTGCTTTTCAAATGAACCATGGTAAAGGTTGCCACTGTAAATCCTGCTACAGGTGAGTGGCCTTTATAATTGGGCTCATGACTTGACTTGAGAGAAGACTTGTGACTGGTCTTTTCAGGGACTCCATTACAGGTCTTCTAATGGATAGCTTGATGTACATGTACCTTGGTAAAGTAGAACATGGCTTCCAATTATACATGTACCTGTACCTGCTGGCCCTACCCTAAATAAGAAGAATCTGAAGATGCTTTTACAGTACGTACTTTTCTTCTTCAGGGAATACGGAGCATTGCTGAGGTATTTCTATTCTAATGTACCAGGTAGCCCCACAAGGTACATGCGTATCTAGTACATTCAAACACGTATGATGGTGATGTTGGGGAATTCAACATGGCTTTACTATTGTCAACAGACTGACGCTAACAGTTGACTTACTGTTTTGAGTGATGGATTCCATTGACAGCTGTTGGCATTCTGCTGGTCGGTGACCTACTCCACCACAGTTGTAGCATGTTCGTTTCTTACCTCCTTGCCCAGTGTGGGATCCATGATTGTTCCTGTGCCCATAACCCATGCCGCCCATGTACATCTGCCCATGAGGCATCAGTCCAAACTGGCTATTGCCTCCATATGCCATCTCGCTGGGGACATTCTGGAAGGGCAGCATGGGTCCCGGGAACCTGGGGCTACCGGGGATGGGCGGTGGCATCACGCTGCTGGGAGGGGGCATCCCGGGCAGGTTACTGGGGAAGAAGTTGGGAATGTTCTGATAGGCAACTTGGCCAGAAGGGTAGGCGCCCTGCAACGGGAGGTGGTGGACAGGGCCATGGTGCATGCCAGAGGTCCCACACTGACCACTGCAGCCACAGGATGTACATCCCGGGTTGCCCACAGAGTAACCCCCTTGGTTGTTGCTATTGTACATCATGCTGTTGGAGATACTGTCGTAGATGTTGCTGTTGGCCAGGTTAATGGACGGGCTCTGTGCCATGCTGGTCACGTAGGTCACGGAGGTCGGTGCCTGATACTGCTCCCCGCCATGCCGCATGCCAAACGTCACGGGAGCATTATGGGGAGCGAAGCCTGCTCTTGACCCTGGGAAGTTGGGGTTGACTGGGCTGGGCAGAATTCGCGGGGTGGTGGCACCAGATGCTGTCGGGGCCGGCCCCTCATTCCGGGCAGTTAGCGGTAAGGATGAGGGTACAGAGAGACCGGGAGAAACAGTGGAAGTGGGGACAACATCGGGTACAACTATGGACGGCATCTTAAAAATGCTGGAGTCGGCGCACTCAATGGAGTACTGGATACCTGGTATACTTGGCTGCTGCTGTTGTGCTGAAGGCTGCTGCTGCTGCTGTTGCTGCTTGATGCCCACAACCTGGGGTGGAATGTTTGCCCCTATGTCCATCTGGTTGTGGGAAGGCAGCGGCGGAGGCATGTTGGGAGGCGGGACTCCCATCATGTTTAAATCACCAAGATGGGAGACCACCTGCAACTGCGGTCTTGCCAAGGTCGCGCCCGGCCCACCACCCCCACCCCCACTGCTCGTGTGAGAGCCACTGCCCACCTTGACCGAAGAAGTAGCCATCTCGACTGTTGGCACCGGCGTGAGGCGGCAGTCTGACTGCCGCTGATTGCTGTCTATGAGCCGCCTCAGGTCCACTGATCCCATGGGCAGTTGGTCCACATTGGGGGAGGGGCCCACAGCACCGTAGTTGTAATTCACGCCAACAGCTGGGTTGGAGAGAGGGGAGCCCGGTACAGCCTGGGAGTTAGCCTGGGGGCTGTTCTGGGGGTTCCCTGGAGGCAAATTTCCCTGGGGTTTCAGGAGAGTACTCATCTGGGGCTGGCCATATTGGTTAACCTGCGGGGTAGCTGCCCGAAAGCTGTTGTTATCTTGAGCTGTCAGCTGTTGCTCTGGCTTCTGCTGGTTATTAGAATCTCGGTTGACACCAGCCATAGACCGGGCATCTGGTGAAGACATCACAGACCCCTCGCTACCCTCAGATTCTGCAAGCAGAATTCAAAACAATTAAAGTTTACCCAAACTGGTTGAAAATGAACTTAAAATCCAGCCATCTACACAAGAAACCAGGATGACTACACCTCATATTGTAGACATCTCAAGTCAGACAGGGTATGGAACAAAATCAGTGTAACAAATGCCAATGGTAATATTTCTTTAATAATGAAGGGAATCTGAAGTCAAAAATCTCTAACAAATGCACCTTTAGGAAATTTCCTTTTTGTTCTTCTGTATGGGATCAACACACGTTTTAGAATATCTGATGCGAAAAAGGAAAAATCTATCAAAACACAGTTACACAATCTCTCAATAATGGAGTTGAATCTATTGTAAGTCCTTTCACGAGACCACTCACAAGTTGTAAGATAAGCAAGGAAAACTTTTGTCCCGGTTCATTTCAGATAGTTTGTGAATTGACTTGCAACTGGATGGCATGATGGACTTGCAAGAACCAGTGAAGGACTTGACAACCCTCGGCACACTTCTTTATTACAAAAATTTGCTGATTCTGTGGATAGCGCCAACCACGGAGTAACCCTTCTTACCTCTCTCATTTTCGTCAGAGCTCTCCCTGGGACTGGAGGAGGAGCTGGATCCCTCTGACCCTGTCCCCTCGCCGCCTACACCGGGGCTGGCGTACATCTGCGACAGCATGGCAGAGCTGAGGGGAGGGTAGACCTGGCCGTGGTAGTAGTAGGAAGGGGGCGGTGTGTGGGCCATAATTTGTGACATGCCATTCAGGCCAGTTAGCCCTTTCTGCCTGCGGGAGGAGAAGAAAAAAGAAAAGGTCATACACAATGGAGAAATCTTTTGAGAGGAGAGGTGGCCTACGGAGGAAGCAGTTGACTAGGCTACCGTCTTACCGGTCATTTGCATGGGCCCCTCTCAATGGTTGCAAGCTATATGACAACTATTCCACGGATTCGTTCAAATCACAGCAGAAATCTGCCAACACATACTGGTAACAAAACATTTCTGTCAGCTGAGCCCTAATTCACAGAACTTGTGAGCACCAAATGCTTTCGAGCAAATTCACACATTACTTCACCAACAGGCAAGTGGTTATAAACAGAACATAGGTATCCAACATATTGGCTAACCTGTTTGGGCATTACTACATGTATTTAAAAGCATGCTATGCGAGCATGCAAGCTGTGATCAAGGAAACACATCCTCAAAGCAGAGAACACGAAGAAAAAGCCATAACAAAGAAGAGATGTGCAGTGTTGCAAATGCTAAATACGTGTACCTCAACGTCCTGGATATACAGTGTATAAAATGAGGCAAATGTTAAATGACAGTCACTAACCCTAACCCTCCTCAATCCTTCACCTGTTGGAGGATTGAGCAGGGTTAGGGTTAAAGAAGCAATTTTGCCATTCTGGTTTAACACTCCTTGAGTTACTTTTTACATGCATGTCTTTCTTAACCTAAATTCGAGTGGTTGTAGCAGTCACAGCCATTACTGACACTGTCATCAGGAATGACAAGACCTGCTAAACACTTACCTCAGCTGCTCTAGCTGTGACTTGATCCTGCCCTTAGCTCCTTGCACAATGTCCCAGGAATCCACTTCTTTGTCACTCAGTTGCAGCACCTGAACAGCCAGAGAGAAAACAATTGCAGTCTTTGTGATATCTATCACTACATGACAACTGCATATATTCAATGCCATCAGTTGTGTGCGTGTAGGTGCGCTAACCTTACATACCTAGTGTGGACTTGTGAAAAAAAGATGTCCACACAGTGTGGGAAAGGAAGACATTCTGTGGACTTTCACATGTCCACAGGACGTTTCCCCTTCTCTGAAAAAGAAGTTTAGGGGCATTTTGGGGTTGGGGTCATCGGTCATAAAAGGAAGAGGAATAGTCAAGAAAACAAAAAAGCCAGCCGAAAATCGTGTTCCCAGTTCAAGAAAAACAAGTATTTTCATTGAGGAATGTCCACACTAGGTATGTAAGGTAAGTGTGGGTGTACATGTGTGCACAGCGTGCAGAAGTTCTACATGCACACCCCCATGTACGTTAATCGAAATATCTTCGTAATACAGTGCAGCCAATGTTTGAAGTCCAATCGTCATTTGACATTATTCGAGAGTGACCTGTACATGTACTTCTTATTATTCTACCTCGAGGCTTCCCAAATTTGTTCAGGCCTCATTTAAAACTCTGAAACAATGAGATGTTTAAAAGGAGAAGGTCTAGGCAGAGCAAGTCACTTTCTTGAACTGTCACACTTTACAGCTGTATGAAGCTCAGTAAGCTGCTCACACCATCCTTACATTTGCACAGACCTCTAAAATGCTGTTTTAATGCAAAAACCATGAGGTGACAATGTAGTCTGCTATACACTTCTGAGACCAAAAATACCAAAAGGCCCACAGAACACAAAGTTTTGCACCTAATATAAAAACTAATAAATTAATATTGAGCCATCTTTGCCTTCTTCAGCAATTAAGCTGCTATCTCATCTCGATTCTACTCATTTTCCTAATAATGAATCCAAAATTACCACATCTCATAGATATTGATGATCAAGAGCCAAAATTAAAACACAAATATCAACTGGATTATTTTAAGTGAGTATAACTCTGATTTCAGTCACCCTTGGTGGTGTTGTTCTGCATTAACATAAGAAATGGTCATAAATGTAAGTTGATTGAGATTGCACAACATGGTCGCACCTGTTCAAAAGATTTCCACTCGAAGAACTTGGTATACTTATGGAGCCTCTGTTTCTTCAACCACTCGTGGATCAAGGGATCTACGTTGTCCCTGGAGAGCTGGCCATAGTAAGACCGGACCATGCTGCTGATGGGCTGGGCCAAGCTGCTGTTAGGCGGAGCCGGCCAGGGACGACTGCCTGGCGATGGGGCATTCTGGGAGGTCGGGGCCTGGGAGTGACTCGGGGACAGAGAGACTGATGAATGGGCAGAGTTGGGCATCAGGCTGGCTGTGTATGTGGGCAGGACAGGCTTGGACATGGGAGGGTTCTGCACATATGCAGAGCTGCCATCCAAAATCAAAACCAGCGAGCTTAATACAGACATTAATACATGTATCAATATGCGCATGTCATTCTGATTCTTATAAGTGTAAGGATACAGATTTTCTTTTGGTTAGCTTTGTCTCCTGGACAAAGCTTTATATTTAGCTCCACCTCATTTGCATAAAGCCTGAACCCGTATTCACATGTAAATTAGTTTAGTGTGTGCACACACACGGCAAGGCGCACTAATGTTTCGCGCGCTTTGCTATTTTCTCCAGCACCACTGGACATCGACTTTGTTGTCTTTTTAAAATGTAAGGCATCCCTATTGGAGCCTGTCTCCAGAACCTGTGGTGAGTGATTTTCATTTTATTTCCTGTGTGACTTTTTGGTAGAGTTGTATATTTTTACCGAAACTTTGGGAAATCCAATGGCGTGGCGTTGTCATAGACACCGCTGTGTGCATATTATGCATTGGTGTACTGTACATGGACAACATGTGCGCACGATACCTGTACTGGGTTCAACGGTCACCTGTGCTATGCGAGCACACCTTTTTTGATAACTATATTACTTTTTCTATTTATTACTGGTGGAATGTATATGTAGAAGTCATCTGATCCCTGCACCTGGGCATTTTTCCTTGGGATATTTCTGAAGTTTCTCATTTGGGAATTTTGGGATTCGTCTTGGACATATTTCTGCCCGGGAATCATTTGGGGGAATTTTCAAGCTCAACCTGTTCATCATAATTGTACTTCATAAATGTGATTTCTAGGATTCCACATCGATTTCGCTTTGATTACTGAATAAATTCATCCATGATGCAACTAATCAAGATTTTCTATGGTTGACGGAATCATTGCCTGGTCGACTCGTACATGCATCCCAATCAACTGTGGGGTCAGCCCTGCTGGTTTTGACACCGCAGCCCCATTTCACTACACAAGCATAAAATAAAAAGTGCATCTTAATCTGCGGACACTAGTACCATAAATTTACCAGTGCCCATGCCTTCTTAACTGGGCAGGGGAATAAATCTGTGATGATGAATGAGTAAGGGGATTGGAGAATGACCAAATCCTAAAACTGCCAGGCAATGGACATTTGAAAAGCAGGAATCCAAGTTCAGAGACAAGCAGAGATCACTAAGTGAATCACTAAGTAAAAGCAGATTTTGCAAAAGTGCATTTTGATGGGTTGTTTAAGAGAGAGGAAAGTTATGTGTAACCATGGTAACTACAGCAGACTTTGTAAAAGGTTTTTTTTTCAATTTGTTGCCATGCACCAGAAGTACAAACACAAAAAAACCTGAATTAATCAGCTAACCCAAGAAAAGTCACCAGTCTGTCTGTTCCAACCCTGCTAAAATCCTTGTGGAGTAAAATGTTGTGCAGCTTTTACAAGTCACTTAACCAAACCGAGACATGAAGTCTCTTAGTGGGTTTATCAGGTACACAACTCGAAATCATCAAAAGCACAAAAGGTGGTCTTTAGATTTGGCCAAAGCAAATGTAGACTACAATCCTGGCCAAAATGGTTGAGACCTGTCAGAAAAACCCTACCCCTCCCAAGGTCACCTGCTCACGGAGTCAATGTTAAGCCTCACAATGACAGACTAGATTGTGGGGAGGGGGGCAGCGAGATTTGGCCAGGATTGTAATATGGGTTGGCCAAGATGAATTGGGTGCAGGGTATGTTTCTTACGTGTTGTTTGGATGCTTAGTCTGTTCCTTGCTGGAAGTCGCCTTAAAGTGCTGTTGACTGGATCCTGCAAAGGAACACAAGTGCAATATTCAACGTGACTAAGGGAGCCCGGCGGACAGACTGATGCGTGAAAGCCTTTCAAAGGCTGAGCCAAGCTTCAGCCAAGCCTGGGCCAATGGACCTTCATAATCCCCAGCCAATCACAATAGACTGAGCTCCTATGAATAGACCTCTTAACGCTCTCTTCCCCAGCTCAAACTTGACTGGACGATCAGCCCTCTTTTATGTTCTTCCCAGCTGAGTGCATTCCAGTCTGACATGCATTTAACACTTGTCAAGTTTTTCATAAAGGCTGTGTTTGTTTTTTTTTTTCTTCAGAATGTAGAATAAAGCTATACTGTACATATTTTTCAAGGTTGTGGATGAAAGAATTTAGAATAGTTCCGTATGGGCTACATATACCAATAGCACTGATAGCACTCAAGATACAGAGCTTAATTGAACTATACTGATGAAGGACAAAACCCGAAGGCAATATTCAAAGTTACTTGCACAACATTCTGCGAGGTACATGTACCTGTGCTGCCTGTCGTGGTGATGGGATCTGGAGAAAGATTCTGTACTGAGCCGATACTAGTCACAGTCTGATAGTACACAGAGCTGCTGCCAGCTGTCGTAGTGACCATTGATGACGTGACTGAAGTACCTTGTTGACAGACACCCAGACTGCTGCTGCTGCTGTTGCTGGAGTTGCTGACTGCTGCTGGGGGAATGTTGGGTGTTGACAGGTTTACCTGATGGTGCTGAGAGATGTGCATCTGGCTGACCAGGGCCGTCAGGTTGTGATGGCCAGGTGGCTGGGAAGGAGGTGGTGTTGGATCAGATTGGGTACGACGGGACGGCCCACTGTCTGTCTGCTGTTGGGGTTGGAGCTGTCGCAGAGGTTGCTGCTGTTGATGTTGCTGATTGGAGAACTTGCCAGACTGCTGGTGCATGACTTGGTTTGCTTTCGAGGTTGGCATGGAGTCCAGCTGGGCGTAATACTCCGGGTAGTGTGCTGGAACCGAATGTTGCTGCTGCATCTGAGAGGTTGCAACTGGGTGTGACTGATTCTTAGAGGACTGTGCTCCCTGCTGCTGTTGACCAGGCTGGGGTTGGCCATGGTGCACGGACATGTCACCTTGTTGCTGCTGCAGTTGCTGTAGGTGAATTGACGGTGGCTGCTGCTGCAGGGGCTGGGGATGCTGCGAAAGTGACTGCACCATCAGTGGGGGAAGCGACGCTTGGGAATAGGGAGACTGCTGTTGCTGCCTCACCATCTGCCCATGGTAATGCTGCTGCTGTTGCTGCTGCAGGGAGTGGGTCATTAGTTGCTGCTGGTAGTGGAGATGAAGATGCTGCGGCTCCACGTCTGGCAGCAGCGGGTACTGCTGCTGTTGAAGTTGCAGCTGCTGCAGATGCTGCGGGAGTTGTTGATAGTCTTGAGTTGGGCTGGTACTTGATTTCATTTCTGCAGTTCAAGAGATGCAGAAGAAAACGTCAATGAACAAAGTGTAATTATTGAAAATGGTTCAGATGTCAGGCAACTGCCCTTCTACACTGATTACTTCATTAACTCTCCTATGCAAAGACACATTCTCGACACAGTTGTCCTATCAGTCCAAACCAGTCAAATTTCACATATGTCTGTGTACTGGGGGATATCAAGTGGAAGGAATTTCTTACTGTTTTTGACGGTTACAGCAAAAGGAGGGTTAAGGTGTGAAAAACTTCCAAGCTACCGGTACACATGTAGGATTTTCACCTTATCTGAAATGAAGTCTGGTATATTCACACTATTCACAAAGCTTTCGCAAACATCTATTGAAATAACCTTTTTTCAAGTGAGGAAAGACTGAAAAAAAAGATAATGTACAGTTTAACAAACGGACCAGACAGTCAACACGAAAAATGCAATATCCTGTAGAAAGTGACGAAAATCACTCAATATTGGCATAGTATTTTGGGACTTTTGAATCACTTTTTGCCAGTAGTCAACCTTCAATCCTATTATCCACAACGGCCATTTATGTATTTCCTGTGCCCCACTGTTTTGCCATTCTCAAGTCAATTTGTAACTTCTGATTATTTAAGCTGATGCCAATTTGAAAATCATGAATATGTTTGTCATTCCAAGAGGAAACTTCCTGTTACAGTTATTTTCGCACCGAGCTTCAACACCAGAAGTTTGCGTAGTTTATTGTCTTAAACCTTGTTTTCTTCCTTGGTGATTCCTTGATCTGTTCATAAAAGTACGCTACAGTGCCGTACAAGTACTAGTAGTTGAGAAATGTTCCAGAAAGTCTTTCAATGAGCAAATGTTGCATTTACAAATTGAATTTGTTCATTTCTGTTCAAATTTTACATGTAATTAGCCCAAAAGGGATGTCAAATAGTCTTCATTTAAGTGGAGAAGAAAGTTGCACAAAACACATGTATGTTCCCAATAATTCATCTCAGTGGCTCTTAAATGTACATGCATCTACATGTACAATGTCTACCATCTGTATATTAAGCAATGAAAATGCTTCTCTGAGTTGTCCTCTCAAAGTTCCGGTACTGTAAATTTCAAGTCAAATTTCGCAAAAGCCAAAATATCAATGACCACCACGTGAAAGAAACAAGACTTCCTATTTTACCCTGAAAAACAAGATACTGATTTCTTCGTCTAATCACACACAGACACCACCCCTCAGGCAGCAATGACATGTTGACTATTCAAACCATGTTTTTACCTTGTTTCATTCCCCATAAAATCTTCCTAATGCACACAAACAGCATCCTTGATAATACGCTCGAGTTTCTGGTCAGTTTTATCTCAGCGCCATCTGGCAAATGTATCAATACAACGAACAATAATACACTGTCTGAGTTGCACAGTACCGGTACAATCTCTTGGCAGCTTTCATTGCAGCTGTGAAATTAACATCAGGTGAAATTGCACTGAGGTAAAGATAACCAATCACACGCCCTTGTCCTTTTGGATGGATAGAAGGGCCCTTTCAATATTAGATGTATTCAAATAAAGATTCACAGCACAGACATATGAAACAACCTCTTGTGCCTCTTTGCCAAATTATGAGCTTTGAAAGTACTTTACAGGTACAGCATTTTTTCACACTTCTATGCACAGACCAATCTGAGTTCTGGGTCACTCTCAGTCCAGGTGTCCATGAAGAAAATATCCACGGTACATGCACATGAAGGTCTATTTCCCATGACAGTCTATTTGGGAACATCAAATCTTGAAATGTGACACCCAAGACATGTACTGGTACATGTACTGGTACTTAGAAGGAGCAGGGTCTTACATGTAGCTGCTGCTGGCTGTGTCCAGACAAACTGGCTCAGCCTAGGGGTAATGCATGAGTCCTTGGGAATTACATGTAGCTCCAACCACAAGCTTGTGGCTTCTCGGGAACACATGTTGTTTCGGGTCAAGGCAACACAATTCAGACATTGTCTCACAGCACCGTACAACATGCATGTACATATACAGTACATGTACTCCAGTTTCCAGCAATCAAAACAGGACCCTTCTCATAACCAGCCCATGAACGATACATGTACATACGTCTACCTTTATCTGACGCTGTCGGGTTCATCTGGCCGGCCATCTTGCCAGCCTCAATGGCCGACATCTCGGAACTTTCAGAGGACCGGAAGAAGTTACAGGTAAGCTCACATTGGAGGATGTGTTGTGGTAAGGCAGACAGTTGCCTGAAAGAGAAAAACCATACAAAGAGTCACATTTGAATTACAACAATTTATTTGGTAATGAAAACATAAGATGAACAAACTGGACCTTGAACTCATCCACCTGTAAGAACCATGAATTTCTTTGTAAATTCATACATGTACAGGTACCAGTACACATGTTACATGTAAAGGTGTAAATCTGGCATTTAAGTTTGTATTTTATGTTATTGTTCTCTTTAAGATCACATTTGCCAACAAAGGGATAAGGCGTTCAAACACCTGTCCCTGCATCCTCTCCTGGGCCACGCAAGACACACTGTACCTGTACATGTATCCACGTAAATTTGGTGCACGAACACTTGGTGCCCCTTGGAAGTACATGTACATATACATATGTACATTTGTTCCTTGCACAGTGACTTGTTTTGGCCGGATAGGCTTTGTAAAGTATAAGATTTTCCTCTCTTTTTTCTTGAAACCTACATGTACATGTGCATGTACAGTGTGCATAATGCAAACTGTAACCCCCCCCACATACACAAATGTAGCAATTTTGATCTCAGTGTACTGCCTACAGCACATTTCCTTGAAGTCCACCTGTGCTTACACAGTCTGTACATGTGTACTTCATGCGAAAACAGAAAGGCAAGTTCACTTAAAAAACAGGACCTTGTAGGCACATAGTGGAGGCATATTAGACTTGTATGAATTAATACTGCCACATCCTCTTGTTGAAAGATGTTGGTAAAAGGTCTCCACAAGAGGAAATGCTGTAATCAGACAAGAAATTGTGCGCTGTGATGACAAGGATGGCCTATAACAGGTACCGGTAATACGTGACCGGTACATGTATATATACTAAAAGTAGACAGAAGGGCATTAGGCACTCTCTTAGCCACATTTCAAAGGAGCTTACTCCAATTATTACAGTTTCATCTCCTCGGTTTAGTCTTTGCTCATTTTTCCTTTCTAAAGACACATGTGTACCTTCTTTCTTTTCTCTTGGACATGGAGAGAAATGGGAGATCTTTTTGCGAACTGAATTCTGAAAACTAAAAAATTGTTTCCTGTTGCGTTGTACATGTAAGTAAGTTACCATTGGTAAGTTACTGTTGGTAAGTTACCATTGGTAAGTTACCATTGGTAAGTTACCGTGTGAATTGTTTTAAATTGGCTTTCGTCTTATTTGTTACTTTGTTTTCACAATGCATATCGTGATAAGTATCGTATTGTGACAAAGTGGTATCGTCATACCCCTACTGAGGCACTGCCAGGGAGTAACATTAGCCACAAAGACAGACCTTTGCAAAGTGGTCAAGTGAGAGTTCCACATGTAATCTACATGTATGTGTACTGTACTTCCACAGAATGCTGGACATGTGTGTTGGCTACCCCTGCAAATACATGTGCTGTACATGTGTGTTCAAAGTGAAATGTACATGTACCTTGCTGCCCTATCTGTATTGCCCGATAATTCATGTACTTCCATATCTGCCAGTGGGCCCTGGTCATATTTTTGGCCTTACTGTCGAAGTGCTGCTTGCCAATTTTTCCCACATTCTGCAAGGTTTAAGGTAATTATGTAAATCATGATATTTATGTACAAAATAAAATCATACCAACAGCACATTTTCTGACCTTATACAATTGGCCACACGTACAATGTATTTCAGCCAACAGACACTGTTTTTTTTATGTACATACACATGTACAATGTGTGATCAACATCTACATGTAGCCACGCTAGCGGTTCATCACAGCTGACGTCGAAGTCTGTTGCCCTTGTAAATTATTTCTACCCCATAGCAGCATCTTCCATGCGTGAAATTACTAACTGGATCCACACTGCAAAAATAAAAACCAACGTACCATACCCTGCCCTAAAGGGTGACCCTCTAATACCGACACAGTGAGAAACATCAGCATCAAGGGCAATACTTCCCACGATTTATGGTCGTCTTTGAGGGTGGACTGTTAATGTACAATGCAGGCCTGAGTGCCTTCTCTCGGGGACTTACTTGGCATACTCGGCAATCTCTGGGAGCATCCTTTCCGCCAGTTCTCCCTTGTGGGCTGAGCTCAAGTTCCTCTTCCCTGCTTGAATGGACGGGAATGAGGAGAAAAGTCCAAAGTAGAGAGAAATATGAGACAGTAGAAGAACAATTAGAAGTCAGGGTGAAGTAATGCTTAGTAATATTTTGCATACATTGAAGCTTCCAACATACACGTATACACACTGCAGTAGTGAAACTGCGCACAAGCATGTACCATACATGTACACTTTATGTACAAAACACGGTCTTGCAAGCAAACCATACAATACATGCCTATATAGTATTTGTATGTGTACATACATGTAGTCTGAATACACATGTACATGTGCATGGAGTACAGTACAAATGCCTGCATATGACGGGGATGGTCAGTCAATAATTGATTCCATGTAAAAAGCCTTTCTCATAAGATTCATTCAGGGTTAAACCTTTTTCCCTCAGGATGCACATACATGTACATGTACATTACAGTTTGTCAAAAAAGTTATTACATATGTACTGGTACATGTACATGTACTCAATGTAGAGGTACCGATACACATGTACATGTATATTCGTGCACATCGACATGTACATGTAATGAATGTACATGTACAGGTACAGTGTATACATGTACATGTACATTTACATGTACATACGGACATGTGTTACGTGGACAGCAGCAAGCTGTCCTATCATGTTTGCACAACTCAAAGAGATTTTTTTTTCTCCCAAACATGCTTAAAGACTTACATGTATGGACTACATGAAGAACATGTACATGTACATGCCATACATGTACAATATACCATACATGTACATGTACAGTGTACCGATAATTTAAAGTATTTAATCAATGCATTTCTCCTTACATACTCGTACACATTAAAGTACATACATGTACTGTCTGATCACTCCAGGCCTCAACATAATTTCTTTTAACTACTTGTCCATCAGGCAAGTTGCACTGAAAATTTACTTGCCTGAGTAAGATTTTACTTGCCCAAACGCCAACAATACGACATGAATATACATACATACATGTACGTACCCCAAACTGTTGCATATGTAAAAAGAGTGCGCAAGACTACATGTATGATGCATCATTCACACAAGCTCAGGCAAGTGATATATTTCTTAACCACTCGACAATTTTGCCCTGTGTCAAGCAAAATGAGTACACACCAAATTCACTATGAAGTCACAGCTGCATGTAAAAAAGTCTTTAAACTTCCGGTCATCAAAGCTCCCCTGCAATGCTCATGCAATAACCAAAGGGGTTTGGTACCCAGACACAAGGGCATTTTACAGTTACATGTAATACATGTATGTGTACACATTTTCCCTTTTGTGGAAAGGTGCCCTGCTAAATATACAGCGTGCTTTATACAAAAGTTTGTACTGATGCAAAAAATCATTGTACACCACATACATGTACTACTAACTGTTTATTTTTTACCACTTTTTATACAGTACATGTAAGAAACAAATCAAAGGTACCGATAAATTTGCTGACAGCGATTCCTGGCCACGAAAAACGGACACTTTTATTTCAAGAAAAAAGTACCTGTCTGTCAGGCGACTGTCCTTAATTTTTTACTTGCTGGAAAGAAGAAATTACAAGTCCTGGGCAATCGGACAACCTTTAATGTCTGGCCTGTAAGGCCTGGATCACTCAGAACCCTGTACATGGAATTCATCCACAAAGTTGCATGGATGCAGACGTACATGTACATGTACCGGTAAGCAAGTTTATGCTAGTATCTTAAAACTCTTACATTTCTGTTGAAAATGATGATAATATCATGCAATCCAAGACTACTGGTAAATAAATAAAGCAAAAGAGGGACAAAAGAAACAAAGAACTTCCCCAACTTGACCCCTTATGATAAAGACTCACCAGGTAAGCATGGGATAACTCGGTCTTGATACTTCTGCTCTCGTGCCTCTTCTGGGAAGAGCTTGGTCAACTACATGAAAAACAAGAACAAACACATGGGTAATCCTTGCTAGGGATGATTCCATGCACAGTGTACACGTACATGTAATTCTGTCTGAACAATTGAAAATGGCAAGGTTGTCATGACACACAGCATACAGTAGGCCTACGGTACATGTACATGTCTCCATAAAAAAATTGCATCTTTCACATTCAAAGTACCGGTATGCTGTTTTTCACAGCCTACACTGTTCATGTTCAATGAACAAGTGCATTACTACATACTTGTACATGCACATGTATGGTATTTCAACTGCACAGTATGTTCACATTTTAGATGAATGTCTATACATGTACATGTATGAGTAGAAACATTATAAAGGCAGTGTGGGAGAATGTCAGGATAGAGCCACTGTCTGATCACAATCCACTTACCGGTATGTTCTGTGGTTATTTGAGAGAGGCCAACAAGTTGAGACAAAACCTTAAATGACAACTGTACAGTCTAATCCTCCGTACAGCCTACAAACTGGACCAATGTACATGTATGGACCCCAGCTTTCCCCACGGCACACCCATATTACATGAAGAACCCACACACAATGAAATTAAAATCCATGTTTTATTTCGGTTTAATATCACGATGCAATGGATAGGGGCCTACAACATGCTGACATGTTTACATGAAATAAGTATTGGAATCTACAATGTGAGAGGGATACCTTTGTACAGTTGTACATGTACATGTTCTGATACCTGTATGGTCTAGTGTGTACTGCGTACATGAACAGGGTACACGTACATGTATATGTATGCAACATAAAGGGTACCATGTACATGTACATCCGTGTGCATACCCAAAGATGCCCATCCCGTCTGAGCTCTTCTGTACTTACATGTACTAAGTACCAGCTTTTGAAGTGCTTTGTGTTATAAATGCATTGTATGGTACATGTCTGTACATGTATGTGCATTGTATACAGCATGCATATACGTGTAGTGCTAGCACAAGTCACACATGTACGCATTCTGGAACAAAATGTATAATAATGCACGGTCCCCCAACTGGGCCCTTCCCAACTACAGTTGGGCCCGTCCCAACTACAGTTGGGCCCGTCCCAACTACAGTTGGGCCCGTCCCAACTACAGTTGGACCCGTCCCAACTACAGTTGGACCCATCCCAACTGGAATGCTATAGTCGGCCGGCCCAACTATAGCAGAGGTCCAATGCGCCTGTGCCCAGCATGTGCCAAAGTCATATGTTTACATTGTTACGTAATAGATGAAGTGTCATATTTCAGATGAATTGTGTCAAGTGTGAGATGCATGAACTTAGATAAGGTTGAGAAATTTTCAACAGAAATTTGTCAATATAAGTTGGGCCAGCCCAACTGCAGCACTATACATGGAGTTGGGACTGTCCCAACTATAGCTGGGACAGACGTTATAGTTGGGGCATACCAGAAGTAAAGCTGAAACTAGCGGTATATGATGTACATGTACGTATATGTACAGTATCAATGAGGCGATTACCGGAGTACCAGTACATACGGGTGTACATACATGTATCGATGAGGTGATTACCAGTGTGACGGTACATGTACATACACGTACATGTACAAGTATCAATGAGGCAATTACCAGAGTACCAGTACAAACAGGTGTACCTGTATATGTATACATGTACATGTCTTTTGTCAACACTGACAGATGTCTATGATATTTTCAATTTTTACACAAGACAAGTACAGTAATGTAATACCCTGCATGTACAGTGTACATACATGTACCTGTATTCCCAAGGGGATCCCTGACACACACGCGAACAAAAAGTTACATTGTGAGTAAATGTACATGTGGTAAAGCTACAGTGCGTGTGTACATGTACACTGTATTCGAACTCTTAACAGTTCACTACACCTGTACATTTGGTTTTAATTTACTCTTTTAATAAGATTTTTACACACAGGTACATGTACATGTAGCAATAGAGGCTTTGCCTCAGGTGCCATTTGCCCCCTCTGGTGTACGTACACAACCCATGGACCCCTACACAGCAGGCAACAATTAATAATGTATCCCTTGCATGTACATGTACCAGCTTATAAGACTCGAGTCTCAAAAAAATTGAAAGCAAAATTTGAGTTGGCTAGATACATGTACATGTACCTGTGACCCTTATAAATTTTCAGTATGTCTAAATGAAAATAAAAGTACTCAAAAATGACTTGCATGTACATGTAAATGTGTTTTTATTATATTTTGTCCTAAAATTTGTGACTCAAATTGACTTGAGCTCGGTACTTGACTCAACTTGACTACACAAAGTGACATGACTCGAATTCTTCACCTGATGACTTGATCCAAGTCACAATGTTAAAATGACTCGACTTGACTTGAGTCACCAAATTTAGTGACTCATTTAAAAACTGACATGTACACATGCAATGGGGGAGGGGAGCTGACCTCGGAACCTGGAAAATGATGTACATGTACGTACATGTACATCTATGTAAATCACCCAAATTTGAACTTTTCCAACCAACTTTTTCTTTTGAAGATGCCAGATGAAGGAATTTCTTGTGAATTACAAAATTACCAGTAAAATGTTCATGTACATGAACATGAAGAACATGAGCAATTTCTAACTTCTATTGTTACAGCACTGTACGTGTACGCCTACACGTAGATTACTTATTGCAATCTAAGGTTTCAGATTCAATGAAGCTACAGCTAGCAAGGTGCTGTGGTGCCTTGTTTGACACATGCTTCGTGTCATGTGAATGTACCATATATGGTCCAAGATCTGAGCCCACAGGTGATCATTTGACTTTATTCTTCCATTATCATTTACATACCGGTAAATTATGTCGTAACTCTCCAGATTTTTTTTTCCCTTCGTTTTGGAAAATTCATTCAACTAGCATTTTTTGCTTTTTTTTTTTCAAGAGAAAAAAAAGTCCAGAATCCATTTGCTTAGGTGTGGTCTGGTCCCCGTTCCCAATGCAGCAAATTGGCATGATTGGTGATGGGGGCATGTACAGTATACATGTACATGTAAGTAGGGATGTAGTGCCACACGTACGTGTACATGTACTGGCTGAGCCGTTATGTAAATGATTAGACTTGCAAGAAAGAATGTCCATGTATGTTATGTACTATGTACCAGTTGTGCACATGACAGAGCCTAAAACCATCCAAACATGTGTCATGCAGTATTCAGATAGATGCAAGACTGTACAATGTACATGTACACATGCATGTAGAACCTTGCCACTGTACATGTACATGTAGGTAAATCCCCTGACCACAGTTACATGTACATGTATATGTATACAGTGGCCCCCGTCAATGGTGGTAAACATCACAAGTTTCCCTAGTACTGTAGTGTGGGGCCACTCCTCGGTATTTAAAGGAGGCCATTGTTAATATCCATTGTCGTACAGGTAGAGGTACCTCTGTCTTCAAGACCGTTTTTTTTTCATTGGCCCACAATGATCTCCTGACACGGTGACATCATAACAACCGCACTCACCATTAGAACATCAGCCATCATTGTACAGGTATGATACTGGACTGTGAAGACACAGATCAGACGTCAAATACATGTAAGGCTTACAATGTTGCATGTTTTGATTTCCTGTTACTATTTACCATTACATGTACGCTGTGCTTGTGTTTCAAAACAGTATACATGCACATGTACAATAGCAGTGAGCTACATGTATGTCCATGTAAGTTCCATCTTTCTAATGACCTTTGACACATCCTCACAACTTGAGAAGTGGGGAGGGGGCGCATTCTCAGGGGAATCACCTACAATGACTCTTCTTGAAATATAGTGTTTTAGTTGCAGTCCATGTACATGTATGTACCTTGTAATGAAAGTCCTGCATCTGGCCATGTGTCTTCCTGATGTTGGTGACAGTGCCATCCAACCAGTGAACCTGCAACATGCACACAGAAAGGAAGATTGGAGGGACGTGATCTATTCAGATTGGATGTCACTCCCCATTACTTCAGAAGGTCGCTGGAGCAGCATGTACAGTGTACATGTACATACATGTAGGAGACAGACCTACATCTAACTTGCTGTATACAACTTTACAAACTGATAGGTATGTTACAAGATACATGTACATGTGTGCCAATATTTCCAATGCATACTATAGTCATTGATTGCTCGTTAAAAAGAAAAGCCTCGGGATCTAATTGAAGTTGCTTCAGAGAAATGATGTTAATTTCTATTTTCAACTGCTTTATGTTCAAGAGGGACAAAACATTACTGTCCTTCAGAACCTTTCAAAATGAGGTCTGAAAAACATCACAAAGCTTTCAGAGGAAGGGGTAACTACCGCACAGGTACATCATACAAACAGCTTATCCTCGTTTCCCAGTGTTTTCATAGACTCTGGCTTACATGTAAGTTGTACTCACCACGAAGGTGTACTCATATCGCTTGTCTGATTGTCTTCTCGTTAGTCCCTTGCCCTCTATGTTACGGATGAACACTGAAAGACAAAAACAATATACAGGAAGCATGTACATGTAAATAATTTATTATTATAGAACTTACTCATATTTCAGCTTTTTGTACATGAACACACGTGTTGGACTTAGCAGGCCGACACTATGTACATTACAAATATTTACATGTACCCGTACATGTACCTACATGTATGTACATGTATATTGTACAAATACGTACATGTACATGTACATGTACTACACTGTATGTGAACGTGCACATGTGAATATGTGCATATGTGTTTCTTCTTCTTTCTTATCTCTTTCGTTTGAGAATAAAAATTGTGCATCAATACACATTGTACACGTATGTGTGTGTCTGCCATACAAAAACAACTGTTCTTTACATGCATGTACATGTGTCAGTACGTGTATACAATGTACCGATACATGTACTGACACATGTACATGTAGTTTCCATATTAGTTATCACAGGAGCGCAAGTGGAACACGGAATAATAAACATGTTTGGTACGAGTACCAGTACATGGTACACTTTCGCACAATGCACACGTATAATTAATCAACAGTTGTTGAAGTCAGTACAATTTCTCTTGGCACCTTTTAAAAACAGTGTTACACTGAAAGGATTTCCCTGGGTGAACAAGAAATAAATATCTCAACAAAAGAGTGACTGACTCTGAATGGAATTTTCATGGAACATGGAGAAACTTGCCTTGTTTGCTGGCAAAGGATCTTGGCAGATATTGCAATCCTAAAACCCTGAGTATGTACATGTACATTGTACTGTACAGTGTACATGTACTGCTACCGTACATGTACATGTACTGGTACCTGTGTGGAAGTATGGTACATGTACACGTACATGTATGTACTGTATTTGTATGCGATAAGCACATTCAAACATACTGTATCGTATGGGCCGTTTCTGGTACTCAAGACAACACTATCAGCAAAAAACTAAAGACCCATCAGCATGATCAGGGCCATCAACCATTTTTGAAAATCTACCCTTCATGGGAAAAGAGGAACAATTACATGTACTTAACGTTGTACTGTACAAGTGAGGCACTTCTTTCTGCCCTTCAAAAGTCCTCCACAAGAAATGCAGTTCCATTTTTATATGGCTTTGACAGGAATCTGGCAACATGGTCCCCTTGAGGATATTTTTACCACTGCACTTTATGAGTCATGTTTTGATTTTCTAATAATAGTCGGCCTCCAAGAATGCGACAAGCAAAGGTTTAGTAATTACCCTGATCCCCAAGGAAGCCCCAGAGATGAATAGAAGGGTTATTATTAGCACTTCTACATGTACATGTGCCAGTACACATACATGTACATTGTGTACGTGGGCTGAAATAATTGGGAGTACCAGATTCAGTGAACCTGTTCATTCTGGCAGCATTTACATGTACCGGTAACAAATTTAAAGCTTTGACTCCCACCGTTCTTTCTCACTGGAAATTTCAGTTTATAAGAACAATTTTATCGACCTGGTCGCAAAAGACCAACTGACAACAAACTCGTATTGAAATTGCCCCTGGAAACAGGAATGTCATAACATGCGGGAAATGTACATGTAAATGTACTTGACATGTGAACCTACACTGTACATGTACATACATGTACTATGCATGTCATAATGTACTGTACGCACATGTACAGTGTACCCGATATGTGTTGCAACTGTACATGTACAGTTGCACAATACGTCGTTTCTATGCGACCTCCTTCCCTGGGTGTCAAGCAGTGGGCCTTAACGGTGTACATCCCTTCTCACCCTGGTATTCACCCATCCCCATCAACCTAAAAGGCTTGAACCAGTAAGTACAGGTGCCACATACATGTATTGTACAGTGTACATCCAGATGCATGACATACATGTACATGTACATGTACATACATATGTGTAAGTTTTGTGGAGCACTCACTGGCCACTTATTTCAATAACACAGGTCAGCACTTCTGTGTCTGCATCACATGCTCCCTCAATATCCATGCACAGGTTAGGAAAGTGACCAACCCGCACTGCTCTGCACATCTGCTGCGACGCATGTTGCCCTTCCCAGCACCCTGTAAAGCCAATACGCTGGCAAAGTGTTCCCGCACATTCCCTGGTAACGGGTGAAGCTTCATGTATTTTAAGTTAACAAGCAGATCGGCCATTAGAACATGTTGTGAACAAGTTTCCCTTAGTGGCAGGGCTAGTCGGTGAGCTGTTAATCTATGGAATGTTTTTGACCAGTCCACTATTACATGCACAGTACATGTACATTCTACATGTACACGTACATGTACTGGTCTAAAAAATCACCCACTGCTGTGAATCAGATTTGGTTAGAATACTTGTGAATTATTAGAGTTCCAAAACTGAAGAACATAAACATGCAATGCAGTACATTACATGTACATGTACCTGTGCCTGTACATTCACTTACTGTACTGTACATGTCGGTGCACAGAACAGTCAGTCCGATGGGTATCATACGGTATACAAGTATGTGCACACATACATGTACATGTATGCACGTACAGTACATGTATGCTGTACACGTATGTCCAATGTACTCATACATCAGTTGTACGTACCAGTATTTGGTAGTTTTGGACAATTTTTAGGGCAAGAGAAAAACACACATGTATCCACTTCCCCCCTATTATGGTGTGTCCATGTATTTATCACTCAGGTATTTTAAGACCTTTGTCAATCATTGCAAGCTTGAAATACAAAAAAATCCCACATCAAAACAACTGAACAAACAAACTGACAAAACAACTCATACGATAACTAATGCAACAGTGTCCTCAGCATACCTGGGTTGTCTGCATCTGGAGGACTGCAGTTTTTCTTGCTTTCGAGAGCAGTCCCAGAGTCATTGTGGCAGCTGGGACCTTCCTCTACGGTGTCACCAGAGTTTGATTCTGCAAGATTGGCCTGGGCCACAGTGGCTGCTGCAAGCACTTGACTAGAGGGCTCCTTCTGCTCACCAGTTATGATGCTGTTCACCCCATCATCACAGTCCTGTTTATCAACAGTCACAGAAACTGATCAACAGGTGAAGTTCTAGGCATTTTCTCCCCAATGCTCTGTGTACATACTGTGTGTGCTCCTAGCCAGTGCGCTAACCTTACATACCTAGTGTGAACTTGTGAACAAAAGATGTCCACACGATGCAGGAAAGACAGACGTTCTGTGGATTTGCACATGTCCAAAGGACATTTCCCCTCTCTGAAAAAGAAGTTTAGAGGCATTTTGGGGTTGGGGTCATTGGTCATAAAAGGAAGAGGAATAGTCAAGGAAACCTTGTACAAAAAGCCAGCTGAAAATCATGTTCCCAGTTCAAGAAAAACAAGTATTTTCGACAAGTTTTCTTAACTGCATGAAAAGAAAGGAATGTCCACACTAGGTATGTAAAGTAAATGTAAGTGCTTGTGTTTTGTTTTTTTGGGGTTTTTTTCCCTTGGGGGGGAGGAATACTGATTGCCCATCAGTACTTTTTGTCATGAGCGACTGTACATGTAATGTGCACGTAGCTTAAATGGATTGCATACACAAAAAGAACAAGTGTAAATTATATATAACGGGTTTGCTGACTCAAGCCGGCAAGCTCGGTGGTCGAGTGGTTAAGACATCTGCACTAGTTAGTAAGCAGGAGGTCGTGGGTTCGAGTCCCACCCGAGCAAGCTTGTGAGGTTTTTTCGCAAGCTCTCGGACAAGCACTGAGCATACAGTGCTTATTAATATACGTTGGGGAAGGGCAAACCCGTTATATATAATTAACATCTCCCCAACGCAAAAATACATCTTGAAAATAGTTCGCGGTGCCCGCTGCTTCATTTGACTCGGACCGGCCAGCCGACCCCGGCAAACTCGGTGGTCGAGTGGTTAAGACATCTGCACTAGTAAGCAGGAGGTCGTGGGTTCGAGTCCCACCCGAGCAAGCTTGTGAGGTTTTTTCGCAAGCTCTCGGACAAGCACTGAGCATACAGCGCTTATTAATATACGTTGGGGAAGGGCAAACCTGTTATATATAATTAACATCTTCCCAACACAAAAAAAAAATACATCTTGAAAACAAGTGCAAACAGAAGTCATTTGGTTGCACCCAATCAAGAGAAATATCGGAACAAATATGCCAGACGTCCCATTTCAATTTTACAAGTGGGTGAGACTGAGGTACACCGTAAACCATGGACATTATGCATGAATTTACTTACATGTACCTGTGTAATGGTACGCATGTACGGGTACATTTTCTACATGTATTTTAATACGATTGGTTCAACTGTGCAGAACTTGAATGTGAGCCAAGTTGCCATCTCCAAACTGTAATCACTCCAATAAGTGGTACAAAGGATCCTATTTTTCAAACTAAATCCCTGGAAATGTACAGCTACATGTACATGTACCCATGTGTCCCATTCTACCAGATTTACAATTTTTGCTTTTCTTGATGAAACGGCATGCTGACTGCACTGTACATGTATCTTTGAACCAAACACTACTGTTAATGAAAATATGGTCAGTTATTTTTTCTGACAAGAGTAATTGGTTCTCTGTACCTTCCAGTGATGAATAAATTACCGCAGCAAAAACTTGAGGAGTAATAAAGAAAATAACTTATTCCCACAAAATAATTTGTCGCAGTAAAAATATAATTATAGTTCAATTATTTATATGGGGGACGACTTGACTAGGGGACGACATGACTCAAGGACGACTTGGCCAACATTCGGTGTCACTGGTTAGACATGCACATCACTTGTATACACAACATGCATTGCACAACATACAAGTAATGTACATGTCTGACCAATGGCACCAATGAAGAGGATGGGACCACCACCCTAGCCTTATATACACGTTGTCTGATTAGACAAAAGGGCATGACATTGTCAATTTCCTTTACTGTCAAGAATTAGAACTAGTATAAATGAAAGTCATGAAAGTGAAAAATGAAAGTTTGAATTCGAGACAGTCTGTGCGGACTCGATTTAACTTTTCTCTACAAAAATGACAAACCACGCTCTGCCATTGTCCATGCAGCTGTGCCAAATTTGCACAAAACACCGCCATTGACAATGTCTATTTTAAGACACTACCGCAAAGCAGGACACCCACCATCATGTTGGCTTAACTGTGATTCAAAACATTTTCAGTGTTACGTGTACACATGGTACAGACCAAGGGCCAAGCACTCACTTCAGAGGGTGCCGCAGCAATGCTTTCAACTGCTTGCAATAATGCGTAAAGCTGTGATCGTAGGGCCTGTTTCTCACTGAATGAGAATGCTGGATGGTTCAAAGCCATGACTGCAAGCAGGACGACTTTCTCATGGGTCTCTGAACATGGTTCCCCGGCTCCGTTCAAAATGGTGTCCGTATGCTCTTTCAGCGTTTTAAAGAGTACCCTTGCACCATCTTTGCAAGTTGAATACATAAGTGCCAGGCTCGTTAGTACTTTATCAAGTATCCGTATATCTGATATATTGGTTAACTTTGACAAATAGTTTACATCGTTGGCATGCAGTTCCATCTCGCGGAGACGGTCATAGTCTCGGCGGCCTAAATCCTCGATGTACGTTCCCAGAAACCGTAATTCCAGCGGACCACAGCAGTCCATCAGCGCACACAGAAACTCTATCCTTCTGCAGGCACTAAGATCGCGGAACCAGTTGATAACTTCCTTCTTACACACCATGATGATGAGCTCACTACTACTGTGGTTCTGGGCAGGAGAACGGCTAAAAAATCCACCGTCAGTCTGTGAGTTTTTCGTCGACTTTCTTCACCTGCCCGTCCGCCATTACTGTCTCGCCGGGAATCACCATCCGGGAACTACAATATAAATGGTAACGCCCAAATTTAGGGGTGTCCTCTTAGCGAGAGGAATGTTAGTGATAAATCCCGCCAAATAACCCATAAGAAACAACTGTGATGGTAATTCAAAAATAGTGGCATACATACAGAACACTTGATTAATTAAAACTATTAATCATCTTAACTAATCAGTAATTAAATATAGCACACGTAATTACCAGCACCCCCTTCTTGTGAAATTTGCTGTCGTCCGGTGACTGACCTTTACTGTGTGTAAAATAATTGCTGACACGAAGATTTTACTACGTCCCAGTAACAGAGAATTTAGAAAATACAAATCAACGAAAACGACTTTATATGTTCAGAACAGAGAAGACAAAATTTGGTAAATGACTTATAAGTGTCTAGGCCTAGGACTGTACCACTGCGAGGGACTTTTGTTCCAGTAAGTTTGTCTTGCGGCCGGAGATAGATTACAAGAGAGGGCGCTTTAAACACAATGTACTGCTTGCAATAGAGACTTGTGTCTGGGTCATAGCCTATAGGTCCTGTCTCCGTTTCAAATTTCCTTTTAAATAGCTGTTTTGGCATGATTATTTATGCCATAACAGCTGGGCCAACGTTCTTTTGCCCTCTACTTTCTCAAAGTACACAAATGGGCGAAATTGTTAGGTCGTCAATCATTTTTTTTCCCAATCAAATAGGCCTACGCAAACATTTCTGTGATTATACAACTTCATTTTTTCCACGGCCACCATAGCACTTTACATCTTGGTAAGTGTGATTGCCTTCAAACCTGGATTACGGTACCTAGACAACGTACCTTGACCAAAGATGGTGCGTGATTTCAATTCACCACGTCACACGACACGATCACAACTTGAAGTTGGATATTATGCAGGAATACACGACAGCAGAGTTGAAACTTTGCTAAAACACCGTGCTTTGTTATAAATTATGAACAAAAGCACTTGCTCCGGACCGAATTAGTAACAGACAGCGCTCGTAATGAAAATAATACTAAAGTAATGGAATATATGCTTATCGTGGACCGATTTTTCCGACTGATACCTTTGGAGAGTCAATTATTATTACTGAGTAGTATATTTCTAAAGGTTATGTCAGGTTATAGTGCCAGAAATCTCCGTGTGGTCACGTACTATAGTCAGTACACAATAGGATTTTTAAATGGACGCCACTTTTAATTATATAGTTAACATCTCCTACCATTTTGTATGTATGTCTTGTTTGTTGTCCTTATTTCCCTAATTGTTTCATCTAATCAACATATTTTCAATTCATGTCAGGTACATTACCTTGAATGCTGTTGAAAGTGTCGTTTATACATGTAGGCCTACTAGTGTGACCTTGGATACAAGGTTGTGGATACTAAACTAAACTAAATACTGTATGCTACATGTATGTAATATGTAAGAAAACAGGCTACCTCTCCAAAAAGAAGTTTCTTCACAAAGACGACATCAGAAATTTTTGAATAGCTATGACGTAGGCCTACAGTATCTGCACAAAAAAGGAGAAAATTCTGAAATGAACAAGAACTGCTCTTTTGACGTCACAATGGGCGTGTCTTCCTACAGCTGCTAAAATATGGTTTTTCGTCAGTGCAAAAGTAAAAGAATAATTCACAAAGTGTTGTAATTCCCACGCAGCCATCAGAACACCCGACACTAAATCATATACATGTAAATGTACAGCCTTATTTAAAATCAATGGGACAATTGTCCATTTTGAACCAATTGGAAACCGAAGACCAACAAAGGTGACATTTCTGCAAACTATAGCCACCCATGCCGGTTGTAGGCAAATGCACCGCAACACCAAGAGACCCAGAGTTACATACGTTACCGGTGTCAGAAAATTAATTGACGACTTGGTGAAAGAAAGTTAGTTTTCTTTTCAGTATTAGAGAATAGCTAGGTTTACGCAACTGCGCTATTCAGCGCAGGCTTACGTAACACGTTTGTGTTAATGCTTATTTTTTTTGGCAATTCGTTTCTTTCAATTCATTCTCGGTCGAGCAGCCAATACCTCGTCTTGCCCACCCTCCCCTCCCTATAACACGTGGTTATTGTCACTCGGAGCAATGGAGCGTGACATTCGTTCAACATCCCGGTCGCACTCACGTTTCCTCCCCAATATTGCGGGTTTTTCGTGACCATGCACCAAGTACTAGTTCTCGCAATAGTCTAGTGTTAGTCGCCGAGTTGACGTTGCAATTTTTACATGGAGGGGAATTTAGTGATTGGCGTTGGTTGATTATTTACTTCAACCCACCCTCTTTGGGTGCTCACATTTCATGTATTTTTTTTTGTGTTTTTGTCGGGTGCAAGTTTGTGCCGACTTGATAATCGCCTCGATTTTGAAACGTTATAAGTCACGATTTTGACAGTTTGGGTTTTAGTGCCAAATGCACTACTGTTCGCCAGTTTTCTGGTTGTTTTATCATTCGGTTTCAGACGCACGGATAAAAACGTTTCATGTGAAGAAGAATCTGGATGTAGCAATTATCATTACGGTTGTTGCTTTTTGTAGCAAATTTGCTGGAGTTTGCTAGTTTTTCTGTTTTTCTGGGTTTTTTTTCAGATTCTTGGAAGGAAACGATTAAAACCGTCATCAATCCCACTCTTCAAAGTTTGGCCCAAGACCGCCCCCTACTCATTTCAGCCAGAGCTCAGTCCACAATTAAAACTTTAAAATCAGCCTAGCAGCATTGGGAATTGTAGGCAAGGACCAAGGCGACAGTTCCCGTGTTTCCCGTTCGCCCAATCGATCGATTTCTGCCTGTACCTGGCAACGATTCTACCGTCTGGTAACAAGTCCACCGCAGACACAGCTTCAGCAGTGAAGTGGGCACATGACATGGCAGGATTGCCATGGTCAGTGATGACCCACTTGTCAAGCATTTTGGGATATAAGATACTTATGGCGTCCCCGCCGAACCGCTAAAAGCCCTTGTTTCCGCATTTGATGGCTAAACTTTTCGACGCCTATGGACACAAAAGTACACTAGCAGATCTGCGTTTGTTATTCATTTGCTTCATCAGTTACGCTGGGTTTGTTCGCTTCAGTGACCTCAGTATAACGTTTCACGCAAAGACTGTACCTTGAGGCCCGACAGTCTCCTCATCCATCTAACTAAATAAAAAACCGATCAGTTTCGTCAAGGCGCAGACATTGTAATTGCCAGAACCCAGCTTCCAACATGTTCAGTCGCTATAGCTGAACAACATTTCAATTCTTTAGGTGACCCGCCTAATTAGTCACAACCATTAATTTGCAGACTCACTCGTTCAAAGTCTGGCTTAATCCCCACAAACCACCCCTTAAGTTACACCAGAACCAGGGAGATCATGCTCGAAGCTTTGGAAACCATTTGTACCTGACGTAACCAAAATTAATTTGGTTTGCACAGTTTGAGGTCAGGCGGCGCTTCTGCTGCATATCTGATGCCTTAGTTCCTTCTCATATAATTTCCAGACATAGTAGATGGAGTTTTGATAAGGCCAGAACGCCTCCTCAGCTTTGGGCATTTAATGTTCATACTACTGTTTATCCGTCATAATGTTTAAATAATAGACGTGGTGTAGTTTACCTGATATATCTATTAAATACTGCGAGGTGAGCATGCTCCACCTTCAAGAATAGGGCTTGACTGCAAAAATACCATTCATGTTGACCCTTTGAAGAATGACACGAAAAAAAGAAATCGTTCAATATATAATATATATATACAGACACGGGTACATGTACATTTGCTGCAGTGCTCGTGATTTGTTTATTTCATTGCCAATTTTCCTCATTCTGCTTTTTATTGTTCAAATTGCTCTATTCATTGCTGTTTCTCTGTTTATTGTACAAGTGAATTTTTTTCATTGTACAAATTGTTCTTTGCATTGTTCAAATTGTTCACATTTCACTTTCTATTGTTCATATTGCTGTTTTATTGCTCTTTTACTCCATTTATAGTTCAAATTGCTTTTTCGTTTTGACACTGCTCTTATTAGTGTTCAAATTACTCTTTGTATTGTTTTGTGCTCTTTTCATTGTTCATATTGCTCTTTTTATTTTTGATGTTGCATTTATTTTGTTAAAGTTGCTCTTTTTTAATTCTCCTTTGCTCTTTTTATTGTTCGTGTTGCTCTTTTTGTTGCTCTTTCACTTTTTTATTGTTCAAATTGCTCTTTTCACTGTTCTAAATTCTCTTTTAATCGTGCAAATCGCTCTTTTTATATTTTGTATTGAAATTGTTATCGTTCAAATTGCTCTTTTATTGTTCAGAGTGCTCTCTTTTTGTTCAAGTTGTTTTTTTCTATTTATTTTTTCATCTTTTTATTGTTGAAATTGCTTTTTCGATTGCCCTTTTAATCTTATAGTTGAAAGTGCTCGTTTCATTGATCAAGTCGCCCTTTTGTATTGCTCTTTGTTCTTTGTATGGTTCTTATTGCTTTTCTACGCTTTTTATTATTTAAAGTGCTCTTTTCATTGTTCAAATTACTCTTTTTATTGCGCAAATTGCTCTTTTCATTGCTTGCGTTACTCTTTTCATTGTTCAAATTGTTTTTGCAAGAGCAATTTGAACAATGAGGGGGGAATTTAATTTGATAAATAAAAAGAGCAATTTGAAAAATAAAAACGAGTAACGTCAACAATAAAAAGAGCAATTTGAACAAAAATTGCAATATGAACAATAAAAATAGCAATTTGAACAATGGAAAAAGCAACTTGAACTATGAAAAGAGCAATTCGAACAATAAAATGAGTAAAAGAGCAATAAAAAGAACAATTTGAACAATAAAAGAGCAAAATGAGTACTTTTTCAATGGGATAAACAAATCACAAGCAGTGAAACATATGACGAGTACCTGTGTATATTTACTGAACGATTTCTTTTGTTTTGTGTCATTTAAAAGTCATCCTTGCAAGGGTCAACATGAATGGTATTTCTGCAGCTAAGCCCTATTCTTGTCACCAGTGTGACAAATGCTTTAGACGAAGTCTAATCTAGAGAGGCACATGCATAACATCCACGTCGAGGAGGAATCAGGTATGGATGAAGTTGAAGATGATTCGGAACCTGTTGAGGAGGTTGATGACGAAACCTCGGATGAAGACAATTCAGAATTGGAAGACAGTGCCACCTACCAGCAGCTGCTGGCTGAAGCCAGAGAAACAAATAGAGATATGGTGAATGAAAAAATAAGACAAGTACGTCAACGAAGGCATGGATGAAGATCAAACCAGGCAGAAGGCAAACAGAAAGACACTCTGGACAGTCAAGCAAGACTTTCTCGACAACTATAAAGAGTTCCTGTCAAGTTACCTACATTTGAGGGATAATGAAACTTACAAGGACATTGTGGATTATCACGATAGAAAACTTGATAAAGGCATGAAAGTCAACCAAGCCTCGAATAGTTTTGCCTAAACATGCTGATAAATCTGCCGGACGTTAAATGACGAAGAGGGGAATGCCAAAAAAGATAATAGTCAGAACAGACAAATGGTTTTAAAAAGAAATGAGTACATGTAATGCCTCTGATTTCAAATTTAACAAACTTCCGTTGATCACCCTTGTAGTAATTATTAAATTACTAAGATAATTTTTTTTTAAATCAGTAACGAACAACGGGAAAAAAACAGTACCAGTACCAGCCTATCAGATACCAGTATGTGAGGTCCACTGAATTTGTTTTGTGTTCTCACTTTTGTGTTTCTTACCTACAGGTTTGACTATCGAATTATAATTCTCGGATCAGATACTGGCCAGGAACTTCTGCATAGATTCTACAGCGCGACGAATAAATTTACCCCTTTGCTATGTGTTAAAAATTCCCAACTCACGTCATGACGCCCCCGGGAATTCATAATTTTTATATAATGATGAATGGATCATTTAGGCTCCACAATAAAGAACAACAGTAACGCTCCGTTCTGTTTGAATTTATTAAACCGTATACATGTACAAGGTAACCGGCGTCAAGCACCAGTTGAAAAGATTAAACAAAATTCAGCCAGAGCCAAAACCACATACACGTTCAGGGTACCGGGACGTAGAACACTCTAGTTCAAAGGATTAAGAAATTTAGCCAGGGACAGCAGGGTCTTCTTCCTGTATCGATCAGATCTCGGCAGCCATAGTAAGCCGAACGCAAGACCGTTAGCATGTTGGCGCTCTCTCCCCTTTAGTGTTCAAGGATTAAGTCAGACCAACGCTCACTTCCAATTTACACAATATGATCATTAACACGATAGTCGGGCCAGTCAGTATTTTTCCATGACATCACACCGCCTATGATCTATCGTCTCATAGCCATCATTTCATGAGGGAGGTCACATTGTACCCATAATTTTTACCCCGTGATATGCCTTATTCATATTTTATCCCATACCAAGGCAATTTCTACCACACTTTCCGGCCCTATGCTATTCCTATTCATCCCTAGGTCATCTTGTGCCATACATTTTACCCCACACCTCATTCCTATTCATATCCATATGATCGTATTTATTATGTTTGTGCATATTGATGTGAACTGTTGCTATTTTGTCGCAAGGGTCAAACTGTACCAAACAGCCCCCCCCCTCCAAAAAAAAACTACTGAGATCATTCGTTTGTTTGTCCATATGAAGCAAACTATGGGACAGAGAGAACCCCCCTCCCGCGTTTGTGTTGGTCATTGTTATACTGGTATTTTAGGAATTCTTTTCAGACATTTAAGGGGGTGTGTTAAGTGACGATATGCTGGAGTGTATACAGGGATTGGACTTGTTGGGGTACCCCACTCTTTCCCACGTGCCTGGTATAAATATTTGGAGGGTAATGACTCCTGATGGAAATCAGCCACCTACTTGTACATGCACAGTATTTATTCATGACACAAAAATACGTAGGCTAGACCATCCAAATTCACTTTGAGTAGAAGCACCTCCACTTAGGATCTGAAACAAAAAACGTTTGTCAGAAATGTTCATTTTGTTGTCGTTCTTGAGCCAGCGAAGTGCAGTTTTGACCAAAGGAGCCTCCACTGCCCGAAAAGTTATGTCCTCTCTTTATTGGTCCAGTTTGAAGCTCATAGCCTTAGTCTTACATTACTCATGAACATGTTGGCCTAGCTCTATTGAGTGGAGCGTTAGTACTCCTCTTTTGCGGATACTAATGCAGGCCTATGCATGTCAACTTCATCCCGGAAAAAAAATGTATATTTCCAATTCTATTAGGGGCTCTACTAATTTTTCCCCAGAGTGAATACATGTAGTACCTATCTGAAAGCAACGGGCCTAACATGTCCCCAAAAGTCTCATTTAGCGTGAAAATATTGAAGTATTCACTTCGAAAACACTTGGAATTCACAGCGTCTGCTTACAGACTGTCAAAGGGTGTCTGTATACGGAATTCTTTTATTTAGTCCAAAATATAAAAAAAGGAATGCAAGGGTACCTTTTTGTTTTGGGTTTTTGGGGTTTTTTTTTGTTTTTTTTTGTTTTGGAAAAGCTGCAGCTGCTCCACAATGTAAGTGCTACATTAAAGTAGCCTGTACTAGTAGTAAGCCATTATTTTTATAGTAGGCTTAGTGGCACAGAATTTCAGAGTAGGCTATTTCATCTGGGAATTGATATACTACTGGCTACTTTGTTCCAATTAATTACTACTACTTGCCAAACGTACATGTACTACTTCCTAAGAGGGAAAGAGTTAAGTTTGAAGTAACGGCGGACTTGATGATGCCCCTTGGCACAACCCTTTGTGCACACTGCACAGGTGAATGCTTCGGAGCTTTCCGTGCTAAATCTCACTTTTTGTGGCATGTTATCAATTTCTGACGGCTGTTGATAAACATGTTAAGGGAAAATTTGTGTTGTTTGTATACGGATCTCTCCCCCTTCCTTTACATGTACATGAGTCTGATGAGCAGTAAGCGCACATGCACTACCTTGGCGATAGTTCAGGCACGCCATGCACGTTGTTCCAAATTAATCATCTATTGTACAAAGACCGAATCAATTTCTGAAAAATAAACAAATATGTAGCTGAGTGGAGCACATAGTAAATACTGGGCAGGCTTTTCAGTGGCCCTCGGGGCATTTTCATCCAAAACCTCTGATCTGTATCACTCATCCCGAGATTTTTCCATAGACTTGTGCACGGTGCTGAATTACTTCCGCCCATGGTTTCATGTTTAGTCGGTGCCGTCTTCATTACAGTATCAAGACGTTGATTCCTATAGCCACTGTTGGTCTATAGGTTATATGTATCTGTGGATGGTATGGTGTACTATTTACGACAAACATTTCTCTCTCTCTCTCTCTCTTTAGCCTCCCTCCAGGCGACGCGACCAGACGACGCGACGGCACGACGGCTCCCTTCCGTCGTGCCGTCGGGTCGTTGCGTCGCCTTCTTGCCATTACTTTTGTACACACACGACGCGTCGCGTCGTGCGTCATGTCGTGCTGTAGCCCGTCGCGTCGTACTGCCTTAGGTATTTTCCATGTTGCATTTTTTGCCGCCTAAACGTCGCCCCTTCCGTTGCCCGTCGCGTCGAGCTGTCGTGCGTCGCGTCGTGCATCGTGTCGTGTATTGCGTCGACTGAAGCAGGACACGACGCACGACACGACGCACGACGCGACGCGTCGTGTGCTGTCGAGCTTTGCTTCATGGTGTTTATAGAGGACGCCTTTACTGTTTTCTTTCATTTCCTTCCCCCGACCCTTGCTTGCACAGTACATGCCATAGGTACCAGGCCATGATTCTGTCGTTCTTTTTCGTGGATTCTTTCTAATTTTGTGTTTTCATTAAGAGTGATTTGTTGAAGAAAACTCTTTTCCTTTTCCTTTTTAAATCAAATGTAATCAGAAAGAGTTTTGCGACTAATCGGCATTGTCTCCAGGAAATATATAACATTAACGTCAGCCACAACAATGTTTTAGCTTTTCCTAATCTAATTGTTATTTTTCTAATAAATATTGTAAATCCATTCTAAGATACAATACGTCAATCAGTATTGCGTGCATGTAGAAATGTAACATGCAGATCTGATGAGAAATTAAGCGCGAGGCCAAACAGAGAGGAAGAAAAGACACCGTCACAACGGTAGCAGGATCTGCAGTGTTTTAATAAGAAACACGCCGGCGGGCTAATATCATTGAAAGTGTGGTGCTGATGAAGTTAACGAGGCAGACTAAATTGGAGGAAGACTGAAGACTGAATATTCTGAGGGTAATAATATAGTGCAGACTGGATGGTAATTACCTAAACCCGTGCTCAAACTTGCGGTCGTACAATTGTAGACAAGTTGTCTGGAGGAGTGAGAGAACTACGTGGAAACTGCTGGCACGGATCACAGAGAAATGTTTATAAGGTTAGAAATTTACCACAAATGGGAACTTCATCAACGGTCTTAAAAAGAAATTGGACAGACATTCGAACAAGGATCAGCCGGGTAAAAAAGTGACGAATTCTGGGCTTACACTTATTATGTGAGAGCACCTACATACCTAGATTTTCTTTTTGCTCGTTTTCATTTTTTTTTTGATAAAATATGACACAACTAATTCAATTTGATGAACGGATGAAAAGCCCCACCCCCCAAAAAAATCAACGCCTGCGGCTCAGGTCATGTATTTTGCAAGCGCGTTGGACGGAAATTAGAGAAAACAAAAGAAATCATTGACTGGGAAATTAAGGAGTGACGAATTCTGAGCTTGCAGTTTCCACTTATTTTGAGAAAGCAGTTCCTATTTATTCGGATTTTCTTGTCCATTTTTATCATTTCTTTCAATAAAACATGACTGAAATTAATCCCAATTAATGAATCGATGAGATAAAAACAATGAAAAATCAACACCAAAGAGCGAATAGCATGTACTTTGCAAGAAAGGTGAAAGAAAACAGTAAAGGCACCCTCTATAAACACCATGAAGTAAAGGGCAGCAGCACACGACGCGTCGCGTCGTGTCGTGCGTCGCGTCGTGCTTCAGGCGACGCGATGCACGACACAATGTACGACGCGACGCACGACAGCACGACGCGACGGGCGACGGAAGGGGCGACGTTTAGGCGGCAAAAAATGCAACATGGAAAATACCTAAAGTAGCACGACGCGACGGGCGACGGCACGACGCGACGGCACGACGGAAGGGAGCCGTCGTGCCGTCGCGTCGTGTAGTTGCGTCGCCTGGAGGGAGGCTAAAGAGAGAGAAAAATGTTTGTCGTAAATAGTACACCATAGGATGGTGCGCACCGCGCTGTGCTGCGCTGCGATGGATGACGAACGCCTTGACCATGGCTAAACCAATGAGAATGCTCCATCTTAACGGGTCACGGAGTTGTATTCGAGTCCATCACAAATCTCTTCATAGGTCCCTTCACTGGTCCAGTCACAAGTCCCTTCACAAGGCCAGTCACAACTAACAAGGTAAACAGTGATAAAGGAATGCTTTTGTCACAGCTCATTTAAATAGCTTGTGAACCGACTTAAGACTGAATGACTTTTGATCGACTTGTGACAGACTGACAGGGACTTGTGATGGACTCGAATTCAACAATGCAAAGGGTCACATGAGTTCCTGCTAGAGTCGTGTGCAGGAATCTGAGTGTCGTGTGTAAAAAGATACGTGAAGAACAAATAGGCTACGAAGTCACATGAACAAAAGAGTAGCTTCGGGTGCAAAAGGGGGGGGGGTAGTTACAAATGACTGTAGCAGAATATTAGCATTCCAGGGAACCTTACCACGCCCAACCAAGCAGTTACAAAGAGGGGGAAAGTCCAACAGATCAAACTGAGCATATGAAACACAAAGGTGCATGGACAACGTGACGTATATTCCTTCGGGTGCTGCATGCAATATCTAAGTTGCTAAGATTAGTCCACAAATAGGAGTACCAATGTGAAGACGTTAGGCGTCTCTGTTAATCTACTCATATAATTCATTTATGCCACTGTCATCGCAAATTTAAAACCACGGACCATATAGAACTGTCATAATTATTACTGTCCCAGAAACCGTGAATTACTGCGAGCGACCTCTATATAATGGTTCTTGAACGACTATAACTTATCCATTTATGCAGAAATGGTGACACGTAGCCATATTCATACATTCTTTGATTGGTACATTATTGTATCAAAACATAAGGACCTTTGTGATTCCTGTTTACGAGCGGATTACCGTAGTTCCGTACATGTATTTCCGATGCATATATAGTACTACTTAATTTTGTTTTGCAGTAATACGACTCAAAAATTACTCTAAGTTTATGACTTGCGAATGTGCCAGCACAGGTTGGCTACATATTCCTGAATGGGGAATTCTCCAAAAGCGCATTAGATATGTCAACAATGTTCTGTCTGTCTGTCCAATGTTCTGTCTATCCAATGTAATACAAAAAAGTTTTTTTGATCTAATCTGAAACGCTAACTTCAGAGAGCCAGTTGCCATTATTCGACGTAAGTTTATTACCCTTTTATGTGTTTCACACGGCCATCTCGTGCCCAACCACTGATGTAAAAGAGGTATTTATCAAGAAGCTTTCTATGTATATTCCCCGGATGGGTACGTGCTTAACAATGTGATAAATACGAAGCTTTCTTCGAAGCTTTCCATGAATAAGTCGCAGATAATTAACAGAATGTGGGCCGAGCTTTAAAGTCAATGAAAACTGGCAGTTTGGGGGCTAGGGTATAATATTAGCATGCATGTGATAAATGTTGATTGAATGTCTCACAACAACAGTTTTCCTTTGGTACTAACCACAGACATACAAACACATAGACCACACGAAAAGTGCGGGCAAGCAATGGGCGAAACGGTGAATGGCATCGCGTTCAGAGCGAATTGCGCGTACGTGACGAACTTCGAATGCATGTATTTACATAGCTGTTAAAATACGTTCACTTATTTACTCTTCGGTACTGCTATCTCTTCTTTTCAGTCGTTGCAACCGCATTATTTCGATTTCTGCATGGACCAGAGTAAGTAATTAGAGGACTTTTTTTGCAATCGCAAAATGGCTTCAAAAATTTTGTGGCTGGAAGTCTTCAACTGTGCGTAAACTTCCTACACCGAGCAGTCTTGGTTTCAAGACCTTCCAGTCGTTCCAGAACACGAACCATCACACGTACTGTACTGTACACATATGTATGCACATGTACATGTACAGGGCACTATCACATCACAAATTGTTTTCACAGGAAGGTCTTGGATATTTGTAAGGTTTTAGGTAACAACAGATACGGTGATAAAGGTAGGATATGCATTATTCATATCACATGACTTACGATAGGCGGAAGTTACGCAAATAACCTTCAACAGGCTTGGTGTTCACGAACTACATTTTCTTATTGTAGGCCAACATCATGGTGAACAGGTTTTCACAGATGCTCATAACTAAGCACTCACCAATTACATATCCTTCTATAGCCCAGGGCGGCAGCCAAAAAGTCGCCATGAGCGTATATAAACGACGAAATGTTCAATTTTTGCAACGGTATGGTCACAATCGATGTATGATGTCTCTACTCGCTTTAGCACTACGAATTTCGTCTATAATTCCCAAACCTGGAAATTTACAAGGTAAATGATCAACGAAAAGTTGAGTATGGGAATTTGCTATAAATAATCCATCGGAGTATTTTAAGGTTTTTTCGTACTTCAGCAAATTCTGTGCCCAAGCAGCTATATGAAACTGGCCCCAGGTCTGCTGGCAGGACTATATACCGTGGAATGAATTGCTAACGCTTGTAGATTAAGTTGGGTGCCGTCTTCGGCTACAGTGTGTGAGTGGTACCATCCTTGACTCCATGGGCTGCGTGTGTCTTCCTTCATTAGCCCCTAGTCGTGCAGAAGTCCAAAATGTGCTGAACAGGATGAACATAAAGTGAATCGCACGCGTATTTGAAAACCCACACGCTCGCGCCCATGTATTCTCCTGCATGTCTCTCACTCGTAAGTCTGCGTACCGCCTTAAATATCCCAAATAGTGAGTTGTTTCAGTTAAACAATACCAGAGGTATGGCATGGTGGGAATTACCAACATGGCACGGCAAGATATCGTATCAATGGGAACGAGGTTGTTTTTGCACTAACCTACCGCATACGCGTGCGTTTATGCGCGTTTGGCGAGGGGTAATCGACTGCACACAAGGTCTATATGCTGGAATGTACGGATTCCGGGTGCATGCCAAACGTGTGCACGAACATGGTTGGAAAAAGTTAATACCATGCTGTCCTTCTTTCGCTGGTGAAGGTGCACTTCAACCCAGGGCGGATAGTGTTCGATAAGAGTCTTTCAGTACTGTCTAAGCCAATTGTGGGCAAAACCTTTGTTTATCTTGTTAAAATAATTACACCCTTTTTATTTTTAATATCTTGGAGCATTGTACATGTGGATATTGTGTATGCACTCTGGTTATAAAGGGTCTCTTGTAATTCACATAATGTTTATTCTTTATTGCGCCCTCAACCATTGTACTTGGAAGCATTGCACACCTTAGTGCGCCATCAAGAGGTTGCACCAAAGAGGCCTTTTTCAATTTGCATTAGTAGTGGGTAGCAGTCTGGCACAGTTTGACCTTTGACCTAAAAAGGAAAAGGTCATGAATATGCATAAGCAGAAAAATATTATGATATTGATATTCATGGATAGGAATGAAAATGAGTTAAAACTATGGCACTAGATGACGTATAAATAAGAATAGCATAGGGTCAGAAAGTCTTGTGTGACCTTTTGGGCGGGATGAACGTGTCAATGGAAGAAGGGTAGGGTGAAAATTCGGTACACATTGACTTCTTTTATGAAATTATTGCACGACAAGTTGAAACATAATTATAAAAATAGACGATAGTTCATGTGGCCTGATGTCATGGAAAAATACTGACTGGACCACAATATGGTTCGCATGTGAGCATCGATCCGAGAGAATCCCTAGACAATGGACTGTACGTGGCACCGGGTAATGGGGATAATCCTTCTGGCAAAGAGCTGTACGCGGCTCAGCGTGGTGGATACACTGGATAGGCAGCTCAACAGTAACTCTCTATATGTGAATTGAAGTGACCGCGCGGCCATCTTAAAATAGGCCTACTCAATACAATGGCCTCGAACTGCAGTCCACGGAGCTAAAGCCGGTAACTTGGAAAATGCCATTGTATCGAATAGCCTAAGATGGCCGACCAGTCGCAGAGCAGAGCTGCCTATCCAGTGTATAGAGTTCAGTGGGTGGATATAGGACGTTCGTCTGATGACTTAATCCTTGGGCACTGAACGAGAGGGCGCGCACATGCTAACGGTCTTGCATTCGGCTTACTACGGTTACGGAGATAATCTGATCGACACGAAAAGGTTCTGCTGGCCCTAGCTGGATTTCCTTATCCTAAACTAGTGTTTTGCGTCCCGCTACCCTGTTAATGTATATGGTTTTGGCTGTGGCTGAATTGTTTTTCAGTTTTTGAACAAGCGTTTTACGTAACGTTACCCTGCATGCCTACATGGATATAGTTTTTACAAATTCAAACAGAGCAGAGCATTGCTCTTGATATTTACTGTGGAGCCTAAATGTAAAATACATCATTGGACAAAAATTATAAATTCTCAAGGGCGGCATGACGTCGGTTGGGGATTTTTATTTAACACGTACCATAAGGATGAATAAATTATCCGGCGTGCTATGTAATATCATGCTGAAGTTCCCCGGCCATTATCCGGCTCGAGAATTATTATTCAACAGTCATACGGGTCAGTAAGAACACGAAACAAATTCAGTGGACTTCACGTACTGGTTTCAGTACCCCTTTGTCTCTTTCCTCATCATTGATTTTTAAAAAAAAATACCTTGACCTTTATGCCTTTATCAAGTTCTCCTTCGAGATCATTCACAATGACCTGGTGAGTTTAATTATACTTCAAATGCAGGTAACTTGACAGAAACTCCTTATAGTTGTCAAAAAGGTCTTGCTTGACTACCCAGAGGGTCTTTCTCAGTGCTTGCCTTAGCTTGATCTTCATCCACGCCTCCGTTGACGTACTTGTCATGTTTTTCATCCCACATCTCCCATTTGTTTCTATGCTTCAGTCAGCCAATCACGGTAGGCGGCATTGTCTTCATGTTCTGAACTGTCTTCATCCGAGGTGTCGTCATCAACTGTTCTCAACAGGTTCCGAATCATCGTCAGCATCATCATGTTGGATTCCTCCTCCCTAGATTAGACTTTTTGTCCGAAAGTATTTGTTACACTAATGACAAGCATGAGGCTTGACTGCAGAAATAACATTGTTGACCCTTGGAAGGATGATCTTCAAATGACACGAAACAATTAAAAGAAATCGTTCAATATATAACGTACATACATAGCCATGTAGTCGTATATGAATTTCACTGCTCGTGATTTACTCATTTTATTGCTCTTGTACTCATTTGCATTGCTCTTTTACTCAGTTCATTATTCTTTTATTCATTTCATTGCTCATTTTGGTCTATTTTTAGTAACTTGACCTTTCAATAACCTCGGCCCATCCTCGACAGAAGCACGCAACTAAGTAAAACTGCACCGAGCACTGCGGGTTATCATGAACCTGTAACAATCATACATCAGGATTTGATCAAGCGGGACAATGACAAAAGGACAGGAATCTCCATGACCGCAGCATGTTTTGTAGAAAAATACTTGCTGACCTTTGACTTCCACATCAATTCTTTTGGCCTAAATCACCCCACACTAAAGTTGAACAATAAATCTTCACAACATGAAGCATATTCTTAGAGCTTGAGGTCAGGCGATTGTGTGTGTAACCTCTTAAATTACACAAGAAACGCAAGTGTGAACACACTGATGAAAAATTTGGCCCGTGGAAACAGCTCTCTCCAGAACTTAACTGTTTATTCGCTACCCTTAATGATGGCAGCCCATTCCAAGTCCAAATTCAGCGGCTCGCTACAATGGATAGAGAAAATAGAAGCACACCTTATCTAGCAATACATGTACATAAACCTTAGTCCAAATCCATTATGATGAAATAAAGAAACGGTTGACTACACATCCCTATGAATAAATTTACCCTTACTATGTGCCCCCATAAACTGTCTTACAATGCCAAGTGACCACGTGACTTATGATATAAGTACATGTAAATCCGAGCAGTAGGGTAATACATGAACCCAGTAATAACGGCCCTTTATAATTTATTAGCGTTACAACGTCCCGTTATTCCTCCCAAATTAACCCTTATTCCCCAGATGACCCTTAAGCTTATTCTAATATCCCTTTATGACACATGATATGGGAGAATTCCTTTGTTTTACCAACTGTTGCATTCCTGGGGGGTTACTTAATGTGACGGACCGACTTGAATCAAGTCTAATCTTGGACTAATGTGTTATGAGTTTGGTAGCCATCCGAATAGTCATAATAGTTCCCACCCCGTCATTCTTGTAACCAGTATTTAAAGAGCTCGATGGGATATGAAATGGTCAGTTGTCTGTAACCAGTCATATTGCTTGATTTATGTATGAGGCTGGATTAGCTCAATGGTTATATTTCTTCAAAACTTTGACGCATTTTTCTTGCGCAACGTACTTTGCCGTGGCGTACGTGCGATTCTCCCTCTCTCCGATCGAGTTGTGTTGGCACATAACGTGAGTTGTCGTTCTTCATCAAGCTTTCAAATTTTGTTCACTTTAATTTTGCTTTTGGGTCGTGTTGACATTGCAGCCTTGTTTTCATCAACCTTGTGACTACGCTAGCTTTTCGTCGTTGGTTGATGAGATCCAAAATAGGACATTTGGCTTCCTTTCAGTTTCGCACATTGTAGAGAAAGTTTTGTGCATGTGTCGTGTGACCGACGACTGTTGCACGTCAGCGACCTGACGACTGTTGTGTGTATTTTGTGCAATAGATTTACTCAGAGGAGAGAGGCGGGTCCGCACAATGCCCTTGGGAATTTATTAAAAGTTAACGTATAATGCCCTTGGGAATTTAGTAAATTTTAATTTACAATCACCTAGAAACCTAACTTTGTATTCTCAACTCTTGAGGAGTCTCATCTTAATAAACAAATACACTTCTGGTTACGTCATACTCATACTTTAGATCTTCCTCCATGTTTATATTATAGTGTAGCCTATGCTGTCTCATAATTGTTGGATTGAATAATTAAATCTAATCTGAAATGCAATCACGGAACATCATGTTGTACTGAATACATATATTATTCTTTGATTAATCTGTGATCACTTAGCAGTTTCCTGTCCTCAATTTAAAGGTTGAGCGGACCCACTACGTCAAGGTGGCAACACCCCCCACATAACCGTGACATTAATGAAAGGAAAGATGTCGCTCGTGTACGCAGTGCACCGAGTGCAAGAAGCGAACGGTGCATTTCACTAATCACCCGAAAGAGGGCGCTATAACAATTTTATGCCGCTACAGTGAGTGTATGTGCGTACGTGGTGGTACCGTTCCACTTTACACATGTAAATAGGGACGTACGATACAAACTCACTAAAAGTGAGTTCATAACACACAAGCGTACACATACAATTAAGGCCCTGGGTCTTCTTCTCTTCTTTGTTTTTTTTTTTGTTGTTGTTGTTTTTTTAATTTTATTTTTTGTTATTTATATTTTTTTTCTTCTCTTTTCTTTTTGGGGGGTTTACAATCCTGTACAACAATTTTAACAATATCCCGACCAAGTACTTGCACGTATTACCTACACTGAAAATGGTAGGGTCTTGCAGGTCTGGGTCGCCTTGCAACGTGTTTTGGTCATACATGTACTACCAAGGTTAGCAATTCCACATTTTACACAACGATTACAGCTCTTTCTTGTGGTATTTTGTCATAAAATATACATGACAAGAATTACCAATACCTAAAATTTCTAACCATATATAATAATAATTTTCTAACGACTTCTGACAGGGCTAATTTGTCCGACAGTTCCCACGAGAAAATTCCAGTTCACTCCAATTGAATCCTATTGGATATTTTAATGGGACCCAATAGGACTCCCCGAATGGGATCCCATTGGTTTCAATGGGAAATATTCATCCAGACTTTACATTCCAATTGAATCCCATTGAGTCAATGGGATATGTCAATGGGACCCGGGGATATGTCCCAAATTCCACGTTCATCCCATTGGGTCCCATTCAAAGGGACGCAATGGGACGTTTCTCCTAGGAAATACCGCGGAGAAAACCCAAGTTGTGCAGCATGGGAAAGGCATCCACCGTGGATTTTAAAGGAGAATCTAACTGCAACCTGATTCAACCTTTTCCTTTATGGTCTTTTAACGGTGGTGAATTTTGTCCACCTGGCATAAGGTTTATATCAGAAGATTCCTTAGGGTTTACATCTTATTTCAGCATGAAAACGAAAGGGTTCCCTGAGTTTGCTGTGGACCTGTGGATGTTCAAAGCCCCCCACAGTGGTCACAATCGTAAAAATGACTGACTCGTACAATGAACTTCGCTGTGGTGTCCTCGTTCGAGTCAATTCGATGCACTCAATTTGGATATCAGTTTTGAATTGTGTTAAAGCATTTTAAGTAGTCTTTTATACCCTGAGAGAACGAAATTAATACCACGAGCGGTTGAGAAGATGTGAGTTAAAGTTATTCTAAGAGCTTATTCATTCATATTCAGACTGTATTACACAGTGATTGTGGTTGTTCCCAGAGTTGTTCCTTATGTTGTAGCTACAAATTCATCTAAAATGCAAAGCACCAGTGGCTCTCAGGAAAATTTCAACATACCGACGTCAAGCTTTATTTACATTGGCATTTTTCTAAGGCGACTTGATGGATCGCATCCAACCTCACTGCATGATAGGAAAGCGGACATGCAAATGACGCGTGACGTCATCATGTTGCAGAACTACATGTATATTGACTGCATGTAGATTCATTGTAAAGACTAGGAAACAAAACACAGTACTTAGCATGAATTATACTTACCACTGGGTGACCAATGCCTGAAAGCTGCAAAAACAATCCACTCATTACAAACTGACAAGAGGCCCGCACTGATAACATGACTTCTAGGTTACCTAGGTTACCCCAGTCAGAGTGCAGCATATATCTAGCTTGGGTCATATGGCTGAAATCGGTCACAGTATTTAGTGGTTGACAGTACTAAGATTTTTAGAATGATGGTGATGAAAAGGAGGAGGAAGGACCACAATATACGAGCTAGTGCTATTAAGAGTCATTGTCGAAAGCCGTCAATGATCTTTTATTTATCCTCATCTAACAGAGCATTTAGCGTCAATTACAGGATGAAGTGTCAGTTAGGAGAACAATGAAGAAATAGTTGGGGTTAGAGGTTGGAGGAAAACCATAAATATATATTTCAGGCAAAACCCCAAATCAGACAGGGACTGAAAACCAAATCCACATGCTGACCTATACAGGTGGGATTCATACCCTCGGGGTCGCAGAGGTGGAAGGCGTGGAAAAGGCCACTACAACAGCATGACTCCCCGATCCCCCAGGTATTATTCAATAATTCAGATTATTCAATTTATTTATTTATTCGCATTGGTCGCATGCATTATGGGCATTAAAATAAATGAGCAATTAAGGAAGCAAAAAGCAAACGTACCACACACTGAAATTGGATGAACTTTTATAGATCGTTACACGGAACAGTCAACACAGGGCTTAGGAGAAGCCAAGGGCATTCGTCCCTCATTTCATGCCCTATATCCAGCCGTGGCATAAGGGTTCTTTAAATCAATACCACCGTTTCTAAGCTCTAAGCATAGAATTCTAGTAACAAAGAATTATATTCCTCGATTCAGTCCAGTTGACTAATGAAAAGTTTTAAAAAGGCGTACGTAACCAATACCTCTATCCAGAGTGCTTAGCATGCCTATTTATTAGGTACTGTACACTAAAATAAGTTGGGGGAGACAGGTAGACTGAACAGAAAATAAAGTTTTACTGAAACCTGAGTGAAATCTTTGTTATAGACTGTCCGTGCTTACCTTGCTTGCTTGCTAGCTTCTATACCCTCGATTGTACGCCGGCTTTATGTACCGGGTCCACAGAGTACCGGGTTCATAGAATTATGTAATATTACATAATTGTAATATTAAATAATGTATCATTACAAGGCTTTAACTTGAGGTCCAAATACGTGGATTTCCAAGTTCGACAAGTTTCGTATAGTCCCAAGATATGTCGAGTTCATTAAGAACGTCGCCATTCCGTGAATAGTCATTTTAGAATGTTGACTTCTGTCCAAAACTTCTATCCATGACTTTTGTCATGAAGAGAAAAATTATCCTGGCATGTCAACTTGCTTTTTCGGGATACAGTCATCCTGTGGTAGATTATCGAAGGATATCGACGTCCAGCTTTCAGGATACTGCCATCTCGTAATATGACACTTCGGGTGTCAAGATGACGACATCTTACAAGCAATATGTCGTTATCGTGGGATAAATACAGGTAGGTGCCTTCCCCAGAGTTCCGTACCATCATGTTCCAGAGACCCACTGAACCAAATTATTTTTCAGATTTAAATTCAGTACAAGTCATGAAAAGTTCGATTTTTTTGTACAAACTGTCCAAAGCCCAGACTTGCCAGTGGTCATGAAACAGCAAGTTTTCATTCCATTCTGACTGTTGGAAATACACAAATAAGCCTATTGAATTACATGTTTTATTTAACTGTCTGTGAACACTGAAGGAGAATTGCTGACTGCAGCCTGCTCCGTGACCAATCAGTGGAGAAAACAGCATACATCTATTCATAGACCGATATCACGTACATAGCTCTTGTTACTGAAGAACGGAGCCAGTGAAGCGTTCAGGTGCACTTTCCTACAAGTAAAGCATTATATATTTGTTTGCAGCTGGTGACAGAAATGTTGATAAATTTTCCTAGCTGTTCACATGACACAAACAAAAATGATACAGCATAGCGACACTGGCTGATAATCGCTGCCGTTTCAACTGTTAAGGCCAACCAAGCAGAGCTGTTGCTGTTGGTAACACACTGAGCCGCTAGACACGCTATAGAATATGGCAATACAATCCGAAGACAAACCTCTTCTTGAACCAGAAGCCTTATATAACAGATCTCCCTGGATTTCCTTCGCCATCTTCATCATTCTGCAGTTTCTGATCTTCATACCTGAAGGCGTTATGCAAACAGTTTCACCACAGTTCACTCGCTCCGCTTTTGCCGGCGAAAGGAACTTCACCCTTCCAGTCGGCGTTAACTCATGCACGACCAGTAACGTCACCCAGGAGCTCAACGACATCCAGGCAGCGACCGCGCTGTTCGCTACATACCAGAGCGTACTCAAAGATTTCGTCCCAGTCCTCACGACCCTGCCGTTGACTGCTGCGTCTGACTTCACTGGCCGCCGTCCCATAATCCTTCTGAGATGCTTCGGTGGGCTAGCCATGACGACCGGCTTCTTAATCGTGTCATTCTGGGATCTCTCCGTATATTACTCTCTTTTTGGCTGTGCAGTTTTTGGTTTTTCTGGAGGATATGTACTTTTAAATTCGATTTGCATGCTCTATGTTACAGACATTTTTGCAGCAGAGACGAGAGGCACTGCCTTAGCCATCGTCTACGGCATAGAAATCTCTGTCATGTATATAGGCACTTTGGTGGTTAATATCTTACTTCAGGCTTTATCTTCGTACACTGTACCTTTCTTGATAGCGACTGTATCAGCGTTGTTGGCTTGTCTCTGGGTACTTCCTTCATGTCTTGTTCAAGAGTCCATTAAGAAGCGTCCTTTGGATCTAGGAGTGATTACGAATATCACCCAGGGAATCCGGTGTCTTTTCACAAAAGCAACCAACAGCCGACGACGGAGACTTCTCGCTCTTTTGGTATGTGACATGCTGGTGAATTTTCAAGTAGAGGGCTTTGAGAGTACAATGGATCTCTACGGTTTAGGGGAGCCATTCTGCTGGTCTCCAACACTCGTCGGTGTGTTTTGGCTTATGCATGGGATCCCACAAGCATTTGGTGAGAAACAGCCTATCGCTATGAAGTACACTTTTTCTAAATCCATGTTGCATATTTCCAATGAATTTGTCCAGTGATGATTAAAACTAAACCCTCTTTGTCCTCCCGCTCCCTATTATAAAAGCTCAGCATTTTGATTTTATTTGTGGAATAATTTTCTCAATGGATACCTGGAGTTCATGAACAGACAATCGCATAAAATGTAATATTTTGAAATGACATGCTATTTAGACCAAGGGAGAAAATTTAAAACCAAAAAGTTTGATTTTACAGAGCCAAGGAATTCCGCAAGGAAATCGACAATGACATCTTAAAATAATGGCCAATCCTACCTGATTCAAAAGCGAATTATATTAGCGCTCTAGACGAGTTTTCATTCTGACACAACAGACAATTCTACGCACACGTGTACTCTGTGTTGTATGTCTACGATATCCCAGATTTTGTGCATGAATATTTGCAGTGGCGTATCAAGTCTAGAGACTAGACATGATGACATTTTTTTACAGCAACTGAAAGTGCCAAACTGTTAACGCGGGTTTCTTTTATGCGTGAAAAAATATAGAACTTTGCCATTCAGGACTGAAAACCTGCACACATCAGTCTTGTAATTAACAGTTCACGAATCTGACAGTTTTTAATATGGATTTCCCTGGCCAATTTCTGAAAATGTGTAAATGAAATAGAACTAGCAGCATTCGTTTTCGAGCGAAAAAGTCCAGCATTCAAGTCCCCGTTTCTATTTAATCAAAACGGTCTATTTCAATCAAGGTGCATTCAGGCGTATAAAGTCAGGGTTCAATTTCCCGATTATGCAGTGTTTTAGTAAATTGATTTCCTTTTTGGTGCGAATCGAATGTACCACTTCGCAACACATGCAGCCGATTTTGCGCCAAGCGTTATTTTAATTAAGGTATGCCTGCAACCCAACTATATTACTAAAACACTGATGGCGCTGATTACTTCAAAGACAAAAGGTTTGACCCACTCTACCAGTGCAGAAAGTTGGGGGAATTACTGCTATAGCGACTGGCCCCCTTTACTGTGTTTTTATGTCAAATTAATGGTGCAGTGTGATTTCAGAGCAAGATGTGGAATTTTCTTTTGTTCTTGTTAGGCACGTTTTAATCGTATAGCCTTTACATAAATGTCACAATTGTCGTAATCTGTAATTTCATCTCATCTATTATTCCTAGTGACGTATGGGGAAATGGGGCTGGTTGCCTCTTGGGATATGTTGCAATTTGGGATAGAAAGCGCCAGCATTTAAGATACGGTACATTATATCTTCTTTGGGGGATTCTTTTCTAAAAATTGGATAATCGTTTCGGAGAAAAATCAATAATTTCGCTAATGATGAGACCCAAGACCTCAATATGCCAGTGTTTGGCCCTTCACGTTTTCCTCTCGTATGTACTGTTTGCGCCATTACTTTAGTTTCTGGTATGGTTTCTCTTAATTTTGCCTTAAATCGTCTCCATTTGAATGTGCCTAGTCTTGTCTCCTCTGGGCTCTCCCTGCCTGCTATTGCCCCGCTAGTATATGTGATTCTTTCTTTATGATGATTTATATTTCCTCTTTTATTCATTTTAAATGCTGTTATATCCGCAGGATTCGGAGGGTCAACATTTTCTTTTCCACAGAATGGGGTAGTTTGAATGAGACTCTCCCAGCCACAAACTAGGGCGGACCTAGAAACAAATTTTCGAGGGGCAGGGACAATATGCTTTTTAGGGTGCACAAATTCAGAAAGTTTTTCTTGTGCCTTTTTTGCCTTTCTAAGGGGTGAAGCTAGCGTTTTGAAAAAAGGGAAGTCAAACGATAACAAATTCTCCTTTCATTATTAAACACACATAATTTGCTCTTTTTTGGCTTTGTTCGTTCCCACCCATCTCCCTTGGTCACACTTTTCCTCAAATGAGTTCAAACAAACGGATGTATATTCATGTCACTTTGGGGTCTTTACTACAGGAATTAAATAAAAATAGAACCCTTCCTTATATTGTTATAAATGTCGGTAGTTTATAAGCAATCCGTTATGCTCACAAGCGAGAAATGGGAACATGCCTACCCTACGTACTAATTGACGAAATGCCTAATTTGCATGTGTTATTTTTTTGTGAATCTAGAAACGAAATAGAATGCCAGGTAAATGACAAAGTACCGCAGTGACAGTAGATTTAAAGGGTAGCTGCAAACAATTCTTAATACAAACCCCGAAAAATGCACCTTAGTGTTTCAGTTAACCTTAACTTTAACTTTTGTTTAAGTATTTCAAAGAGTATTTTACCACCTTTTGGATTTTATGTGAACGACTGTGAGCAAAGCTGTGATGACATCTCACGAACAAGCCATAAATGGAAGAATTCGTAGTTGAACAAAAGTTGTGCCCAAGAAACATTTATTGCAGTTAAATTTTAACAAGAATTTTCAGAGATGAATTTGAGTGCTGTATTGATGAATTTGAATTTTTGCAGGGACACCTTTGACTGTATGGCTAATCGGGCTTGTTGGGCTTTCTAGTTATTGGGTGATATATATCAGCCTTGTGTCAGGAATTGGACTATTTCTGCTGACAGCAGTGGCCAAAAGTAATGCCGTCTTGATTTACGGTGGTAAGTAATTTAATAACTTAAGATTAAATGTTCAGAGCGACAAATATGTAAACCATAATAGTAATATCCTACATCTGTATTTATAATATCAGCTAGATTACTTTGCAACGACTCTTGGTTTAGCAATGTATATGGCAGTTTCATTTTCTTCACGATTAAATACGTGGCATCAGATAGTATAGTATTATATGTTCTTCCTCTCACAAAGTGTATTTTTAAGTTGTATTTCTCAACTACTCCATACGTGACTTAGCACCTACCCGTGTGATGTTCAAAGCATCGTTACATCAGTAGCACATTATCTGCCATGCATGACTGCCAAATAATGTTGAAGACTCGTGCATAAACATATCTGACACTAGGTCAAATCGAGGATTGCACCAGTGAATTACCGAATCATAGTAAACATCCAAACCTTGCGAAAATGTCGATTTTGTTAATTAAAGTGTAATGATTAGATTTCTTGGGCTATATCTTGCAATGATATATGACATTCTTTGTGGATTCTCTACATTATGAAATGTATTTCACAACTTTGACAAAATCCCGATTGTGACTCCTTTTTATTAAGTTATTGCACTTAGTATTTTTTCATAGAAATCTGCTGTACAGCATGAGAAAGCAGTCATTTTGTTCCCAACAGCTTTTTTTGCTGGGGGTTGTCATGTAGCCTTTTGACGCTTCCAAAATTTGTGGGTTTATAAAATCACTTATGCAAATTACTGCCTTTGGATTATTTTGTGCAATTAAATTAAGCATTTAGGGCTACAAATACCAAAATTAAATAAGGTGCCCATGTTTAATCTTGAACTCCACAATGCAGTTACTGCTAAATGTCACGTGACCGTACAGTTTGACTTTAATTGATTGGGTAATTTCTGTCATATTGTCATGAAAAATCTTTTCAAAGGTCAAAACCTAACACTAACTCAAAGGATGACATCATGATACCTTTTTAACAATTCTGAGGACTTTTAGTATCTACGCAGTACTGATGAGGATGCTCAAATGTTATCTTTCTGGTTATTAAAATTACAAGTCTGATGACGCCTTCATAAATTTCCCTTCAAAATATGTATCCTCATGATTTCTCAAACTCTTACAGGATGAATTTCGAAAATGCCATGTTTTATTCAAAAGATTAAACAGGACGAGCATAATAAGAAATCAAACACATGGAAAAATTCATGTGATGACGTGATCCTGACGTGACACGTGTACGCATACTTGGAACCAGGACCGAATGTCCTTGCCAAGTGTTAAAGTTAATAAGTTGTACCGTCTGAAGACAAGCTGGTAAGAGTTATCGCAGAGAAAGAAAAAGCGAACGACTTTGCCGAGCTGAAAGGCGGAGCCCGACACCAAACAACGACAATAAGGTGAAAAACTCGTTCAAAAGGAATTGGTGACTGAGGTTGAGCCCAACAACCTATGTAAAAACATTTTATTCTTGGAACGTATGCGCTGACAAAAGTATAATATCAAATTAATACCATTTTAAGTCTCCTCGTGACTATAGACAGTATTTTTCGTCATACCTCGGATTAGTTATTGGTCGAGAATTGAAGGTGCCAACGTGCATGTACCAAGTTGCGGGAACAAGAGAGATGTTTGCCGTGGTACATGAGTAATGGACCTCAAGAGGTACATTACCTGGTTCTTTCTCTGGCTTGAAAGTTTTGTTTCCACCGCATTGTATTGTCGGGTGCTTGGGTACGAGGTTCTGCAGCAGCGTTCAGGGCTTTGTTAGTTTATGTATATGATTATGTTCTGGGGGGCAGTGAAGCACTGTTTCTGCAATGACCACCATTTATGTTTGCATCGTTCGTACCTTTTACTACGCCAATTTCTCAATAACATTATCGTAATAATGTCAGCAGATCACAGACGAATCATATTTTAAAAAACAGTTTTAAAAATGACATCAGAAGTTTGATTTTTGTGCAAGACAGCATCAGCACGACGAAAAATACGGAACATTCTGTAGCTCTGAATTCTATCTACATTTACAAAGCACGACAGGGCGACCTTGCAATTTCAGTTGTTGCCCACGAAAAAATAGCTTTCTTGAAATTTACATCTGAAATGTCGAGACAAAGATGTACTCCCTAGTTATTATTCAATTAAATTAGCTAAATTTGATCAACTAAACGCTTTGTTGGTGAATACATTTTCAAATGACATGACCTGTCATGAAATTGTATTTCACTTTATTCCCTGCGTTAAAAAAATCTATTAGTATTGTAGCGGTAAAGCCTCTGAGGACTTCCCAGATCAGTCTCGACCAATAGCGTTGAGCGGCCTGACCTCTACGGCCCGAGACGCAGATCCGTTTTGGCGGAAGTCTACCGCCAGGCCCGTAAGTCGCCACAGACAGATCACTCTCACACACCCTCAAACCACACGGGGCTGACAGACGGGGGACCAACGGGGAAAGAATGGGGGAACTGGATGCGAGTTTGTGCCTATTATTTGGCGACTTAACTCTTCCTCGATTGTCTTAGCGTACACAATGACGTCATTCAGGTAGACAAGTAGTGTCTCCCAATGCAGGCCGGCCAAAACCCTCTCCATAAGTCGATCAAGGAGGGCGAGGAGGCGTTGCAGAGCCCGAATGGCATCACCCGCAAGCGGTACAAACCTCCACGAATTACAAAAGCAGATCCAAGGTGGAGAACCACCTGGATCCTGCTAAGGCGTTAAGTGACTCATCGATCCGAGGGATCGTGTAGGCGTCTTTAACGATGACTGCATTTAGGTGCCGGTAGTCCACACAAAACCACTTGCTCCCGTCCTTTTTTTTCTTACTAAGACTACGTTGGACGGCTTGCTCCCGTCCTTTTTTTTCTTACTAAGACTACGTTGGACGCCCATGGGCTGTCCGAAAGCTCAACAGTGCCATTGCATACCATCTCTTTCACCTGTCGTTGGATTTCTGCCTGTTCCTCCGGAGGATGTCTCTGTGGCCTCTCCTTTATAGGCCGGGCACTACCTGTGTTGATTCGATGACGGACCAAGTCCGTGCGCCCTATGTCGCCTTCCCCTTTAGAGAAAACGTCTTCATAACGGCACAACAGTTGAGCAATTCGTCTGTGATATCTCGGACCTACACCTTCCTTACCTCTCTTGAACAAGTCCTCAAGGTAAGTGGGAACATCTGAAGAGCCGCTGGATGAAGTTGCTCCTAGTTGTACTTCCTGCACGCCGCCTTCACCTACAGGCGTATAAGTGCCCGCCGCGGTTACCTTCCTGGCAACACATTCCCTCTTGCCGGGGTTGAATACTCTGATGGGAGTGCACTCTCAGCTGCTTTGACCAGCACCCTGGCTACAACCATGCCCTTATCCGCTATTTCGCTTCTCTCCATAGGCTCAATGACCCCTACTTCGCCTTCCAACCTGTCACCTGACACATAACCTGGCACTATCGCCTCGTGCCCAGTTGACACTTTGGTAGTCTCACCTACCATCACTCTGGCGCAGAGCCCACTCCCACGGTCATTTGTACACTTTATCGTCTCCCCGCTCAACCGTAGCTCCAGAGTTCTGAATTCCAAAGTCTCTTGAGTTGGTATCAGAAAGTCCATTCTTAATACCCCTGGTATCGCACCCGTGTTGCCGAAGACTACGTTGATTGACTTGGTCGTTCTGCCAATATTGATCTCAACACAGGCGCTGCCAAGTGTGTCCATCCCACTCCCATCAGCGTTTCCTACTGCTGCGCCTGTTGTTACTAGTCGTGGTCGGCGGTCTCTTGAAATGCTAAAATACAGTGTTGACAACAACACAGTGTGTGTTGCCCCCGTGTCAACCAGTAGTCTTGCTTTAACTCCTCTCACAATGGCCTGCACGTACAATCCATTGCACGCTGTGCTACTGGCTTAAGGTGAAGCTCCACCCCCGCCTTCACCTACTTCTTCTCTGGCGCGGTTTTCTACAATGCCTTCCGGCCCTCTTCTTTGTCCAGCTTTCCCACGGGCCTCTTGGTCAGCTGCTCCTCGTTTTCCGACTTCAGTCGCTTTTCCTCGCTTTGCTTACAACTCTTGGCAAAGTGCCCCTTACGTTTGCACCTAAAACAAACATCTTCTGGGTTTGCCTTGCGTCTTTGATAGGCGCTGCGCGAGGAGCCCGCTGGACGTTCGAAGGTGTCAATTCGCTTTGTCATCTTCTCCAGCCACTCCTTCACCTTGCGCTGATTTTCTTCCACATCATCTTCCACATCTTCCGCATCAGAGAAGTGCCTCTGGCCAGGTGGTCGGGCCCCTCCTCTGAAAGTTCCGGGTAGGCGAGTGAGGCCAGCTCCCTTATCGCCTGCCCCAGCTCCTGCAGCGTTTCCTTGGGCTTCTGTCGCCTGTGCCGCAGAACCGCTAGGTGATTCTCCGCAAGCTCGCCTGGGCCAAACCTCTTTTCCAAGAGTCCCACCAACTCGGAGTACGTCAATTGACTCCCACTCGCAGCAAGGTTTTCCAGTACCGTGACTGCTTGGCCTTGTAGGCTCCCCGCCAGGAACACTTTTGCCTGACGATCACTCCAACTGTTTGCTACTTTACAAGCCTCAAAATGCTGCCTGTAATTGCGCCACCGGGTCTTCCCGCCAAATCTATCCGGGATGATGTTCGGACGCCTGGTGGGAACATCCTCGCTACTCTTCATCCCAGCCTTTCTCTTCTCGACCTCGTTACTTCGAAGGTCCAGGGATTTTTTGCCTTCCCTCAGGCTTGCGTCTTTTTCAGACTGCAACGAAACCATCTCCAGGGTTTCCGGCTGTCGGCTCAGTAGACTGTCCTCCTCGCCGCAGCTCGTCGCCTCGTCCACCATCCTTGACGGAGCGCCTATCGTGGACGCTGGTGTGGGCATTGGTGCCACAGGATTGTAGAATCTCGTCCTGGGGTTGGCCGTATGGATGGTGCTGGGGTTCATGTGTCCGTGAAGAGTTCACGGCTACCAAACTCTGTTGTCATTGACGTATTTGTTGTCTTCTCTGCTCTTTGTTGTGCTGCCACTAAAACTGGTATGCGCCTGTTGAAGCTGTAGTTTCAACAGGCTATTCTGTGCCACCAGCAGCTCCTTGACGTTTTCCAAGTCATGATTCTTGGCAAGGGATTTTTGCCTCGCCCTTCAACATGTCCATCCGCAGAAACACCAACTTGTCTTCCACAGCCTGTTGTTCGGCAGTCGCCATGATGATTGTATTTAGGTGATGATTCCCTGGTAGGAGATGTCACAGGCGTAGGTGATCTGGAGCAGCGAAGAAACGGCGCCTATCCAACTTCTGACACCAAATTTGTAGCGGTAAAGCCTCTGAGGACTTCCCGGGTCGGTCTCGACCAATAGCGGTGAGAGGCCTGACCTCTATCCTGACCTCAGATATGTCAAATGCGACTTCTATTGTTCCCGCTCGTGAACTCTTGCTGAGGGTGTAATGAGTAAAGTATTGTGGAGTGCCTGCTCCCTCCAGCATTTTTAACGAGTCCATAGAGCAGAAACATATGTTGCTCCCACGGTCTAGTAGAACGAACATCCTGACAGGATTTTTGCTGCTGTTGGCTCTTACAAGGACTTCATAATTTAACCACCTGTAATGCGATTTTAGATCGCTCGTTCACGTCTGCACCAAATGCAAAACTGGTGGCACAGATCTTCTCTGCGTCAGCAGTGTTCTTACGCGTGTTCTCACGCTCTCCACTCCAAATCGATTCTATTAAAGCACCATGAGGTAATCTTGAATACGTGGTTGTACATCCAGGCACGTCACAAGAAGCTTGATCACACAATCTGGCAAAAGGGCACTTCGTGGTGAAACATTTGAAGCATAATCTCTTGTCTCTCGGCACTCCCAGTCGTGCAGCAGGTGCCATCATACGGAAATTTGTACAGATGATAAGGGTGTGAGACTGTTCCCTTCTGGACAATTCCACTGCCGAGTTGCAGTCATAGCTTACTTGCTCCGACCTTCTTTTGATCAACTCGACTTGCCCCTGGCCTTTCTACTGGGGACTGGAAGCGCTCACGTTGGACATTGCTCCGTTCTTTGAAGTAAACCTTTCTCTGCCTTTGCACTCCTCCAAACCATCAAAGTTGCTCGCTTCCCGAACTTTGCTGGTAAACTTGATACCAGTTTGTGATACCTGGCTAACGACTGGTCTCATAAATTAATGTGCTGCACTGGTATCAAAGCCACTTGGACAGGAGGTAATGTGGGAGTCCCTTTACGAATTAAATCTAGACCCATCAGGGAGTGGATCTCGTCCAGTCTCGTACATAGCCTTTAGTGCTTGTGTACCTGCAGGTCCTCAAATCATGAGTCAACTTCTAAATAAAGTCTCCTGACATGATCCGTTGACCCTCACAAGATTAGTCTTGTAATCCAGGTTTCCAGAAATATATCGGTCCTACATTTAATCAACTCTGCAACACTTCGGAAGCGGATCTCTAGCCTAGGCATAGCGGTCATAAGTTTGCCCACTGTATTGCATCATACGATAATATATTTAATTAGTATCAAAGTTAGAGCGTGGCTATTTCGCTGCACAGGCCGCACTTATACGTAGCGTGGGTAGTCGGATCAGGTATTGGCTGCTGATGAGGTTGTGCCTTCAAGCACGTCCAGGGTTAGTTCCTCTGCTGTGACCTTTTCCAGTTCTACTTGTAGCTCCAGCCCATCCTCTTCTCCTACAACCTTAAACTCCTCCTGTTAAATGAGTGTCTTCTCTCGCAACTTTTGCTTCTCACAATCAACTGGCCTTCACAGTGGCGGTTTTGACACTGGCACTGCTGAGAGTGTTGGTATTTAAAGACTCGATCTTAGAACACTAATCGCCTTCTAAGTCTTTGATTTGTTGCTATACACTTGCACAAAAAGCTCAATCAATTTTCAATCGAAACAAAACAAGTATGCCCACTGGCATAAGCATATAGGTAAGGTATGATGGCAAATAAAAGGCAATGTATAGTGAGTAATTGTAACACAGCAAAGAAATGAGGACGAATCCAAATAGAAAATGCAAATAATGCAAATAACAAAACTAGCAAAAAACTGTAACCAAATAATTTCTAGTATTTGCCTTGTAACTAAAAGTACTTAACTCAGTTCCATGGTAATGTATAGCCAACTAGAGTTCACTCAGTTCATTGTTCGCAGTTGTGCTGTTCGGCGGCCCTTATGTTCATCTGGGAAGAATATCTTGAGCTTGAGATCCATTTCACTTGCGCTGAAGAGCAGTCGCCATTTACTGAATGACCAAAAGGAGATTCTGTCTTGGCTATTGCTGCAGCTGATCGTAACTGTCTGTGACAGCTCATCAAAACTGCCCCTTACTAAGGCCGGAGCACAGGCCTCTCTAGTGGCCCGGGTAACACGCAGGCTAGGAAGGGGCACTTCAACTACTGGCCATAAGTTGACAGCAACTTCGGGTCAAGTTAGGGGTCTACAACTGGCGTTGAGATATCAATAATTTGGTAATTAGAACTTCAAACCAATTTCAGATAGCAAGTGTGGGATACTTGACGGTGTCCAAATCATATTTTGTTCAAAGTCAGTAACACTAGTATTTAACTGCGAGGACTGCCTCTAAGGTAAATGAATGTTTGTCACAAACTTCATGTGACTGCTGTAATGACTTTGTTAAATCTGTAACGTTGAATATAAATAATACTATACGAACATTACGATAAATGCGCATTACAATAATATGTTCATTTATAAATATGCATGTTCAAAATGTAAAGTCAACTAATTAACGACGTTTTAATTAACTCTTCAATTAATTATCGGGGTTTGTACCATCACTTCTAACAGTTCATCAAAAGACATTACGATTATCTCCAAAACATGACTTGTGGTACAAACAATGACAAACTGAAGCAAACAGAGCAAGGTTTAAATGCTGCGCTCACTCGTGAAGGGCGACTTGGCGACTTTGGTTATGCCCGTGTGACGTCATTTTGCTACGTCAAAACGGGAATGGAATGCTTATGTTAATTCATCAACAGTTCACTATGACAGAAAATAAGCAGACAATTATTTTTTGCCATTTGGCAAACTACATTTTCCAAGATAAAACCTCGAGGCTACAGGGAGTCAATCCGGTATTTTAAAAAGACTGGGTGGTTCGAGAACAAATCACGCATGTAAGTAGATTTAAGGCCATGCTGAAAGGGCAGACTTTGCAGGGGTAAATTGCTGCTTCCAAATGACTTATCCCAGTTGACGCATCCTATGCACGGGCCTTTAAAATGCCAAATTGCATGGTTCATTAGGAGTCACACGGTGTGGTTTTGCTCTTTCGTTAATAACAGAAAACAAATAGAAAATTTAACCTCAGAAATCTCAAATCCACCGGCTGAGCCTTTCAGTTTGACAGGAATATCATGGCTAGGGATGGGCCGCGTTAACTATGCAGATCTGCGCTCGACTTTCACTGACATTTCGTAGGTTACGCACACACAAAAATGATTACTGATTGGCCTTGTCAAGTTGGGACCTCTCTATAATATTTATGGCGCGTCCTTTTCGCCTTTTATCCACTTTATACATGAATTGTTTCAATATCAACGCTTTAGTTAGTTTTCTGCTGTTCAGGTTCATATTTTGTGCATATTACTATAAAACATACATCAACAATCCGGTTTTCCGGCTTCAAGAGGCTTCTTGAACTCAAACAGTGTTTGCCTGTGGACCAAACTACATTAAATACACCCATAGGCCTACCTGTTTTACATACAAAGTGTGGACATTCATTTTTTCTTCTGTGGTTAAGGAAACTTGATGAAAATGTTCCTTTTTCTCCGACTAGGACAGCTCCTTCCAAATGGATTTTTGATAAGGATTTCCTGGACTTTTCATTTTGCCATTAATAGCCTCGACCCCTGAATGCCTCTGAAACTGTTTTCCAGAGAAGGAAAAACATTGTGTGGACGTGTGCGAGTCCACACTACGCCACTGCACCAAACTGTGGTCTATTGCAAGCGTGCGATGCTGAATGTGCTGTGCGCTATTTACGAGTACACTGTAAATGTCAACGTTCTAGCGATGACGTCATCCAATCAGCCTGTGAGAGTGAACCGCCAAAAGGGGATTTTTTTGTGGGCAGGGAAACGCAGGATCTTTTCATTCATTTTTTGGGTCACAGTCAATGAGGTAACATTAAATTTACAATTTTTTGAAATGGTAACGTATTTATTGTTATTTTGAAACACTTCACTTGAACTAAATGCTTTTCAATTTCTGATAACCCTTTAACTGCTGGATCGCGGTTGCTGTCTCCCGCAGCGTTTATTGAATGTCTGCAGATTTTTCAAAAATTTTAGCAAGAAATTTACGCATAAAGACGTGTGAGAAATGGTGCAAAAGAAAAGGGCAGGCTGTGTGAATTTTGTCTCTAGTGCTGCACGTAGCTGTCTAAAAATTAATCTATTTGGATCGCCTCAACTCGCTCTTCAATGAGTATATTTAAATCGAACCCAAATCGAACCCGTGGCTCCCCAAAGCTAGCCCCAATTTATATATCAAAGAATACGAAAACTGTTAACAGTCAAAATATACAGTAAAGTGCAGAATATACTTAAATCAAACATGACACTTAAAGTGGTGTCAACACTTCAAAAGGCTAGCCAGAAGGCCTACGCAGGTGACACTAGTTGGTCACTAGGTACCAAGAATTATGAAATATCAAACGCTTCTTGGATTACGGTTTCCTGCTGCTGGCTTTTATGAGGACGACAAGCTTCCAAATAGGGTGTTCAAGACGTCTAGGCTTATAACTCTTCTTGCCTTTGCCATCCGAGGTAGAGTCAATTATGGCGATCTTTGCTCTTTGAACGATGGTGTCTGTGTTCGGAAAGACTCCTAACACTCGGCCAAGCTGCCACTGGTTGTGTGGCCGGTTATCATCTGCGATTATGATGGCGTCTCAAACTTTCACTTCCAGTTTCTCCTTGGCCCACCTCTGTCGCACTTTAAAAGTATGTACATACTCTTTACATCGAGTCTCAATGCCATTCACCATACGCTGCACCCGTCTCCAACGTTTCTTATGCACACATATAGACAGGCTGAAATGTCCCAGGTGGTGGTGGGAGGATGACGTTGGACTTCAAGATAAGTAGATAGTTAGGGTGAGTGATTCTGACGATTAAGGACAACTCCGGTTGTCCAATGACAGGGATCCACTGTTGATGATTCCTGCGTCGTCAAGTTGCGTCCCTTGTTGTTAAACAAGGGCCTTGAGCGTTCCTCTTATGGCCCTTATTTGTCTCTCCCAAACACCTGCATGGCTTGCTGATGGGGCGTTCATCTTTACTTTAGGGTTGTCACATCCCTTTTCTTCAAGAAAGTGTTGCACCTTTGGTCAATCTCTTCCAAAGCTCTCTTCAATTCTGACTCTGTGCTGACAAAGCTGGTACCTTGGTCTGAACTCATTTGTCTCAATGGCTCGCGCACTGCTGTGAAGCGACGTGGGGAGTTGATGAAAGAGTCAGTGGTGACGGAGTTGGCCACTTCGATATGGATAGCCCTTGATATCATACAAGTAAAGACCCCGTATCGTTTCACTTTCTTTCTACGTGTCTTTAACGTCCATGGACCAAAGTAACCCACATTGCAATAGGTGAAGCGTGCAGCTGGTCCAAGTCTAACTTAATGAGTTTGGCCATTTTCTGTTCTCTGGGATTGTTGTACAATCTGCGACACTCATGACGCGTCGACAAATGGGATAGGTCAAAATGTACCTGTCCTTTCTCAAAAGATTCTAAAAAGCAATTACAAGTACAATTACAATTACAACCCAGTAAACCATATTTGGAGTGGCCGTATCCACGGCCACTCCAAATATCTGGAAAGAATAAATCTCTGTCTTCTGGCTCCATCATCTCACTTGTGCTGGAAGAAGCATCTTCCTGCTGCTGCACTCTGCAAATAGCATTAAGTTTGGTCTAGGTTACCTGGATGTCTCGCATGGAACATAGCTTTTTCAGCTGAGCCTCCTTCATTTTTAGCTCTGCCTTTTTTGCACTATCGGCATCGGCGAACTGAAGCAGGGCATTTAAAGCGGCTGCTTCTGCTGCAAGTGCAGTCTTGTGGAGATTATGGAGGATTCTACATAACATGTTCGACGTCATGTTTGGTTTGAACTGATATTTCGGATCTGTTATCAGACTAGCGAAGGTGCATTTTTGACCGATTTTATGAATGTGGGATGCCAGGTGCTTCTTTCTTCTGGAGCATGGAATAGTGGATGTCAGATGGGGGTTGCTGGAGTGCGGAGAGGATGATTCAGATTGGATGCTGGGGACTGAGGTGGAAACCAATGTCTTTAAAAACTGTGCCATGCCTTTCGATCTCTTTTCCCCGATCCTTGCGATCAAGTGTTCGTCACTGGAACTATGACCTTGGAAGAGCCCTAGCTGATAAGGGGCATGTTGCAGAAGTATGCTTTAGTATGGCAGTCTCCTCAGCAGCCATGGGTTCGTTTGGGCAGCTCCAGGTGGCAGGGGTTGTTGGCTTCTCAGGTCAGAGTGTTATTTATCTTCTTGATATAGTCGAATAATCCTTGTCGGCTTTATGAAAGGTTTTGAAGGCGGAATCTACGATGCTAGGTGCTTGTTTCTTCTGTGGCGCAACTAACAGGCCTCCTCCATACTTGCATCTTCTCTTCTGCCTCTGGTTTCAAAACAAGATCTTAAGCCAAGAGAATTTCATGAAAGAATTTGAAACGTTAAATTAACCAAAGATACCAAGCCCAGTCTCCACTCTGTAACACTACGAGGACAATACCTTTGTTATTAGGCCCAAAAGAAAAGACGTCCTCCAGAAGTTTCTGCAGTGCCTCGACCAGCAACATCGCACTATCAGACTCTCACTGTTTTGAGCCGTTAAAGCCAGGGTTAGAGAGGGAAGCAGAAAATTGCCTCTGTGAAAAGTGAATCTTAGTTCTAACATCTGCACATTGGCTGCTAGATTCGGGGGAAAACCTTGAGGATTTAGTCCATCGAAAGCATGCCTTTGGCCCTATAGAAGGGTGGTACACCTCATCTTAGGAACAGTGATTGAAATTCTAGCCAGCTGATGTCCCTCTGAAGGCTCCTCCTGCCATCATGGCTGTTATCCCTGATTGGGCTAAAATTACTAAGGTGCCAACATCTGGCATGCAATTATATTAACATTCTTTTCCTTTTTCTCCCTTTTATTCTCAGCCTCGTTAGTTGGTATATCCGCTGGTGCTTCAAGGCCAATGTTTGTTCTTCTCATGACAAAGACTGTTGACACGAAAAATCAAGGTATGTATACAATTCATATCACCACAATATAAGTGAGGCAATGTGTCTGAAAATAAAATGGTGGCGCACCAAGCAGGTTTTACTGTTGAACCCCGAAAAGCACATGGTAAATATTTTTTTTACGAATGCGCAATTCACAAGAGTGTGCCACGAAGCGTTTGCAACGCGTCGGCCAATCACAACGCGCGAAATCTGTCGACGATTTCAAAACGTGCATTTGGTCGACACATTTTGCGCATTGATTGGTCAACGCTTTGCAAACTCTTTGGTGGCGCGCTATTGTGAAACAGCCGTATTAACACCAGGTAAGAACGAAGTACTGAATCGTTCTTACGAATTACCATAATCATAATCGCATGAACGAAAAACTAAAGGCGCCTTTCCATATGTACATTTTTGGCTACGTTGCGTACACAATGCGTTCATATGTTTCACTTTCACAGACTTAAAAATCGACTCCATTATCGTAACACACGTGTGCGTTGTGTTCCGCCGTTAAAGTCGCCGGAAGCGATTTTGACGGATACGCAACGCTCGGCGTACGTGTTGACGCGCATATGGAAAGACGGCTTATTTCATACGAACGATTCGCTCAATCGGTACACTCACTTCGCGTGTGTGCTCCAATACGTCAAAAAACCCATTCATTCATGTACAAGACTAAAACGTTGTAGAGATTCAGCAATCCAGGAAGACAGAAAAGGCAAATGCGTGAAGCAGATTTGTGGAGCACTCATTCGAACAAGAACACGTGCTTAGAAAATATGCATGTACATGAATAGTACAGATCCTGGCCGTTGTTTATTGAGTTCCTTGTACGTGTGCAACAAAAAAGATTGACTGTGGAATATATCGCACTATTTTTAAGACCAAGCAGTCAGAATTGAGAATTCCAGTGTTATAATGAATATTGTGAAGGGCATCCCTGGGCCTACCCTAAGTTGATGGGATCAAATCCATCACCATTTGTGGCAGAGTCAATCTTCAGAACCTTGGGCTCTTCCGTAACGAGATACCTCTCAGAGCGACCTCAAGGCTAAAAATGCAGGTCCGTTGAAGGAAGCATCCCACCGATTGTGACTGAGTGTGAATTAGTCTCTGTTTAAAGTTACACAATAGCCCTACAAAGTATTTACCGACAAAAGACGTGTCGGTAAATACAATTTATTCAAGAGTTATCAACATATGCAATGTACAGTGATTGGGAGGGTTGTTGGTTACCTGGGTCCTTTACTTCAATTGGAGTGAGCGCTTAACTAACGGATCGCAGCAGCAACACGCAAATGCATCACCTTATGCACCACACGCACAACCAATACACTGCGCATCAGCTAAAGTCACACTGCGTCAATAATGCACCACTGTATAAGCAACGCAACACTGTGTTAATAATGCACAATGTCGTACGAGCTACACCATACTTTACATGCTTCGTTTTTTTGTTTTTGTTTATTGTGTGTATGTGAGTTTGTTTCTGCATTCATTCAGGGACCCTGAACAATAGACGACAATAAGGTCCCCGATTGACAGAGGGTCCCCGATTGACAACTGTGTACAAAACATAGGGGTGGTCTTCTAAAAAAGTACAAACAAAAGAGGCACAATAGGGGGTCCCCAGTTGCAGGCAAATACACACTTGTGTGTGTGTGTTTTTGAGGGGGGAGTGGTACCGCATATAGGCGCGCCTTGAGGCGCCGAAGTATAGGCCTATGCACGTTTTACGCCAAGAACGCTGAGTAAACGTAACTAATTTATTCCGGCATGTATGGATACAGTCCACTAATTCAAGCCCCATTAAAAACAGCACTGTTCAGGCCTAATAACATGCATAACTTCCCTGATGTAGCGTAGTGCAGTAACATTGTTATTTGTTGAATGGCGTCCTCACTTGTTTACCTTTGGATAAGGGAGAGCACCTTGCACGGCCACGTCGGGCGCAATGAAAAAAGAGAACTCAGAAGGAGTCGTACACATTCTGTATCATGAAATCTCATATCCCTGACTCCACAAGTGTCGGTAATTATATTATGAAGAGTTATTCTACATTTGGGTCTTGTGGGGGTTAGGGGACATAGGTAGCATTATTTCAGGGGGTGTAAAGAACGTAGGTTTGGATTGCATGCACGTGTGTTTACTTGCGTTATGTGCGTTGTATATGTACTTCATGCAAGGCACCATTGTGCATTGTGCTTAAGGCGATTTTTTTTCCTTTCATATAGTGAACCTCAGTTATACTCGCTCATTCACAATGATGGTATAAGGCGCGAGATCGCTAGATGTCATCATTTGAAGTTTGTTGAATAAACAAATGGTGGATGAACAACTGCAGAAGTCGGCATGGTGTATAATTTGCGCGTTCACACGTGGAGAAATTTATATGTGACAGTTACACCTGAGATTTCAGAAATACCGTGAAATTATTGTCTGGTCCCTAATCTTTCAATTTCTTTTCATTTTTTTGTGGATTAACCATTTATATTTTTAATTAATCCCACAAAGCAATATCACCCCAAAAAAAGTGATTTTTCGGAAGTATGATTGCAGCCATTTTTAAGTGGCAACCCTCAACTTTCTCGGGCACTTAGGACCATTTTTTAACCGTAGTTTTAGCCATTCTGCTCTCATATGAAAGCTCAAAGACCCAGGGGGTTCATCCTGGCAACAATTTACACAATCTCACCGTTTTGGGGGCCAAACAATCTCCTTTTTCAAAAGATACTGTGGGAGGCACTTTTAATGCTAATGAGCTGGCCAGAAATTCTCACTTGAATTAGTGGTCTGCACCCGTATGGTCTTTGCGTACACGCAGACCGCGTGTGAGAACCAGCTTATAACGACCTGTCTTTCTTTCGCCGATGGGGGGTGCACTTCAGCTGAGGGCGGATAGGATTTGGTGGTCTATGCGTTTATATGCCTGTGGACGCAATCTCTCAGTTAGGGGCGAGCACGTTCCTTCGCTGTCGCGCAAGGCATGGTGGGAACCAACAGATCGTACAAGATCGTACCCATGGGAACGAGGATGATACATGCGTGGATGTGAACAGCAAATACGGTACATTCACCCACAATGCTTCGACCGCGTAGGAGTGCACTCAAAACGGTCTCTTTTTCGCTTTAAGTGCAGCTTTGTTGGGACGTCGAGGTGCAATAGTACCATGCGATTTTAGCAGTGTTGGCAGTGCAAACTTCACTTCCCGTTTAAAATAAATCATAAGTGTCGATCTGCAGAGTCGAAAGCTTACACATATACTTGTTTAATTTGTTCTCTGCAGGGGCACTGTTTGCCATGTCCTCGCTGCTCTCAGCCGTCTCTGTAGCACTTTCCATTATCATCCAGAAGGTTGCGTACTCATTTGCAGTTACTGAAGGACATGTCGTTGTTCTCTTTCTTGTAATGGCCTTGATGTGCGGACTGATACTCGTCCCTGTCATGTGAGTCCCCTAGCTCTTTTCAATGCAAATATGCCAGTTTGGTACACCAGTAAAACCGGTTCTGGATGTCAAATACCTGTATCCAGCAAATATTACCCGAACTGCAGTTTGATGTGAAGGCTGTGATCTGAAAGTGACTTTTCCAGAGAAAGCGACTTTAAAAACGTCTATATAAAAAGTGGTTATTTGTATTTAACAAATAAAAGTACATTGTCATTGTACACTGTCACGGTGCTCCGCATTCAATGATAAAGCTCGATGTGTTGCCATGTATCCCAAGAAACTGATTTCTTGATTTCTACGCCAGTGTATATTTATACCAAAGGCCCATTTTTGGAGGGTTGTTCTGACCTGCCCTTGACCCCCCACGACCCCTTCGTCAAGGCATATACGTTTAGCTTGTTCTTTTGTCGTTTCCAAGATCTAAACTTAAAGTTTTACTTTACCAGCTCAGCTGTACCAAATAAGGAGTATCTTGCAACTATGTAATGAATCCTCGTGTTTACATGTAAGCAGTATTGATCAATATTGGTGAATACATCGTGAAACTAGTACAAAATAATTTTATTTCATTAGGGGATGTCTTTTATGGCATTCCAAACACCTTCCAATTCCCACCAACTATAACGTTCAAGCATTCTTCGCACATACACACATTTACTCTGTACTCATCTGCGTTTCTTTATACATCTAGCATTATAAACAACCCTGACTTAATATGTTATCCCCCTCCCCGCTTTCGAGATCAGATGACCGGTAAGGTTCAGCGGTTTTGATCATCCCTAACCGCGGTCGTGGATTTACGCCACTGGGAATGAGTCATAGGTTCACAGAGCAAATTCACAGTTGCAAACAAATCATTGGTTTTTCTTTCTTGTCCACCTATTCACAGATTCTTGCACGTGCTGGAGCTTAAAAGCGACATTGACGACCCAGATCCAATAAGTATGAATAGTACAGACAATTAAGTTCCTTGTCGGTAAAAAAGTAAAGTTTGAGGCTTTTTGCAGGCCTTTGAGCTATATCATGCTCTCAATGAAGAAATTACCTGTATATTATTTTACTTGTACTTATTAAAGTAAAAATTAAATTCAATACATTCTATGTTGTCGTTTACATGATGTAAAACATGGAAATAAAATGTATCATAATGGATAGGCTTTTGTATTGTTATACATGTTATTCAATGTGTGTGTATATATGATGGACGTTCGGCTTCTATATTGTGGGTCTGTTTGTGTTTACACTTTGCTGCTTGTTTGCATTGTATGTCTATTGTTGCGTCTTTCTATACTGCTATCTCCTAATTGGACGATCAAACGTCGATTTTTCCTGATTCCTGGATGTCGCGAACTGGACTAACTTTGACAGAAGCCTTACATACATAACCTTTACTGCAAATACGCTGCAGTACAATTTTAGTAATAAAAACTTCTTTTTCAAAAGCCATAACCCTAAAAGAGCTAGGGCGGAATCCAGTCCTGCCAAGCCATTTTTTCGATACCTCCCAGGTGCACTATTCAGGAGCTGAGCCTTTAGGAGTTTTTGGAGTAGGTTAATACATTTTGACAACAGTTTTGTAAAACTCGAACATACCGTACTCCCGCAGCGCCCATTTTCCCCGAGACAGGTCAGCCAAACGTATACTTTTCGATTGCCGTGGTCAATGTACGCGGGCTGCCATGCGCGTGGCCCTTCTTTTCTATGACCGTAACAACAAAACCACAGGTCAGATTTAGACGGAACTCCACAGTTATACTGATGAGTGTTTTCACATGCATGTGAAGTTTACAAACATCGAGCATGGGACAGCAGAGTTGTTTTGAGCGGCAGAATCCCCCCCCCGGCGATGAGATTGTCCGGACCCGGCTCTAGACTCAAAAGGAACCCCGTCCTGTCAAAGTTACAGAAAGCATTTCGCTAAACGTTCGGTTCGGTCTTTCAAGTACATGTACTTGGGGGGAGTAACATTGATATTAGCTGAATAGAAGTGTAGCACAAGAAAAATCAGTGCTAAGTGTAATCAATTTCTGTATTTTCTGAGGAGAATGAAATCATTCAGTGTCCAAAGTGATATTTTGTATCTATTTTATCAGGCAGTCATCCAATCTGTTTTTTCATTCTGTAGTGTAGTGTGGTGTCATGGGCTGCCACATGAGAACATTCCAAAATTGAATCGCATTATAAAATACGAATACGGGTTGGTAGGCGCTGACATTAAGCAGCTGGATACTTTATGTAGTAAGTAAAGATATGGAGAACAAAGTCCTGACCATTGTGTCTGACAGCAATCACCTGCTTCATCCCGGTGTTGTTAAAAGCAGGCCTGGTAGGATCAGACAACTTCGGCTGACCACCAATAGGCTGAGGAATTCCTTCATCCCTATACGTCCATTAGACATTACAATAGCAATGTTTTCTAACGTATTGCTACTTCAAGGTTTTTAAAGGGGATGGTATTTTGTGTCTAGAGGTATTGTTTCATGTTTTGGTGTATAAGTAAATGTGGTCGACTCGGACTGTATAATTGTCTAAACATTTGTGATTACATGTATATTCTCTATATTTTAATTTAGTGGTCTAACTATGAACTCTTGCTGTGGATTTTGATGTGTTTTTATTGACTGGGACAACAATTTTCATGAGATACGGACCCGGGTGCCACATGACTTTTGGACGGACAAACGGCTCGACCGACGGCCCAAGTTATCAATCTTATTCGATTCCGATAATCGTTCAAGCTTGCCTCAATACCAGGGGAAACATCTTGGCAATAGACACAGGTGCTGTAAATCCAATTCACAACGAAACCAATAAATTACATGTACATTGTATATTGTTACATGTACCGCGTATGGAGATAAGGACCCGGCTGCCAAAAACGCGCACGCACCTGTCGGAGGAAAAGCACAACCACGTGACCAAGCTGATAATTTGCGCTATTACAATTATATTTTGTATGTTTAACAATTGCGACATGTATGCCACAAAAATCGCCGCAATGGTAGCTTTTAACTTATGTAAGATTCGATAGGTAAAATGATCTAAAGAGAAAGATTTCCTATTGCATTTGTTTAGTTAGACTTGTGTGTCCTTTAATTCTCTTTCAGTACTAAAATGCAATTAACAATACACGTATTTCAGATTTACATGTACATCCATGAATATAAAGGCATTTTTGTAGTTAAAAATTCCAATGCAGCCAATAGCCCTGCGTTTGGGTTGAAATTCTGGCTTTTATGTGATTGTACCCGAGACGACCCAACAGCATTCAACAATCAGCCATTTGAGAATTAGATTTTAATAAAATCTGGTACACTCAGTTCTTTAAATTCACATGAACATAACAACTTGAATTCTCCACATTAAAACCACTGTTGCTATACCTCGTGATTCGGGGCAAGCTTTTGCTAAGTTACATAAGAGACGCCTTGCAACAATACACTGTTCTCAATTGATAAGAACGGCACAAAGGAACCAGTCCATCCCACAGATGGTGGTAGCTATGCAAAAGCTTGCCCCAAATCACGAGGTATAGTAACAGTGTCTTTAGTCTGGGGAATTCAAATTGTTACGTGTATGTACAATCAGATAACACAGTGTACCCGATTTCATTCAAATTTAACTCGCAAGTGGCTTATTCACTTTAGAAAGCTCGGACCACAGACAACTGAAATCAACAGCACACTAATTTGTGCAAGAAATGCTTGATTTAAGGGGGTCAAATCCGCCCCTAATATTATGGTGATTAACAGCACAACTTCTTTCTCAGGTCTAGTCAATGAAGTGCACTCTTCAAATCGCGCACTGGCAGTGCACAGACTATAGTGCCAATGGTCTTTAAAGACCAATCGTTTGTAAACACCACTCAACACAATGTTTACTATTGCTCTGCGGCATTTATACTATTTGTGTAAACGGCTGTTAAATTCTGTAGACTGGATTGTCACTGGTTTACAAGACTATACAAGAAGTGTTAAGAATAATGTATGCTTCAGTGAGTAGCAACGGATTGATCAGCCAATTTTTGAGAAACTCATCAATAGAAATATCTTGGGCTGTTAACAGCATTCTTAGCCAGTAGCCATAAAAAGTTAAAAATATATTTCTAAGTTAAAAGAAAGAAATTTAAAACAGTCATTTCGCTCAAGTGTGGCACATCAAATTCAACACTGGTACAAATACATGTACTTCTACAGAAACTTTGGGCAAGTCAACATATTTAGTCTAGCATTTCATCTAACAATTTTCCATTGCTAAACTTTTGCCAACAGAAGAAACGTTTTCAAAATAAATATGTAGCTCAGCTAGCAATGAAGCTACAACCACTTCCAAAGTGCAAAAACATCCTTTTTGAAATGGGTAGTTTCAATGGCACAAGTTAAAAAATACTGAATGCTTCGTATAGGCACAACTGTAATCTGTGTTAGATATTTAAAAGTGACAGTATTTTCTGTGTTTTTCTGTTACATATGGAATGGTACTCATACTTTCGTGCTTCAGTTTTGTGCCCATTCCATAGAAAACTGGTTGGTGCAGTGACTACATTGTATAACTATGCACTGGGCAAGAGACCAACAGTACGAAGTTGAAGGGGTCAAGACAGTTTGCCTATTAGTGCTGTGCTTTATTAAGTGTCTTGTTATAATGGTTGACACTATTTATCAGTACAATAACTCTCAGGTGTTTTGTGTTGCATGCCAGATGAAAGCAATGACAGAAACATTTCAGGACTGCCAACAATGTAACTGTATGAGAGTCGAGCATAGGAATGGGTGTAGCCGTAGCACTGGAAGCTGGTTACAGACAACACCAACTGTCCCATGCATAAAAACATATATGACATTGCTGCCGTGGTAACAGTCAAAGTAGCTGTCCTTTAACAGAAAAAAATACTTCCAGGCTGGGATATGATTTCATTGCTTAGTAAAGGACAAGCCACAGAGATGTTGAGCCAATTTACCATAAAGAGTGCCACACAAAAGTTGCCAATCAAAGGCCCTTTTTATAGTGCATTGTAGGAACTGATCAACAAATTCTATTTTCCTACTGCGCGCGATAACTTATTCCCAAAATTTGCTTGTCAGGGAAGAAAAAATGGAAGTGTATATTGTGTAGTTGAAGTAGCATTTTTAAGCTAACCTTTCTTCTTTCTGTTGCATGGAATTTTACAGCCTATCAACATTTTCCACAACTTTTCTACTACGCTCAAATGCTAATCAGGGCAAGATGGCAGTGCTTTCGTTCGATCAAAAACTTGAAACATGGTCTTTTCAGGGAAACCTCTTGGTGGTGCACTGTATGTGAATCGCCCCTTCACTCATCTTCATCGCTTCACTTCTTTTGATTTCTTTAGTCTGATATGAGCATGATCGCATGACAACGACCAAAAGTTCAATTGCAGGAGTCTTAATACACTCCATACATGCAAACTGGCAGCAGTGAACGTATCATTACCCATAATGAGGGGCATTTTGGAACAAAGGTTGCATGTGACTGTTGTCTGGACATTTCACTTCTGTTCTGGTCGAACTCGCTTCTTGTCTGCCAGCACAAAGTGGTTCTTGGCCAGCGAGTGTACATTGCCAAGGTGGTGGGGCAGTGGCAAGGAAGTCAGCCCGACCTTCCCCAGCTCCTTAATACCCTCAAGGACGCTGGAACCTTCAAACTTGACCTTGCAGTGGAAAGGTTCCTTGCGGAGGGCCATCGCCGGAGCGAATTCGGACCCTCGGAACCTGGTTTCAAGCTGGTGGAGGAACAGAGAAGGTGACGAAAGTGAAACAAGTGTCCTGTCTGGATCTATAGCAAGTATATTCCAACAGAGAATCTGACACCTTTTATCGAGGGCCTAACATTATGTTTCTATGCTTCATCTTTCTCTTTGCCTTTGAGAAAGATTCTGCCTGGATCACATCAGGCCTTTTTACTCTTGTGATTTTTTCAGGCCATTCAAATCAGTAAACAGTTGTACCAACTTAATTGTTTTGCACTGCAGAGGTCTGACAACAGCAGTGGTTCCTACAAGCACTCTTAATTTCAATCTGTAGCCTTACATGTATATTCAACCTTTAGGCCCTCAGCATTTCATGCATTTGATTCTGCACTATGTACAAGAGTAACTTTGCAAACAATGCATGTATTCTGCAATTCATGATGTACACAAAATACAATTTAATTGGCTTAGCACAACTGGCTCTGTGCTGTATGTGCAGTCTGAAGTTACAAATTCAGCTAGTTTGGCCATTTACGATCCCCAGTGCCTACATGCATGAGGGGAGCTTGGAAGACTTTGCAGTCTCTAATCTGTGGTCCTGCTCAGAACCTCTCCATGAATTGGTTATCTCTCTAACACCTTCATACATGTCATACTTCTGTCAACTGTAGTCAGCATGTCTGGTGATTCTCACTCCGCTGGCCAATGCATTCTGTGGGAGCTTTGCTCAATCAACGCATTTTATATGCAATGTTTCCTTCAATGCTAATCAGTCCTACCCTGTATTCTATCTTCTGTAGCTTGGGCTGCTCATTGGATCCGAACGCATGGAGAATCTGTTGTTCCCTCTGTTCTTTGTCAGCCTGATTTTCAAAGACAATGTCTGAATCTGACACGTCTGTCGAAGCTGGTAGATAAACAAGTGCAGAGAAATCAGAAACTTTTTAAATTTTTTTTTTTGAAACCACAAATTTCTAGTTTACGGATAAAATGTACGTGCATAACAACCATGTGTGGTCTTTTATTAGATTCATGTAGTACTAGTTAAAGGAACCAGGAAATAGAAATATTGTTATAAATTTTACTTCAACCCTTGAAATTGCATCTTTGGGTTTCAATTAACTCAATTTGAAATTTTTGTTTTGCAATTTTAACCCAAATTTTGATGCTTTTTTGGTTTTATGGTAATGCATATTTGCATATTCATGAGCAGAACTATGATGTCATCCAAGGCACTGAATCTCATTCTCAATGTTGCACTGACTTGTGCATTGAAAATTTCTAGATTTTTTTCACCACTGTTATGGCAGATTTCATTTTCTTTGACAATTTATTGCTGTGTATTGAAGTATATGGCAACTATCAAGCAAAAAATCCTTTTCACAGAAAAGTTCTCCAATAGCAAATTTGGGGTTCACAATTTGAACATGAAAACATGAAACCTGAACCATGTCTTTCTGGATTTAAAACGTACATCAAAGCAAAAGCACCCTCACTTGTCTAGAATTGTTGTCCAGCATTGTCATTTTTTTAATGTTTGAAAAAGTGCACTGTTCAGTTCACGTAACTCAAAAAAAGATGTCAAACAGTCTTCATATATGGAAGAAGAGTACAGAGATACACAACAAGTGATTCTAAGAAGAATTCATGTCCTGGATCCTTTAAAAGTCAAATACAGCATGGCCTACATATACACGTATTTCAAGGCACCCCAAGCCTAGATTACTGCAATCATATCCAGTACCTTTACTGGTACATATAAATAGTACATAAATACAGAGGTCATCCGTTTTTGTCAGTACTTTGTTGTATGTACAAGCATACAAACCGTACACTGGGAGAGAGGAAGTTAGGGGGATTTCATGCTTTTCAAAAATGTGATCTACCATTCCACGACTATTCAACAATATCTGTCCCGCTGCCGTTAATTTTTACATTCAAAGTGATCCATGTTGTAACCTTTGTCTGAAGAAAGCTTTGCTACAAGTAGTGACAATTGTGGAATTTGCATTGTTCATGCATACACTGGTGTTATTTCCCAAATAGCGACAAAACCCTTCAACCTAGTTTTAGGAATGGTGGGTCACAAATGACCAACATGAACACCAATACCAAGCACAGAAATCACCATGTTTTTCCTTCTCAGTTTGTCACCTCTAAGAAGGGGGGGGCTCCAGAGAAGAGGATGCCTTGTTCGACAAATACCCACCATAGGTCATGTGACCTACATGTAGCAGTTTCAGTCCACTGAAACAAGAATGCGTAATACATGACTGGTACCGTGCCACCACATCACAGACATACATGTATAAACGCGTAGACTGCCAGATCCTATTCATAACTACAGGGTTTTACGTGATCTGCGCAGCACCCGACTAAAATCAAAACTATGGGCAAATTCACCCCTTGGTATTGGGAATTCACACACAGTGGAAGAATTCCAGCTATAAAATTCTATGAAGCCACTTTTTGATTGAAAAAAATCCTCCATTTGCTCAATCTGGCCCATAGGGATTCATAACAATGCGGTTGCAACATTTGAAAAGAAGCAATAGCAAAATCGAAGAGTAAACAAAGTGAACGCATTCTGGGAGCACATATAAACCAATACAGGCAATGTAAGTGCGTTGCGCATAATGTGCACTGAACGCGCTGCCATCTGTCGCTTCACTAACTGTTTGCCCATCTTTTCAAAATCCCGGTTATAAGTGCACGACTGGTGGTCTATGCGTTTATACATGTATGTCTGTGTACCACATGCTGGACACGTACCTTAGAGGGAGAGACACTAATGTACCTTTTCTCTTCCTGGACGGCGCCTTGGACAGGGGATTGTGGTCCACCTGACCCAGTCGGAACTGGGAAAACCATCCCTGACTGTTGCTGTGTAGCGCCAAGGAAGCCAGAGAGTCAAGGTCACGACCTGTCAACTGGATTTCACGGATCTCACTGCAGTGGAGGCTGTTTAGTAAAGCCTGGAAGAAAAAAAAAGGGCATCACTGGGGGGGGGATCTTCTGGCTTTTGCTAAATTTACCTTTCACTTTCACAATCATACCAAATGTAAACTGTCAAAAATGACCATAGACCATGAAATCTTTATGGGGGAGGCGAGTATTACTGTGAAAAAGTACAATTTGTACGATTTTTTAAATAACGAAAAAAATTAAGTGAGCCCTGAAGGCATTTTTGTAATGGCATGTTTCCTGATTTTTACTTTATGAAGTGGTTTGTAAATGTTTCAAATGAAGTTTGAGGAGTTCAAGTTGTGCATGTTACAATGGAACTGAAATTTATAGGGAAATCAACTTGGCTTGCACCACTTCTGTGCAAAGTATGTGGATGCAATTTCAAAGGAACTTTTGCTCTTTAACAGGTCACTTGCACACAAATGGTACTGGCATAATGAAGTAGAGCAGAGGTCAATCTAGCAAAGAACAAAACAAGCTGACTCTAAATCCTGTTCAAGAGAAAAAGTAGCCCACGTGTCAAAAAGATTTCAAAAAGTAGCCAACAAGCCAAGAAGATTAAAATAAAACAAATCAAAACTGTGAAACAAAAGAAAAAGGAATGCAGACAAATTTGAACCTTTGTTACTGACTTCCAGAACGGAGTGCAAAACTCAAAAACCTGTAGGGTACAAGTAAAATCTGCAATGTTTTCTATGAGAGGGATAGTCAATTTCAGCTCCCTTGTTATTGAAAGTTGACAAACTACTATGTAGTTACCCCCTCCCCCTAGCTTCATCTCAAGATCTAGTTTGTCACCTTCCAATACCAATACCTCAGGGAGATCAATGGACTATCCATTCTCAAGCCATTGCACCCGACTGACACGACTGAATTCCCTGTACCTTTCATTCACATCCTGAAAAGTTAAAAAGCTAACAATCAACAAAAATGCATACATGCAATTCCAATTTTAGCTAATTAGGGAGTGGCAATTTTGCAAGCAGTAAGATGGCTTAATTAACCAACATTAAGCTTGTTAAGAGACACCGTAATCAGGGATATGAATGAGGTGGACAATATTCCTGGTGTCTGGTAAAGCCTTTCCCCACAACAACTCTTCGTGAGAAACATTACGGTCGGTGCTTTTCAAGTAGCTGCTTTCAAAACAGTTTGCGTTTTCATTCACTGTTAGTTTAGCGTACCTCCAACCTAAAATCTACCAGTATGTGCATGTAGAATGAGATGACTGCATCATCAGAAACGGATCCCTTACCTGCATAACAAAATCTTTGTGGGATACTCTGATGCTCGACAAGATGATGTACTGGGAGTGGGGGTGGTGTACCATGTAGACCACATTGCTGGGGGATAGTCGCTGGGACTGCGATCCCTCCTGGATTCCCAGCCGAACCCACCAGGCATCTCCTTTCGTCCTCAGACACAGATCCTACAGAGGAAAGTGTTGGTTCCAGAGAGACAAGGATGTCAAAATTCAAGGGTGGAATCACTTCTCCAGTATGGCACGTTGGATTTGACTAAATTGTACAGAAAAAATAAATCATATTCATGTAGACATACTGTAGGTTTCCTAGTTTGTCAAGTTCAAAATCTTCATCAAAAAGGCAAATGAGGTGGACAATATTCCTGGTGTCTGGTAAAGCCTTTCCCCACAACAACTCTTTGTGAGAAACATTACGGTCATTTCTGGAAGCTTCCTCATCTCAAACTGTAGATGTACATGCATTTTCACCACAAACTGATTAATTCTTCCGTCCTGACTGTGGTTTTGACAAGTAACTGTACCTGGGCTATTTCTCGTCACTTTCATGGAGACATGAAACAGGATTTTCAAGACTTCAGTAAATACAAGAAAGTTTTCTTGCAATGTTCCTACATTTGTTAATGTACATGTAGTAACAATGCAAGAAAACAAAATGGCTGTGTAATTGATTAATGTCTGATGTGAATTGACTGTGTATTGACTTCTCTTTATTTTTAAATCTAATGTAATAAACAAGAGAAACTTAAATAAAAAGCCCTGAAAGGGAAAGACAAAAAACAAAACATGTATGAATGTAAATCTTCTTTGAAGCAGTTAGAGAGAAACTTAAGCATTTTGGTTTTTATGCTGATACAATTTTACTCTGTTCCTGAGCCAATTCATGTCATCCACACCAGCACTGTTGTGCCTCCATTACTCTGTGTTGTGTATCACTTTTCTACATTTTCTTGGAGTATGTTATATTGTTTACTTTATCGTTCTTATTTGGACAAAAGCAATAAGCAATGTTTTCAAAACTTTAGCAGTAGGGAATTTTCAGGACAATTTTTGTGGTTTTTTTCCTTATGCTCTTTTGACAAGTAGCACCTTGTGTGACAAAAGCAAAATAGTTCCCTCTAAAATACACTAGACAGCAAAAGAAACTTGTCACTTCTGTCAAAGGCCACACATAAAAATTCACTCCATAGAAACGAACAATTTTTGTACACAGGTATGCTACAATACCCCTTGCTAATCACATGCCCAAATGCAAGTGATTATCTTTATAACAAAGGAGAAATTGACAAGCACAGCAACTTGGTTACAGAATCAAAAGTCACACACAAAAGCACTCTCCACCAAGCAAAAATGACCCATGGTTGGACAAAATTTTAAACAGCTAAAGACAGAGTGAACACCCGTTTTGTCAAAATGATGTGCATGAGTGATTTCTGTATAGGGATGCCGTCCTTACTGACTATGCATACACATTATTGAAAAGTAATGATTGTGACTTCTTTATTTCGTCCCGTGACATTGATTTCTGCGTAAAACCTAAGGCTCATTCGGTTACATTCTGTGACATTTGATTCAGTATCAAGTTGCTGTGCATGTCAATTTTAAAGGATTGAAACTACATGGCAAACTTGCATTGCTGATTGCAAAGAATGCATTGTCTAAAGGTTGTAGGTTAGTAGACCTTGTGTTGTTTATGTTCAGCCATGCATAAAGGTATGCCCGCATTACATGTGAAATCCTCCATACTGTTCCACGATACCATTCACACTGCCTCAACATAATGAGAGGAACTGCCGGATTTTGAAGGATTGAGGCAGTGGGCACCCCTCCACAGAACATATTCAAGAAATATTGGAGGATTTCGAAGGACTCAGACTGTATCCAAATTTTTCTATGGGGGCAGTCAGAGGATTTTGAAGGATTGAGGGTGTATCCGAGCCAAAAGGGCCTAGGCGGTTAGGGTTAATGCAGAAGCACTTACATTTTTAAAATAAAAGGATAGCTGCTTTCCAAGTTGTTCCTGAAAGGCATCAGGTGAGGTCACAACATGCTTCTCTCTGTATTCTGAAATTTAAAGAATGAAAGAGACGTGTTTGCAAAAATATTTTAACTGATGAGTGCATTCTCATAATGATACTATATATTAGCCTGGAGTCAACAAGCAGAAAGTGCAAGTGGCGCATTGAAAATGTAAAGGGAACAAACAACCTCGTCACTTTTTTTTTACTTTTTTCACTTTTCTCTTGAGGAATACCTTAAGAACTCATCACAGCTACCGTATTAACCAGTTAACGTCCGATATTCTTACATAAAAAAAAGCTGCCGGGGGTGTTTTTTTTTCGAAATTGCAATTTATTTATGACGCAACAAAGCACCATGCATAAATACGTAAACCGTGGAAATGAAAAAGAAAGTCTGAAAAGAGTGTACACCTCCTCCATGGAAAGAATAAGAAAAAATGTGTGCAGTTACACGTCATCCGGCTTGGGGTAGTTAATCCCTAATGCGCATCATTTTCTCCTAACGCACAAAATGAAACTAATCAAACTTGCTTGCATTCTGAAACTCGGGCCCAATTTCATGGCGCTGCTTACAATAAAATCCCGCGCTTACAATCTCCATTCTGTGCTAACTGCGCTAGCAGAAAAATTCTGAGCTAACCTTTTAAACACAGACTTCTTAGTTACAGGATGCACATGTACCCACCACGGCATGAGCACAGGCCAAAATTCCTCGCTAACCCATGACATATATTCACTGTAGGCATAGAATTTTCTGCTACAGCAAGCACCAATTTTTTGCTTGCAGTAAGCAGCACCATGAAATTGGGCCTAGGTTGCAGGTGATCGGTGGGGCTCTTTTCGATGCAAGCAAAATCAGTTTTTAAAATGAGCTCTATGACTGTTTGCAACAAAAAATATTCTTATTTCTGAGGTTTGGAGAAAAAATGCTTGCGCTATTGCAAGTACAAGACATGAAGAGAAAAGAAACATTCCCAAGACTATGGAATTCGGTCAAAAACGTACAAAGCTACTTAAATTCAAGGGTTACATGTACATGTAGGTCATCTTATTGTCACTAAAGGGGACACACTATACGAACCCATGCTTTACATGTATATCCAAAGTTTGCAAAGGACATGACTTCAAACAATGTTTACATTTTGAAGCAACTGGAAGAAAATTGTAAAGATTCAAATATATATCTGAATAATGCTCATCAATAAAAAAATCACTCTAAGTAAAAAGATATACATGTACACATGTCTATGTATTCGCAGTAAAATATGCTCGCATATAAACTTACCTTGTTGCTTGCTTAGTTGAAAGACACTCCACTTTTTGTTGTTTGGGTGGTTTTGTTGGTCTTCATTGCAATGAAGAAAAACAATAAGAAAGTAATGATTTCAACCTCAAGATATACAGTGTACCCTTCTCAATTACATGTATGTTCCATCCCTTTACGAAGGTTGACAATCTAAGATTTGCTGTATGGGTCATTCTATAAATTTGGGGTCCAAAAGTGTGACATTTTTGTGTCCCTGTAAGTATTACACCTGGCCTGTGTAATTTCCAAAGACACTATTTCTACTGGTTTCACAAGTACCGTAATTTGCATTAATTCATCACTCGTGGAAATTAGAGAATTGTTTTGAACTTATTGGACTCCTGATTTCTAGCATGACCCATATGTTATAGGCTGTCAACTCTACCGTTTTTGAGCCTACACACTGCCACATCTACATGTGGATACCAGTGTACTTTTAAGAATCATCTCGAACACCAACAGTCAATCATAACAACGAACAAAGGCTGATTGCAGTTAAACAGTTGAAAAATGTTTCAGAGGTGAACTTTGAGGTAACTGGAATCTCTTACAATCTGGTAACACAGCAAAACAAACGGATGAACTGGTTAAATGGGTGAACTTGATTACAAGAGCGAAAAAAAGAGAAAAGTATGAATTATGACCAATACATGCATCTCTGTTACTGTATACCTGAGTGCATACAGTACATGTACAGTATGGGACCCAGATACATGGTCTGTGCATCCATGTCCATGTACAATGTACATGTATGTGTGCTGGAAATCATTTCTCTTAATTAACATCTAAATTCACAATATTAGGTTTTTTAATTGGAAATAAGGAAAAGTTATTCAAGTATTGCTTAAATTCCATCTTTTCAAATTTTGAAGTACCAATGTTCAAAATGGCTACAAAAAGGAAAATCATATTAAAGAACTTAATTTGAGTATAAAAATTCCATTGTAAAATGCAAAAAAGACTGGTTTTGCACACTGGATCAGGGTACATTTACATGTACACTGTATATTCTAAATGCACACACACAGATAACACACAAACTTACAGATGAGGTCAAGTTGTGCAACGGCATGAGTTGTCAGCTTTTTGACCTGTGAGGACGGCAAAAGAAACTACATGTACATGTAAATGTAGAAGTCACTAACAAAGGTTGAAGACCAACCTGGAATGCTTTATTTCTGATATCTTCAAGTGGGCTTGGAGATACAGTACTACCAGTGCCGTTGCTGTGGGGATCCATTAAATGTTATAATTGGATTCAGCAGACGAAAACATTTTAGGCTGCTGTTTAAAACATCTCCCATTTACTTCTACACAGTAAGATTAAATGTACAAGCAGGAGTCTGTCATGTGACATTCTCACGGTCGGACATCCAGGAACTTCTGTACATTACAACAAATAAATTGATAATCTCTGCCCGACACTCAAAAATATTGCCAACCCATTTTTTTTCCTTTTAAAAAGGGGAAAAATGCAACAAAACAAGAAACGCTCAAAAATTACACAAGAAATGATCCCAAGCTTACCCTTTGGTATGGAAATTCACACAAGACTAGTTCATTCTCAATTTGGGCAGTGCCATGTATTGGACATGCGCGCCAGGAATGGGCAATGCTCCATTCAATTTAAAGCAAGGGTGATAAACAAAACAGCACCACTGACTCATCAGACAGAGTCACATCCGAATTATTGGCTGTGGCTGTGACTGCATGCACAAACGTACACTGTCAGAACTGCAGAATGCACAGTCCAACCTTGTTCACAAGAGAACTGTTAGGCAAAGTAAAAAAAAAGGCATGTTACTCGTCCCGATTTATTTTAAAAGGAGGAAGCCGAGCTTTTTATTATTTTCAAGACGGCCGCCATTTTAAAATTTCCTGAAACCGTTACTGTTTCCCCTGTTCAAATACATGTTAAAATGAAAAACAAAAGAACTGAACACATTTACAGTGTCGTTTAGTGTTGTATTGGTCTACAATGAACAGGTTTAGATGCATTTGCTTTAAACTGCCAAAAGTCAAGATTTACATGTATTTTTGATGATTAATTTTACAGATAAAATCAAGCACCAAATGTTAACTGTCAATGTACAATGTATCCATCACCATTTGACAAAAGTTTGCAGACTTGCGCTTTGATGAAACCAAAAAAAAAACCAAGATTCAGGCTTATGATGAACATGAATGCGTGCAGGAGTGACAGAAACATCAGCTGCACTGGACTGTTTCCCGCCCCCTCCCTGCAATGTTGCAAGTCCAAATGCATAGATGAAAATGGGATCGGGAACCAGACTACAGCCGCCTGAGTGAATTCTTTAACCCTTAGCACGCTATCAATTTATCTGTGCACTAATCCTGTGCCGCTGTATTTCCTGTGCAGCGGAACATTTTATTCACCGGCAGTAAGTCAAGTTGCATTTTCATAATGAAAGAAGCATCTTTGAGGGTTTTACAAAATAAAAAAAAATTCCCTGGTGAAATTTCCTTTCTGGTGATACAAATATAATTTTTCTAGGTGCAGCAATAGAAAAGTTATAACCTTTTGAAAATCACCAAAAATATCACCCAAAATTTAAGGTCACCTACATGTACTTTTCACACACCACACATGCTTGGTCAAGTTGGTCATGCATTACATACATGTACATGTACATGGTGTGTGTGTGTGTGCACATCTGCATGAAAGTTTGGATTCCGTTTTCTTCTGTTTCATGCATTTATCGATGACATCCTGGAAGACAGTCTATTTTATAGTCCATGAGAGTGTGGTATCTCCTGAAGCAAGGAGCGGGACACATTGGCTTATTACATTGAGCGCACATATACTCAGTCTGATGTCGTCGAACTGCTCGATTGGAGCACACTACACAGTCTGGTTTGGATGGACGTCCGGCTGGGGTGAGATTCCGATTGACAGCCAGAAAGTGTCTTTCTGTCAAGCGATTCGGTGCATCCACAGATCTTCTTCCTGGTCTTCCACCGGGTCTGGCGTATCCTTCCAGTAACCCATCCAATGGCACACGACCCCTTCCGTATCCCATCGACAATGGCAACAGCGGACTTTTCAGGACGCTGTCTAGTGCCAGGATGCAGGGCTTTCCAGATTATCCAGCTGTTGACGTAACTCACTTCCAATATGTAGACAAATACCTTTTTCCACCACTTCAGTGTTTTATGAATGTTAAGGTAATACCACATCCCTTGGTCTGAACGGTCAACTCCTCCCATGTATCTTGTGTAACACTCAATGGCGACAGGCTTATCCACCTTGCGAGGATTCTTTTGGCCTCGTGCACGAACATTTTTTTGGAATGTAGTCGCATTGTGAACAGTTGAAACAATATTCACCTGTCTTTTGTCGAACCACGACACATACAGGGCCTTTCCTTCACGAACAGAAAGAAGAGGGTCACTGGTTTTCAGCTTTGCCTTCTTTATTGCCTCTGGGGTTCCGACACGATTTGTTCGTAGGGTTCCGCATGCCCCTGTACCGTGGATACTGAGGTCATCAAAAAGGGCAGGGGATGTAAACAAATTGTCCATGTAAACATGGTGGCCTCTGTCATAGATGGGCTGACACAAAGTTGCCACAACATTGTGATACAAACCAACCTCTGTTTGGTTGTTTCGCTTGCCTTGATAAAGTTCTGATTTCCAGACATATCCCGTTTTAGATTCTGCCAAGTTCCAACAGTTCAATCCCCATTTGTGGGGCTTATTTGGTTTGTACACTTTCATGGCAGTACGTCCTTTGAATGGGATAATTGTTTCATCGACAGACACTTCTCGATCTGGGTAATAGGCTGTCTGCCATCGAGCCACAATCATGTCCATAACCTCTTTTATTTTTCCCCGTCTGTCATGATTCTCATCCGCAGGTGTAGTGAGTTGGGCATTGTCCGTGCAATGAAAAAAGGTAAGAATCAGGTAAAATCTATCCTGTGACATGATAGATCTTATGCCAGGTGCTTCCAATGTCCACTCAGTGGTCCAGTAAAGTTCGTAGTTAGCACGACGGTCAATACCCATCAACAACATAATGGCAAGAAAAGCTTTCATTTCATTGGCTTGGACTTCTTTCCATTTCTTGAATCGTGAATGTTGGCTGAGATTCTCCATCCCTCCTTTGCTTGCAATTGTTGTTGCAGCATATCGGTTTGTTTCATGAACCAGCAGATCAATGACCTCCCCATCAAAAAAATGGGAAAAAATCCCATATTCAGTTGGTTCTTCATCTGCATCATACAGCAGCTGGCCCTGCTGATGGCTGAAATTTGTCAACCAGTCGTCTTCGTACGCCCTCTGCAAGGCCTCTTTCCATGCAGCATCATCATCGGCCTTTGCCACACGATGCCGATTTTCAGCAGGGACGTCGACAGGATCCGACCCACCAATGCTGCCATTTTCCCCCGGTAAATCATTATCATTACACGTACCTTCACTGGCTTCATCGTCGTCTGAACCGCTCACAAAAGGCTCTTCAAAGTCCGAATCTCCAGAGTCAGAGTCTCCAAAGATCTCCCCAAATGCTTCATTGACATCCATTGTGCGCGCCTATTGTTTTAGCAGTGGTCGTAGCACAGAATTCCTCGGTAAATAACGAGAAATTTTCTAAGAAAAGTACGCTTCTTTACAAGTGAAAATCGTCGTTCATGTAAACATCTTGTCTGAAAGTACCCGGATAAAGGTCAGGGGTCAGTATATTCCAAGAACTCTTTCACTGAACATGCATAATGCATATCGGCGACTGGAGTCGCCGACAGCGTGCAGGGGTATTTTTAACTGGGCGACTGGAGTCGCCGATAGCGCGCAAAGGGTTAAACACGTGCTACAGTCTGAGCTCAGGGCATTTTCAAAACGAGTGGATTAGGCTCAGTCATCGGCTTTGCTGATTCCAGCCATTTGATGCAGCATTCCAAACTGACTGGAACTAGCAAAACTGAAAACCAAGCCTAACCCATTCATTTTGAAATGCCCTTAAGTTCCATACCGGTCACATTCTGGCTACAAAGTACATGTACATACATGTACAGTACATCATGTATGTGCAGACAGATTCTGGTGAACTCGCCTTGCTCTAAACACTCACGAAGACGTGTTCTGTGATCACGCATCGATTTACATGGAAAATACCAGAACAATGTGAATGAAATCATTCAATAAATGACACTAAGAAAGTGGAGAGGCTAAGGTAGGATCATCTCTGTGTGCAAAAGAAATTGCACCCACGATAAGTGGGTGCGCCGATAATTTTCAGTGCGCTGACATGAAATTGCGCATACGGATGTGTGGTTAAGGATGGAGCGGGAGTGAGAGTCCGTGCCACACTGGTGGGGCTAAACATATCCATACATGCACCCTTACCTTGGTAAGTTGAACGACACGTTCAACGAGAGCTTTACGACTGGTCTTCGATTGAGCTACGACTGTCTCCACTTCCCTCAAACTATCAGGTGAAATGAAACTCCAGTCTTTTAGATTTCTTACGAACTCATCTCTCCTGAACCTACCAAGCACTTTCCGAAGGCTGAATTCAATATTTGCGTTTATCATGGTCGATCGTGTGAGGTTAAAATTGGGGGAAATATGTTCAAATGATGGAACTTAGACGGGACAGTTCGTGAAAGTACGCGCTTGTTGATAAATAATCAGGTTCTCAAATGCCGTATGATACGAACTTCGCTATTTTACGTCTGGGTATCGGGTATCCCCATACTTAAGCAGCAATATCGCAACCGGGGAAAGGGTACTTATGATAATTTTATGCTGACGTCTTTTTAGCCATGCGTGGAAGGTGGTAGCCGTACGTCACAGAAGTATGCACACATTCAATTCGCGGCTAGCTGCTTTCTGCACTTGGGTAATCTGAAGAACCAGATCTTTTTTCTTTGGAATCTGCACTTTGTCTTGTCGCACAACCCCAAACACAAGAACTGGATACCAATTCTTTCCTTATTACTCCAAGCTATGACCAGGTTCAATGCATATAATGGTGATATGTGTACCTACATGTACAGTACGTGTACTGTACAATGTACATGTACGTATTCAACATTGATTTATTTCTAATATTTATCTAGGGTATAACTTATTCACCATGTGGTGGTCTTCCATAAAGTCCTGACTTTGACTATGTTAAAATTATATATACATAAATAAAGCTTAATGGAAAACTATACAAATTATATGAAACTAAAAACTCACACTTGATAAATTAAAATAATCTAAAAACCAAAACTGGCCCAAACAGAAAACAGTAAAACTCGTCTAAAATCATACAAAATGATAAGAGATTGAAACAAACATTAAACGTAAAAGTATAATATTACATACAAGAAAACAATACACACCATGCCAAACTCACGGGTTTTAGCAACTTTATATCAACTTGATTTTAATTGTTGTGTCCAGTGCAGCTCTTCTAAAACACCAAGACCCTTCGTAACCAGGCTTGACCAGTTTTCAAGACGTGACCGTTAACCATAACATCAAAATTCTCATACTATTTAGTTTACGCCGAGATCCAGCATTGCCGTTGTTTTATCTACGTTTAGCACCAGTTTATTGGCATCAATCCAATAAATATTCATCACCTGACATACACCATTACTCAGTTAATTTTGGTTTGATCTCGTCAACATGCGTCCCACTTTTAGAATGTAAGCGTAGTATCGTCAGCATACATATTGATGGCTCCGTCTGTAACTGAGTTAGGCAAGGTGTTTACAAAAATAGAAAAAAGCATTGGACCCAAAATGGATCCGACCTTGTTGAACACCTGTTTTCAAGTCCAGTGTTCGTGAGGTAGCGCCCTTAGAGAAAACTCTCTGCGTAAGTTTATCGAAGTACGATTTAAACCATCAGTACGTGTTAATAAATGCACAGGTTGGCTCCAAAAACACAACAAACTTTAGGTCCAGACCAGTAAATAAGTTGCCATAGATAACAGTGATAAATGTCCACACTTCAAAAAATCAGGAAAAATACTCACAAGTTTGGTGTTCAAGACACACATCATAGACACAAGCCACGAAATGCTCTAATAGCAGAGAATGTTCTACAAATCGGAATTCGGTCCGCGCAGGCAAACCCGGTTATGTACTGGCCTGCACTGCAACCTTCATACCAGTTATGATCATAGAGAGGCCACTTACATTTATATACTAAGAAACTGCGATCTCGCGTGCGCACAGGAAAAATCACAAATCGAAGTCCTTTTACAGAGTCCCACTTAGATAGAAGCCAATAGCAAAAACGATTTAAAGGGATTTTCTGAGAAAAAAATTAACAAAGCCAGAAAATCTGAGAGAAAATGATGATCAAAGTCACGTCCCTGTACCTTTTTAATGGCCCGCTCGCACTTCTTGCCACCAAGGCCATTTGTGCGCATGCGTGCATAATTATAAATTTATTAGCGAAACGAAACTTCTAGAGAACGAAACTAATATGTAGGATGAAACTAATATATATATAGGACGACAGTAATAAATACAGAACAAAACTAAAAATATAGAATGAAACTAAAAGATATAGAACAAAAGTATTAAATACAGAACGAAACTAATAAATATAGAACGAAACAAATAAATATAGAATGAAAGTAATAAATATATAGAACGAAACTCATAAAAATAGGACGGTACTAGTAAATATACATGTAGAACGAAACTAGTAAATAGGACGAAGCGCCGCCACCTCCACGCCAGACCGGTTGTGATATAGATCAAAATTTAAAATATATAGAACGAAAACGTAAAAATATATTATTATAAGACAAAGCGCCATCTACCGACCGGGGAGGGGGGCGCTATCTGGGCGCAGTCCACGGGCGTGTATAATAAAATCTGGACTTGCAATGCCCTTAATCAGCTTATAGAGTCATTGAATCCACTCGCAGCCATTTTACCGAGCCGAATAAAAAGCTTTCCTGGCAGGCCCGCCTTTGTTCTTCCTGACGTTAATAGAAGGGAGCCAATTAACCCACGCTTTTGTATTCGGCTCGGTAATTTATAAAATGGCCCCTGGTTTTTCATCCAATATAGGGTCCAGTCCACTAATTCATCAAGCCCCATTGAAAAGAATGTAAAATCAGCACCGTTCAGGGCCCAATAGCATGCACGCCAACATCCCTGAGATTTCTGAAACACAAATGAAATTCTTGTTTGGTCACTTATCTTTCAATTTCTTTTCAATTTTTTGTAGGTTAACCAATTACATTTTTAATTATTCCCACAAAACAAAATCACCCCCCCCCCAAAAGCGATTTTTCCGAAGTCTGATTGCAGCCATTTTTCAAGTGGCAACCCTCAACTTTCTCGGGCACTTAGAATCATTTTTCAACCGTAGTTTTCAGCCCTTCTGCCCTCATATGAAAGCTCAAAGACCCAGGCTCAAAGACGATTTACACAATCTCACCATTTTGGGGGCCAAACAATCTCTTTTTTCAAAAGATACTGCGGGTGGGGGGCACTTTTAATGCTAATGAGCTGGTCAGAAATTCTCACTTGAATTAGTGGTCTGCACCCCAAAGGCGATGCAAGTCCAGGTTTTTTTTATATACGTCAGGCCGGGTATGGCCATGAATAATGCAACACATGACGTAAATATGAATAAAACAACGTGTGATGTTGAATAAAAATGCACGAAATGGGACGAAAGAAATCACTACCAGCTGACTTTTGATTCAGTAACCAAGTTGCTGTGCTGTGAAGTGGCAACTGTCCAGTGTATATTACATATATGCAGCAAGGTATGAGACGGAGAGAACCCCCTCCCCCTGCTTTGTGTTGGTCATTGTCTCGCAGGAATCTGGGGAATTCCCTTCAGACATCTTGGGGGATGTGTTAGGTAACAATAGTCTGGAATGTGTAAAGGGATTGGACATGTTGGGGGGGTACCCCATTTCTTGCTGGGTATAGTATATTAGTTTCATCTATGTTAGTTTCGTCCTCTTTTATAGGTTTTGTCCTTTTCCTCAATTTTCGTCCTCTATTCATTAGTTTCGTTGTTAATATGAGTTTTGTCGTATATTTATTACTTTTCGTCCCATATAAATTACTGTTGTGCTTTAAATGTACTTTTTGCCTATTGTGTCCCAGAAAAAAACAAACCCTGAGGAAAGGGGTTAATATGCCCAAACCATGAGACATGATCATAATGTATAATTTAATATAAAGTTAATTATGCACCGACACCCGGCTTCCGCGTGTCCGCCTTCCCTTTCAATGCAGAGTTCCGAACGGCGGCGCATGTCAGCCAATGCAGGGTCATGTCGTAAGATGTCAACCTCCTGTGAATGCGACCTCGTAAGTTTTGGATGTTACGGGTGGACTGCATGGTGGAAACTTTGTCCTTCAGGTACCCCCACGCAAAAGTAATTACACATAGTGAGATCTGGAGAACGGGGCGGCCATTCAATTGGATGGTTAAGAGCAATTACTCGATCTCGGAACAGTTACCGTAGGAGATTCCTTATAGCGATGAGCCTGTGTGAGGAAGCCCCGTCTTGGGCCCACCACATATGTCGGAAAACACCATTTTCATGCCGTTGAATATGCATCTTCCCAAATACTGCCTCGTCACCTATTGTCAACCATTCAAGAAAACTTTCATTCGCCTGACAGCGTTCCAGGAGCCATTGAACAAACCGTTCCCGTCTCCTCCTGAGGTCTCCACGCAAAAGTTGGTGGCGGATGTGCATTCGGTATGGATGGAACTGCAGGTCTAACTGCGCTTGCGGTTAAACGAAGAATGGAACAGTCCAAGTCCATTCCTCCTGCAACTGGTTCCCCTTGGCTGTTCGACAAGTTGCTGTCGAACTGCAGCAACGTTTTCAGGACTTCGCACTGTGTGCCTCCTTTCCGAATGACCCTTATTCAAATTAAAGCTTGTCCCACGTTCTCGGTATTTGCGCACATTTTCTGAGATGGTCGACTTTGCCGGTGGATCCCTATCAGGGAACCTTCCCTAAATGCAACTTGGGTGGCTTGAAAGCTCTTGTTTTCAAGAAATTCCGTTATGACAAACACTCTTTGCTCTTTGGTAAGTTGCACCACTTGCTGTCCTGCTTCGAACACTTAACTGCACTGGCCAAGTCAACACATTTAAATCAGATTATTGCATAACTTGACTCGGAAAGTGACAAGAGGCAATCTTCCCTCATTAACATGACCTTATGTTGTCACTTGCAGGACAAGCATGACAGAGGACATGCTCATTCACTGGTTTATCCAAAGTGTTACAACTGCATGAGTTCGGCATTTGAAGCAAGATACGGGACGGAGAGAGCCCCCCCCCGCGCCCTTGTTTTGGTCGTTGTTTGATCAAAATCTCAGGAATTCTTTTCAGACTTGTTGGGGGATGTTAGATAACAACAGTCTACAGTGTGTATAGGGATTGGAGAGGTAAAGGGGTACCCCTCCGTCCCATATCTTGCCTGGTATAGAGTTCGGATGCACCATTTTCAAGACAATGGTGTTCAGTCATGCATGACAGGAGGGAAACCATCAAGGCATCATTAGACTTGAAGAATACTGCTTCAACTTCAGGTTTCGGAGATCCTTATCATATCTCATGGTTTGGGCATATTAACCCCTTTCCTCAGGGTTTGGTTTTTTTTTTGGGGGGGGGTCCCCTGTAGATTGGTTTCATACCTTTTGTAATAGCTTTGGCCTCTATATACTTCTTTTGTCCTTTAAATTATTGTTTTGTCTTGAATTCATTTCACTGTCGTCTCACATATATTAGTTTCGTCATATATATTCATATAATATTATTTTTGTTTGATTTCTTTTAAGGGAGTCATAAAGGGCGTCTCACAGATATGTTTGAATTTCGATAGGTATTATTGCAGACACAATGAGCTCATATCAATCGTAATATAGTAATAAAAGCAATCTTAGTCGTTAGGTTTAAAGTTTACAAATTAAAGGAAAGAGCTGAGGACCTTTTAAAATTATACTTCTATAAACTTGTTTGCAAACAATTGAAAATACTATAGAAGAAATACATGCACAGAAATTTCATTGTGGAGTGTTGTTGTTTTCGTAAATTTCTTTCTTAACAGTGACAGAAAGCAATTAAAGCTGTATGACATAAAGAACAATACATTTTGGTAGCACCCTGACATGTGATACAAAAGGCATATGGCACCGGATACAAAGGTTTCTTTTTCTCTTCAAATACCTCAATTTATTAAAGACCGCAGGTCTATAAAATAAAACGCCTTTAAATTTGATAAAGTGGATCAAACCTAGATTATTTCTTGTCAACTATTTGTTACACAATTAAAATGCATGTTTCCAGCTTCGAAAATATACTGAAACAATAACAGAATCCCGAGAGAGTAAAAATCAGAGCAGATTTTACTTAGAGTTATATACAACTTAAATGAGCGTGAACATTAAGAAGCAAAATAGGCTTTAGTACAGTAAGATTAAATCATGCCGGGTTTAAAGGCAAAGTAAGTAAAACGGCGGGGACCCGTCGAGTGGGCCAGGCGGGTCGGGCGGGGCGAGTTGGCTAGGGACGTATTGGTAAAGAGCAAAGTGGCTTTTTAACCTGCTTAAATTCCCGTCGTCTGATTGGCGGATCGTTGGTCACGTGTCACTGAATTATTTGTTCTAGCTTCCCGTTGAATATATCCTGTCACTTGAATGGTTCCCGTCCCATTTAACGTATCTCCTGGTAAGAAAGGGGAAATTCGGATCACAATGATACTCGATAGGGACCCCAATTGAAGAAAAGCGGATTTATGCAGGTATAGTGTATAAAGCAATAATCAACGTTCACATCCGTGCAAGTGCATGATGAGCATGATGGTGATCATAGACAGATGAAAATGTTCAAACCCGCAAGGCTAATCATAAACACACATTACTGGTATAAACTATTATAATATGTTGCTAGACTGAGAAGGCCGTGCATATTTTTGGCACAAAACGGTGGGGAAACCCGACTTGAATGAAAGCTATCGTCGTGACTCCAGGAGTCCGTCAGTCAAGCTGCAAGAGGGAACTTGAAATTCCAACGCATTGCGTTTACGTTCGCACAGACGGCAAGACGTTAAAGGCTGTTACTTTTCCAGGGGGATTACTTGCTAATGGAAGTACATGTGCATTCATTTAATGCTAAACAAAAATAAAAAATAAAATATATATTAATTATTAATGACAGAAAATACATATGTCCTAAAACAGGATGCTGATAAGTACAAATGCGCGAAATTTATGTCGTGAAAACGCCTTGTTAGCTCGATATTATGGTGTAGGAATATCAACAAACTGCACCGTAGCAACCAATGTACGATTCCCAGACTGCGCCGCTCCGTCACTCCTTTGTTTCATTGGTATTTCCGATTTCGAAGAGATGCGGTCCAGACTATTGAGATCGAGTAGTGTGATTTGTGTCAACGTCAGTGGTGTGAGTCTTTGTAATTTCGATTGAATTTTCGCAGAAAGCCAATCATGGTAAGTTTCTTTTCTATAACTGAACATTAGAGCCTATATTGCAGTATTTGTTTCTAGGTATGGTACCGAAATATAACAGATATTGCAGAGTAGGTCCCGGAAAATAGGCTATGGTTAGGTCACCGGCAATCGGCATACAGGCATTACATGTAGGCCTACCGGCGTTGCATGTACTTGTAGGCCCTACAGTTTGTACATACATGGGTGGACATGTACACGTACAGTCTGTAGTGGGCTGGGTGTCGGTCTCTGTTTCCACTTTGCCCCATGTCACTTCGCCCCTTCCCCACTTCGCCCCATCCCCACTTCACCCCATCCCCACATCGGCCGGCTACCACTACGCTCAATTTCCACTTTTCCGTGCTTGAACGTGGAAACTCTCTGGGCCTGGCACATCTGGGTCTGGCACAAATAAGGCACCTTTCTTGTAGTGTGGATTGACATTGTGACAATGGATGTGATAATAACATTGGAACGATTGACAGAAACGGAGTTATTCAAAATACCCCAGAATACCCCGCCACTCTAAAAAACGACCCCTAGAATGACTGGTTATGTGGGTACAAGGTGAAAATCCCTTAAGAAGAGTGTGACACTTTAAGCTGGCTACAAGGTTACAAAACTAACCATGCAAATTTGAATTCACCATGTGTCATGTGTTAAAACACTCACACTTTCCCCTCAAAATTTCCCTCGAACATGTCAAACTTCAAAACCTTGCCCTTTTTTGAAAACATTAACCCTACAGTTATTGAGCATGATGTCACAGTTATCTACATGTACCAAGGTCAATTCAACAGTAAGAATATAACTCTCCCTTCTATCATAGGAACAGGGTCCCCAAATTTACAGTCTCCAAAGTCTGTCCTGTAGTCTTCTTTGGATCCCCCGTATGTACATGTACATGTATGTAGGCTAGGCTACATTGTGCGTCTTCTCTTCCATTTCAATCCTTTCGTTTGAGCCACTAGGCCTTCTTTTGTGAATCCATTTCCAACAAACTTGACTTTTAAAGACACAAATAAAAATGCATGTCTCTCCTTTCCGTGGAACCCAACAAAGATTTATCATAATAAAATTTTGGATTTGAAATATGCCGTGTTTCAAAATCGGTTGCTAACATGTCGGTGAAACATTTGAAATTATCAGGGTTGTTTCGATACATGAACATGTACCACATTTACTCCCCTTTTAAAAGAATGAGTTACATGTGAGGCACTATTGGTCCAAAAGGTTCAGGTACAGTACATGTAGTCACTAAATTACCAGGGTACTTGTAGATCGTCTTGTTTGGTAGACAGGGGGAACCTAGTCTCTGAACCTACTGGATTCAGATTGCACATTGTTTGTGTTGTAGCTTTCCTGTGGCATGAAGGACTGTGTTACATCAGTTACATGTAGGATCCATGCCTTCCTATGTGCTGTAGTATATGTACATGTATCCTCTCAAAACTTCCCTTAGGTGGGGGGATGTAGGATTTTCAGAAACAGGGTGGCACAAACTTAGTGGGTTAAATGGGAGTGAGCAGTGTGAAGCCCGTAGTCACAACTTAATGTACTGCAGCCATTAGTCAATGTAACTTTTTTTGTCATGCAGACTGTTAGAGGGGTATGCCCAGCACGCCTCCCCTCTAAATCCACCAAGTGCAGTTAGAGTTCTAAATATCCGCAGTGCAGGAGCAAAAGGGGCCATTTCTCATTTTGGCCAATCAGAATCGAGATCACGGACAGTCAAAACCTAGCACATTGTCCACCCAGTGCCTGCTTTCGTCATGCCAACAGGGTTTACTTAACATTGGCAAGTATTGAAAAGGCCTCCTAACTACACTTTGTCTGTCCCACTTTACAGAGTGAAGTTGAAGAAAGCCTGAAAAGGATTTCATCCCACAAAGGAGTCATTGGCATTATTGTTGTCAATTCTGAAGGTGAGCATTATATACCGGTATCTTCATGCTCAAAGAAGTTTCTTTGATCTGTCTACCAAGAAAAGTATTATGAAGAAAATAAGTGTGATATAGATAAATAGGAATACCGTAGCTGAATAATGTGAGCAGGCTACATGTACATGTACATGTAGGCTAAAAGTAAGTATTCACGGACAGGTGCGTTTTCATACAAACAGCTTAACGTTTTTTAAAAAATGTGATCACATAATGTACAGTAATCACATGTAGAGAGTTTATTTATTGGAGCCAACCTTGTTTTCTTATTTTTCTTTTACCTTCTTTTTTAGGTATTCCTATCAGGACAACCTTGGATAATTCCACTACAGTGCAATATGCTGGCCTACTCCATCAGCTGACAGCCAAAGCCCGTAGCCTGGTCAGGGATATTGATCCCCAGAATGACCTGACCTTCCTGCGCATCCGCAGCAAGAAGAACGAGGTCATGGTGGCACCCGGTAAGATGGCCAGCTGGGCAGTTTTGACATGTTTGGCACAGTTTCCTCTTTTCACAGCCCTGTCATCAACTGAAGCCATGTCCAACTTTACCTGGCTTTGGCTGGAGATAATGTATGGGTTTGTGGTAGCTGCTGGCTAGCGGCTGCAGTCATCACTTATAGCCATACATGTATGTGTTGTTGCTAGCCATAGCCATTGAATTCAATCCTGCATGTACCGGTACGTTTACCTTTGGAATGTTCCACAAATTTTGAAAGTAGCATCAGTAATAACATTGCAAGAAACCTGTTTCTCCATACCATGGGTGCACATACGTACAATGTACATGTACTGTCATTCAGAGAGAGTCTGGATGATGCCATGATATGAATAGTTACTGTACATGTTCATATTTCTGAAGTGCTAAGATAGAATATTGCTATATTATGAAAGCCATAGTAATATCCAGTCATAATATATGATGAATTTTTGGTTTACATGGAATTCAACATTCCTCATTAGTTGCTCATTAGTATTTGCTCATTGACTTCCATGTATCAACAGATCGCAACATCCAAACATATTGAAAAAATATTGGCCTTTTGACATGCTGCCAGAGCTTTTTAAAAGAGTCTCATTGTAACAATAAACTCAGAGAGAAATTAAGTGCTATTTGTCCAAATCCCTCCAAATCGTTGATGCAGTTTTTTTTTTGTTCATCTTTCTGAGCAAGTTGCTCGGAACAAAATTTCAAATGCATGATTTCAAACCAATGACCAGTGACTACAGGGACCCTGATTAACAAGTTTGACATGTGATTTATTTCTCTGCTCTTCTTTTTCTCTCACAGACAAAGAGTACCTGTTGATTGTGATCCAGAGCTCCACTGATTGATCTCGTTCAGTCTTGTTCATTTTGTACAGACAGAGAATGCCCCTTTTGCTTGTGTAAATACCACTTTCCTTTCAACCTTTCAGTGTGATACCCATATATTTGACTGTTAGATCTTGTAAAAGTGCACTATTGTATCCTTGGGTGTAGGATCTGATACCGGTAGAGGTTGATATTCAAACCTGGATGTCAAAATGTGATTCAGACAGGAACATGGCGTGATCAAGCTGAACCTTGCACAAAAGTCGAGGCAGGTTGACACTTTGTAAAAGTGAAGTTGTGATGTTGAATTAGCGTCAGATGCGAACTTCCCAAAGAAGTTAGTCCCAGTGAATTTCTTGAATCTTTTTGACCTTGATTTCCTTTGGCTTTTACTTGTAAGAAGTGTGAACTGGTCTTTGGCAGATAAATGGTTTTCAGCCAAATGAGAACTTTCTCAAGATTGCATGAATTCCGACATTTTTGTTTTTGCACATTTACATTAATGATTTGATTTGCTTATCTGTAGTCTTTTTAATTTTTTTTTTTATTTATTGAAAACAATACAGTTTCTTCCATTTTTTTCTCTTAATCTATGAAGAAGGATTTTTAGAAATCAGTGAAAGAAAATAATAGTTTGTAGTTTTGATTTGGATATATTTCCAGGGGTGGTGCATTCCCTTTCTGATGCCAACCTACCCAATGAAATCTTGTCTTTTGGCCAAAATCATAGGTTTAAAAGCATTTAGTGGACATATAAAATAGCTGTCATTGAACATTGGATACGACTACGGTAATTCTTTACTGTTCGAGATATCGGTAATTCATTCAACTTTTTTTTTTTAAGCTCGGCCCATTTGCATTTGTGGATGATAATTACAGCTTCGCTGAATGAATCATTATTTGGAGACAGATATTGTTGACTTCATTGTTAGTTTTCACGGTTTTACTTTGATTAAATCCACTGTATAAGTCTTTACAGTAATCCAATGACATATTCGTTTTATCTCAAGAAATAAAACTCTGTGACTTATTTGTTTTGCTTTGAACTTGAGATGAAATGAAGCGAAGGACTAATTGCTTGGTGGTGTTTATGTATTTGGTTTGAAAAGTATTACAATTCTCTGTAGCTCATTGTTGATTTGAGTTCCCGTACATGTATGTTGATTGAAATAAACCTTCAGCATAATCAGTCAACTAAACCAGATCTGTTCACATTTCAGTTTTTTGTTAAAAAAGAACTTGAACAAAAAAGTTGCAGGGGATTTCTGAAATGTTGGGTGCAATTGATGCATGATTTTTCAGTAATCCCACCATTTGCCAATTGCCTTCTCTTTCTTATTCAAGGTTGTGAAAAATGGTGTAGGTATTTCATGCGGGATGAGGTGATCATGCAGACTGGCTGATCACGCCCAATGTGGTATGCAAAAGTAACACAATTACTTCAACAGAAAATGCCAATTAAGGTGAGGTGATGAGACAGTTTGGCTCGCTTGGAACACGGTGAGGCACGTAGACTTTTTGTTGGGTCTGTACGTCATCGTGGACTGATTCGTCAAGAGGTTGAACGGAGACCTTGCTGCTACCTCCACAAATCATCAGTGACCACTGACCAGTAAAAACAGAATTGTCTACAAGAGTGCTGTAATAGCATATCTGAACACTGTGTGAGCAAAGCTGTCTAGATAGTGGATACCAGACCCGTGGCTTCTGACTACTCTACGAATCAAGGGTCCGGTATCACCCAATGTCTGCGTGACCAAGACTGAAGGAATTTTTCCAGCTTCCGGAAATTGCTGAATTATTCTGAAGTCATCCTGTTTTTATTCAGCACATTCGGATGGTGCCGTTGATCATTCCCGGCCGGGTACTTAGGTATAGGTTAGCTGTTGAACCATGGAGATACATGTAGCTCTATGGTTGAATGTAAACTCCGCAAAAATCTCCCTAGAGGAGAATCTAGGAAGAATCAGGACCAGACGACGACTGGAAAATGCCCACACCAACAGGGTGCACCACCAGTAAATCGAAACACCCGAACTGTCAACTGTGACCCGTGCATCATGGTACTGGTGAACTCGGTCCGTAACCAACTCGATTCCAGTCAACTCGGTCCGTAACCAACTTGGTTTCAATCAACTCAGTCCCAAGTTAACTCGGTCCCAGGTCAACTCGGTCCCAAGTCAAGTCGGTCCCAGGTCAATTCGGTCCCAGGTCAACTAGGTCCCAAGTTATCTCGGTCCCAAGTCAGTGTCTGAGATCGTTAATAAGTTCATTGGGCGGTACCATGATGATCGGGCCACTTCGCCCACAACTGCACAAGTCTGACAAGATGCCAAAAATCTAACCATATACTTCCTACATTGGGCATTTAAGGCAGAAACCAATCAAAGCTTCAATATAAGCCAATAAAGTCAACAGAAAGAAATGCCCCTGAATGGGGCTGAGAGCGCCATCATTTGTCAAACAATTTATTTTCTTATTTGTGTGAAAGTGTGAATAGAGTCCATGCATGCCGCATGGGTACATTGTTAGCGGAGTAGAGACTGTCGAGCACCACTCATAGGCCTAATCTAGCACAGCTCCATACGAAACATACAGCATGCCAGCAAATACAACACTCGATCGACTGCAAAAATATTCTAAGAGGTATACATTTTCAATCTAGCAACTTTTAAATGGAACCAAGATGACTTGGGACCGAGTGACTTATAGGAACAAGTTGACTCAGTAGTGGGTGATGCCTGACCTAAGATTTTTTATCAAGAGTCATCAGGGAATCTTTGGGCAGAGAACCAGACTAAGCACAATACAAAATGCCGGCCACGTTGTAGTTGCAGAATTCAGTCAGAAAGACACGGTTTGCGCACACTTCCAAATTACAATAAGGCATAACGCCCTTCGGGGGGGGGGGGCGGCTTCCAATGCCTATTGAGGGCGCTGTACTTTTTTAGAGCAGTCAGCTGTCGCGCGCTGTCGCGGTCGTCAGCAGTGTATATGTACGTGTGTCGCAGTGTTCGTATATACATGTACATGTGACTCGAGAAGTACATCCATTAGACAGTTAGAGGCACCTTTATCCCCCCATCATCACGATAAAGTAAGTTTGATAGGTCTATTTATTATTAAGTAGCATCTCAGGCCCCTCTTTCAAGTCTTTCTTTTCTCTTTTATTACTAGCCTACATGTAGCACTAGGGCCTAGTACTAGTAGTATGTATGGTTCATACATGTATCATTGCATTGTAATTTGTATGCAGTTGACAAACACTGTTCACTGTTGTTTCTGTTGGAAGTGATGCTTGGTGTATGTACCGGCACCAGCTTAATTGTGCTGCTTTCTGAGTCAGTCACACAGATTAAATGGTCCTTCCTAACAATTCCATGTATTATGATTACCGAAAATGGGTCACTTGGGAGACATTCCCATAGGAACGTTCACAAAATTTACCGTCCCATAATTCAATAGTCCCTAATGACCGATGTCTCCCTAATGTTGAAAAATTTACCACAAAATGTCTCCCAAGCGACCTATTTGGAAATATTTTTGATCATGCAATAGATCAGAATACATTCAAACCTTGTTAATACAACATTATTCTTATAACAAGGAAATTTTTAGGTCTCATTCCTTGTTTTTTGTTGTTTTCATTCCTGATAATACAAGGTTCCTGTTATCATGGTTATAACAGGGTAATTTGCCAAGTCTGAAGGAACTCTTATTAACGAGGTTCGACTGATCATATATCCATCACTCAACCCTAATAAAAAAAATGAATGACAAATTTGCAGAAAGCCTATTAGGAGAGAGTTTCATATACGTGTACATGTACAGACATCACTCCATTTCTCCTACAATGAATTATCAGCCATCAGAAAGCGATAACATGTCCTGATAAGTCAAAGTTTAGCAGGGAAAATTTGGGGAAAAAACACATAATTTTCAGACCAATTAAGGTTTGCACACAGGGTGTCAAATGATGCCAAATGATGTCCATGTATGGAACCTGCCTGATATTTGGAATTTTTTTCAGTTCCTTTGTTTACAAATGCAGTTAACAGTAACCTTAAATTCCACCTTGTAGGGTACTATAACAGCATTGCCAAATGTGCAAAGTGTTACAAATGCCTGGGGTAGTCTGATCCCGGAACATCAGCCATGAGTATGAGGCGACGGAGATCCCACAAGAGCCCAAGCCACGACCATAGCAGGACAAGCACACCGTCTCCAGCACGGAGTGGCTCGGTCGCATCATTGTCTTCAGGCTCACCCTCTGTACAAGCACTCAGTTGCCCCCCTCAAGGTACATGTACGTGCATGTATGCTAGTGAAAGAGAACTCAAAAAAGTAATGGTGCCATGCTTAGTGTGGCTCTTTTCAAGATGCACCACAGAGACGTGAGGGCCAGGGCTTTCACCAGCATTTGGAAGTTCATCCATGTACAGTGTGTAGGAATCTAGATTTCCTCAGATTTGAAATCAGGGTAGTCAAGTTGCTTTTAAGCTTGATGATTTTACTGGCATGCACTGTACGGTACCTCTTCAGTTTTTCTCAGTAGGGTGTCTGATTTGACCCACATGTTCATAAAAATGTCATGCTCAAGCTGAAACCTGACATTGAACGTACAATACTGAACCTACATGTACGTGTGGGGCTGAGGCAGTGCCAGGACAATCACACGTTTAACGTACATGTGTCTCTTACGAGATAAACTTAAGTTGGTTTAAAATGGTTGGGCCCTGCAAATCTGCCATCTTTTGCAACAAGTGTATTCAATGGTTCCTGCTAACAGCCCAATCACACAAACTTCAACAGGTCTTTACATGTGCCGGGTACCTGCGTAAGTTTGTTTGATTGGGTATAGTACCAGTAGGCCCATTGCTCATCGTAAAGAGTATGGATCGACTGTGCCTAATCAAACAAATTTACACAATATCATTGTGCATAAACTGTATCCATGCCCCCCAAATATAATGAGATGAATGACCCAACTGCTGGGCTCATGGTGAGCTGCTTATGTGTTCCCTACCCCTGATTCCCCTGGGTCTCTTCTCAGGTGAGGGTTAGTGCAAGGTCATGCTACACTCCATTGTGTCCTTCATTGTATTGCATTAGAAACACACTCTCATAAAGAGTGGGTGTTATATATTGAGTCTATGGGTAAACCACAATACCTTGGGAAAAAGTCACAGAGCTACAGCACCCACTCAGTCAAAATTCAGCAGGGTACGTGCAGGCCCACAGTACTCATTCATACAGAATTAAACACCAGATACATGTAGTAAGCTACGAGTACCCAATGCCACAAACTCACACACTTTACTGGTGTTGAATTCTGTGTGGTTAGTGGAAGGTTAGGGTTACACATTTGCTTGTTTGCATATTTATTTTGCTGAAAGGTGTGCTTATATTTACTGTGCTTTAATCTTGTGCACTGTGGTACAGGCACTGAGTCAGAACGGCGTGTGAAGCTTGCCACCATCCACAAGGCCCTGATAGCAGATCCTGTGGATGTGGCCATGCTGCGCAAGCTGGCCATCAGCAAGGGGGGCCTGCTGACTGATGACGTGCGCCGAAAGGCCTGGCCTAAACTTCTCAATGTCAATCTGTTTGATGTTCCCTATAAAAAAGGTGAGCAACATGGGCGTGTTGTTCAGAACTTCACCCATTGCACACAGGGCAACTCCGTCCATTGCTCAATTTATTAAGCAACAAGAAATACGAGAGGACACTTAGGTTTTTAATTGCTTTGAGTGATGAACTGAAGTTGTAGGGAAACCAAATTGCACTGTGAAACCAATGGGCAGTTATACATGTACATTTGGCAAGCAGTACATATGTATTTCCATTTCAAGTCCAATTAAATGTGTAACAACCAGTGTTAAAACTTTGAGATGATTTCCTTGGAAATGTTTGGGCAAATTTGTCTTTGTGTACACCTCAAAGAGTGGTCTTGTCAAATGTCCTCTTTAATTTGATATCATACCGGTATTTAAGGTAGTGGTTCGTGCAATTTTAGAGATTTTACAAAATTCCGCCTTTCAGCCATATCCAGTTTAAGTTACTCATACTTTTACTCTGCATGTTGGATTCTATTATTTTTGGCTTGACTTAAAAGCTGTACACATGTACATGTACACAACATGTACATGTATGTATGAGAACTTGCGTCCTGATTGTGCCATGCATGTACATGTACATGTACCTGGTGTATGTTTCTTTCGTGTCATTTTTTCAGACGTGAATATAGAAAATCACAGAGATTATCACCAGGTTGTGCTTGATGTGAACAGGTCGCTCAAGAGATTTCCAAAAGGTAAAAATTATTTATTAACCTTGACCTTCTTGGCCCTCATGGCCAAAATGCAGCTTCAGTCCTTCAGAATCATCCAGCTTTTGTGAATAACGTTCTTTCAAGGGTGACCATGGTGACCACTGCCTCAATCTTCCACACTGCTCTGTCAATTCCTGTCATTATGTTGAGGCAGTGTGGATGATTTTACACGTGTACGTATGATCTAGGCCTGAATTTACGCACCGTCTCTGAATTTACATGTATGCAGGGCTGAGCATAAGTAACAGAAGGTCATTTAACCCAAGGCCTTGGCTCAGTGCATCCTTTGCAATCAGCCTGAGCCACGCTTCCAAAACTTCCAACACCACCCAGAGGATTTGGAGGATTCAGGAAGGTTTGGCATGTTAGAATTAATGAGCTACAAGCCTGGAGATTTTTAGAACTCCTCTAGGAGTTTGGGGAGGATTTTGCCGGATAAGGGCAGGCAACCACCAGGGTACCTTACACAGGATCTGCCCCCTTAAATGTTGGTAATTGCTTTTATTTTCAGTAGTGGAGTTTTTTAGAATTCAAGAAGACTGCTGGTATATTTGTCTGTTGGGTTGCACGTAGGGTAGAACCAACTCCGCTAATTCAGATTAACAAATCACTGACATCCTGTAGAACAGGAAATCAGCCTTGTGTCACTCAACATGTACATGTACATGTAGACTTTTGAATGATAAATTTGTCATTAAATTGTTCAGGGTAATAAATGCTACATGTATGTAGGAAGGGTGGGAATGCAGGTATCATTTGAAAAATGTTCAGTACCTTTGCCATGTTGTTTAAACATGTAAAAGTCCCACCCATACCATGGGTGTCACTGAAAACTTTAAACACAACAAACTGTGTTCAATGTAAATACTTGACACAAAGTTCCGGTGATTAATTCATGGTATTCCTTTGATATGACCGAGCAGTAACGTGTCCCGAGAATCAGATTACATTTAACAACCGTTTACCGTTTACAATAAAAAGGCCGAATTGCATCAATCGAACGTCAAACTCTGTAAAAGGTGTGGTTTTGTTTAAATGTTTGGGAAAATCTGTAAACAGAGTTGGAAATTTTTTCGTTTAAACGTTTAAATGTGTAAACATTCTGCCCTTACTATGAAGAAAGGCCAGTGGTGTATTTATGTCATTGTGCAAAATATTGTTATTACAGGTATGCGTGATGACCACAGGGAGGCACTGCAGGGTCAGCTCGTCGATGTCATTGTTCGGGTCCTTATTAAGAATGAGCAGCTGCATTACTACCAGGTGAATAGAGCTGATCAGAAAGGTGGAGTTACTCTGGCCAGTGGGGCTTACCAAGATCCTGATGATAATTAACCACAAAAGCTAAGGCCAGTTCATATTGCATTTTAATGTACAATTTCTTCTTGTCTCCCAGTTTTTTTTTCTTTGTTCATTAGGGGTGCGTGGTTGATTACGTAATTGTGAAAAAGGATGGTACCATTTGCTGACACAACTTTGTATTTTATGCATTTACAGACTTGGGCAAGTTTTAGGAACAATTGTTTGACAAGCAGTGATTAATTTTGCTTGCTACCTACATGTAGGATATACATGTATTTTGTTCACTGGCTGCCAGGAAAAATGGACCTGGAGTCTAAAAAATGGTCGTACGGTAGCTCCAACTTAGCCCTCTCATTGCACATTTGGCAATATCGATTTGAATGTAGCGAAAACTTGTCAAGTCCACAAGAGTTTAACCCATTCGTACGTACCAAAGTACGCTTGTGATTTTTACACTGGTGGTTTTTCATATGCCTTCAGGGGCAAATACTGAGTAACCAGTGTTAAAATGCACGTCGGACAGGGCAAAAAATCCAAAATTAACCCATTCTGCTCTTGTGGCTTTGTCAAAATGTTACGGCTGTGACTGTCAATAAAGCATACCCTTATGGGAGCTTCTGGCTTGCAGCTTCGTTAGCCACTTTCCCTACATGTAGGTACATGTGTGTGCAACTATGTAGCGTGTTCCTATATAGACTTTCTCAGATACACCGGTACCATGATTACTATATCCACGTTGAGTAGAAATACCAGAGCCATCCATGTTGGTACATGTAGGGAGTGTTTATTTGATTGGTAGCGATGCCACCGCACCGCGTGCATTTCATAGGCATCCGTGAACCAGCCAAGTGCAGTTCCTACCACAGGACCAGAGCCTCCGTTGCTAGAAAAATTGCACGCTCTCTTTGTCCAGCTTGGGACCCATATTTCATACACATTTACATCCAGCTGGTTTGCATCTTGTTTTGATCACATAATGCCCCTTTGAACAGGAACCATTTTTGTTCTTGGCGATTTATGTACATGTAGAAGGGATAAGGCCCCTAACCATAAACAAGCCTGTGATGGAAGGTTGCCTCTTCCATAATGAAATTCAGTAATGGGAGACAGCTTCAAGAAATGACATGTAGATTAAATCTCCCCCCCCCCATCTTTTCAGGGTTACCATGATATATGTGTGACGTTCCTGTTAGTCGTCGGAAAGGAGGCCGCGTTTGCACTGATGGACAAGCTGTCTACCCATCACTTGAGGTAACTTGATAGTCAGTCAAGCTTTAATTCAATTTTTGTATGAAAGGAGAGAGACCCATCATAACTTTGACAAAAACTTACGATGAAGAAGGCAAGCAGTAAACCAACAAAGTACCAGGCTGGTTTACCTTATCATAAGTGAAAGGGTGGGGGAAAGTTATGAGACCCCTTTCTACACGTATCATACCCTAACCCACACTGGACTTACCCCTTATCTACATGTAAGGGTACCAACATTTCCAGGGGGGGTATGTGGTATGTATGTTCACCCACTCGTATTACAACATGTACATGTGCATTTGTGTGTGTACGTGTCCAAGCACCTGAAAAGTGTTAGTCATCATCAGTGATGTTTAGTTTTTTACATTATTGCTGGTAGAGATTTTCACAGGGAGGGGTGTTGAATTAAGTAAGGTACATGTACATGTAGACATTGAATGAGTGTTCAAAACTGATGTCTTAATTAAAGTTTTAAGTACTTGTGGGCAGGCACCCAAGCGGGAATGATGGAAGAAGAAAGTTTACACTTCTCTCCTTGCATTTTAATAAAGGGCCACTAACTTAGCACTATTGTTTTGCCATTTTGTGTTAAGATCATTGACGTTTTCTGCATTTGTTACATGTAGATTCAATTTTGATAGAATTGGTGTCCTAATTGCCACAAAATACATGTATCTACAGAAAAATACCCAAAAGATCAACCCCCAGATAAATTGTGTTGATGATACAAGAGATAAGTTTGAGATAGTGAAGAGTTGATGATCTGAAGCAATATTGAGGTGTACCGTGTGTTTCTATTTGTTGCCATGGTTACAGAGATTTCATGGATTCCACCATGGATCGCACCAGACACATGCTGAACTACCTGTTGCCAATCATCAAAAAAGCCAATGTTGAACTGCATGACTTCATGGAAAGGTAGGAAAAAGGAAGAAGATTTCCTATTGTTTTTCTTTCATTTCAGTACCGTCGACATGTACATGAAAATGTCACACCTGCTGTACCGTTAAGGTGCCACTGTATCAGAAATAATTTTTTTCCCCTCAAAATTTGGTATTTGTTTGCAGTTTTGAGGGTTGATTCCTTGGAAGACTAGAGATGGTTAGAGAGATTGCAACAATTATCATTTGTAGAGCATTGCCAAACCTGCCGTGTAGCACACTTTGTAAAGAGGATCCCTGGAACCTGCTGATAAAAGTGAACACCAAGAGTGCCCAACAGCGGTTCAACACTGGCAACAAAAATGCTTTTTAGATTTTTTTGGTATGCAGTTCCCCTCCCCCCAGTGATAAATTCATTTTAGCCAGTCTGTCCAAACCAAAACATATCCCCTCTATTTTCATTCATACCTTTGGCAGGCCGTTTATGACAATAAAAGTTCGATACCATCGTCATTTTGGCATAAATATTTTTGTCGTTGCCATATTGATATGCAGTGAAACTTAGGAACCAAGCATTCACACTGTTAAGCGGTTTCAAATTTAAAACCAAAGGAACCGTTTGATTATTGAAGCATTTGTGTGGGAAAACTTCACACAGGATACTTAATGCTCAATTTGATGTGACTGAATCCTACAAAATGACTCACAAGGCAATTTGGGGTTGTTCTTCTTTGATATATGTTCAACTCAGTTCGGTATCCGGATGAAAATGGACACAATGCAGGAGAATACTGTTGAGGGTTCCTCTGGACTTAAATTGCGCAAGATTCTTTTAACATGTTTAAAGCCTTTGACATGTAGCTGAAAATTAAGTGGCTCCGGCAGCTTGCAGCTAATTTTCTGAGATTTTGTTTTCAGTAGGCTTTGATCACTAAACCCTCAGCGAAAACTTTCCAGGTCGGAAGTGGGTACCGTCTTTGCCCTAGCATGGCTCATCACCTGGTACGGCCATGTACTGAACGACTTCCGCAGTGTTGTCAGACTGTACGATTTCTTCCTCGCCTGTCACCCACTCATGCCCGTGTATTTAGCAGCTGCAGTAAGTATTCGGCTTATGAATTTAATTTCATTGAAATCAAATCAATACATCATCGTTTTTAATTTCTCCCACCATACACTTGTCATAATTTGTACATGTATTATACTCCGGGAAAATGGTAGCATAAATATCTTCTTAAGTTGTCATCCATTAAAACCCATTCCTCTGTAGTAACGGTTCATTTGAGAAAAACCATGCAGTTAGGGGTGTAAATGGCTTCCCTAAAACTTCCCTAAAACCTTATAGTGCGTTTGGACGTATCAAGTCCAATGTACACGTGTCCTGCCTCTTTTTTCCTTGAACCAAAAAGTTACTCTGGTTTGGGGGTGTTAGGGTTACGAATTTAATCACTGTATGCTGTAGAGCCCATTTGGTTGCATGCAGAGAGTGCAACTTTTGCCATTTAGGCTCAATATGCGTCTACCTCATCTGACCTGATCTTTCAGATTGTACTGTATCGTCAGGATGAGGTGATGGCGTGTGAATGTGACATGGCCTTCGTCCACAGCCTCCTGTCCAAGATCCCCGCCAACTTGCCCATGGAGCATCTAGTCAGTCAAGCTGGGGACCTGTTTGTGCAATACCCTCCAGAAGAAATGGCGAAAGAAGCCAGGTTACAATACAAACTCAGGTATTGATGACACAGATATCTTTAATATGGAGAAGGACATAGCAGTAAAGGAGTGTTCGATTAAGTTGAAACTCTAGTGTGAATCTGCTCTGTGGTTAGAAATTTGATCATCAAAATATCCATGAGGCCCACACACACCATTGACATTGGAGTGGCATCCTTTTCATGATTTCAGTTTTAAAAAACCCATTTTGTGACAAGTTCAAAACTTACTTTACAAACCCCCCCCCTAAATACTCTTGTGTGTTTGAAAGTCCAACCAACTTCTGTGCTTGCAAACTAAACTGAGAATCACTTTGATGTACATGTACACATAAATCCTTGTTTCAAATTTAATGACATGAAATGAACATTACCATCAAAGTGAACTGTTACAAGCACTTTCTTTGTTTTTTTTTAAATCTTTTATAGCACCAGCATGTCCAAACATCCTGACTTTGAACTGGAGACCTTGTGCCAGAGACCAGACAAAGTGCTACAGCACATAACGTCAAAGAGCAACGGGGCTGCCAGCTCACAGGCGACTGCAGAGTCGCAGCAGAGAAGCCGCAGCAGCACAGTTGTCAAGCTCGCCGTCTGGGCAATATCGGCGGGAATCGGAGCAGCCGCGCTGGCTGTGCTGAACACGGCGGGAGAGTACTGGTGACATGCATACTTTTTCAAGTAATACATGTACAAATGTACATGTATCTGGTAGGCATGTGTCTGTTGCACGCCAGAGTTGGCTGTGCACAGAGTATGGTCCGTGAAACAGCAGGAACCATGTTGTTGCCTGTGCATCATTTGCCCTGATCATGTTGCTGTGATGAGTCCGTCACCAGTCCTTGCTGGAAATCCATTATGAATGCATGGCAAGTGATCCACCCCAGGCATTAGCCGAGTCAAAAGCCTTGCCCAGCGTTTATCCAGGCACTGGTGACCGGGCTTGTTGCGACTCATGAGAAGGACTTATGACTACATTTGTGATGTGTGCAAGCAAAATTATTTTGCATAAAGCTATGGCTCAATCAGTCATTTGGTGACTACTGCTCTAGCCGTTGCCATTGGCCTGCTAAGGAGAACAGATAGCCATACTCTATAGAAATATGTCTGAATGATACAAAAAATTATGCTCCATGCAGGAAACTGTGTCACATATTTTTGTACCCAAATGGCCCCCAGGGGAAGCTCCTTAGGTCTGCCTTTTTCAATCTTTCAAAATCATTCAAAATGTGACAGATTTTCACATGTAATGAATCCAGGGTGAATTTGTTGAATTGTGTACGTGTATACAGCTGTATGTTGTGCATAGCCGCAGTGCTGTCTGTAACATGAATGTCGTTGGTTTTTATTGTTCAAGGGAAACTTTGTAGAGTCTTTGGTTTCACATTGCACATGATGGAAATTATACAAAGTTTGACATAAAAATATGCATAATATTTAAACAAGTGAAAGTGATTCGGTAAACTTTCAACAACATTTTGGCTTTTCAGAGAAAATTGATACGGGAATTAAAACTGTGAGGGTCCATCGTTCCATACATGTAGACTAAGTTGTCAAAAAAAATTCAGAAGCTTTGGTCTTAGGGTAAACAAGATGTACCTGTGTGCTTTCATGTTTGTGTGTGTGTTCATATCATGTAAAAATATTGTCATGAATGATCCACAGAATCTGACATGAGAGAGTTATCATGTCAATTTCAAAATTGAAAATTACAGACGTGTATACAGTGTATGGTACATGTACATATATACCCACCAGCGTTGCACCCAGCCCCCGTACCAAAGTGTGGTCAATAGCATATACAGTTGGTAAATTGAAAGGTAATAGGAAATGAAATGATCATTATAATACAAAATGGCACATGTATATGCTTTCACAAAATGGCACATGTGTTGGCATTGATCAGCTGTAAACAAGGTCCACCAAATTACCGGTAATACCGTACATGTACTACACGAATGTGCATTAAATGATTCAAAGCCTTCTGGAAATTTGTCCAAATGTTACTTTTTAACAAATTTAAGGAGTACTGTTTATGTGTCACTGCAATTAATTATGGTATCCGACTTTGGTGAAGAAAGGATACATGTATTTTAAAGTACATTGTATGTAACCTTTTATTAGCAGAAATCAAGAAGCAAGTTGTGAAATGGCTTATAATATGCAATGAATATCGTGAAATCACTTTTCATTGTGTGTGTAAAAACGTGCTGGCTATCTTTTGTAAACCAGTTTTGTTCTTCCTGACAGTTGAGGTCAGTATTTGTTTCTGACCATCACCGGTCACCTTAAGTCTTTGAAGGAATCTGACATAAGATACCATTCATTTTATCAGCTACCATGACTGAATACCAGCAATAATGATTTCACAAGGTGTTTGGTGATAATTAGGCCAGTGGGTCTTTCTGTAAATTCAGGGACCAAAAGTGTGACTTTTTTTGTCCCTGTTACACCTGTTCTGTGCAATTTGACACGGATATCACCAAAATTGATTCCAAACTATTTCGATTTGTTTAGCAGGTAATTTGCATTAATTCATCACTCTTGAAAATTAGAGAATGTGTTCTGAACTTACAAAATCATATGGTACATGTGACAGGGACACACACACAAAATGGAGCCTTAATTTGTAGAACGATCCCAGTATGTTTTGGGAGTAGACAATGACTGTGAAAAGATACTTGTCTTTGTGGTTTTGTGTCACATTCTAGATACTTCTAAAGGCAGATCTTATGTTATTTAGCATCTAATTTCATGATCAAATGAAACGTGTGAGTTGTGTTGTCTGCACTTCTTCACTCTGTGTGTCATGAGCCAAGAAACCAAAATGAATAGTAACATGACTGAATTAACAGGTTGATACAAATAGGCACAAGTATTTTTTTAATTTTGTTTTCAAAGAAAGTACTGTAACAGAACAATTTACAGTGTTTGAACTGTTAATATTCATGTGCTGAAGAGCAAATAGTTAAGGGCATTCTGGTGCGCACACTTTGTTGCAGAAAGGTATTTGTGCTCCTTACAAAGAGATATTGAAGTTGTCCATTTTTCTTTCAATCTTCAAAGCATATGTGCATGCAGCAATACTGATACTTAACTTGCTTGTTCTGTGTTGTTTTTTTAATACACACGTATTCAGGCATCTTAAAATTACAGCACCTTGGTTTTTTTGTCTTGATGATTATGATGGCTGATTTGTTGCTAGTGAGGATTAGCTGATAACTGCAGGTAAGAATGGGCACACTATGCTATGCTTTGAAATAGCAGGGGTGAAGATAGTTAAAAGGCAAATTGAAAAAGGCTCAGCTTTTCTAATCATAAAACATTCCACATATGTTTTGCGGGGGTTTCAGCCATGTTATCTCAATTGTGTTTGTGTCTGGGAACATGATTACTTGTTATACATGTTTTAATTCCAATATAGTGCAGAGATTTAAAAAGTAAAGTTCGTCCTGATTTAAACAAAAAAAAAATTCACTGTTTGAAAAGTGTGGCACACATGAAACATGGCTTATCTAATGAGGTTTTGTAAAGGTGATTGTTAATTTGGGTCTTTCCCCTTTTATATACATGTCCATGTAGATGATACATTTATATTTCCAAATTTTAGACGGGACTTGCACCTCCAATCCTTTACATGAGGGAGTGGGGATCATGAAATTGATTTGGGGTTTTAATTCTCTGGTAATTTTCTGATTTGCAAGTTCAGTGGTGGTGTTTTCGCAAGTAGGGATACTGCAGCACTTGAAATATGCTTGCCATTATTGATTAGTTAAAAATAAATCAATTCATGAAACAAATTTAGAATTTTTCTGTATAAATGAGTAACTTTATTATGTTTTTAAAATGTGCAATGACTTGTCACTTATTTCCAACGGCATATGTTGGAGAGGTTGTTTCCCTTTATAAGTGTGCATATTCACTTGTAATTGATCTTGCTTGTATAAATCAAGTTTATAATGGGTAAAAATTTAGACAGTTTGGAGAGATTGTATCTTTGAAGAAATTCTTGGACTACAGAATATTGTGTATTGCCAAATGTGATGGAATTTACCGTAGCAAAAGTGGTTGTTTTGACCAAACTGTATTTTCTGCAGGCAGGAGACCCCAAAATAAGCTAATGTGCTTGTACTTATCAAACATAGTGCTGTTATTTTTTGTTAGTCTTTGTATCCATTACTTTGGCGTGGACACAACATAAAAGTAAACTTTTTTCAAAAACTGCAAAAACCTTCACCAACAAAGACCAAGGGAACATACGAGTTATTTTTCACAAATCTTTTAATTAAACCACAGTGTGGGCACGTGTTGACATTTCTGTAATATTATATGCCAACAAATAAAATAAAATACTCTATGAATTTTATGAAAGTTACAAATGTACTGCTCTGAGGTTAAAAGGAATGTGTGAACATTCTTATGCAAATCAACATTTAAAGGATGTTGACAGGTTTATTTCAACCTGTTTATAAGCCAATAAAACCATCTGCATTTCTTGTTCTTACTGCCTGTGTCGCAGGAAAAAAAACTGCTGAAATTTCAGTGGATACCACAGACCATGTCACCCTCATTGTATGAAAAGTCAGACAAATGAATTTTCTCTGTGTTAAAGCGTCTGTTGGTTAAGGATTGCAGCAATATCACAATGTCATTTCCAACACGACATGGGTATTATAGCCCACTAAGATGTGGGTAACCTTGAGAGACCTGTTGGCATACGTAAGATAGCCATGTAAGATGTTGAACTTAGTTGTGTATCATGTTGCTACTTCATTATACTCAGGAGAACTGCATAATTTCCCTGATAAATTACAGGCTTTCTCCCTTCAGTGATGGCTCATCAATATTAAAATCAACACTTTTTAAGTAGCTGTCCTACTCAATTTCACAATTCAGTATGAATTTTGAAAACGATCAGATAGTTCAATGTGCTTTGGCACATGTACACACTGTGGATACTAGACATGTTTCATTCACTCAAATTTCAATGAATAGCCATTTAGACTTGAACAAACAATTTGCTCTCTGGTACATGTACGTGTACGAGTAGCTTAGTTCATGTAGAACTTGTCTTTCCTTGTTAAATAATACTTCAAAGAAAGAAGAAAATGGTCGTTCAGTCGTTTTTTAATTTGTCTTTTGTAATGTAGAACGCTTACCCTCAACAGACCTTAACCACTTGCTGCCGGGTGGATTTTTCTTGAGCAAGACACGATGCCAGCTCATTTCCAAGATTTTCCGTTTTCAACGTTCTTCAAAAATTCATCATTTCATTTAATGGCCATTTATACCAAAAGGAAGGACTCTTTGGGCACTATTCTAAAGCTGACAGGTAAAATTTATTGACTCCTGAATATTTCTGCCACGCCTGCAGCCTTGGAAAAAGAGCCCAGATTTTGCAGTGTTACGTAAGATTCTTTTGTTCCCAACATCTTCTGACATCTTTTCAATAGGGGCCAGATTAGCGTGCAGTGGTGCTGTGCGGCTCATCGCTGCGGTGGTGGAGAGCTTTTGTCCCCGGTGGTAATCCACTCGCTCTAAATGCCTCAAACCGTGGTATACTGTTTCAAAACAAGGCTGGATTTTCTCCACTACTGAGAGCGAAAAATGTCGGTAATGCCCAGCAGCTCAGTCTTTTGTGCTGAGCACGGTCTTTTGTTATAAGGCCCAACTCTATTGTCCCAGGTCCGGGCTCCCCGGCTCTGTATATAAAGCCTATGTACTCGAAGTGGTTAAGCTACATGTCATTCGGCAATAACCAACCTCAGTGTACCCTGTATGTGTATATGTGTACACCGATGTCTGGCTTTGTTAATGTAATGATTACCCATGCCGAAGACCATGATTGTACATGTATGTATTGCATATGTGAACATTAAGCGAACTTTCAAAATTGCAGAATGGGGGGGGGGCTGGTGCCTACCTCCATGCTACATCTTATTTGCTGGGAGTTGTCCAACTCTGCCAAGTACGCTGGTTAGAAAATTGCATCATCCCTTTCACATGTACATTCTGGAGTACGACAATTACAACATGTACGAGTACACGTGCATAGAAAGTAGTCTAAAGAACATGCGAATCCACAGTCAGAACCAGATAAATTTTGGTATAAAAAAAATAAACATTGTTTTGCAAAATCAAGTGAAAGGCATGCACATGTCCGCTGTAAATCAAGTGAAAACATGCTTCTTGGTGCCAGGCACAAGTGTGCACTCATATTTTGTACATGTAAAGGATATGGTATCAGTCATGCCCAGATGTGGCAGGCTGGTTCTATGGCTGCAGTTTGTTTTGCCAGAAGCAGCACCATGATAGTGATACATGTAGGTGTACCATGTTGATAAATATGGCTAATTCATGCACAGCCTAGTACATGTCCTGCCTGAGACTTATAATCTATCTGGCTGTAGACCATTAACTGCCATGAAGACAGTTGCGCTTATCAAACTGACAGATTATTCAGAAAGCTTGCAGCACCAGAGTGACAGTGTCACACGCTTCTCACAAAGCAGCTGCATCGTGATCACAGCAGACCACATAATACATATGTCATTGTAATACTAAAAACATTTGCACACATGAAGATATCATTCCTGAGACTTTAGAGGCTTCTGTTAAATTATCAACTCCAGCTTGTCCCTTTCCATTATATATTAGGAAACATTTCAGACAGGATCAAATTTCATAATTATTGGTTGCCAATGCAAACTGTTACGGTTTTGAAGTCTGCAGCCTACATGTACTTACATGTAACTTCAGGAATGTGCAGGTACCGGTAGGTCTAATACATGTAATTGTGTGTGCAATAGCAGAACTGAAAATGTACCAGAGAACAGCTGCTTCAAAACTACTCATGCTGGTAAAATGCCTCATTTCTTTAAAGAACAAAAAATTGCCACTAAAAATGTAAGCTAGAAGTGCACTTGTAATTCATCTGCCTTGCAGATACATGTACACCAGCAGGGATTTTATATATTTTGGTGCTTATTCTGTTTATGTGTTTCACAATCTGGCATAGTCCATGCAGATGCAGCAATTAGCTTCTGTTAAGATTTGCAGAAGCTGCTCCGCTGTTTGATTAATGTACAATGCACATTCCATCCTTTCAAATTTAAATCAACTCAACCTGCTGATAATGGGTAGAAACACTATCCCAACGTGTTTAAATGAAACAATGTGAATTTTCCCTCTTGAAACATGATCCATGTTTATTTTTCTCAAATAATCATGGGCCATTTTTTTCACAGACAAATTAGCTTTATACCAACCATTGAAATTAGAAACTGGATTTCCACGGGGTAATTTCCTTCCTTTTTTTCCAGTTTTTGAAATGAGGAAAACTGCAAGAGGCTTTAATAAGGGAAAAGAAACAGAAATATCCAACTTGATTGAACAATTTGGCCTAGTACCGCAGTAGCAAGGACCGTCTTGATGACACAGGTCTTGGCTCCTTAGCTGAGTAACCTTCAACTAGCTGAGCATCTGAGATGGACCCACCCTCAGAGGGTTCTCTTTGTGTCACCGTGGCAGGATTGGAGTCCATGGTGCCAGTTAGGGGGCTGAGATCCAGAGGCGGGACCTCAGGGATGGAACCAGGCAGGGAGACAAGGTCATGAGAGCTGTCATCCTGGGGCTCCTGCTGCTCCTCCTTCCTTGATCTCCCCGATGGAGGCCCACACCCTTCGTCTGCCCCTTCCAGGAGATGCTGCTGGGATGAGGAGGTCTGGAGAGAAGTCCGACTTCCTGATGACTCCGGGCCCAACTTCAGCATCCTTCTACGGGGTGCAGCCACTGGGAGAGACTGCAATGGCAACTGTTTGCTCCGAGTTCTTGCCTCTGGTTGGGCAGTTTCCTGGCTGCAATGCTCAAAGTGGGCGTCTTGAGTTTCTAAGATTTGGGCATCCTGATTGACCCCCTGCACATCCTTCTTCCAGCTATCACTGGAAGAATGTTGACCCACTAACAAGTGATTGTCCAGCTCCCTGTGAACTTCAGCAGTTGTCTCCATGGCTGTTGGCAATTTCTGCTTCTTGGTTCTCTTCTTTGCATTTTCTCCAGTATTTCCGTCTACGAGCAGAGGTTCACTGATAGAGTCCTTTCTCTCCCTTTCAATTTCATTTAAAGGTCTGACTCCAGTCACTTCTTTTTTAGTCCTAGCTGAGGTCCTTTTGGATTTCTTAACATGGGTAATGCCGTTTACGTTGCTACCTGAAAAATTCATTCCTCTGCCGAATTGCTTCATGTCCGGTTGCCACTGGTTACCATTCATCATCAAGTTGGGGTGGCTGCTGTGATTGAGCTGCCACTTCTCTAAAGGGTGTGGGTAAGCAGCTGCTAACTGGTACCCACCACTAGGCAAAACTGCTGTCTGTGTAGGGTTGCTGAGGGAACCCCTGTGGTGCACTCGGCCAATGGGTATCTCAACCAGGCTTTCGGCTGACGAGGAGTGGTAGTCCAGGGCGGGGGTGGGTGAGTCAAAGCTGATGGCAGCGGGAACGGGTATGGGATGCTGCTGAGGTTGTCCGTCGTGGGAACTCACAACAGGCCGCCGCATGGTGGGAAATTGCTGTGTGAAGAAGAGGTCCTCCACAGGCTCTGTGAGGAAATGATGAGGGGAACATTATTTTATACAATTTGTAAAGTTCTACAACTGTGGAGTATTAACCCCTTCGCGCCGGGAAGCGGTAAGAGCCGCCATAAAAATCGAGATCCCTCAGCCCGCTTTCAGCTATTATTCTCGGCCCTTGCTCGAGCGGACACGGTGAAAGAAAGCATACCCTGGCTCTTGTATATATGGTGATTGGCCTTTGTGTGTTGCCAAGAAATGAAAAGGCCAAATGTGCACCATAATCACCAGTTTCACAATAGTCCCCACTTTGAAAAGAGGCAACGGGAATGTGGAAGCGTGAGTAGAGCCACATGCCACTGAACAATGAGCCTTTTCACTGTGTAAATCATAGCGTGCAGAGCACGCAGGGCCACAAACCAAGAATTTGCGGTTTGGCAGGTGGCCTTTGTGGCCAAGCGAGGCTGGAATTCTCGGAGTCGGCTTTCAGAAAAAAGTCCCACCGTCAAGGGGTTAAATACTGCGATAAACATAAATGTCACAAAATATTTCAACTGCAGAAAGAAATGAAAAAAAGATGTTCATTTGGCGGCCGATTTTTTTTTCACTGTACATGTATTTGCTGAACAGGATTATTTCAAAATAATAAAAAAAACATCTGGTTTTGACAAAGCATACCACATTAGTACATGTGCATTAGGTTTCAAAGGTGACACTTCATTTCTCAGTAGAATGGATGACTCACGAAACTACCTACCGGATGGTGGGTATTGTGGGTGCATCCCAGCTGGGGTCACCAATGGCAGGCTGAACCGCCTGACGAGGTGCTGCTCCAGATAGGTCTGGGGCATGCTGTGTGCCAGGTTCATCTGGGAAGAAGGGAACGGGTGGCCCATTAGGGCTGGCTGGAGAGATTCCCGGGCTGTGAGGGAACGCAGGTGATGGGGTTTCTTTTTGGACTTCTTTTTCTTCTTGGGCTAGGAAAAATGGAAAAATTGAGATTGGGTGTAAATACAGTTTTGCTACTGTACATGTTATTTTGCCGAAATTGTCAGAGGGATTCTGTCCTGCCCCCCTCACTTACATTTCAGCAAAGATATGTTGTCACAAACATATAGTGTGAACCTTGAGACATGTAGCCATGCATAGAGCATTTTAACATCTTAAGCTCAATCACGCAAAGCATGTCGTCATTTATAATAGGGTGGTCAGTTTTCAACCTGTTATCTGAAAATGATCAGATATTCTCATGCCGGCCCACAGTGTCGATGAATGCTGTTGCTGCATCCTGCACTGAATATCTGGCACACTTTTGAAAATGGTACACCCCATTTTTCATATCAATGCGTATGCCTGAGAGACGTCAGATCCAGAACCAAAATTTAAAGAGGTCAAATTGTTTTAAGGGCTCCCCAAACTTTTGGAAATGTTGGAATGTAACCTTTTCTAGCCTTTCTAAGGGTTAAAACTACATTTTGGTGCATCTACATACTTTTGGAAGGTAAGAAAAGGAAATAACCCTCCCCACACATACACACATGTAAATAATTTTTATTTTTTCAAAGTATGGTTTTCTCTTTTTGGGGGCAAAAACCCCTTCGCCCAAGTCTCTCTGGAATTTGCCCTGGAAGACATTGGAAACACTTGAAATTATTGTAAGTTACTGCAGGTTATTAGTGTACTCCCACGTAACAATATCTTTCTGCCTAAAACATCAGGCTACCTTGGGCTTGCTGTCAGTAACTGGTATGCTATTCTGCTGTTGTTGCTGCAGTTCCTGCTTGATGAGAGGCTCTGATATCACCAGCTGCTGTTGTAAGTTGGAGTTGGAGTTGTTGTTGGACTCTAGTTGCCTTGTAGTACTGTCTCTGGAGTGGAAAGAGCCACACGTCCAAATAATCAGTGAAATGGGACGCTTCATAAAGGAATTTCAACTTCTCCACTATAAACTTGTGGTGCACTTCAAGGTCGAAACTGAACACCTGACTTACATGAACCTCTTTTTGAAGGGGACAAAGAAAAGATGCAGGCCACTCTAAGCTTACGACAACGAATAGGCTTCTGTAGGCCTACATATTCAGCCTTCCATGGTAGGCTATATGTACATACACATGTACATGTCTCATGATATTTCTCAGGCAGTGTCCCATAGTATGAGTTACATGTAAATGTATGGTGTATGGGCACCCAAAAAAAAACAAGCACACCAAAGGAGGAAAAGGTATGGCTAGTGGCAACATTCATTTTCCAGATAAAATCTTTGCCCACAAACAAAGCCAAGATTTTCAAATGTGCATGCAAACATAGCCTCAGTCTACACTAATTTTCCTGTGCAATGCAATTCCATATACAGTCACCGCCGTGTACATGTACATGTACTGTTTACATGTAGATGATGTAGTGACTTCTATTGTTTTTTCCTTATCAGCAGTTAATGCATGGTCAACTGAGTATTGTCATGTTCGCTAGTCATCATCATGTAATCATTCGAACTTGTGAATGTGCCCAGAAACACAAGCAGTTCCTTGAGCATGGTGGTCCAAAGTGCTATGAAGGCAATACAAGAAATTCTTTCCCACTTTTGATTCAAATGGCTGAGAAACTTTGCATTTTTATTAAAGTGACCCATGACATGTACATACATGTACACCTACAGCTATATAGCTAAGTGGAGTAGCTTGTTTGACTTTTAAAATAAACCCTGAAATCTAAAAAGCACAGACATGCAAACACAAAGTGCACACACCAAAATAAATGCAGAGTGGATGGATCATTTAGTGCTGCAATCATGATAGGTTCATGTACCTATTGGGCTGTACATTTAATTGGCAGAATGGTGGCCTGGCTTGGTCATTTTGAGCTTACACCTGCCAGCTGATGGCAAGAAGTTGGCTTGATTGGACATGCAAGGCTGAAATGGTTGCTACGCCTACAAGCACAAAACACAGGACAAAAAAATATTGGTGGAAATACAGGTATAAAGAAGCAGGGGGAAAGGTTGTGAGAAAGGAGGGGAAGAGGTGAAGTACAGGCGGGGTGAGAAAGAGCATGAGATAGAGGAGGGTATATGGGGTGGTAGAGGGCCTTTTGGTTTCACACGGATCCAGATCATGATCAGTGATCCGACGCTGGTTCACTGCCGCCAGAACCCCGCATAATGGATAGAGCGAACCAGCTTCGGGAGCACTGATTGAGATCCAAATCCATGTGAAACAAACAGGTGCATAGAATACCGGAGTGTAATGCCATTTTGAACCTGGAAAGGCAGTGCGAACGAATGGAGTATGAGCACGTGTTGGTTCATGTATTGGTTTTTACGCAAATGCATTTTACATGGACATAATAGTCATGATAGTTCATGCGACGGCTTCACTACTCTTTAAATTATTCTATGGGGTGGATACCCAAATGGCCTTCACTGAACTGCATGTACAAGTGAGAACGAACTACACGTTCATGTACATACAAGAAAGCAGACAAATGCATGTGCATGTAAATGGACATGCATGTACCTGTACATGTAAGATAGACATAAGATATGAAGGTCAACACTTTCGCAAAGGCTTGCATCAACAAAGCTGTAGTCATCTTTTGATGTAAGTCGATGTGTATACTGAGAACACACTTAGTGGGTTTAACAAGCATGGCAAACAGCAGCAAGATCTGGCCATTCAAACTTTGACCAGTCGGGATCCATGTACAATTTCAGCTACCTGGGAAGACAGAGGGTGTTTCAGAGAGGACAATTTCGACTGGAATCCAGAAAGATGAAGTCTTCATCTGTTAGTAGTTGTGACTAGCTTTGTGACCCAATGTTCCTATTCCAACTCCTCCCAAGTACACATACTTGAAAAAGGATTAAACTACAGCTTAACATTTTGACCTGGCACTGCAGGTGAAAAAGCACGGAAATAAAACAAGTGCGACCTTCAAAACAGTGATGGGAGGAGCAAGTATGGTACATGTACATGTATGCATTGTAGACTAAACCGAGAGGACGTTGACTGTTGGTCATGAGTGTCACCAGGCTTTTTCAAAGGATGACAAACCACTTCTTGGGGGGTTCATTGGGAGGCGAAGCAAAAAGAGGGAGCTCTGGGGTCAATTTTGAGATGTTTCAAGCAAAGGTGTAATTTTCGTCCTTGATCATCTGTATTTCATCATTTCTCTTGTTTTTCTTTTCCATTTTTTTTCCTTTTCATTTTTCTATTTTTATTTCTTGGGGGAGCACCCCTTGCTTCCCCATTCATGACGCTCATGCTGCTGGTGATATGTGTTTGTTTTAAAGATCAGTGAGAATTTAATAAGAATATATCTGTGACAGCTAGCTGTACATATATAAGCCAATGTTTTGACTTGCCTACATGTAAGTACATGTGGAGTGTATGATTTACCAAATGAAAACAAGCATACCCAACACTGCTTAGGAAGGACTAACTGTGATGCAAAGAACTCAGCACTTGAGATCATTTCTACCGCACAGCATTTGGTGAGCTTACTTGGTGCCACTTACTTTTTGGTATCAGTGAGCTCGATCTCCTCTTTTGCTTCGGGCAGAGGTGCTACTTGGTTATGGCACTGAAATAAGAAAATCAGTAAAATAAACTACAAAGGTGCCACATGTACATGTATTCACCTACATGTACAAACCAGGAGCAAAAATCCGTAACCAACGACTGCAGAAAATCTCCTTCAATCCCAGTAGTGGTTTATAAACAATGTGGCCACAGACCATGCGACTACACGTACATATTTGTATATACATGTACACATTTAAACTTCACAACGCAGCCGTCCTTATAACGTTGTTCACTTTCAACGGCAACATTTATATTGGTGAGAAATGGCATATATAGCGTCAGACATCACAATGCAATTGGCCATAATGGCATTTCAGCATCACGTTACTACTACCTACGGTTGTGTTATAACGACCATCATGTGGCAAACATGATGGTTGTTATAACACAACCGTGATTCTTACACACAACAGACCTTAAGACATAATCCACATTTACAGTTTGACTGACCTTGCAACATCCTTTTTTCCTTGGTCGCTGTTGCTGGGATTCGACATCCCCACTGATGAATGCATTGCGGTCTTGCATGACGTAGTCATAGGTGCTCATGCCTTTGCAGACTGCAGTGAGAAAGAATCGCAGAGACGGGTGACAGGCTTAAATACTGTACAAATAACCTTCGCTGGTGTGGAACTTCATTGGTGTAGCTCTAATGATGAAAGATTTACACTGCTGTTTGGCTGCTTGAAACAGTTGCGGCTGTGGTCTTTCCATGACATTTCACTGGCCAACATCAATCGGCCACCAGTAGTCAACTACTGACCATTGATGTCTGCTACCAATGTTGCATATAATGAATACAGGTTACCATGCTGGTGAAATTGACCACTGATTGACAAATGTCGGCTGACCAAAACAAGGCCACGGAATAACAATGCCCACCTTTTCATATTGGTAGCACTGTGTATTTAACTTAAGGTTCTTAACTTTTACAGTAGACAGTGAAAGTCGTTGAAACCACTCAAGCATGCAACGCTTGTGAACATGGTTTAATCAAAGGGGAAGAATCATGGATCATTTCCAATGCTTGTCTAGTCTTTGTCTCTATCTTTTTTCTGGCCCTAGAACAACTTAAAGGCTACTTCAAATGAAGAGAATTTATTCGATTTTATATCATAGAGTTTGATGTTCTTGAGGTAACCAATATTCATAGTTAGCAAAATCTCAAAAAAGGGGCCTGAAATTTGGGTAATGCCAATGACAGATGCAATATTGAGGTTTGACACCCTTGTGACAACCTTAACAGAGTTTACCTTTAAAGTAATACATATAGCTTTGGCCCAAACACGTAGATCTATATGCTTACATATACTTACTAAGATACAGATGGAAGCCCAGAAGATGACCCAGAAGGCAAAGGGTTACAAACAACAGAACAGCCATGACAATGGCCACTACAAAGAAGGCAATTCCGGACACCTCCGCAAATATCCGGAGACCAGTGCGGTAGGCTAACAAGGGGTCGGAGTTGTCAGGTGACGGACTTGTTGAGTTGTTGACTATTTGCCCAGACATGGATTCATCGGTCGTGACTGTTGGCTGAGTGGTTGCAGCATTGTCTAAAACAGAAAATGTGTAAAATTTGGCAAAGCTTTGAAATCAACTGACGAAATGTGGTTTGAGGATGGGAACCCCACGTACATTAGCTTCCTAAGGTGTTGGAAGTTGAAAAGCAAGTTCTTGACGAGAAATCAAGGGGGCTGGTTTGTAAACTTGAATATTAAAGGGAAGCTATCAGCACAAACGAAACTCCCTTCTACACAGTTCTCTCAACTGCCAACAATTTGCAAAACTAGTTTCAGAAGTCTTGGAAAGGAAACAATAACCACTGAAAATATGTGTGTAGCTACATGTAGCATGCCCAGCCTGTGTAACAGATCAATGATTGTTCCATACTACACAAATGAATACTGTATCAGCTTTTGGTATCTTTGTAATGCTACGTTGAGCTAACTGGTCAGAATGTGGCTTCCATTCATGGATACGTATGAATATAGCGATTTTTGTGCACACTGTACTTCTACATGTATGTATGACTACAGGGCTGTCAGTCGTATTAGAAAGCAGTCCCCATATAACAAATTATTTCTGGAATAATTTTCCTAGAAAATGTTAAAAATCACAACCACTTGAATACATACGTGTAATTTGACTATTAAATGTCATGATTTGACAAATGCATGTATGTGTCAAGCCGAACAATATGCGTGTGAGTTCAGGTGCTACCAAAGTTGTAACATCTAATTGGATTAGTCTATAAAGACAAGGTTCAATACCTCATGTTTTTTCAAAGACACCTGCACGGAAGAAAAAAAGGCAATTCTAGGATGAGAGAGACAAACTTTGTCCAACCAAACTGTAACCAAAATTTACAGGGAAGTACTTGTAAAATTGTTCATGCCATCTGATAACAGCTCTCCTCTGCAGGATGATGGAAAAACAGGATGACAATAACTTAATGCTAGGGGTCCTCAGACTTCAAAGGGTGGAAATTCTAAAGCACTAACCGAATAACTCTGGATGAAGCAGCCTTGGATTGACCCAGTAGACTATGGAGATGTACAGGAAGACAGCAAAGACAAACAAACAGCATAGAAAGGCTGTGCACAGACAAGAGATAAACCACCTGCATGGAGCAAACATTGAAGGTTAATGTCTGACAGTGAGAATGATAGAACTGCAGAAAAAGGTGTAAAAAGTATAACACATGCTTTTTATGATGAATTTACATCACCCACACATCCAAGTCTAGTTTACAAAGGGTGATGCACATGTACATTCTAAAGTCATTATCCCAAGCATTTGATATTCCAACCTCAGGTTTAGCAATATTAGCCATTCAAAATTATTTGACATGGATTTGATGTCACTGTTCCACATGTGAAGAACTACATGTACACCTACATGTATGTACATTTTCAGGGCATAATTTGTTCACAAAATCCTACCGAAAGGTTTGCTGAAACTGAGCCTACAGACATGACAGAGAGAACTTTGCCTAAATCTCAGGGCAATTGATGTAAATCAAAAGCAAGATCAAACTCAGCCAACAACCTACGTGTAGATTTCCAGATCTCAACCCAAACTCTTCCTGAGTACTTCACATAAGTACTTGTCCATGTAGGCCATCAGGATAATCAATGCACAGGCATAAGTCACCCACTGAGTCACTGAATGTGATTGAGATGGTGCAGTACAGTGTCAGGTGCTTTTATCCCACTTGCAGTCAGCCTTTTGTGAGTTAACTTTGACCCAAATCTGGTACACTGAGTTCTTTATATTCATGTAAACATAACAACTTGAATTCTCCTTACTAAACCCATTGTTGCTAAACCTCGTGATTCAGGGCAAGCTTTTGCTTAGTTACCGGTACATAACAGACGCCTTGTAACAATACACTGGTTCTAAATGGATAAGGAGAGCGCAAAGGAACCAGTCCATTCCAGAGATGGTGTCCACTACGCGAAAGCTTGCCCCGAATCACCAGGTATAGCAACAGTGTCTTTAATCTGGGGAATTCAAATCGTTATGATGTGCAGTCAGATAACTAAGTGCACTAGATTTTATTCAAATTTAACTCGTAAATGGCTTATTAATGGCCTTGCCTTGATGAAACAGCCAAAAGGCCTTAAAGTCCTTACAGTGAAAAGATGTTCTGTGGTCATTTCCAACAGTGGCTTAAAACTGAAGCTAAATACCAGTGAAAGGTAACTACATGTACATGTACATTTTTATTTCACATTTGTTACCGCATATTGCATACCTGTAATTTCTCGAGCCCACACAGTTGTTCAGCCACTTGCAATGATGATCAAAATCAGCGACGCACTTGTTGCATGAACTGCAATGCTTGGATTTCAAGCCACTGCAGGCAAAACAAACAATCATTACAATAAAAGAAGTTCAAATATGGCAGTACTCAAAAGACATTCCAAAGATGTTCCTAACTGTAAAATACAATCCCGAGGCATCATCAGGGTCAGGTAACGTACATTTTATGGTTCCATTTTTTGTTGTTTTTTCCACAAGGGAGCAGGTAAAAGTGCCATGTCTATTAGGTAGGTTCATTTGCCTAACAAGCTGTATAGTGAGTAATTAATTGGAAATGCATGTACTATCACTTACACATCCACCTCACAGAGGTAGCAATGGTTGTTTTCAATGACATGTTTGTGCTGTGTCCTGTCAAACGTCGGCATGACCTTCTTGTGTTTGCGTAGGGTGTTGGGGTCGGCAGGGTTGATAGTCAGACAGACCAGGTGGGTTAAGACGTGCACAGCCAGCATCACGCCAGCTATCTGTGGTTGTGCAGAGTTATGGAAAACAAGACTGAGATCGACCAGTAATTTTGACCTTTAGCTCTGTGAGTAAGCAGGGAAATCATGCAGAGAATTTTGAGATCCCCAATGAACTGCATGCAATGTACATGTGGATTCAGGTACACAAACCATCTTGGGGGAAAAAGCTTGTGAAAAAGAAACTGCTGCTTTCTACAAAAAAGAACAAAAATGAAGAACAAGCTTTTATCAGCATGATCAATGTTTAATCCAACAAAAGGTTTATACAGGTAGCAGATGCCTATATTTATGCATTATCTACATCACTTGCATGTATTAAGATGAAAATTGTGCGACAATAAAAGATGACATAAATGAAAAAGGATACCATGTGACAGGCTGGCTGCCAATGATATGGAATGGTAGGTACAGCCATGCCATGAAACATCACCGCAAAAAAGGCAATGAATATCCAGGCCACAAACTGCAGCGGGTGAGGCGGGCAGCTCCATCCATTCTTGCGGGAGTTGGTCCTGTAGGTCATCCCAGCCTTGCTGGGAGTGGACTTCTTGTTCATCTTTGGCCTCGAGTCCTTCAGCTATTTACATGTGATCTGTAAGGGCCATGGTTTACATGTACATGTAAATGTGCTTTACTATGACACAGTTTACTAGGACACACACCTTTGTGGTCTGATTCCTGATGAGCCTTGAGAAGAAGGCTGTTTCCAACTTAGATGTATTTGGCAACAATTGGGTATTATAACACATGTAGTAAGAGTGACATACAGACATCGTCTGTTTTCTCTTGCAGTGGTTTACAGCCATCAGAAGTGATAACATTCCCAAAAGTGCAATTAAGCGGTGAAAATTCTGAAGCGTCAACATGAACCGGTACATAGAAAATAGACTTTTTCAGACAAAGGTTCATGGGGTTCATGCACAGGGTGTCAAGTGATGTCCATGTATGGAACTGTACGTAGAGTAGATGATGCATGGAAGACGTGAGCTCGGGGACTGTTCCCCTAGCACATTTGTTCCATCCAGCCCTAGCCATGAGTACATGTATATCTTCAATGGTCTTCTCCTCACGACATATTGGAACCACACTGCACGAACTTTCTGTGAATGGGTGCAAAGGTTTGACATTGCCAAGGAATCTTGGAGAGAAAAAGAGCCCATACAACTGTATGCATCCTCCGACATGTTCAAATGCCTGTACCTGTTCAGTACTCTACACATACATCTCAATAGCACTGTGTGTGTGAGATACATAAACTCAGAAAATGGTTGAGCCAATATACATGTACATGTAGCCTACTGTATGGATGGCAACACGTGAGCAGTTTTCCAGACCAGCAAATGTGGTTATCATCTCATAAAACCACCCCAGAACATGAGAACGATGGGGTTTGCTGTCATGCCCCATTCCCGTGACAACAGCTTCAACAGGTCTAAAGGTACATGTACTGTATGTTTCAAAAGTCCAAGGCTGATAAAAAACCCACCAACATTTCAAACCCTGTCTCATCAAATGGTCAAAATCTACATCTTCAGAAGATGAAACTTAGAGTTCTATATACCGAAAACACTGATTTCTTTCAAAATGTTACAACAGCCATCACAAATTGATAACATGTCCCAAAAAGTGACATTCATCTAAGAAAATTCCAAAGCATTTACTTAGAAAACACTTTTTTCAGACAAGTCTAGGTTTGTGAATAGGGGCATGAAGTGTTGTCTGCATTTTCTTTCCTCTATGCTACTGTACATGTATGGAACTCTTTCCCAGAAGTTGTCAAGAGATCTACAGTATCTATGATTAGCTCAAACTGCTTTTCTGGTGAAGATTTTTAATGAAGGTCGTACTCCTATATCCAAAAACCGATACAGAAAGAGTGCCAAAGATGGATATCACTTGACACCCTGAGCACAAAATCTATGCGACAGATCTGAAAAGTTCTCAGTGCATTCTGTACATGTAAGTACACTGACTTTATGCATGGAGGACACCTGCTCATACATGTTACCCACAGCATGGAGGATATGGGTCCCTAACCATCCGTATTGGGTACAAACATCCCCTAGTGCCAGTCATGCCAGTGGTACAACCAGACGACATCTAAACATGCTCAAATGTGTCTTTGCTAGATAGGAAACAAAGGTACACAGGGGGCCTCCTACACACGCTAGGCCTACATGTACATGTACCGGTAGGGGGCCTACATGTTGAAGTAGCTTGGCTAAATCATAGATATGATGGGATGGATGTCCGACAGCTCAACCAACACGAGTCAAGTTGGCAAATGGTCCAGTTGACCTGTCCCCCAGATACATGCACGCATATCGCAGAGTGCCCCCTTTTCTCATCCCACAATGCCTTTTTTACCACTGTGCAAAATCACTCACACGGTATCAGCAATAATAGGCCTAAGGCTTATAAATGTTTATAGCATGTCTTTAGCCTTTTTAGGGTCTCTTTGTCAGCCCAATACCCTCTTGCCTACTCCGAGTTCCAACTCTCACTCTGAGTCTGACTCAACTAGGCCTGCATGTTAGCCTACTCTGTTTTCTCTGAGTAAATTTTGCCTTTCCTTTCTTAAACTGAGATTTATTAGGGCCTAGTCTAGGCCTAATTATTTTAGTGAGAATTTACACTACGCATATAGCCTAGGTTCGTAGGCTAGAGTAGAAATGTTTCATTGTGACACTGAAACACTGTTTTGCAAGAGCGAATATGCGACGCACAGAAAGCAGTGAATGGATCTCTGACTTAAATACATGAAAAAAGACAACAATGTTGAATGTTTATTATGTACAGTACATGATGTGTGAGCCTAACCGCTAACGTTAGGCCTGTGCATGTGAAATTTAATTTCAGAATCTGCTGTCGAAAAAACGAAAAAAATCCAAATTCCACAAACTGGATGACTCACCTACTGGTTTTTCTCATTTTCACTGGAGTTCAATAGTAATACAAGCTTTATTTACAATCATGGAATTTTTCAAAGAGAATATATTCAAAATATCCAGTAAATACAGCAGCGACTATGTCTAACCCAAAGATAGATACAATGTACAGTACATGTAGACACACGGAGCGCTGCTTCAAGATCAACGATACGCGATCAACAAAATGTCTCCGAGCGAAAATGTACTCATTGACAACCACTTATGCATATTCATCATATGCAAATTTCGGACCGCGCATCTAAACACACTGAACTGGAAGTTCACAGTTTGGAAGCAAAAAACTTGCAAACAGAGTTATAAATCTGTAACTTTTATCTGATGGGTATTCTTAAAGGGTGCAAACAGTTTGTACGAGCTTCGAACCGGGCACAGACAAGAGTTCGCGGACGATTTAAAAGAGACTTACAAATAACTTCAGGGTCCAGTCCACTAGTTCAAGCCCCATTGAAAACTGTGTAAAATCAGCACCGTTCAGGGCCCAATAGCATGCACGCCAACATCCCTGAGATTTCTGAAACACAAATGAAATTCTTATCTGGTCACTTATCTTTCAATTTCTTTTCAATTTTTTTTGGGTTAACCAATCACATTTTAATTATTCCCACAAAACAAAATCACCCCCCAAAAAGTGCCATTTTTCCGAAGTCTCGGATTGCAGCCATTTTGCAAGTGGCAATTACCCTCAACTTTCTCGGGCACTTAGGACCATTTTTCAACCGTAGTTTTCAGCCCTTCTGCCCTCATATGAAAGCTCCAAGACCCAGGGAGTTGATCCTGGCAACCATTTACACAATCTCACCCTTTTGGGGGCCAAACAATCTCCTTTTTCAAAAGATACTGTGGGAGGCACTTTTAATGCTAATGAGCTGGTCAGAAATTCTCTCTTGAATTAGTGGTCTGCACCCTTCATATCATTATCAACAGCGCCCTCAAGTGGCGGTCATGTACATGACCTAGGTCGCTGGTAATCACTTGTTTTTTTATGAAAGAAATAGAAGAAAGTACCAGCTTTTAAAAAAACTTCCGCATTTACGTCGTCTGCGATTTCTTGCCGAAACACTTGTCCGCATTTACGCTTGTTCTTCCGTGGTTACACTTTTATGGGGATATCGTTTCGTAAAAGCAAAAAGTGAGGAGAGCAGTCCAGGCATCAGTCATTCACCATGGCAGGAAGAAAAGTTCATGTTTTGCAGACTGCAGACATACCATTTGCGGTGTGTGAATTCGTGGCCGAGCAGAGCAAAGCGGCTGTGCGGGATCGAGGAGTGTTCTACCTCGGCGTTTCGGGAGGAAGTGTCGCTAAATTCATGATCGAGGGTTTACCTAAGATCCAGAGTGTGGAGTGGGATAAGTGGCATGTGTTTTTCTGTGATGAGAGGCTGGTACCGTTTGATGACAGTGATAGCACATACAGGATTTACAGAGTAATTTTCTTATTTCGATTTAGCAACTTTATGTGTGATTTTTTAATTTGGACAAATTAGGCCTACTGTGAGGGAAACTGGTCAAGTCGTCCTGGGTCAAATCGTCCCCACGTCAAATTGTCCCCGGGTCAAGTCTTTCCCCAAGTTTTATCTATGAATTTCCTTTCTTTTTAGGAACATCAACACGTACATGTAGAAGAGAAAGAAAAGACAGAGACTCATACATATACATGTACATGTATATATACTCATTCATTCAAAATATTTCATTTGTTCTACGCAGGTAGCTTTTGAAATCTATGGTGGCAAAGACGTACCACACAAGATATTTATTAAAAGGGTTGTTCCTGGTATGTGCCAATGTAACAGCACATACACGTAGGCCTATTCTTTGAATTGTCAAAGCAATTTGAACAACTTTTAATTTCAAATCTGCAAGTAGTCAGTTTATTTAAGTAACTTTCGGAAATCAGTAATGCGGAAATGAATTTTAGTTATTTTGAATAACTAGGAAAATCAGGTTGTTTCAAGAGGTTTAAGTTGGTTTTGTTTAAGTAGGGGAGGCTGTTTCTGCTCTGAGAGCACTACCAAGGCGGCAAACTGAGCATGTCCGGTCTCCTTGCCAAATGTAAGCATCTCACTGGACCATCGCTGTAGGCAAACCAGGCCTGAGTCATCACACCATCCGGCTCTTTCAGAGATTACTCAGTCCTGTCTCATATATTGATTATTAATATTTGATTATCAGATGAAATACGATAAATAACTTAAAATAAAATGAATAGAAGACTTGAAAACTTGAAAAGAAAAAATTAAATACATTAACCACCCCCCCCCAAAATAAATTACCCAGTAAAAACTTGATAAGTAAAAAACAAGATGAATAAATTATCCCCCCCAAAAAATCACAGTAAAATTACATATTACATGTATAATGTAATTATTTAGATGGGGGAGGACTTGACTAGGGGACGAATTGACTCAGGGACGACTTGACCAACATTCACTGTGAGAGGCTGTTCAAACTTGTACACTTCCACACTGTACTGAGCAGAAGCAAAGTAGCAATTAAGAACGTTTTCTGACATTGCAAACATGCTATTCTGTATTGTTTTCTTATTTAACAAGTTTAACTTTATTTACTCACATTTTCAGACCCTGAGCTATAAGAAAACATTTTCTAACAAGTTGCTTGGATATGATATTCTCCTTAAGGGCCATCCGATGTGCTCAAAATGTGATTTAGTCTGATGTGGTGTTTATTCTTTGTACTGCATCAATGAAATCTGTCACTTGGAACATACTTGTACATGTATGGTCCTGGTATTTTCTCTGTAGTTGTGGAACCAGACACTGAAAGATCCCTTAATACCAAGTTGAAGTAAGTTAAAGAAATTTAGAAATTGAAAGTTGGCAGGTGAAATGTTGAAGACCTTGTCTTTGCCTCGTAGAACTTTGGAGAATGTTTTTTATAGTTATATCAGTTAGCATAATTTTAATTAGCTTTTTTTTCAGAGAGACTTGGGGTCTCATCAGCTTGGATATAGCTTGGATATAGTTAAGTCCAGGTAATTGGTAATGTCTTATATGTCCTGATGATTGCATTTTTACTGTTGTTTTTTAAACAGGAACTTATTGGGAAAGTCAACCTCCCAGAGGGTCAAATCTACCCCATCAATCCCTCGCTCTCTGTGGCTGATGCAGCTAAGGACTATGCAGCCAAGGTCAGCAATATACCCGCAGGTGGAGACAAGTTCCCCGTCTTTGATCTGCTCGTTCTCGGGATGGGACCAGATGGCCACACTTGCTCCCTGTTTCCGGGCCACCATCTGTTAAAGGTAACTGCTCTCTGTGCATTCTTATTGCAGTGCCTTTATTGTATTGGTTGGCATAAAATTAAAAGGAAAAACAAACAAGTAGTTTGATGTTGCCCTAATGTGGATTGAGGCAAACGCTCGCATTTGTTTAGGATGCCATTGTAGAGTGCATTTCTATTGTGTCTGCATTCTCGACGGAGAGACTGTAGCTACATGTAAGTCATCGTACATTCCAATTAGGACTGATGATGTAAGGGAGCGTGGGGCAGGGTAGGGTTCATTTCTTTTGATTTACTTTTTTTATACATTGCATACTACCTGTTGTAAAGGACAGGAGATGTGTATTAAACCTTTCTCATCAGAAGATATCAAATTATATGTTACACAAATTACAACCTGTATCTGGGAGAGGGCAGCTGTCTGAAAATTCCCCAAATGAACAACAGATAAAGGGTGACCAGATCAGTAATTGACCCATGTTAGGGTTCTGGCAGGCAAATTTCAAGTAATTGTCATCATTTCAGCCACATTTCTGCTGTCTGACACAATTTTGGTGCAGTGCTGAATACAATTTGTACCTGGCAGTTTCCAAAAGGATACAAGTAGCCAAATTCCTTCACCATTTGGCTACAATATGCTTACTGACGGTTAGTTCTGAGTGCACCATATTCTTCTTTGGACAACATTTTCCAAAGGACTGTCAGATATTTGGGAGAACTGTTGTTTCTCTCAGCCACCAGAATTGTATTTCAGAACTTAAAATCAGTATGTCCTAATAATGACACACTCTAGTGGAACTGCAACGAACTTGGGCACTTACCTCATGTAAAGTCAACAAAACAGACCACTTTCCATCAATCATTAACTAGACAGGGCTATTAACTCCTCATAGAACTTCAAAAGCGCAAGGATTTCACTTAAACAGCCCTGGGGTGCTTGATTGAGCTACATGTATATGTATTTTAAGAGTGCTTACAGGCACCCAACTCAAGCTCATGATTGAATTTAAAGTTGCACAGATATAAACATGTACATGTATATAGTGTACACTGTGCATGTTCTACCAGACAACTGGGTTTTTATTCATAGACTGGTAAATAACAATCCCTTTGTTTCCACCTAAGGAAGAAACTCTGATAGTTGCACCCATCGATGATTCCCCTAAACCTCCGCCATGCAGGGTCACCCTAACCTACCCAGTCATCAACTCTGCACGCTGTGCTATGTTTGCATCAGCCGGAGCTGGCAAGGCAGATATGGTCCAGGTAAAGAGACAGCACCAGTCCGTTTGTAACATTCCTCAGCATTGTCAATTTCACTCGCTGGTTGGGAATGATGCTTGGCTCGATGCATTCTCATCCTTGTATTTGACTTTGGGAAAAGAGAAAATCTTCTTCACAATTAGAACCAAAGTAGAAGAAACAAATTCCGCCAAGCTGCTCACCTGTTGCCAAAGAGGAGGTTTCATTACCTGACAATTTCCTGACAGTTTGGGGCATTCATTGCCTCATTGACTCTGTGATTTTTTTTCTAATCACTAAGAGCCAGAGCGTACCCAGATAACACAAGAAATAGTCTCACATATGTGCCTCTGAATGAATGATTGATGAAAATATGGACATTTTAAAAAGGTAGTATGAGCGGTGGAAAAGGAATTTATATGAATGAACATGGGGTCTGATGGAGAAGTCATCTACTGCTACTCTGCAACTCTGTTTAATCCCTGTTGAAGGTGTAATCGAAATGTTAAATTTCTCTACCCAGCGTGTACTAGAGGGCAGTGATGGAGAGCCTCTACCAGCGGCCAGGGTACAGTTGAAACAGGGCACAGTACACTGGTTCCTGGACACCGATGCAGCCAGCAAACTCCAAGCAAAGTATTGAAAAGCCATCTAGTGTATTGGCAAAGGTATTGATTTTTCTGAGTTTTATTACCCAGTTGACACTGACTTTAATCACAATGGCATAGTTCATATACAGAATAAGCACACATGAACTAAAGAAGTCTACAAAATTAAAATGTAAAAAACTATGATGTAAATTTTACTTCACAAAAAGATACCGTGTGCGTCTTTCTATTCTACCAAAAGGTAAGAAAACTGGGTTTTTTGTTATGTTTAGAGAAAAGTTCACTTTTAAACATTACAGATTGTCTGTTTTTCTCGACAAATGAGGACACTAATGGTGTGATGTCAGTACAGGAAGACATTGCGCATTTATGGAGGATTTCTGTGGACCTAAAATTTGCTCAATGAAAGTGGTTATGAGAAAAATTTACGGTCACTCATACTGCCATTCATTGACACAACAAAAGTTTGAAAAAAATTATGACAAAAACATATTTTAAAATTTGGCAAATTTTGGTTCAGCAATGTGGATGCTTTGGATGACAGTACACTTATGCTCATAAATATGCAAATTTGGATTGCCGTAAAAATAAATGGAAAAAGTTCCCTTAAAATGGCACACTGAAAATTGAAAACCAAGTCAAATGATACACACTGAAATAAAAGAACTGCTTCACATAATTACATAGCTGGGTCCTTTAAATAAAATGGATATGCACTTTGTATAATTACAGCACATTTTTTCTTCATTACAGCCCATAGCATATTAATTTGAAAACAAATTCTAAGTATCGGAGACGACATAAGTAATTATTAAATATGTCATAAAATGTAACCTCATATGGTGTTAATTATTGACCGTTACCTAAAAGTGCTAGTTTTCTTTTTTCTCTTCATGTTTTTCACTCTCTCAGTCATGGCATCCCTAAGATATCGGCAGTACTTTATAATGGCAGACGTATTTGACATAAAGGAAGATGGAAATTAGCTCAGTCCATGTCTGGCAATTTAAGATGGAAATCTCGGAACATTTTACCACCTACACGTACAATAAAGCTCCCACCTGAGTGAATGAAAAGATGCCATGCACAATGTACATCCTCTCTAACATATGTAAATTCACCAAGGTCTGTCTAGATTCGAAGTAAGTGGATGTTCAGTGAGACATGACATTTTAAACCTAATGAAATTACCATTAAGTGAAACTGTTAGCCATTCCATTTCATACTCAATGTATAGGGTTTAATTTTTGTACAATAATATAGAATTTGTAATGAATAAACCCGTAAATTGAACTGCCTACTACATCTTGGTGTCCACCTTCCCGGCCTGTTGCATCGTGTATTTATTAACTTCAGGAAATCAGCATTCCTGCAGGACCAGTTAATGGAAGAAACATGTTTGTATGAGGACACATAAATCATCAACAGTTTTGAGGGACAAACGCCAAACTTTTTTTTGCGAAACTAAGTTGGTATATACATGTACTCGTATGGTTGTGTTCGCTATCAAACCTATTCAAAGGTCCTTAGCCTTGGACGTGATACGTAGACAATTATTTTTACAACTCAGTATCGCATTGTACACGGAATGGAAATAATTTTAGTTTCGCTGGTGGGGATTTTATTTCATCTCCTGATTTACCCAAAACCTTCAGTTTGACATCTGCCCAGTTCTTTCTCGTTTTGCCCAAACGCCAGGTCTTCAAAATCGTCACAAATTAATTCGTCAGTTTCCATGTATGTACATGCGCTATGCATGTACATATTACCAGTGGCGTGTCCAGCGGGAGACGGGGGCCCCCATACATGACGCATCGATGTGCTCCAAAACATGCCAATTAATGTGCTTGCAACAATTACACTTCGCCTCCTGCGGTTTCGAATCAACTTGCGTTCTGCTGCATGCCTGCCAGGGCGCCCTCACCAGTCTTTAAATGAAAAGGCTCTTCCCGCCATACTAAGTGACCTCTGGCCTCTTCTGCTTACTGCAACGGGCGCTTCGTTTGAGTCATTTTTTTCCTGCGAGAAATTGGCATATTTCATTGATTTATACTTGTTATTCGTATGCCCTTTTGGTGTGTTATCATCTTTGACTTATTGTCAGCCTTTCATGAGGCTTTGTGTGTCTCAAACTCAGTCCTTGCAGCCGTTTGTAGCCTTTTTAGCAAGGATTCTGCTCACCAACCACACGTGCAGTTACCATGTCAGAGGGGTCGGCAGATGAATCTGCGGTATCCCACGTCACGCTTCCCCACGCAGGACCGGGACGACCCTTGATGATCATGTTTCGCCCTTCCCAATTGAAGGGGACCGTGACATAAGACCAGATGCACGCCTCCCTTTACGGGGCCGAGATCAGGCTGAGATATCACATACTGGATCAACTGTGGTTCGATCTCCAGACCCCCACAAGATGGAGCTACAGCAGGGTTCTCATCCTAGCAAATGGAGCTCTTGACAGCCATACAGCAGACCAAATTTGAAATGTTTAAAGGCATGATTGAGAAAGCTTTTGAGAAAATAGAGACATGCCAAGAAAGAGTCTCCTGTCCTACTTCTCGTAGGCAACATGCAGCTATAGAAGTCATCGCACAGACAAACATGGCAAACATAGATCGGTGTCCAGGTCTAGCCCCAGCAGACACAGTGACTATATTTGGTCCTCACATTCAGAGGGCTCAGTGTCACTTTCTCCTGTTGGGAGAAGACAAGCTAGTGAGAGTGGTACAACCAATGAAGATTTAATCTTCATGCATGCTGAGAGTTTGCAGGACTTAAACCGGGATGATGCAGGCGGTCATAGCCACACTAATGAAAAAGAAGAGGTTTCTCCACTGCCAAATCCTCATGAAGGGGTTAAAGGGGCCTCTTTTAACCAAGCAGTTCTTGATTGGTGGCAACAACAGCGAACCAATTCACTGGATCAGGCCAAAAAGATGAGCTTTTAGAGGACCTGACTCCTGATGCAACATTTGGAAAATACTTTAAGGCTCCTGATATGCCCAAACCCATACGGTCTACAATGAAGAAGTCAAAAGTTGATGCCTGGAAAAATGACAACTCTGTATGGTCCATACAGGAAGACTACCTCAAAGTGGCCATTCCCCTTTTTAAGGCCAAAAGGGGTATCAGAAGCTGCAAAATGAAGAGTTAGTCCCCCTTTTGACTTCAGCAGGAAGTTTGTTGGGGTCAGCGATCCACCGCCTGTCTCTCTATCGGATGCGCCGAGCTGAGCCTAAGTTTCTCAAAGAAGGCTATCTCCGAGATGTTCAGCCTTCGATGTCTTGCTTGTATGGTGAAGAGTGGACCCAAAAAGTGGATAAAGAAGAGAAGATTCACAAGGTCACTCAAAAGGTGGTGAAGAACTGGGCCAAATCCGGTTCATCTGCCCCAAACCTAAAGCATAGGGCCACAAGCCGGAATCAGTATACCAATCCGAAAGGTTGGTCCGGTAGAGAAAAAAGCAGTCACAGTTATAGGACACAATACCACCCCAATAGGTATCAGCCATACCCTCGTGATTTCCACACCAGTGACCGTGATCGGTACAGCATGCAGATGCCCGAAATGAAAGATTCTTTTCGTGGAGGTAAGAAGTCACAGAAGACTTTCCAAAATTAAACTAGGTCAGAAGGCAGACGACTTCGATTCTGTATCGAGCTTTGGGCTTTGTTATGCAGGGAATATCCAAAACCACACCACAGAATGGGAGAAACTGACAAACGACCCATGGATTTTGCAGAGCGTGGTTGGTTACAGAATCGAATTCTCAAGAGACTCATTAAAGTACAAAGTGCCTGCTCAAATCAAAATGAGCGACCTACAACATCAAATATGCACCAAAGAAATTCAGAGTATGATCCTCAAAGGGGCAATAGTAAGGGTACAGGACATTCCAGATCAATTCATCTCAACAATTTTTTTTAGTACAGAAGGCTACGGGGGGTTCCGGCCAGTGTTCAATCTCAAGAGCCTCAACAAGCATATCTGTTCAGAACACTTCAAGATGGAATCAATCCAACACGTGAAAAGCCTGGTGCAACAGGGAAATTTCGTGGTTACAGTCAATCTGAAAGATGCTTACTTCATGATTCCAATATATGCCCCGCACCGGAAGTTTCTTTGTTTCAAGCGGGAAGGCAAACTCTTCCAGTTCCAGGTAGTTCCCTTCGGGCTTAGATCAGCACCACGACTTTTCACGAAGTTGATGAAACCACTTGTGTCCCATTTCAGACACAGACCGATGAAAGTGTAATTTATCTGGACGTTCTACTACTGATCTCACTTTCCAGGGCAGAATGCAACAAGCAACTGACCTACATTCTCGACATGTTCAAGAACCTTGGCCTGATCGTAAATTGGGAGAAATTGCATCTCCATCCTACCACACAGATAAAATTTCTGGGTCATGTCATAGATTCTCGTCAAATGACACTGAGTCTCCTGAGGCCAAAAATCTACACCCTAGTGGAGAACTGCACCCAGATGACCCAAAAACCCATGCAATCAGCAGATGCCCTGGCGAGTCTCATTGGAAAAATGAATGCAACTGCCGAAGATGTTGTACCAGCACCTTTTTTTTGAAGGGCCTTGCAGACGGATCTAATTCAGTCTGTCCGAGTAGATCCCACTTACCAGGGCCTGGTCTCTCTGTCGGAAGAAAGTTTTCACGAGTTGCAGTGGTGGAAACACTGCCTCAGACTCTGGAATGGCAAACCACTGGTCCTGTCACATCCTCAACTGATGATAAAGTCGGATGCTTCAACTCATGGTTGGGGAGCTCATTGCGAGCTTGGCAAAACGGGGGGGGGTGGACTGCAGAGAAAAGCACCAACCATATCAATTATCTAGAACTTCTTGCTTCCTTTCTAGTGCTGCAGACCTTTGCCAAGAACAAGACAGATTGTCACATCAACTTACATCTGGACAATACAGCTGTTCTGGCGTACATAAAGCACAAAGGAGGTACTCACACAGGAAATTTGTCCCAGCTGGCTGTGAAAATGTGGAAATGGTGTCTGACGAGGAATATCACGCTAACAGCCTCTCATGTTCCCGGGGTGGACAATGTGTTGGCGGACCAGCAGTCCCGAGTCTTTGTGGACAGGTTAGAGTGGATGCTAGACCCAAGGTTATTTGCAAGGGTCTGCACACGGTTGGGGTTCAAACCGACTGTGGACCTGTTTGCATCCAGAATAAACTCCCAACTTCCCCGTTACGTCTCATGGAAACCAGATCCCGGAGCGATGATGATAGACGCCCTCTCGATACCACGGAGGAACGAACGCGGTTATGCGTTTCCGCCCTTTTGTCTCTTGGCTCAAGTCCTACGCAAGGTAGAAATGGAAGGGGCAACTCTGATGGTAGTCGCTCCAACATGGACCACTCAGGCCTGGTATCCAGTGCTTTTGCAACTAACCATAACAACTCCAGTTTTACTACCACGAGGGAGTCATGTATTAACTCAACCCCACTCCGGCGAACCCCACCCTTTGATACACTCCCTTCATCTAGCGGCTTGGATTGTCTGAGGAGGCAGTATCGTACCAAAGGTTTTTCAGATGACCTTACCCAAGTCATGTTGGCCAGTTGTAGAGGCTCAACTCACAAACAATATCAATCAGCCTGGAAGACATGGAATCGCTGGTGTTGTGAACGATCGCTTGATCCAATTTCAGCACCTTTGAAGGGTATCATGGAATTTCTGGTTGAAAGTGAGAAGAAAGGGCTTAGTTATCTGTCCCTTGGGGTTTACAGGTCAGCAATTTCACAATATCATGATCAAGTTGATGGCATACCAGTGGGACAATGCCCCTGCATCATTAAACTAATGAAAGGTCTTTTTAATCGTAACCCTCCCAGGCCTAGGTACCTCCTTGTCAGTATCTTTACCACAAACCTTAATTTTTCAGACTGCATTATTTCTTGCGTGCACTTTGGTAATTTGGAGTGTATAATTTGACGATTTACTGGCGGGATGGGGGGCTTCTGCCTAGCCCGCATGTGTAATTAAATCTCCAACTTTTCATCATTCCAATCAAATAATTGCAACTTGCACATTCCTTTTCGTTTCCATCGTTTTTAGGCTTCAGCTCTAATTCCTTAATCCTTTTATTCTCAAACCTTGAAATTTCATTTTTTGTTTTGAGTAGGCACTGCATGCTTTACACCTACCAACTCCTGCCCCGGCAACATCACCGATGACTGCACCGGCCACCGTCGTCAAAGTGCTGATTGCCCCGGTTTTTATGTAGCGTTTCCTGTTGCTCTCCTAATCTTTCTCTTGTGCCACTTCAATGACCACTTTGATGAGACTGTCTGGTGAAACTGGCATGGTGTTGGACAGTGGAATTCCTATACTGTTCATGGACGGTAACCTGTCAAGATAATAGGATTCAAATAATCCCCATTGAGAATCGGTTTGCTTCAGCAGACCACATATGATGCAAGATATGTGGGAAAGGGGACCCCCCACCTATTGTGTCTTCTGTTGTGTTGATGGTCTTTGGAATTCCTTTCAGATTTCTGAGGGGGGTGCAGTAGGCACAATAGCCTTAGGGTATACAGCTTGCGCATCACCTTGGGGGGGTGCCCCTTTCCCACATATCGTGCCTGGTATCTCAGACCAGACCCATATGCAGCAAGGTATGAGACGGAGAGAACCCCCCTGCTTTGTGTGGGTCATTGTCTCGCAGGAATCTGGGGAATTCCTTTCAGACGTCTTGGGGGATGTGTTAAGTAACAATAGTCTGGAATGTGTATAGAGATCGGACATGTTGGGGGGGTACCCCTCGGTCTCATTTCTTGCTGGGTATTGGAAATGAACATAGCTTTTCAGTGCATCCTGGCTTATTGTGCACTGCTTGGTACATGTACACTAAATGAGAGGGGTACTGGGGTACTAGACCAGTGGAGAATCCCCTTATAAATAAAAAAAATCTGGCAGACCTCTTGTGTATTTTTTTCCTACAATTTGTAGGGTGCGAATGGCAAACGTGGTTAGAAATATAACACTGAAAAGAGTCGCAGCATAGAGAAAGGAGTTGTGAACAACCAGCAAGCATTTATTTGTCTGAGTCAGTCTGACAAGCATGGTCCAACAAAGGTCAATCTATGTGTACTTTACATGCTTACAGATGCAAATAACAGTAGACATGAAAACCAGTTAAGTAACCGTCACACTATGTAATGCAATTTTTTTTCCAATTTGTTTTATTTATATATCATCTTTCTGTAATGCTAGCAACAAGATTGAATCAATAATGACAACTACTATACATGTATTTATCCGCAAGTGGATCAACAAGAACAGTACAAGAGCCCCTGGAGGATAGAACTGCTCTGATCCAAAGCATGAATGTTCGCATGAGCCAGCACCCCGGCGATAGATCGCTCGTCCGTTCGTGCCGACCCCACCCACTCAAGATGAGCCATTCCACCCCTCCTCCCAGGGGCTGGGCCATTCAAGTTGCTGAATAAAGCAACTAGACAATTGCTCTCCATCCCCAACATCCCCTCTGCCTCAATCCTAAGCCAAGTGCAAAGGTGACCGCACCAGGAAGGGAGGAGGGCCATCGACCGGCTCAAGCGAAGCTAGGCCGAAAATGAAAGCAAGCAGTTGCAATCGAGCTAAATTGATCGCGCGCTCCGCAGCCCTAGTTCCGGTGATGCAATACGTTGTATATACTCCCGAGCACACGGTTGTCGCCGCTCCCCGGATTTTGATATCAGAGATTTACCTCGGTGACCGCGCTGTGACCTTCCACAAAGTTGTTGGCACTTACGTTTAAAAAGGGTCCTAGTGGCATTTGTGGCATTTGTGAGAGCTGAGTGATATCTCAAAGTAAATGTTTCTTCTGCTTTTGAAATGGTGGCCGGCCACAGTTTAATTAAAATCCATTACAGGGAGAAATATACGATAGTGACATGGAAAGAGGGCTGTTCATAAAGACAAAAGATGGGTCAGTTTGTTAGAAGGGGTGTTTTTTTCTAATAATATTAATGCAATTCAATGCCATGCAAGGGAAAGTATAGTGTTTCCAAAATTAGGACTGCGTGCATACGTTTTGTACTTGTCACCAGCACTAGTTAGCTTGCCTTCAGGATAAAGCAACATTTCAAAATCTCATCAAACCAAACACCTTATAATAAATCCCTCTGGAAAATGTTTTGAGTGGAAGTTCAATTCTGAGCCAAAGTTACTCACGATGTGAAAGTGAAATTTTGGAAACTTTGACCATACAAACAAGATGAAATGGGTGGCATGACAGTTAGGAATATCGTGACTTTGGAGTTTTTTTGCTGTTTCAAAGATTCGAACGTCCAGAATTAAGTGTTTAAATAAATATACAAATAAATGTCCCGTGTATATAACAGTTGACTTCACTATTACATCCTTTAAAGTGGTTAAATGCACAAAAAAGTCCATCTCATTTGTAACCACTCCTTGTACTTGGTTTAAATTTTAACACAACCCCTCCCGATCATTTGGTTCGGGATCAGCCCTTGGATGCAGGTTTTACCCTCACTGGGATAAACATTTTTCCAAAAGTGGTGAAAAGCAAAGGCGTTGCGGGAACTGCACTGTAAAACCTCTGGTGTTAAAGTCAACACTTTTTGATGTTATCAGATGACCCCACCATAAGATGTTACTTTAACACCACTAGTGTTACTTTGCACACCTTTAAGTGTTACAGTGCACTGGAGGGTGTTGAAAGTAACACCAAAATTTCTACAGTGAAAGTGTTTTAGGTCACTCTCAAAGTTAATGTTTGGATATTATTGCGCAAAGCTGGCAATCATTAAAGAAAAAATAAATAATTTACAAACCGTTGAGGAATCTCACGTAGTTGTCAAAGCACTAATAAATAATACTACTAAATGGTAATAGAAGGAAAAACTCTAAATCGTAAGCGTAGAAAACGAACATTTAGGGAAAAACCTGTCACCAATATCAAGGTTGTAACGGCTACAAACCCCCGTTACTCAGACAGTATTAATTACGAGACGGGCCTTTAAATACACATACAGTTCTAGTACACCGAGACCCTTTGGGGAAGGGGGTTTGGCAAGTGTGAACACTGTTCTTGTAATACTTTTCTTGATATAACAAATCCAAAAGAGAATGTTCTAAAGAAGAATGTTTACTGCTCTGAGCAGAACATTGGCCACATTTAAGACTTATTTCCTGTCAAATGCACATGCACAGGAGACCTCTAAGAAATTCCAACCTTCCAGACCGCATGATAATGCACAGTTGATAAATGCTGAGCAACCCCATTCATTGACAAAAATACGACTTTACCACTGAAATACCACTGAAAAGAGAACGGAACACCAACATATGGCTATAGGTCTGCAATGTAATGGGAAAATTTGTCTTAAATTTAGTCAGGGATGTTGAAGTCTACTATATCGGCCTTATTGTTCAGTCTGTTGTAGACATAATTTGCTATCGAGGTTCACCGTCGAGGAACCTCGATAGCCAATTATAATAACTCCAAGTGGTGACCTTCATAATACCGAAGATGTTTAGTTTTTTTTTTAGCACAGATCTATTTCAGTTGTGCTAAACGAGTTCAGAGTGGGTTTTGCTAAGGATAAGGTTGCTTGGCAACAAACACCTAAACAAGCATTATTATATGGTCCTTGAGGTTTTATATCCTGTCCAATTCACTTCAGCAGATTTTCAAAACCAGTGCAATATATTGTGTTAATGTAGCCCTGATTTATGACAGTCTTTTGGCTGACCGTGCATTGTGTCCTACCGTTGATGCACAAAAGACCACCTACTGTTGCTTAGATACCACTCTGCGTAATTTTTGAACGTAAGCAAACTAATAAAGGCTATTTTATTTCTTCGCTTTACCTCATGCCTTATGATCAATTAGCCATGACAGAACCGCACAATTAACATTTACTGTCTGCTCCAGTAAACACTGAAGTCGTGGTTCAGAGTTTGAGAGCTTTCCTGCAGAGCCAGTTGACATTTCATCAGCTAGGGACTCATGATGGAAGGGACGCTCACCAGTTGCTTTATTTCCTGTTCATATATTTGCAAACTCTTGAATGATTTCAACTACAGTTCTGCACTGCCCGTTGGTCTGTTTTGACTTTTGTAATCGGCTACTGGACGCCAAAGTTTCAATACTGTGTGTGTTTATAAAGCTATTTGGGATTTCTTTCATATTGACTCAGTGCACGATTCTGCAAGTATGGAAACACAATCGATTCCCACACTGTTCCTCCGAGTCGCTTTATTACTTTGTCTCGTGTGCGTAATCAGTTCTCTCAGCGGCCAGAAAAATCCTTGCAGTGCAGTGAGACATTTTGCGTTTCATGGAGCAGCAAATCGAGCGCTGAAAAATTTTGAACTTCATGAGTCAGTTGGAGGGAGGAGAGTTGTCTGCGGAATAAATTGCCATGCCGATCCACGCTGCAAGTCGTTCAATTTCTACGAATGGGACGGCACGTGTGTCCTGAACAATGCTTCGCGTGAGGCACATCCCGAGGACTTCGTGAAGACACCGGGCAGTGTGTATTACGACGCCGATGAAGGCACGGCCCTTTTGTCTTGCAGTAGCTGCAAGCAGCTCCGAGACGCGGGTTACCGTACTAGCGGCGTGTACACCATCTACCCGGCCGCATTCAGCGATGGTTTGGAGGTGTTCTGCGACATGGAGGCCGATGGCGGAGGGTGGGTCGTAATTCAAAGGAGGCAAGACGGCAGCGAGGACTTTGACCGCCCTTGGAAAGACTATGCGGCCGGTTTCGGCAACCTGTCCGGTGAGTTCTGGCTAGGGAACACCGTCTTACAAGCGCTGACCTCAGCACCAGGGGGGTCGTGGAAGATGAGGTTCGACATGGAAGACTGGATGGGAGGCAAGGTGTGGGCAGAGTATAGCGGGGTTCGATTGTCAGGGGACCAGTATACACTTACTTTCAACGCGTTTAATGTTGCTAGTACAGCTGGAGATTCACTCGCTAACAACTACAAATTCTCAACTAAGGATCAAGACAACGACTTATATTCACCAGCGAATTGCGTATTCATTCAAGGGGGAGCATGGTGGCATACTGCCTGTGGTTCCTCCAGCCTTAACGGTCCTTACCTTCAACCTAGTGACACCGAAGGTGGTAGAGGAATTTATTGGTATACCTTTAAGAACGCTTATTATTCACTGAAAACCTGCACTATGAAAATATCTGAAACGCGTTAATTTTAGAGAAAACCAGTCGGTTTTCGATGCATGGTACATGGCGTTACACGAAATGTATCTTTATTCCTAAATAACTTATATGCACGGAGGCGTTCATAGGACGAGACTCACGAACTCAAACGATCCTGTTCTTATACCATACGAATGTTTGTGGCTTCTTAAGCACGGTGGGGAGTAATTGAACATGTCACTTAATGAAAAATGGAGAAAAATGAATATATTTTACTTGCGGTAAATAGGCTTAGTCCTACATTAATTGTAGCAAAACGGTGCACACAGACGTGATTGCGATTGAAAGCTCAACAGTGTAGGACCTCGAATGCTTGTCGCAAAAATCTGCAATATTTGATTTTATTACTTAAAACCTTGTAGCGTAAAAAACGAATATTAACTTAAGAATCTTAACGAATTTCAGGCCAGGTTTGCGATTCATCGTTTTTTTAATAATGATTACCGTAAGTTTCAAATAATGTTGACCTAGGCGGTTATTGTAGAGTTTTGACTGCCTCTGAATTAAACAACTAAAAAGACAAGTGCCAAAACATAATCAGACAGTAACTATAAAAAGACATATGCGTCAGTAATTCAGACATTTTGCCTATTCAACAACGTGTGACTTATGGTGTTCTATAGACGACAAAATTCCAAAGGATCGTGCCGTCACGTCGTTACATCGCTTCCTTTCTCATTATTACCTTTATACTGTGTCTAACGCATTGCCTCATGCTGTCGCGTCGCACTGTCTTGCAGTCGCGTTGTGCCGTCGACTCGTTGCGTCAAGCCCTTTAGCAGTTTCGTGGAGTTCAATTTTTAGAGCCTGTACGGCACGACGGCACGATACGATGGACGACGACACTACGCGTCATACACAACACGACGCTGTGACGACACGACGCGACGGCGCGATATTAGGACACGACAGCACGACGGCAGGATGGGACGAAGCTGTTGTAGCGTTTTTGCATCGGTGCGACTGCACTAAGCGACGCAATTTTGTTGTCTATAGTCTGTGCACACGGGTGGCCACGCGTCCGCCAAGTCCATATAAGGGAATTCTTTTGGATAACTTACACAAGGAATATACCATAACATGAATGGGGGTGTTCGGGAAAATAAATTAAGTAAATTCCAGAACAATGATCGCTTGAAATCCATCATATATTGACTCTTTTGACATCTTTGATTCTCTGACTAAAAAAGGTATTTATGGATGGGAATAAATCGTGCTTGGCCCGTCTCAACCTACCAGCTCACAAGACGGAACGCTGATGACGCCCGAGCCGCAAGCTTGTGCATTAGTAGCGTCCATTCTCCTAAGCCAGTCTTAAGCACACGTTTAAGACCGGCAAAGCACATCTTTATTCCCTATTACTACAAAAAAAAATTTATAACTAACAGCATGGCAACGAGAGTTGTCACTTTCGTAAGGTAGCGCATAATGCAGTTGATTGCCTGAGCTGTCCTAATGTCATTACCATTGGCTTCAGTGGCGCATCCAGCGGGGCCGGGAGGAGAGTTGGGGGCAAGTTTTCCCTGATCGTCTTTGAAGTGATTGAAAGGGCCAGTATTTTAGAAACGCCACTGTCACCTTTTTCTGGGAATGTTCGCTCCCACCCCGCCTAAGACCTTGATGACCATTGTTTGGGTTGTCGAAAGGCATAGGCCTAAGTGGCTCAGCTCTGGCAAATCACACCAAATCAGTTTTCTGTTTCAAATTGTGATAATGAAGTACATGTAGCACGTTTCACTTCATTTGTGAGTAATTTTAACAAATTGTCATTTCCCCCCTTAATTGTTAACATACATCAGGGATTTTCAGGGACTGTTTTATTGAAATATAGCTTCAACTTTGCCTTGCCTTTACATATCAGTTAACTTAACAAAGCATTTTGCTGATTCCCACTTGATCCCTGAAATGTCGCGACCAACCGTTCAATCTATCCAACATCATCCTTAGGACTTCTCGATCTTATAAAAGGAGGGCTTCGTGAGGGGGCAATAGGCGAGGGAATAGAAACAAATTAGGAGGGAAGAGAATGAAACTGAATTATTTGCTTTTAAAAATAACTTGAACTCGGACCCCTTCAAACATGAATGGCTGATCAGTTTCCTTGCTAATGAGTGTTTTGCAACTACCCCTGCCCACAAAAAGAAAACCTTGCCGTACCCACAACTTCAAGATCTGTGTTAAAGGGGCCCTAATAATAATATCAAACAATTAAACAAAAACTCATATTCATTTTCTTTTGGATAAGAAAGAAATAAACATTGAAACGAAAAGGGACTTTGTTATCCCTGGCGGGACTCGAACCCGCAGTCTTCGGTTTAGGAGACCGACGCCTTCTCCATTAGGCCACAGGGACTGTTACAACGGGAAAGGTCTGAAGTGTTATTGGATGTGGCCTATGAGGATTCAGCAAGAAAAGCCATTCAGGGTATCATTTTGAGAAGGTGAAAAGGAAATATATTATTTCATCCACAAGTTAATCCGTTAAAATAAAAAGAGCAAACATTGAAGTGAACTGCAATCAACGAACGCAGTTTTAGGGACATGCTGCGAGCTTTTCAACGTTAGGAATGCATGCCATGATACCTTTATCCCCGTGAGTTTGGTGGAAACTTCTTCCTCGTGGTCTGACCCCTATTATTCCACCTTCGTGAACGTATATAACATTGGCTGTCAAGCATGATGTCTCAGCCACACATTTGTTTATCGGGGTTTCAGAACCATTTTTCAATATGTCAATTAATACAAATTTGCACAACTCAACTTATAGTGTCATATGTTATCTGTGGTTGAAGTGCAGCTTTGCACAAAGTGGGAAAGTATTTGGGGATTATTTAACACTAATCTCAACGCACTTTCGTCTTTCAAGATCATTTAAAACTAAAAAGAACGAAGGGCAAAAAAGTGAAACTTTTCCGGCACCGCAATTCACAATGCGGCAGGGTGCATTGCGCACGGCTGCGAATGTTTGTGGTGTCAGTGAACAGCCCAACCTGACCCAGCCGGAGGCTTTCGACAAGGAAGAGTGGACCAACATCCCACAGAAGACATGCAGATAGTTTGTGGACACTTACAGGAACCGTCTTGGGGTAATCATCAGGAAAAAAGGCTACGCTGTTGACTATTAAGAAAAGACAATGGACTCTGTAAACCTGAGGTATGAATAAATTTGAACAAAAGCAAAAAAGGAACCCGGGCCGTACCAATATTATGCAACGTGGATTTGTGTATTGCAACAAATAGACAAAAGATATAGCGGAAGTACCAACATAATAAATTTTACAAATAAAGAATTTAGAAAAGTGTGTTATTTTCTAAACGGTATGAATACTATTGAGCACAACTGTACCGCTGTACTCTACTGGCCCCAAACCACAAGTGCCTAAAGCCAGGTTTTCATCCTGCACTAATCTTTGAAAGAAGAGGAAATAAAATAATTTCAAAAATCACTTTATCTCAGTCTTTTAATTTGCTCTTTTTGACGCGGCATTTCCATTAGATATGTGCCCTCGCATCTCCAGCAAACTTGAAATGTTGGATTCTTTTTAAATTTAAAAACATAATGTTAAACTGCTGTAAAAAAAATTAAGTTTGCACTGTTCGGTCAGAAATTGAAGGAAATTTTATGATGTTTTAAGCTATGTGTAAAAGTCTTTCATTGTCGAATTAATAGACCGATTGCGCCCGCTAAGTCACGTCACCTATAGTGCGTATTTACTATCAACAAACACGGCATCCGCCAAAAGCAAAGTGTTTCATTATTATCATTTACCAAAAATAAAGGCGAAGATAGGTGCCTTACTCAGACTACTGATGTGCTGGGTACTTCCGGAACTTTGCTGTATTGTTTGCAGACAACACTCAATCACTCGTTGCTACATGTATGGGGTTGATACCCACTGTAGGTCATTTGATTTAGCGGCCGCAATCGGTCTATTGAGTATAAAAGTCAAACATGATTAATTGCCGTGTTTGGAATAAATATGGATTGTGCCAATCTGCACTTTTCCAATAATCGGAAAAATGGTATTCCTTTAAACAAAACTAAAAGACCTCGGTGATAGCGTAAAAACAAGATGTTTAATATTTTGTTTCTACAAGACCACTCATATAGAAGGCTCCGAATTCAAGGATGAGACAGCAAGCCTTGTTAATCAAATAAACTTGTCACAGTGCTGACTTCAGTACCCTCAACACCGGTCTAGTTTGTTCACTCATCTGGGTCAATAGCATCACGAGCTGTATACCATTGCAAAGATAGCATTCTGCCCTTTCTAGAGATATGTTTCGCTTTCCCATATATAAAGTAGTTTTGGTATTACAATACTTTTTATCACGGTATACTTTTTATGTGGACACTCTGTATTTTTGGGGGGGGGGTTCGCCTTTGGCAACGCTTTGGGATCGGCAAAGTGTCGGCTGTGTAATAAAAACTCGACCTCAGTACAATCACTTTGTTGTAATTTATCTTTTTCACTGCGTATCACTGATCACATGTCTTTTGGAGATATACATGTATTTTAAAGCGTTGGTTATCTTGATCAATTTTGGATGAACGAATAAAGTGTAGTGAAAATAATTAAAGCAATGATGAAAAAATATCGAAAAATATAGAATTGATAACCACCGCTTGTGTAATGCATTGAGCGAGCTAGTGCACCTGGCAGAAATTTACCCACAATGCTCTGCGTGCCGTTTGCTGTGATCCCGTGTGACGTATTTTCTCCATTAGTAAATCTGTGCAAGGCCATCACCCCTGTGCGACTAGCGATTGCATCCGTGTGATAACAGTGCAAAAGCGAATCATTCAGCACCCGAGGTGACGTGCAGCAAAGGAAACGTTCAAAGTGTTCTCGGACAAAACATTACGGCTCTTAGCTTAGTATTAGGTCTAGCCCTAGGCTCCTTGATCCAAGTTTAGTCCGTGTTCATTAGAATGTTGCATGGCGAAGTGACGACCCACAAATTTGATACACATGAACGCGCACGTTATTATTTGGTGATTTCCCAAAGAAGTAAGCCAAATAAGCTGTGTTACGCGCTGACAAGCATACTCGGACGCAAGGCAGAGAAAAGACGAATTAACGGAAAATGATATAGAAAACACCTGACGAGGGAGGGAAGAAACGTAGAATTTTGGTACGTTGGAGAACTGGCAATGGACGAATGCATCAGGCAGGTATTAACTTATGATCAAGTAACAAAAAGAACTGACGACAAACTATTACATCCAGAAATTAATATTTACAAGGGCAATACATGACATGAAAACCCAGTATTCGGCAAATATAATGAAATTAATGTGAGCTCACGGAACTAAGAACGAGGAAAGGCCGGGTGCTCAGTCAGGCACGGGGAGGCAGGGCAGGGCTGTCACAGTCTATTACTGCTCGGCTAGTGCCATAGGACGGTGAAGACTTTGGAGACCAGTGACAAGCAGCGTCGGGCTCTGGGTACTGGAGGTCAGCCGCTGGCCCTCACGGTAGCAGCCTCGACGCTCCACGGTCCGGACAACACCCAGTCTTGCCGGCTTGGCTTGGTAGAAGTCTTCGCCTCTGGTGGAAGATCTGCCTCCCTCGATGGTGGTATGCACTGACTGAGAGCCCGGCAAAGTACAGTGCGCCCGTCATACCACCACACTCGCCATACATTCAAACAAAGTAAATACTTTGAGAAAGAGAAAGAGGAAGGGCTGCTATATACGTCAAAGAAAGGGCTGCAAGGCTGTAAGCCCAGCCGTAATATTCCTCTCTCTTTAAGTATACTTAAACACGATGACCCAAAAGCCTGTCAATCCAAACTTGAAGTGGAATACTAAAAAAACAAATTAGATTTAAAATAGTATTAAAAGATATAGAAAAACTATGCAAATTGCAATAAATAAAACAGTCAATCAGAGTAGGCATATAAGATAGTAAAGCCCCACAAAATCGCAAGAAACTAATTGAAACCTGCAATTAATGTGTTATAACAAGAAATTAATGCATGCAAAATACCCCCCACCACCACACAAACACACGCCACATTCGAATTAAAAAACTGTACGAGAATAAAGCACAAATTACGTTTAAGAAAGTGTCAAAAATTCATGCATTATACAAGGCTATACCAATGGAGCAAGAACAGCACCAGATGGAAATAGAAAATACTGGTACATCACATTTTATCATTCCTTAAATAATCACTTAGTAGTTATTGCTACTCATTCCTCTTACTGGAAACAAAAATTTTATATTTATTTTTCTGGACCTCTTTTGTAGTGGATATCTCGGAGGACAGTTCTTTTGATTCGCATGGAATCCTTTGTGCCCATATAGGCCTACTCTGTAGAGTGTAATTACCTACATCATTGGCAAAAAATGAGCTTTTTCCTTTTATCAAGATGTATTTGGGTAAGGGCAAACCCGTTATATATAATTAAAGAGCTTTTTCCTGCCATCCTGACCTATAAATACCTGAATGATCTATACACATCTGCACTTTGTAGTCGTACATCACATGACAAAAAAGGTGCGGCATAACAATTAAGCGTTTATGATGCTTTGGATCCCACATCCGAAAGCTGTGGATAATGTATGTGTTTGGAAATGTCAGTGGAATCTGTAGTCAAGGAACCACACAAACGCAGATGTAGGCTGTTCAATTTTCGCCAAATGTAGGCCAGGTTACACTCTACAAAATACACATGCTCCTGGTAGGCCTACTGCCAGTTTCTTACATGTTGGCCATACACGTTTCCTATCAGCCTATAATGGCCATCATTTTAGGGGAAGATTTTATCAAAAAGATTGAGCGGAGGTTTTCAGTGGTGGGCCGGCAGTTTCAAATGCCATTGCGTAGGGAACCATCAAACATTAGAGTCGGGGTAGGCCTGACCTACCTCCATGGATTAGACCCGTCAACAGGCATTTGAGGGAGACGAAGGAGTAGGCCTATAGGCTTAGAATTATAAGCCTACGCCGGGCCCTGTTTAAGTTCGCATTCATGATGTGTCCTGTAGATGTTTTGCCGACTATAGAAATACAGATGTAGGACCTATACAGCCTTGGTCTAGCTCTAGGCATAGGGCAGGGCCTCGACTAGGGCCCAGATCTGTATCGGACTGAGAAACGTTTCCCTTTTTGTTTGGAAATAGGCAGAATGACAATGACAGCTCGTATCTCCGTACGCGGTAATTTTGTGCAAAACTGCTGGGATGGTGTCTGATATTAATATAATTTCCGCAAAATAAGATCTCTCATTAATTGTTCTAGGTTCTGTACTTACGTGCTTAACTTCAACTTCGCCGCCATGTTACTTCCATTCATGCCCATGCTTAACAGTCCGTCCGTGACGTCATTATACTCGGGCAGCCTCCACAGACCCGCTCGCCAGCAGCCGGGGTAGTGGTAGTCTTGGCCCAAGACGTCAGTGATTGATAATTGTTTTATTTCTGTTGAAGAGCGCCCTCGAACACCTAGATTTTACTTACTCTCACTAACGTTTTGGGGATCTTGCAGGAATGGGGGTGTGGCAGTTGTATGCAAATGTCCGATCTTCTTAAATATTTATAGCCTTGGTATTATAATTATGTACATGTACTTCAAAGTTCGAACAACATAGCAGCTTCACGCGAGCAAGTACGATGTCGATAGTTTCTGGTTTGTGGGAAGGGATTAGTGACATGTAAGACGAATTTTTTTTCACTCCATACTAGACATGAAATTGCCACTCTTCTAAAAGATATCGTAGGGGACTACAGTTTTGCTGCATCGTATCACGTTTGCGATGTTTGTGGCAGAAAAATTGGGAAAACAAAACCGTTGTCTGATATCACACCATAAATACGTTTCGCGTTTTTCGCAACTCACAATCATGAGCATGCTGCCTGAGGCCAAATTACTCACACAAGCAGCAATAAACCTACACGTGCAGCAAGAAAACGACAACCAACTTGCAGTCTGGGTACTCCGTCCTCGAAGGTTAAGGTCTATATAGTCTCTAAGGACGCTTTAGTTAGCTGGGGAGGGCATACTGACTGTACATGATTATGGGTCACCAAGAACAGCATCCTCTGTCATATCCTAGGCCTAACCTAGTCTGAGTATCACCCGTTCTACTCCGTGCTAACTCTGTACGAACGTGTTGACGGGACTGCAGACAGCCGTGATGCATGTGACCTTACCATGGTGTATTATTTAGGTCATCGAATTTACTATTTGGCAAGTGATGATTCGTTCCCTTGGAAAGCCGAGGGAAAAATACAAAACAAGTTAAAACGGTGCTGCAAGATTCCCAAGACGTTAGTGTGAGCTGGCACACAGTCTAATTGTGAATCGTTAGGGGGTGCACTATTCACGGTGTCCGCTATCACGCACTAACGTCTTGAAACCAAGAATAGGGTAGTGGTGGTTGACACCAAGGCAGGCACGAAGATCATGTGATGGCTAAACGAACGGTCTCGTGTAAGTTTGACTTACACTAATCGAACGCACCAAATGTGGTGTGCGCTATAAGTTGTCAACAATGCCCCAGAGCTCTGTACATTACTCAAACTGGTCAGTCACTAAGGCAACGGATCAATCGCCACAAATTTGACATTCGACACCAGGATGTAGAAAAGCCAGTATCCCAACACCTTAATCTCCCAGGTCATTCTGTCACTGACTCGAGGGTGGCTGTATACTGAGACAAAAGAACTTCAAAACCAGAATGGAAAGGGCAGCAGAGGAACAGAAGATAATCCACAGACTGGACTGCATTGACTCTGGACTTAATACAGATCGTGGTCAATTACCCACTACTGCCCCCAGTGATGAATTATGCCCCTTTGTTTGGACATGCTTGAGTGCTTCATTGTCATATTACATAGATATACCTGTGCTGATGATATGTTACTTCACCACATCTGATGAAGTACTTGTTACTACGAAAGCTTATGTGATTTATCTACTCAGTTAGTCTTTAAGTGCTACTTAAACTCTCAATAATTATTGTTTTGGATAGACTAACACGGCTACCCACCCTAAGATCAGTAACAATGTCTGTTATGATTTGATAGAAGAGCACAATTCTGTTGTATTTTGTGGTGTACACACCCTTCCCACCTTACAAGACAAAAGAGACTAAACTACATGTATAAGTCATGAAATTTGAAAACTAAGATATCATAGCAATGATGATAAAGTAAAGGTAGACTAATGTATATACCATTAACGTGGGGGTATTGCACAAGTGATTACATGAAATAAGACTGTCGAGGTTTTGCTTTTGTCTTTTTTGTATTTGACAGGTTGTTTTATTTTTCTGTATATGGTTGTCACTTTTTTTCGGTGTTTTAATATGGGGTAATATTTTTGATTTTTTAACTCTTACGTCTTATTCATGTCTATTATGTTTTTTAAGTAGTGTCTTTGTTCATTTTTCATACGTACTTTGAATCTATTTAATGTGTCCCTCGTGCAAAATACTAAAATAGGCACACAAGAATGCCAACAAAAGACGAAATAAAGAAAAAAAACTCCCGGCTACGTAGTGGCCACCTACAATTAAGGATTGGATAAACGAAAACATGGACACAAATAAAGACGGCACAGATGCCCATGCCATCACAGGTTTCATTCAAAGTTTATTAATTTGTGAACGTTTCAATTTAGATTCAAGTTAACAGATTTGAGACCTCTCTACACATACATTGTTCTAAATGTAGGCATTATACTCAAACTCAAAAAGAAGGAAAGTGGGCAAACCATTTTGAGTGTGTGTGTGTATGCCACAGCTTGGATATGGATTTATTCACAAACTCCACCGGAATACCAACATACGCACATGTATATTGGGCAAATTTTAACCGGAACACGAGGCAGCACCTGCGGCCACCTCGAATAAAACCATGCACATTGAGCTGAACCCTGTACAAACGTGATACCCCTGACCACGAGAACTCCCAAAGGCATAAGTTCCAAGTACTTAAGGGCGTTAGTCAAGAATGTCAATGATACCAACGATCTATGGAATTCCATATCTGCCGTCGTCCGTTGTGCGTCGTCCGTCGTGCGTCGCCCGTCGTGCGTCGTCCGTCGTGCGTCGCCCGTGGTTTTTTTGGTCACGATTGCGCAGTGGTATTTTTAACTTTGACCCTCGATCGTTTCACACGAACATGTCCTTGTTCGATCGATCAACGAGCCTGACTCTCATTTTAGCAATAGAACTAGAAAATGTACATGTACATGTATTCGTTTTTGCAGTTGCGCCGAACTCCACTTGAAAGAAGAAATAATATCCTCACATCGGTTAAGTAACGTGTATATGAATTAATACCATTTTTGGTTACAATAAATTTAAAAAATAGACTTTTGTTAGAGTAAATTGTTTTTCTCGATAACTTAGTTACTATAAACGTAACTTTACTCGTGAACAGCATGACTTTAGGTCTATAGCCTATGTGATATTTTTTTCTGTCCCTGCACGATATCCCACAGAACGGAATGTAAATAATGATTTTGTTACAATGTTTGATTCCTTAATAGTTTCATAAGAGACGAACTGATTGAACATTATTTTGAGGGCGGGTATACCTATGATGAAATCTGCTGTATACTCCAAATATGAAATCTGATGAAATCTGCTGTATACTCCAGTTGCAGGTAGGCTCACAGACGTCTTTTAAACAGTAATGTTACTTGTTAGCCCCATAAATAATGCTGATATGCTGGACAACCTGTCCTCATTGGTCTATCCACCATGGCATACACACCCACAAAAACCAACACGTCACATTTTCTGAAACTTAAACCAAGTGGTAATTGCCCCCAACATACATTTAGTAAACAATTTGTTATCCACAGCACTGTCTAGTATTTCTGTATTTCAAGATGAAATTAAGAGGACAAAATGGACTACCTGTATCCGTTGGCAGATTTCTTTCTAGAATTTGATGAAAACAAGTCGGCACGTTTTTAAAGTATGCAAATTAGAATTAGACCGTGGATAAGTTGGCCTAAACATTTTTGCTGAAAATGTTTTTCCCAAAAAAACACTTGGTTGAATTCTCAGAAAGGCGACATTTTCTTGTCAAGGGGCAAGGGTAGTCTAGCATTATTGGCATTAATTATGGGACTAGTATTGCAGGTGGGATTTGTACTTTGTCTTACTGGGAAAAGATCCTTAAAAGTGAATGGAATCATCACATTGTCACTTTTAAACCCCGGCTTTTGCAGGTCCTATGCAACCCATTTGATGGGCGATATAACGTCTGCATAGTTGCCGACCGAGAAACTTTTTTGTCCCATAAAATTGTAAGGCGCCCTCATTCTATTTTTTGGGTTTAGGTCAAGGTTCACACATGACATGTAATTTCCGAACGCAAGTAACGTAAAACCCCAGAAACTTACGCTAATACTTGCCCCAGACTCTACACAATCGTAAACCGCTACTATACTGCAACCACACGCAACTGTATACCGTCGTAACCACTGTCACAACAGCAAGGCTAGACTTACCACACACGGCTACATGTGCACAGTTATTTTCTACTGTAAAAGCTGTATAGGCCTAAACGAATAAAGAGCCACATGTAAAGGTTTGAGAGTGAATAAAGTCAGCGAGTTCAGATTGAGTTTGGACATATTTCCCATGTACTGAGCTACATGAAAGTTCACAATTAGTTTTCTGGGCTGAAGTATAAGTGCACACTACGTGTCAAGTCAAGACAAAGATCGTGGCAGATGAAGCTAAGTCAACGCCGTCCCCTGAGGAAACCACTAGTAAAGGTGGAGAGAAGGCTCCAACATCGAATCCCCCTCCTCCAGAAAACAATGGTAGTGAACATGGATCTGAGAGATCAAACAGATCATTCAATCAGAAGTATCGAGAGGCCAAGACAAGGCTGGAGATTGCAAAATTGCGTAGAGAGCAGCTGAAGAGAAAGCAGGAGCTGGAACGACAGAAAATGATGCTGGAGATGAAGTTGGATTTTCAAAATGTGGAGGATGAAGAGGAGCAAGCACAGTTATTTAGAGGCACAACTTTGGGAGGAGGAAATGGAAGCAGAAGATGAAGCCACAGGAGACACACCAGATGTCACACAAGCAATGAACGTAAGTGAAGAAGTCACAAGCAGTGCTCCGGCTGTCAATCATGACCCAGCGCAGGCTGACATGAAAGATGTAAGTGGCATCGTAACATTTCCTTCAAATAGTAACGATCAAGAGATAGCCCTAATATTTGCAGCGCCCTCACAGTCCACTCCAGCACAAAATAAGAATGCCACAACGCACGTTTCACCCTGTTCCAGCACATGAGCAAACAAGCATTGAACAGTTGTGTCAGGCCTTGACGCTTACCATGAATATACCGAAGCCTGACATCAAGTCCTTCAGTGGAGATCCAGCCGAATATTTGGCATTTGTGACGGGATTTGAGACAAATATTGGCTCAAAGGTGACTGATGCTCGAACAAAATTGACGTATCTGGTGCAGTACTGCCGTAATAAAGCAAAGGAGAGTATCGCAAACTGCATATTGATGGAACCAGCAGCGGGTTACAAGAAGACACTTAAAATTTTGCGAGAGCAGTTTGGTCAACCACACCTGATAATGCATGCTCTGCTACACAAGGTCACCAGCAGAGGGCAGATACGACCAACCGATGGCAATGCCCTTTGGGATCTAGCAAGAGACATGAAAATTGTATTCCAACTGGAATACAATGCAGACATGAACAGCTCGGGGAACTTACTTAAAGTTCAGTGCCTCTTGCCATTGCACCTTCAAGCAGACTGGGCAAAGAAGGCACAGGCTACCATAAAGTCCAGACAAGAACCAAGCTTTGTGCAGATGACAGAGTTTGTGGAACAAAAGGCAAAGACTGCCAGCAATATGTATGGACAAAACATCAGCAAGGCTGTTAGTCCAAAGGGATCCAGCCCGTCTCCACACTCAACTCCAAAGGCCAAGATGACCACGCTGTCAACCAATTCTGTTGCCGAAAGCCGTCCAGACACAAAAAGGAAGGACAAACAGGTCAAGTGTCCATGCTGTTCTCTGTCTCACAAACTGGCAGATTGCAAGAATTTCACACTGAAGTCTTACAATGAGCGTCGTAAGTTTGTCAGAGATAATAAGCTGTGTGACAACTGCTTCATTCAGTGGCACGTTGCAAGACAATGCAAATTTAGCAGTCGGTGTGAAGTTGCTGGCTGCACATGGAAGCATCACACACTCTTGCATCCCCCAAAGGCACCGGTTGCAAATTCTGAGGAGAAGAATGACAGCAACACCCAAGCGGAGCCTAAATCTGCTGGAACGTGTACCTCGACCGGGGCTGGGGAGCAGGTGATAGAAGGTGAAAGGGAAGAGCCTGGAGCATGTCATTCAGTGACATCTAGACACGTAGCTTTACGAGTTCTTCCAGTGAGGGTCATGCATAATGGCCATGAGGTTGGGACTTGTGCTCTACTCGACGAAGGCAGTGACGTATCGCTATTTGATGAAGGGTTTGCTGAAGAGCTTGGAGTCAACAGTAAGAGGTTCACATTCTCCCTGAACACTGTTGCCGGAGAAAGGAAGTGCGATGGAATGGAAGTCAACCTAACAGTGAGGTCCACCGAAGGTGAGGAGGAGATAGACCTGTCAAGGGTGAGGACAGTGCAAACCTTGGCGATATCCAGAAGTATCTTTCCAAGCGAGAGAGATGTAAGAAAATGGAGGCATCTGGATGGAATTGAATTTCCCCATACTGAAGGCAGGCCAGTTCAGATCCTGATTGGCGGAGATGTTCCGGAGGCATTTGGGGTGATGGATGAGAGGCGAGGAGGACGCAAAGAACCTTACGCTGTGCGATCCCTTCTGGGATGGACGCTTGTTGGCCCTACATCGACCTCGCTTAAGAAAGGGGCAGGAGGCCTAAATAGTCATCATGCCAATTTGCAAGATGATCGGCTGCTTCAGCAGGTTCCGAGGTTTGGGGAGGTAGACTTTGGTGGGTCTATCATGGACACCAAGCGAGGCGAATCGGTTGAGGACAAGAGGGCAAGAGCTATTATGGATGATTCAGTAAAGTTTGTTGATGGCCACTATGCGATAGGTCTGCCATGGAGAGGCGAGAATGTCAAGTTGCCAGACAACAAGGCTCTTGCTGAGACGAGACTTGGCTCCCTCAAGAAGCGCCTGCAGAAGGATGGAGAGCTGTGTCAGCAATACAAGGAGACCATTGATGGTCACATCCAGAAAGGGTATGCTAGGCCGGTGACAGAAGATGTACCAAATGCTGAGATGGGGAAAAGGTGGTATTTGCCTCATCACCTGGTGTTTCATCCTCAGAAGCCTGGCAAAATGAGGATGGTATTTGACTGCGCTGCAAGATTCAAGGGTACATCACTCAACGATAATCTCCTGCAGCGCCCAGATTTCACCAACAGCCTGGTGGGTGTGCTTACACGGTTCCGTCAGGAGACTGTTGCATTGGTAGCTGACATAGAGGCTATGTTTCATCAAGTGCGGGTGCCTCCGAGAGACAGCAATGCCTTACGATTCCTTTGGTGGCCAGATCATGACTTGTCGAAGGATCCCACTGACTTCCAGATGCGGGTTCACTTGTTTGGGGCCACGTCGTCTCCCAGTTGTGCAGGGTTTGCCCTGAGGAAAACAGCCAAGGACTATGGTGCTGTTTATGGAGAGGTTGCTACCAGAGCAGTACATGACAACTTCTATGTTGATGACCTTCTGGTGTCAGTGAGCAACGCAGAAACCGGCATTAATCTTGCCTGTCAGCTCATCGATCTGCTAAACAAGGGTGGATTTAGACTCAGGAAATGGCTCAGCAATAGCCGAGAGGTTCTGACAGCTATTCCAGCTGATGAAAGGGCACCGTCTGTGTTTGATCTGGATTTGGATCACTTTCCCTATGAACGTACTCTTGGCATACACTGGAATGCAGAGGCTGACACTTTTCAGTTCATGACCACTCTGAAGGATAGGCCTACTACCAGAAGGGGTATCTTGTCGACTGTCAGCTCACTGTTTGATCCTTTGGGTTTTCTTGCCCCATTTATCCTAACAGCCAAGATATTGCTTCAGGATGTCTGCAGTGGGGGGGGGGCTAGGATGGGATGAAAGGGTTGAGGAGCATCAGTTGCTCAGATGGAGACACTGGTTAGACGATTTGCCGAAATTGGAGGCTCTTACCATCGACAGATGTCTGAAGCCAAGAGGGGTAGACCAAGTAGAAGTCAGTCAGTTACACTTCTTTTCAGATGCCTCTGAACGTGGGTATGCAGCTGCATCCTATTTGAGGACAGTTGATGGTTCAGGAAAGATCAACTGCTCTTTCATTGTTTGGAAGGCAAGGCTGTGTCCCAAGAAGTCCACACCCATACCACGCTTGGAGTTGACAGTGGCTGTTCTCTCTGTTCAGCTGAGCAAGATGGTGCAAGACGAGCTTAGATTGCCCATTACCGATGTCGTTTTCTGGACTGACTCGACTTCAGTTCTGCATTACATACGGAATGAAAGTAGACGCTTCCGTACCTTTGTGGCAAATCGGGTTGCAAGGATCCAAGATGCAACTAAGGAGTCCCAGTGGCGGTATGTAGATTCGGAATCCAACCCGGCAGATGAAGGGTCAAAGGGGTGTGGTGCTGACACGATGATTACAGATGGCCGATGGCTGAAAGGGCCACAGTTTCTCCTGATGAGCGAGGAAAATTGGCCCGTTCCTCCTGTTGTCCTGCAGGGCACAGCACCAGATCCTAACATCTTGCCAGTAAACGATGGTCTTGAAGGGGATCCCGAAGTCAAGAGAGTGGTGACACAGACAACCTTAGGGCAGGGAAAGTCAAAGATTGATGATCTCTTGGCCAAGTATTCGTCATGGAATCGACTGAAGAGAGGAGTTGCTTGGCTTTTGAGGTTTGTCCACAACCTGCACCTACGCTGCAAGGGAAAGGAAAGGATGCGGTCCTGAAGCAGGGAACTCTGACTCTTGAAGAGTGCCAGACTGCAGAGAGACAAATCATACGGTACATGCAGCAACAAGAATTTTCCGAAGAGATAGAAGCTCTTCTCTCATAAAGGCAAAACAGTGTGTCCAACGGAAGGAAGGCCAAAAGACGAGTTTCTTCATTTCAGAAGCTTAATCCTGTCTTGATCTTCCCAGTAATCACAAGGTCACAGATCTCATCATCATACACCATCACTTACAGGTTGGTCACTCTGGTGTCGGAATGACATGGTCGTCGTTGAGGGAGAATTTCTGGGTCGTTAGAGCACAGTGGTTTAAAATCGTACCTGACCCGGACATCAGAGAATACAGTCGAAATACTTCGACATACATTTATAATAACAATTACAAAGGTATTTGGAAGTTATTTAGAGTCTGCCGGGTACTCAAGTTAGACGAAGGAAGGTGTTTCTGAGACGCGATATGGAAAAAGCTCGCCAAAATCGTCCGTCGTGAGTAAACGACAGCGCCCTCTGTTGACAAGGTTTTCTGAAGAAATGTCTCTCGCGTGCCACAATTTGCTTCGTGGATGTTTCACGCATTACAAACGGATAGTCACGTTATTTGATATCAAAAGTGGCAAAATGTGTTTCATCACAAAATAAGGAAAAATCGTTGCAAAACAAGAACAAAACATACTTTTGTGTTCTCTGAGCTGTTCTTACAGAAGTGTAAGTTTATTGCTGTATCTTGTTCTCTGTTTCGCTGAGTGGTCTCTAAATGAAATAATAGGGTCATTCCACGAAGTTGAGACACGCTTTGTGACAGTGTCCCTTGTTACATAAACAACCCTTACAGCCTGTTATTTTTACATTACCACAGAGTTAACTCATATTACTATGCAAGGATAAAGCACAACCTGCAAGAACCTTGCAAAATTTATATCAATGTCAATTTCGAATCCACATGCTGGAAAAATATGTTTAAGGTTGCGGATGTAACAAGGAACACCGTCACAAAGTGTGTCTCAACTTTGTGGAATGACCCAATAGCAAAAGTAACAAGGTATGTTGATTATTTTAATTTCTTTCAAACCGAGCAGGCCCACGTAAATAAATATCGCTGTGATATTTCCTCCAGCTGATCTTTTCTCCAGGAAACAATATATAAAATGTTACCTGTCAGAGTAGGTTATCTAGATGAGGAATGAATTAAAATGTTTGTCTTAGATGTGGACTCCGAAATCTGTCATTTTCTTGGGGCAGGAGCGAACATGATGATCCCCGTCGCAGTATGTACAGTTGTTGGTGTAACGAAAGGAGCGCACTACTGGGTCGGATTTCGGCCATAAACGATGAAAGACGTCAGTCAAATTATCTTCTTGGGTCGTTTTCCGAGACAATTGCTCTCTTAAAACGAAGCTGGTTCCTGTCTAGCTGTAGCGACGACGTTGAACGCGCGATAGCGATCCCGTGCAATGTGTTGTACGAATGTCGGCATCAGAGGGCGCTGTTTATTTCTTCGTCAACGCGCGTTAATTCCGGCCGAGGACTGCTCACAAAATTATTTTTTTCGGCACAACGATGAATTGCGGCAATTTTCCGCTTGATTATCTTTGTAGCTAAAACATCAATTTACCAATTTATGAATAAAGTAAACATTTTCGCCATGGCCGTTAATGGCCGATTTTAAGTATGTATCATCAAAGACATTGGTGAGTATATTAAGCTAATTTGAAAACTGCGACATAATTTACCATTCCAAGTTGCAGCGAATTTTTGCACTTTCAACTAGATATTTCACATCAAAGGTCACATCATCTGAAAGAGTGTTAAATAGGCTACAAAATAACGTAAAGGTTTATTACTAGATATTAGATTATCTAATAGAAAACAGGGGTTTTAATGTTGCATGAAAGTTCCCACTGTAAAATGTCCAACCCAGAACAAGAAAGTCATCATTACGAAAAATAGTGAATTATACAAGAAATATCATGGATGAAAACGTTTCAAGAGCAAAAATAATTTTATTAGATACCACTGAACAGAAAAAAAGCATAAACTCAAGAATTTTTTTTTTACAAATGTCTGCATCCTAAACCACTGTGTAGAGGTGGTGCAACTGTTAGACGTATCATTGGCAACTGTTTCGAGTGCAAGAGGAGAAATGCTCCATTAAGACAGCAGTTCATGGCTGACTTACCGGCAGCTAGAGTAACACCAGATGATCCACCGTTTACATCCGTAGGTGTCGACTACTTTGGTCCTATCTTAGTTAAGCAGGGCCGAAGTCATGTTAAGCGGTACGGGTGTATTTTTACATGTTTGTCGATGCGTGCAGTTCACCTCGAAGTAGCCCATTCTCTCGATACCGACAGTTTCATCAATGCCTATCGCCGATTCAGATCTGTATGGCGGAGGAGGTGGGTAAGGTACAATCCACGTGGTTTGATCGCTCGAAGCTGCGACGAAAGTGGCTGGCGAAGCATGAGCGACGCATGCTGCTGATCAGCTCACTCGCATTGACCTAATAAACCCGTGGAGCTGAATGGCCAATGAATCTGGCGGGCTGCCCCCCGCAATGATTGGAAATCTCTGGATCTTCGTTCTGGCTCATTGCTCCACCCCATTTCGCCTAGACGCTACTATCACACGACAGGTGCCCTTCGAATTTCAACACACAACATGATTGGAACTAATTTGGTTTTATTGGAAATGTCTATAGCTCATTATTCAATACAAAAATGTTAGGCACTTAGAAGTCCTTCTTCAAAGATTTCATTTTCAGAGGTAAAATGACAAAACACTGTGGAATTCATTCAAACAAATGTAAAACCTGCTCTTCGGAACACAATACCAAGAAATTGAGTTTAATGTAGTGAAAGAGCATTACGTACTGCAAAAAAACCCAACATTACTCGCTACTTGCAGCATTTCAACAAAGCTTGTCCCAGTGTAAATACAAACAACTCTATTTCTCAGAAACATATGTCTTTATGCTAAAACAGGAAAGCTGAAAAAACATTTCATAAAATTGTAAATAGAACGATCAGTACTACAAATACTACTTCTATGCTCATAGTGGTGTAAATTTTAAATGTTGAGCGGTAGGCCCCTTGGCGTACCAACACGTTTCCTTCCAACATGGTGAGCAATACACTGTTTGTAAATCTGTCTTCACAACTGGAAATGATAGAATTATTAAACCATAAGCTTCTTTCCAAAATGGTGATCGGTACGCCAAACCTACAAGTTTCTTTCTAAGTTGGTGAGCGGTACGCCCATTGGCGTACGTACAAGTTTCCTTCTAAGTTGGAGAACGGTACGCCAATTGGCGTACCAACAAGTTTCCTTCTAAGTTGGTGAGTGGTGGCCAATTGGCGTCCCCACATGCTTCATTGGAAGACAGTGATCGGTACGCCGATTAGCATACGTCCAAACTTGTTTTCGTTACCGGGATTGGTAAAGTAATTGAACCGTAACCTTTCCAACATGGTGATTGGTATGGCAATTATCATACTACAAGGTTCTGCCAAACACAGTGAACGGTACGCCAGTTGACGTACCTATAGTGGCTTCCTTTTGAGATGAGACACACTGCGTACACTAGCGTGCCTGCAAGTCCCTTTGAAAATGGTATAAGGTACGATAGTATGGTACCTACAAATTTAAAATGTGATTACTTCAATTTTGATTTGATTTAACCATATGTCATTAGATCATTAGAGAGGTTGAAAACAAAGGCTAATACCTGTAGTGGTTCCAGAGAGTATTAACAAATTTAGTCGCGCCATTCTATAGAAGGCTTATCTGGATATTGAGATAGACATTTAGATATTTTTCAGGGACCAAAGATCACAATGGTCTCTGAATGTACAATGTCTGACGTCATTCAGATTGGCCAAAATGTAAGCCGGAACGGAAGAACAAACCGGAACGCGTTCAACGTCTTTGGGAAAACAGTTCAGCTATTGTTTAAAAACCCTGTTAATTCACTTGGTGACATCATCGTAATGTCCTTTCAGTGGATGTTTTAAAAACAAATTTAAATAATATGACTTGTGAAAATTGCCAACAAACACTACAGTAAAGTAATAGCATAGACTCAAAACAAGAAATAGTATTGTGACAATATTTGATTTTTCCAATGCAGAACACGTTTCAAGTTTGTGAAAAGGTTTCAAGACGATTTGATAATCTCTCTTGTTTGATAACAAACATTGGGTATTGTTATAATACAATCTACACTCGGCACAAACATGTTTTCTTTTCCCAGAGTACAATGAATTTTATCGCTAAGGTCGATAAAATGTCTTTCTTCATACTCTATTTTTACAGTCACTATACCCTACAAGTTATCATTGATAGGTCAATAAACCAGCCAACTAGAGCGAACATTATCACAAACACGCTATTTCTTGCTCCTGCACACATCCCATGTGCATAAAGTGGGTGTACAGTGCAATCTAGTGACAAGTGTCTGTTAAAAGTCCAGCCTGCTACATCACACAAAAATAGGCGCCTTTACGAGACAGTTTGGATTATAGTAGTGTGAAGAATGGCAGAGCGTACGTCCAGGAGCATATCGTGGACTAATAAAAAACTATGGTACGAATACAACGGTTCCGTGTTTAACTCGACCGTAATTCCTCCCGAATGTTGGGGGGAAATTGAAGCCTTCCAAGCCCGTCCAACTGATATATGTATAGCAAGTCCTGCCAGGAGTGGTACGTATATAATCATAATTACCATCGTTTTGAACATGGCCTGAGGGACAGCTCCTTGACCTACGTAATGTTTTCCTACCTCTATAAGCAGAAGGTCACGCAGCGAGCATCCGGGACCCTTACGCTGCCCGCCTCTGAGGATTTTGCTATGGGTAACCCAATCGTGTTATGTAATTTTCCAAAGAATCATTTCTAATAGAAACTACCCCAGGAATCACTCCAAGTCGGAAGTTTGTCTTTGTGGTCTTGAAGTAATAGTGTGGAGAAATTGCCCGGCGGACATCCGTAAAGAAATGATCTCATCGATGACCTTCACACCCGGCATTATTGTCCCTATAGGTCTTTGTGTTTGTGCACGTTTGTTTTCACACTTAGGCAAAAACGAGAATGTATAACGCATCGCAAAGACTTGCCCACCGTTAGCTGGTTGGTTCTAGATTCAGTTGGGCTGGCCTTTACATCTTGTGTAACTCAGCTGACCATACCTGTAAATTTATTTCAAGTAAAACAGTACAACATAGCTTGGTTTCCTGTTTTGATTTTACATTTTAGCAATGAATCACGACAAAATGTTTTTTAAGTATTTTCTCTTGCAAATTATACTAGTACACCGAAGTACCAAAAATTAACATGTATTTGTTAGATTTTCTGAAGCGCAAAATTAGTGTTTGGCACTATTTTTCTTTCTGGTCGGGTACCGGTAGTTTTTTCAGATTTCCTAAATTATTAAGGTGGGAAATAATTAAAGGTGACTAAACTAGGCTGTTCAGCATCTACATAGATACAAATTAACAGGAAGTTTTTGCATTTGGCCGAAAAAAATTTTAATTACGTAATTACAAAAAATTGGATCCCCATAGTAGCCATTCCGATCTGTGCAAGGTTATTAACAAAGGCTTTTCCGGAGATAAAATATTAAGAAGCCACAAAAAAGAAAGAAAACGGAATTAAAAATTACAAAAATTTTGCACGTTATTTTTACTATTCAAGGGTTCCGGAAACACGTTATTAGGGGTCAACTTTTTCAGGCTCAATAGTGAACCCTGCAGACTATAGCTAAACAGATGTGGCTTTGGGGGGGGGGTCAGCGTGACGCTGACTAGTGACCAATGCCAACATCTAATAAATTTAAAGCGACAGATCCACCGTTATTTCACGCCAAGAATGAGTGGAGTGGTGAAAGCTATTGGGCAGAGTGTGCAGATTATTAATTGTAAGATTATCTTCTATGTGGATTTGCACCCCAAGGTTCTCACTGGATGTCACGGATTATCAACCTTCTTTTGGGCTTTGATAACCCCAACTTTCTCAGGGATCGACCTTTTGAGATGCTACTGATATCTGCTATAACTGATCCCAATGCTCCTCGACGCATGGGTTACCACCTTGTGGCCGAGATGCCTACTGATCGTCCAAGAGTCATATCTACCCATGCTCCTGCCACACACCTGCCAAAGTCATTCTGGAATACCGAAGGGGTCAAGGTACTACGTCACAATGTGAAATTGGCCTATTATTTTACGCTAGCAAAGGCTCCCACGTATTTCATGAAGGCCGTAAGCACAACAAAAGGCATTCTTACCGTAGAGCAGTGGCATATCCATCCTTTAGCCTTGAAGGGTTTGATGTTAAAATATAGTTGATAAGTATACCGATTACTTTCTTCCCTACTCATCAAAGAAGTATTATTTGTAAAAAAAAAATAAAAAATAAAAATTAACCGGCGGGGGGCAACTTGCTGGATAGCCTACGCCCCTGCCGTAGAAAAAAACTTTACATAATGTGGTTAGAAAAAAATAGAAATCTCTATGCGTACAAAACGTAAGCACCGACAACCGTACCAAGCACAGCTAAGAAATGGTACTTATGGGTTGCACAGATTTTGGTATGAAGGGTTCCGATCGAGCTGTCCGCCGTTTGTCACTGACTCCTGTATCAGCTTCAATGGACACATAGTCTCCTGTTCACCATTTCATTGACTAACGTGAGTAATCTTGATTCAGTTCACCAAAGCCGATCAGCAATACAGACTATATCACATGTCTGGTCTCTGGAACAAGATAATTCTGACAATTGATGTATTTAAACAGGCCTGCAAAATCTTACACTGCAAGAGTTCGATTTCCTCAACTTTGCTGTACTAGTCTAGTTATACTTTGTAGATGGCCATGCTTATACGTATGTATTTTGTGATGAAAAATCCAAACGATGGACTCGAACATTTAAGTCCAGTCGCGTTAGCAATTGGTCACACGAATGTGCAACGTCACGTGGAGATCAACCACTGATCTCTAAACAACACACACGCAGCTTTGTTCTGGGAATTGAAGCGACTTCGCGGCCATCTTAGGCTATTCCGCACAATGGCATTTTCCAAGTCATCGGCTTTAGCGCCGTGCATGCACTTATAGTGAATGGACTGAAGTTGGAGGCCATTGTAATGTAATATTCTACGATGGCCGCGCGGTCACTTCAATTTACACATAGGCAGTAACTGCTGAGTTGACCATCCAGTGTATAGAGATCAGTGAGATCAACAGGCCAAATAAGAGACGTACAAAACCTGAATGGCTCCACTACACAACAATCCGAATCTCTAAAATCTGCATGATGTGGAGAAGCCTTATTACCATCATGGTCGCAAATCCTTGGGTGATGGGGGTATATACCCCCCCACACACTTTTTTAAAAACAATTTATGCGGATTGTTAAAAATTTACAGGATTTCCCAACCACTGAGTTGTTTTGCAATATCACTAAAAAGGGAAAATTATTTTTAAAAGGGCACATATATGCCATTCTGATGTAAACTTCTGCATGAATTTGACACATTACAAATGTACATCTTTATCCAGAACATCATACTTCCATGGCAGGGCAAGTCATATACCCCCCCCCCGCCAACACACACATACACACAAGTGTGTATTTACCTGCAATCGGGGACCCCTTATTGTTCCTCTTTTGTTTGTACTTTAACTTTTTTGAAGACCACCCATATGTTTTGTACACAGTTGTCCATCGGGGGCCCTCTGTCAATCGGGGACCTTATTGTCCTCTATTGTTCAGGGTCCCTTACTGAATGCAGAAACAAACTCATCCTTACACAGCTATACTTGTGGGTTATTTCCTTTGTTCTCGTGTACAAAACTCCCACACAACACGCAAAAAATTTCAAATCACACCAATTTAAACCAGAATCAGTTTCCTGGGTTGAAATTTCGACCCTATGTCCCTTATATAAAACACTTCAATTTGCGACGGATTTTAACCCATCAAAAATTTCCCCATTTTGAGTTATTTCCAAATATCAGTTTCGTGAAATTCTTGTGGCGTACCAATTTTCCACAAGGTAAAAACTGGCCTTGTGGGGTACGTCCCATTGTTCCGGTACCCACAAGGCCCCACTGGCATGTATAAGTGCACACACCCTTACATATGTATACTTGTGGGAACCTTCCCCCATCCCCTCAACACAGAATTACGCCACTGCTCCTCACTCAAATTGCATCTTAAAATATTGTACAAAGATCAAAGATATCGAAATTTGTTGACAAGCAATACCTCAAAATGGCTTTTCCACTACGTGAATGGTAAGGCCTAGTTTTAGAATAACAAGAGCGCCCGAAACAGAAAACAAACACACGTTTTATCCACAACAGTATACGTATGATTTTTCCGTGAAAATGGGACATGGGCGATTCCTTTAGTGTAATTGTGCGTTTGAAATTTACCAGGTAGTTGTTTCTTAATTATTTTTATCTGTATAGATTCTCTTCATGCTGAGAAACCCCTTCGACACGTCTATGTCTCTGTTCAAGCTAATTCAAAGTATACTCACTGAACCAATGTCGTTTTCTTCATTTCTGGAGAATGCTGTGGATGAGCGAATGTACGGTAAGTTTTGTTGTGATTTAGCGCAAACTCCTACGCTCTACTTACTTTGCGTACCGTTTTTCAGCCTTTCGCACGACTATGTATGCACTTTATACAACATCCGCTCCCGCTGTGTGCTTAATTTTACTTCTCCCAGCCATGATTGGACAACCATTACAAAAAGTCGAACATGTATCGGCCTGTGTGGCAACCCCGATCCAAGGGTTAAGGCGGGTTAATTATATCATTGAGGAAGCAAACAGGAGTTTGAACTGCCCGTGCTATAACATCTGGCCAATTACCGCTTTCTGGCATGCCCGGTACATCCGTAGCCGGAGTGCAGCGAATGTTTGCTACGCACCACCTGTTTCACAACCAATTTCGCCGCAATATTTCGCTGGTAATCTGTGTCCTTAAAACGTTGTGTACGGTAGTATAGGAAGCTGAATATTCATGCCATCGTTGGTGCTTGGTATGAGCTGAAAACAGCAAATTTAACGCTTGCGCAGTTGCTTTTATTAGGCTGTGTAGCCAAAGTGTTCATGTGCAGTTATTGCCCCTGTCGAACACTTTCTTCTGGACTTATTTTGTAATAAACAGCCAAGTTGTTTATAAGATTTTTAAATAGTTTTTATGACGGAATTTACATAGAAAGGTATTTTATGAGATCTCATGATCACTCCTTGTGATGAAACAGCGCATTTTGTTTTTCGTGAACTTAACTGTCGTGTGCTGTTCAACACGTTGGTGGCCAGTATTAGCCAAATTCGAAGAAAGACTTTGAAAACTGATGTTTTGGAGTGACAAAATAAAATTGCAAACATTGCATGGATAATGAAAAGTGTATCAACATCTGAAAAAATATTAATGACTGCAAAAGTAAATCTGATGTTAGATATTTTTCTTTCTATTTCGTGGTCGCTGCGATAAGTTGTAGTTAACTGCAAAGAAAACATCACAAATATTGCTATTTGTTTCCACGAGATAAATTTCATTTTGATGACATTACTTTTTAAAAAAACATCATTTTGCACCTATTTACAGAAATGAGTCGCTTTTACGTGATGCAGTTTTTCCAGATTGACCAACTCAAACTAACGTTAATAATGACCCTATGCTAATCATATACCCCTTGACACAGTGACAAGATGTGGTATTAAGTTTCTTAAACCGTTGAAGCCTTTTCAGTTCGTCATTCGACGACACAAAATGAAATCTTCAATAATGATTTCAGGTACACCCGTGGCGTAATTTTTGTGCCGGAAATTAGGGAATGGGGGATGGGGGGGTGACTTGCCCAGCTTTGGAAATTTGAAAATGGCAGGGGCGGGGGGCTGACAACATATGACACTATTTAGGGGGCGATGTTTATGATACAGATACGTTCAAGCATATTTCTCTATCAGTATGCATGGAGCATTGTTATGACTATTATTATTCTCCCTTTTTGAGTGCCATTGAGGACATTTTTGTTTGGAAGTCTGAAAAAAGAATTGTTCAAACTTCCCTACGACCACATGCTGCTTTAATTTTTTTTCTCACCACGAGAAAGTCAGGGGATGATTCAATAGCCACCCCCCCAAAAAAAGTGCAGGGGATATACACCCCCACCCACACCCCAGGATTTACGCCCATGAGGAAAAGTACATTTTTTGTGGTAATAACTAAGCTGTGTACTACCTTCAAAAACTAACATCGATTTCCGCTTGTATAGAACGTCAGTTTGCGTTGTGGTGTCAAATCCGAGGTTGGGGCAGAAGGTTATCTATCCCTAGCCTCCACTTTTTGACGGGGGGGAGGCTATCGCATCATCTCTCGACTTTCTCGTGATGAGAACAAAAACCAAAGTGCATTGTGAAGAAGTTATCAGCCTTTTAACGACTAAAATGCATTCAATATCACTCAAAAAAGGAAAAACATGTTTAAAAAGCCATAAATATGCCATTTTATACATATTACAGATGCACATTAATGTCATGAACATTGACCACTATATAGAGTCACTGTTGTGTAAAACCCCAGCTTTTCAAATTTTCATGTCAAATTACAACCCCCTTTCCCAAACCCCCACCCCCGACAAAAATTACGCCAATGACAATTTGCAATTTACTTACTAAAAATAATATAAAAAAGTTTGAATTTAGAAAACAAGTTTACAACGGAAGAGAAAGCATAGGATATCAGTTCGATTATTATTAGTTTGTGGTTTCAACAAATTTCAGGTAACTGTGTATGGCAGAATTATGTCAGAAGTTATTGGGAAAGACGACATCAAAAAAACCTTCTCTTTGTCTACTACGAAGATCTGAAAGAAGTAAGCACCCTTTATCTCTTATGAATTATAGATTACTTTTGCTTTTAGGAGTCAGGTTGGCGTAGTGGTTCTTTCCTCGCCTTCCACCTCTGCGGTCCGGGTTCGAATCCTTGGCGTCGTTACCAGAAATAACAATAATTTTAGTTCACTTTCAATTAGAATTTGCTGCAGCAGATAACAGCAATGCGATTTCACGTTTGCACGTGCGCACTGCGGGTACATGCAGCAAATAATCCACAAAGCTTTCTGGACCTATAGCTGTATGACGCATTTCCCTTTTTGAAAAAAAAAATCGTGAAAGGCATTTGTTCTTCCCGACGTCCAAGGGCGGATCCGGGGGTCTGACAAGGGTCGTTCCCCCTCAGGAGCCTCTGCCCCGCTTAATAAGAGAAAAGTAATTAGTGGGTCTATTTAATTTCCCATGCTTCCAAAAGCGAGTGAAAAGCTGCGAAGTATAGCCTAAATCCTCATAAGGCAATAAAAAGGTTCAACAAAAAATCCATGTTCTTTGCCCCCCGAAAAAAACACCCCACCTCTCCGAAAAATTTGCCCTTGAACCGCCCATTGAGATTGGCCTGTAACAGCAGTGGGTCGAACAAAGAGCCCATGATGCAGCGCTCTGTGCATAAGGACGACAAGGAAGAATGTACACTGCCGTCGCGAGAGCTCCGCGTCGCTGGCTGTTGTTGGAGAGCCTGCAATGAAATCCACAGACAGCTAGGGCTAGGTTCAAACCTACAGTCTCCTGGTTTGTAGTGCAAACAAACTAACCAACAAACAAATAAATAAGCCAACAACCCAACAAACAAACAAACACCCCAACACCCCAACAAACAACCCAACAAACACCCCAACAAACAAACAAACAAACAAACAAACAAACAAACAAACACCCCAACACCCCAACAAACAAACAAACAAACAAACAAACAAACAAACAAACAAACAAACACAGATTTAATACACAACCCTGGTGCGAATAGCTGTCTCCCTGTTAAGACACGATTTGGGTGAATGTCGAACTATTAAATATGGCCTGTGGTCAATATTTAACTCGCAGTTAATTTAATTACAACTCTTGTGCGTTCTTTGACAAGTCATAGTTTCAAGAACCTTGTTGAAGTTTCAAGAACCTTGTTTTTGTTGTTTTTTTGCCAAGAATTTTCGACAAACCGTCACTTCCATAGCTAACTTCTTGGAAATCCCATTGTCCGCGGACCAACTCGACATGATTCAAGAGCGATCGTCCTTGGAGGTCATGAGAGCCATGGAGGCAGAGGCGCAACCAAACAAGGGCACTGGTGTGGGAACTCTCATTAACAAAGGTATGATTATTTCCTGCAAGAATTCAGTTTGTGTAACGATTTGTCTCCGTTTCAGAGTAAACAGATTATCCCTAGCAAGTATACTGTGGTTTTAGTGTGGATATAGAACCACTTTTTGGGGAGGGGGGGCGACGTTTGAGGGAACAAAAACAAACAGGGATTTCTTTGTGAGCTTTTTCGAGAGTGACGCTATATTTGGCTAAACACAATGTAGCAACCATCATTCTATGCTCCTGGAACGCTCAGGGTGTATTGGACTCGTCTTCTAACAAACCTAACAAGCTAATATTTTAAAAAGTTGATAAACATTTTTGGATGCCATGTCAACAGTCAAAATCAACTTACTTGAAATCTGCAGCATTTCCACACTCCGTAAATAACTGTTATGTTCTCTCAATGTAAAGTTGAGTATAGTCGTAACTGTGTAACTTTTTGGATATAGTTGGTTTTAGATAGAGTATTGTGTGATGACTATAGTTTTATTTGAAATTAATGTTTTTAATGGAATCATAAATAGTCTTTAATATTAATTAATGTATTTATGTCATTTTATGGAAACTAATTATTACTCCTTTCTTATTTTACTTGTCGTGCGCTTTTCAACATGTATTATGGAAATGCGCACTTTAAATGAATTATATTATCATTATTATTATTAAAGACGAAACATGGACGAAGCACCGGTTTTGACAAATGGCTTAGACTTTGCGCTGCACTCTCTTACTGATCGTAGCCTGGAATACTTTGACTACTGAAAGCGCGCACGAATACAATTAAAAAAAGTACAAATTGCAATCATTGCGTAAACTCCATTTTGGCAAATCGAGAGACAGGATCTATGGGTTCAAAGTGTACATGTATATGTGTTAATTCATTTGGAAAGCTCCAAATGACAAAGTTAGTTTTTGTCTGGAGCCTGCAAACTAAAACGCCCATTAAATGAATGTGCAGTTGGCTTATCGGTTTGATCAGGCTCATTTAACTCTAAGAACTCGCTTAATTAATAATATTCATTTAACACTAAAATCAAACTTATCTTTCCATGCCTTACTTATACTCAATTTTACAGAACGTTTACTTTTCTCCACCCCTTCTTTTCCAGGTTTGAGCAACGAAGCAATAAAGGAGTATTCTGAGGAGGACATTGCTCTGGTCAAGTCAAAGATGAGGGAGAAACTGGCTGACACTGATATCAGATATGTGAAGGAAATCCTGTAAAACAATCCATGAACAATTCATAATTATAGACACTGCTTCCACGAGTGTTCACATCCGTCAATCTACAGGTTAAAGAGTGCTTAAACGAAAGTTTAATTTCGTCAAAATAATGGTTACTCGCCCTAAATATTGATTCCAATCTCGAAATAACACCACTAGATATCACTTTCAGAATACCGTAATTCACGAAAAGAACCATTCTTGGTTGTTTTATGTATCGTTATGTCCGTCTCACTCCTGGTATGGCGTTGAATGGGAAAAGCAGTTTCGTTTTTTGTCATTCATTTTACTGTTTTAATCATTCGATTTCGTCAATGATATAAATTTGTATACAAAGCGTTGGCACTTAATCTAATCAACAAGAGAATGTAAAAAAAACAGTGAGTCATGTAATTTATTGTGTTTGATTTGTTCGGCCTATTCTTTCTAGTTAATGTTGAATCGCAACAAAAATGACGTCCAAATAACCTCTAATTCAAACCACCTTAACGGTACATTCTATGACAAATTTGAATGGTTAAATCGGTAAAATGAATGATAAAAAACTAACTTGCTTTCCAATTCAACGAAACAAACGATACATTGGAAAGATGAGAATGGTTCTTTTAGTGAATTACAGTGCTCTGAAAGTGAAATCTAGTGGTGTTACATATGTATTTCGAAATTGGAATCAACGTTTTTGGCGAGTAACCCCTCTCAGATTAAATTGAACTTTCGTTTAAGCACTTGTAAATGAAAAAAAGTGCTAAATTAACCGGGAAAACCTATATTAGAAATGATTTCCATGTGTTCATATCAAAGCAACTGGCAAAGCCAAGTTTAGCTTTCCCTGCAATTCGTTTGAAGAATGCAACAATTTAAATTCGTTTTTGGTCATATCTTTTATTCCCGACTTGAGCCGTTTTTAGAAATGTACACCGTCATAACAAAAAAAACATGCATATGCAAAGTCAGGGGACTCAAAATGATACGAAGAGTTCATTCCAAAATGCATACAATATAATTTTTTATGATTATGCGTTTCTTACTATTTTAAAGTAATCATTATATTGAAATCAATCCATTCTGTCCGCATCAACATTGAACGTAATTCAATTCAACGGTGCTTATGATGTTGCCAAGACTTGTCCACTTTCATCTTTTAAATATACCTTCAATGTAATTGCACCTGTGTATTCTAGCTATTTGAGGCTCCAAATCGTCAGAGGTTTCGCGGAAGATGAAATTGGCCTATTTTTTTAAAATTCTTTTTCTTGCCTGGCGAGGTTTTTTTGTCAAATGGTTACAATCTTTGAGATCATTAAAATCAATCGAGGGAAATTTTCGGCCAAGTTGTATTTTCAGTTAACTTTTCACAAAAAGACAAATAAACTTTAATTGCTATTGAAAGCGCGGACAGGTGTTCAGTTGGGCAAAAATAAAACGCACACAGGTATTCAGTTTTCTCCAACCATAGAGCTGTATTAAGTTCTGTTTTATATATACATGTACATGTTGCTCTATGTCATGAACAGACAAAATTAGCGCGCCATGGGCAAAACGGTGCGCGTGGCATTTTCAGTTTACACGAAGAGACGGATTTAGCGTGTCATGGATAATAGGCACATTGCCCGGCGAAACAACGCGTAGTTGGATTTTGACTTTTCAAGGACAGGCAAATTTCCATGAAGATTAATTACTTCCCTATGAATTGCTCTACTATTCCTGAATTATTAACGGAATATTTTTGAGGTTTGAGATCTTAGCTTGCTACTAGTATCGAAAAGCGTGTGCTCCAAAATTCACCCCTCCATGGAAACTCTGACAATATGGTTCAACAACTGCAAGCAATGAAAAGTTTGTCTTACGTAAACCAAACGCCAATTACTTTATTTGTAATGATTAACAAACGTATTCTTTTTAGTCTATAACGTAAGTTATTCTAGCAAAAGAAACGCCCGAAAGAACAATTTATAGTAATTATTCAACCATGGGATGTGTCAGTTTAAGGAGACTTTTCAGTGTCTACCCAAGGTTCCGTGTCCCAGAAAGAGGCAAATTTTTAATGAAGTAAAAATTGGTTGATTGTGGTCCAAAACACAAATTGTGGTAGGCGCAGGGAAACGTGGAATTGGGGTTATCAAAACTGGGAAAGTTTTGTGCACAACCTTATACGGGAATGTCTCCCTGAGGCACGGGCGTCATTCATGTATTTTTTAAAAAGGACTCGTAGTGCCCGTGTTCAGCCTATTGACGCCACCGGCAGCCATCTTACCCTTGCCAAATAAAAGGTAACACAGCATCTTGCTGGCGGCCGTCAATAACTGAGAAGGCGCAATCGCAGCTCTCGCAAAAAAAAAAAGATTTCAATAGCTTTCGGTATCTTCGGCAAACAGACCTTCTGAACCTGTCGCAGAATCATTCCAACAGGTAATGACTGGCAAAGTTCACCCAAACCTAGGTCAGAGTCAAGCACTTCACTTTCTTATTGCTTTATTGCTTATCTGGAAACCAATGGCAACTGATTACGGTTTGCAGGTTTCAACGGTTGTGGCTACATTTTGTGCGTGTTATTCTTTTACATGATTTTCAAAAAAAGGAAAATTTATCGTTTTCTAGTCGATCAAATTTTCCTTTTTTGAAAATCATGTAAAAGAATAACACGCACCAAAATGTAGCCACAACCGTCTGAAAAGCAATAAAAGGTTGTATAATTAGAAATCCGAAAAATTTGCCCCCCCCAAAAAAAAACGATTTTGACCCCCACAAATTTGGTTCTTGGTCTGTTCTTGAGTCCTTGCTATAGTGAAGTTTCCAAGGTGTATATGTACCTCTTCACATGTTCATGTACTATAATTTCACCGTGTTGGTTTACGCATCCAAAATCATCTTGTCGTCTCGGTTTTTCTGCAGTGATCATCGTTCATTTTTATTCTACCAAAATCTCCAACCTGCCGCAATTCGCCTCCCTCCCTTCCATCTACTCACCTGCTGTTTGTCCGAGCCCGCAATTAAAGTTCAACCTTTACAAAAAACTTCACGAAATCAGCAAACAGAACCACTACGTGGCTCGTCATCAATAGCAGTCTATTGCTGCTCTTATCTAGCAATCAACAATTGAAAAGAATCAACTACCTTTAACCCCCAAAGATGCGGTCGTTTTTCAGAGTCACACATTCTAAGGGGCGCTTTCTGAACTCGGCTGTTCCACACCCGATTGTTTTTTAAAACTTGGTAGTGTTATAAAGCTGCTCATTTTAGTTACATCAGTGAAATTTTAATCAAATCAAAGATTTGATATTGTTGTTGTGGCTGCCCAAGGTTCATGGCCTTACACTTGCTGGCTCTATGCGCTCAGCTCTTCAATGGGAAAAGTACACATTTTGGGCTAACCTGCCTCCAAACAATTGGCATTTCGCGAGATTGGTGTCAAAATGATGGCAAGACATTGGTTCAAAAACTCCTGAAGCCTCGGCACGAGAAAAACGGCATTGCCACCATATTCGAAAAGACAGTGGTGGAGAATTCTGCCCCACGGCACAAACCACCTTAACGGTACATTCGATGACAAAATTGAATGGTTAAATCGGTGAAATCAATGAAAAAAAACGAATCTGCTTTCCAATTCAACGCCGTTCCATGATTGAGACGAAAGAAAAACAACCGATACATTGGAGAGATGAGAATGGTTCTTTTCGTGAATTACAGTGCTCTGAAAGTGAAGTCTAGTGGTGTTACATATGTATTTCGAAATTGGAATCAACAGTTTTGGCGAGTAATCCTTCTCTGATGAAATTGAACTTTCGTTTAAGCACTTGTAAATGAAAAAAGTGCTAAATTAACCGGGAAAACCTATATTAGAATTGATTTCCATGTGTTCATATCAAAGCAACTGGCAAAGCCAAGTTTAGCTTTCCCCGTGATTCGTTTGAAGAATGCAACAATTTAAATTCGTTTTGGTCATATCTTTTATTCCCAACTTGAGCCGTTTTTAAGAATGTACACCGTCATAACAAAAAAAACATGCATATGCAAAGTCAGGGGACTCGAAATGATACGAAGAGTTCATTCCAAAATGCATACAATATAATTTTTTATGATTATGCGTTTCTTACTATTCTAAAGTAATCATTATATTGAAATCAATCCATTCTGTCCGCATCAACATTGAACGTAATTCAATTCAACGGTGCTTATAATGTTGCCAAGACTTGTCCACTTTCATCTTTTAAATATACCTTCAATGTAATTGCACCTGTGTATTCTAGCTATTTGAGGCTCCAAATCGTCAGAGGTTTCGCGGAGGAATGAATTTGGCCTATTTTTTTAAAATTCTTTTTCTTGCCTTGCGAGGTTTTTTTGTCAAATGGTTACAATCTTTGAGATCATTAAAATCAATCGAGGGAAATTTTCGGCCAAGTTGTATTTTCAGTTAACTTTTCACAAAAAGACAAATAAACTTTAATTGCTATTGAAAGCGCGGACAGGTGTTCAGTTGGGCAAAAATAAAACGCACACAGGTATTCAGTTTTCTCCAACCATAGAGCTGTATTAAGTTCTGTTTTATATATACATGTACATGTTGCTTCATGTCATGAACAGACAAAATTAGCGCACCATGGGCAAAACGGTGCGCGTGGCATTTTCAGTTTACACGAAGAGACGGATTTAGCGTGTCATGGATAATAGGCACATTGCCCGGCGAAACAACGCGTAGTTGGATTTTGACTTTTCAAGGACAGGCAAATTTCCATGAAGATTAATTACTTCCCTATGAATTGCTCTACTATTCCTGAATTATTAACGGAATATTTTTGAGGTTTGAGATCTTAGCTTGCTACTAGTATCGAAAAGCGTGTGCTCCAAAATTCACCCCTCCATGGAAACTCTGACAATATGGTTCAACAACTGCAAGCAATGAAAAGTTTGTCTTACGTAAACCAAACGCCAATTACTTTATTTGTAATGATTAACAAACGTATTCTTTTTAGTCTATAACGTAAGTTATTCTAGCAAAAGAAACGCCCGAAAGAACAATTTATAGTAATTATTCAACCATGGGATGTGTCAGTTTAAGGAGACTTTTCAGTGTCTACCCAAGGTTCCGTGTCCCAGAAAGAGGCAAATTTTTAATGAAGTAAAAATTGGTTGATTGTGGTCCAAAACACAAATTGTGGTAGGCGCAGGGAAAAGTGGAATTGGGGTTATCAAAATTGGGAAAGTTTTGTGCACAACCTTATACGGGAATGTCTCCCTGAGACACGGGCGTCATTCATGTATTTTTAAAAAAGGACTCGTAGTGCCCGTGTTCAGCCTATTGACGCCACCGGCAGCTATCTTACCCTTGCCAAATAAAAGGTAACACAGCATCTTGCTGGCGGCCGTCAATAACTGAGAAGGCGCAATCGCAGCTCTCGCAAAAAAAAAAAAAAAAAAAAGATTTCAATAGCTTTCGGTATCTTCGGCAAACAGACCTTCTGAACCTGTCGCAGAATCATTCCAACAGGTAATGACTGGCAAAGTTCACCCAAACCTAGGTCAGAGTCAAGCGCTTCACTTTCTTATTGCTTTATTGCTTAGAAGCCAATTGCAACTGATTACGGTTTGCAGGTTTAAAGTCGGTAAAAGGGCGAATCAGCAATGTGGGGAAAAACGTTTTGGAAAGGGGAAATGATGAAAGTCAATTTTCTAGTCGATCAAATTTTCCTTTTTTGAAAATCATGTAAAAGAATAACACGCACCAAAATGTAGCCGCAACCGTCTGAAAAGCAATAAAAGGTTGTATAATTAGAAATCCGAAAATTTTGCCCCCCCCCAAAAAAAAAACGATTTTGACCCCCACAAATTTGGTTCTTGGTCTGTTCTTGAGTCCTTGCTATAGTGAAGTTTCCAAGGTGTATATGTACCTCTTCACATGTTCATGTACTATAATTTCACCGTGTTGGTTTACGCATCCAAAATCATCTTGTCGTCTCGGTTTTTCTGCAGTGATCATCGTTCATTTTTATTCTACCAAAATCTCCAACCTGCCGCAATTCGCCTCCCTCCCTTCCATCTACTCACCTGCTGTTTGTCCGAGCCCGCAATTAAAGTTCAACCTTTACAAAAAACTTCACGAAATCAGCAAACAGAACCACTAGGTGGCTCGTCATCAATAGCAGTCTATTGCTGCTCTTATCTAGCAATCAACAATTGAAAAGAATCAACTACCTTTAACCCCCAAAGATGCGGTCGTTTTTCAGAGTCACACATTCTAAGGGGCGCTTTCTGAACTCGGCTGTTCCACACCCGATTGTTTTTTAAAACTTGGTAGTGTTATAAAGCTGCTCATTTTAGTTACATCAGTGAAATTTTAATCAAATCAAAGATTTGATATTGTTGTTGTGGCTGCCCAAGGTTCATGGCCTTACACTTGCTGGCTCTATGCGCTCAGCTCTTCAATGGGAAAAGTACACATTTTGGGCTAACCTGCCTCCAAACAATTGGCATTTCGCGAGATTGGTGTCAAAATGATGGCAAGACATTGGTTCAAAAACTCCTGAAGGCTCGGCACGAGAAAAACGGCATTGCCACCATATTCGAAAAGACAGTGGTGGAGAATTCTGCCCCACGGCACAAACCACCTTAACGGTACATTCGATGACAAAATTGAATGGTTAAATCGGTGAAATCAATGAAAAAAAAAACGAATCTGCTTTCCAATTCAACGCCGTTCCATGATTGAGACGAAAGAAAAACAACCGATACATTGGAGAGATGAGAATGGTTCTTTTCGTGAATTACAGTGCTCTGAAAGTGAAATCTAGTGGTGTTACATATGTATTTCGAAATTGGAATCAACGTTTTTGGCGAGTAACCCCTCTCAGATTAAATTGAACTTTCGTTTAAGCACTTGTAAATGAAAAAAAGTGCTAAATTAACCGGGAAAACCTATATTAGAAATGATTTCCATGTGTTCATATCAAAGCAACTGGCAAAGCCAAGTTTAGCTTTCCCTGCAATTCGTTTGAAGAATGCAACAATTTAAATTCGTTTTTGGTCATATCTTTTATTCCCGACTTGAGCCGTTTTTAGAAATGTACACCGTCATAACAAAAAAAACATGCATATGCAAAGTCAGGGGACTCAAAATGATACGAAGAGTTCATTCCAAAATGCATACAATATAATTTTTTATGATTATGCGTTTCTTACTATTTTAAAGTAATCATTATATTGAAATCAATCCATTCTGTCCGCATCAACATTGAACGTAATTCAATTCAACGGTGCTTATGATGTTGCCAAGACTTGTCCACTTTCATCTTTTAAATATACCTTCAATGTAATTTCACCTGTGTATTCTAGCTATTTGAGGCTCCAAATCGTCAGAGGTTTCGCGGAAGATGAAATTGGCCTATTTTTTTAAAATTCTTTTTCTTGCCTTGCGAGGTTTTTTTGTCAAATGGTTACAATCTTTGAGATCATTAAAATCAATCGAGGGAAATTTTCGGCCAAGTTGCATTTTCAGTTAACTTTTCACAAAAAGACAAATAAACTTTAATTGCTATTGAAAGCGCGGACAGGTGTTCAGTTGGGCAAAAATAAAACGCACACAGGTATTCAGTTTTCTCCAACCATAGAGCTGTATTAAGTTCTGTTTTATATATACATGTACATGTTGCTCTATGTCATGAACAGACAAAATTAGCGCGCCATGGGCAAAACGGTGCGCGTGGCATTTTCAGTTTACACGAAGAGACGGATTTAGCGTGTCATGGATAATAGGCACATTGCCCGGCGAAACAACGCGTAGTTGGATTTTGACTTTTCAAGGACAGGCAAATTTCCATGAAGATTAATTACTTCCCTATGAATTGCTCTACTATTCCTGAATTATTAACGGAATATTTTTGAGGTTTGAGATCTTAGCTTGCTACTAGTATCGAAAAGCGTGTGCTCCAAAATTCACCCCTCCATGGAAACTCTGACAATATGGTTCAACAACTGCAAGCAATGAAAAGTTTGTCTTACGTAAACCAAACGCCAATTACTTTATTTGTAATGATTAACAAACGTATTCTTTTTAGTCTATAACGTAAGTTATTCTAGCAAAAGAAACGCCCGAAAGAACAATTTATAGTAATTATTCAACCATGGGATGTGTCAGTTTAAGGAGACTTTTCAGTGTCTACCCAAGGTTCCGTGTCCCAGAAAGAGGCAAATTTTTAATGAAGTAAAAATTGGTTGATTGTGGTCCAAAACACAAATTGTGGTAGGCGCAGGGAAAAGTGGAATTGGGGTTATCAAAATTGGGAAAGTTTTGTGCACAACCTTATACGGGAATGTCTCCCTGAGGCACGGGCGTCATTCATGTATTTTTTAAAAAGGACTCGTAGTGCCCGTGTTCAGCCTATTGACGCCACCGGCAGCCATCTTACCCTTGCCAAATAAAAGGTAACACAGCATCTTGCTGGCGGCCGTCAATAACTGAGAAGGCGCAATCGCAGCTCTCGCAAAAAAAAAAAAAAAAAAAAAAAATTCAATAGCTTTCGGTATCTTCGGCAAACAGACCTTCTGAACCTGTCGCAGAATCATTCCAACAGGTAATGACTGGCAAAGTTCACCCAAACATAGGTCAGAGTCAAGCGCTTCACTTTCTTATTGCTTTATTGCTTAGAAGCCAATTGCAACTGATTACGGTTTGCAGGTTTAAAGTCGGTAAAAGGGCGAATCAGCAATGTGGGAAAAAACCTTTTGGAAAGGGGAAATGATGAAAGTCAATTTTCTAGTCGATCAAATTTTCCTTCTTTGAAAATCATGTAAAAGAATAACACGCACCAAAATGTAGCCGCAACCGTCTGAAAAGCAATAGAAGGTTGTATAATTAGAAATCCGAAAATTTTGCCCCCCCCCCCAAAAAAAACGATTTTGACCCCCACAAATTTGGTTCTTGGTCTGTTCTTGAGTCCTTGCTATAGTGAAGTTTCCAAGGTGTATATGTACCTCTTCACATGTTCATGTACTATAATTTCACCGTGCTGGTTTACGCATCCAAAATCATCTTGTCGTCTCGGTTTTTCTGCAATGATCATCGTTCATTTTTATTCTACCAAAATCTCCAACCTGCCGCAATCTGCCTCCCTCCCTTCCATCTACTCACCTGCTGTTTGTCCGAGCCGGCAATTAAAGTTCAACCTTTACAAAAAACTTCACGAAATCAGCAAACAGAACCACTAGGTGGCTCGTCATCAATAGCAGTCCATTGCTGCTCTTATCTAGCAATCAACAATTGAAAATAATCAACTACCTTTAACCCCCAAAGATGCGGTCGTTTTTCAGAGTCACACACAGTCTAGGGGGCGCTTTCTGAACTCGGCTGTTCCACACCCGATCGTTTTCTTAAAACTTGGTACGTGTTTTAAAGCTGCTCATTTTGGTTACATCAGTGAAATTTCAATCAAATCCAAGATTTGATATTTTTGTTATGGCCGCCCAAGGTTCATGGCCTTACACTTGCTGGCTCTATGCGCTGAGCTCTTCAATGGGAAAAGTACACATTTTGGGCTAACCTGCCTCCAAACAGTTGGCATTTTGCGAGATTGGTGTCAAAATGATGGCAAGACATTGGTTCAAAAACTCCTGAAGCCTCGGCACGAGAAAAACGGCATTGCCACCATATACGAAAAAAAAGTTAGGGAGAATTCTGCCCCACGTCACTTACCCACGGTTAACTGCAGACTTCTGTCAACTTTCGAACCCCAGGGACATAAGTACAAGTCTTCTGCCCAAACTGTGCGACACTGTCATTCTTCAAACGAAAACGTACTGTGTTTGAGGATTTTAATATCAACTTCTACAACATTTATCAGCTGGTAAACCATCTGATAGTAAATAGTACTGGTGCAACAAATAATAAATACATACAAAAGACATATAATTATACATCTTACTCGTAAGAAAGAAGCAGTGAACATTTTTACATGTAGAAATGATCGTTACAAGTCCTACACATCTAACAAGGCTTATATATACAGGCAGACGTCAAACATGAATACATTTTGAAAGTTTCACATGAACTTGCAAAAGGAGAGGTCAGTTAATGTAACCTTCTATGAATATTCCAGTGAAATCTATGACATCCATGTCAATGCAAAACTCTTTGGATTGGGGCATCTGGACTGGCAAATGGACGGTAGATTCTGTTTGGTTTCATGACCTACCAGTGGCTGGATACCACTCTTCGTTGCTGACGAATAACTGGCAGTTAATATTGGGTGGATTGCTTTTCTAATTTTAGGGAGGGTACAATTTGTAACCTTTAAGGCGTTCATTCATTTATTTCATATCATTTGTATCCAAAATAGTTATTGAAATACATTGAAATTTGTTGTGGTTTTGCAAGCCAGGTCAATAGTGTAAACAATAAACTATAAATACTAAGAAAAATGTTGCTGAAGGCCTGCGGCCCCCTTCCATCCTTGAAGACCAATGTAAAAGCGCTGGCACACACATGTGGCCACATGAGTGCAGCTCAAGTACTCTGCTAAGAACAGACCTTGGTGAAAAAAGGCACAACTGGCTCGGAGTCAGTGCCTGTATGTACTAGGATTCCTCCTCAAAATAAATGCTTAGATCTAGATTCTTAACAACATGTACTCTCAAAAACATGTTAAAATAATTAAAAATCAAATCAATTACCGTTAGCAGAAGTGTCATCTGATAACTCCTTTTTACAAATGAAAAACATCTTAGTGGGTATATTACATAGTGTTAGAAAAAGGACAATGCAACAAGGAATTTCATGCAAATATAGGGAAAACGTACCACCGCCGGTCAGCATTTTTAAAGTCCAACTGTGTTAAAGGACAGTGGTGGTTGTTAATTTTTCCACTGAAACAACAAACCATGCTGGGGCAAGTTCACTGCACTGCCCGCTACTGGTTAAGGTCCAATGCAAAGCCCTCTGACCTAGGTATTGATTGTACAAGTACATCAATGTGGCACAAACTCGAATGACAAGCTGCTTTAGATGCTGCACCTTTCGGAGATTAGGATATGAGCTGAAAACTTTCAGTTTGACACAGTGTAGACATATGTACAGGATCAATGTTGAGTGGCCCACATTTGAGGAAAGTGCTCACCTCAACAGGACCTCCGATGTAGCCCTTGATGTACTTTTAACATCACAGGGAAGTGCAGTATATAAATGATATTAGACCTCCCATACATTCAGTAAGTGGGGCTGAGATTTATCACCGGTCCTAATGGCTATCTGAATTTGACTCAAACAATCCTATCTGCTTGGAGGTTTGGAGAATACAAGGTTAACCAAACGGTTAAGAGTGGTACTTCAATAACTTACAGCACCCAGAAGAATCTCAGTCATACCTCTTACAAACCCAGCCCTGCTTCAAGGGGAATTCCTGACTGCCAGGACCCTCTGTCGCAAAGACAGGTCATCAGCATCTGAAGTAGGCACCTCATTGGTGCTAAGGCCAATCTGCAAGTCCCCCCCTTCCTCCCGCCTTAGTACGCTGTCGAATTGTCCTGCCTTTCCAGGATGGCGTATCGCATCTGGGTGGCTGCCGCACTCCGCCTTGAGCGCTTGAGAAAGATGCAGTAGCTGGACGTCGCTATCAGCACCACGGCAATGATGGCGAGGAGGGTGATGATGGCTATCGCGTACACGGGAGTTCTCACCTTATTCGGTTTCCTGTCGGCATCTGAGGGAGATAATAAGACAGTAAATATCTTTGTGATGGGCATCTGAATATCATCTTTGTGACTGGAAATACCACTGACACCACTAGACAGTTGACTCTGATAGCTCATCTTGAAGTCCCTGTGAACCTATCACTAGTCTTGAACCAAGTCCCAAGCTATTCAAATACACTGTAGTCGCATCCATCATAGGTCCCTGTGAACCTATCACTAGTCTTGAACCAAGTCCCAAGCTATTCAAATGCATTGTAGTCGCATCCATCGTAGGTCCCTGTGAACCTATCCCAAGTCTTGAACCAAGTCCCAAGCTATTCAAATACATTGTAGTCACATCCATCATAGGTCCCAGTGAACCTATCACAAGTCTTGAACCAAGTCCCAAGCTATTCAAATGCATTGTGACAGAAAGGATTCCTTTATGACTTTTCACTGTTACTTCTGACTGGACTTGTGGAGAGACTGGTGATGGACAAACTACAACACTGGGGACCGCTTACAATGCAAGATGCATACATGTACCTGTATTTCAGTGTGCTTCAGGCTGTAGGCTACTTCAAGAGACAAAAATACGTGACCCACGACATGAATCTGTAAATGCTTCTATCTTGTGTATGTGGGGCATACATGTACATTCGCAGATGGGATTTTTGCCAAAATTGTGATGTTCGTTTATTCAAAAAAGGAAGAAGATTGGAAAAGCCTTTCATGTGTTACTCGTAAAAACTGATACAACTACAAAGTTTTGTTCCTGGAAATTTTGAATTAGGTTCTTATTATCAAAAAAAAGGTCTTCTTAATACAGAAAAAATGTTCCTGCAGGGGAGATTTTTACACAAATGTTAAACGTACAAGGAGAGGAATTCTGTTCATCTTTCCTTGAACTATTTTCAGAACATTCAAACAGAAAACATTCAACTGCGAGAATTCCAGTTACAGGGAAATGTAGCCAAGTGGTTTAACCACTTCCTGCCAGGGCAGTTATCAATGTTGATGATGCTGGGCTGGGATATTTATCATTTTTTTCTGTTTTCAAAATTCTTAAAAAATTCCTATCTTCATTTACTGGACAATTACAAACACGTGAAGGACTGTCTGGTGTCCACTCTAGCCCAACAGACAAAATCTATTGACTGGGCCTTGTAACAAAAGACCGTACTCGGAACAAAAGACCATGCTGCTGAGAATGGCCAACATTTTTTCAGTTGTCAAGAGTAGAGGAAATCCGCCATTGTTTTGAAAGATTATACGACTGTTTGTGGCATTCAGTGTGAGCAGATTACCACCGGGGACAAAAGCACTCCAGCACTCCAGCGATGAGCGATACAATATCGCTGCACGCTAATCTGGCCCCTTTTGAAAAGATGGCAACGGTTTACTGTGTCCAACTTCGGTAACAAAAAAAACTTATGTAACATCACACAATCTGGGCTCTTTTTACAAGGTGGCAGGCCTGGCTGAAATACTCGGGCATCAATACATGTTGTCTTTCATATTAGAGTAGCCACCAGACAGTCACTCTATGGTGTTTGGGCATTCAGGAAAAAAAGATAAGAATTTTTAAAGATTTTTGAAAACCTCACATATTGAAAAATCGCCCGTATGTAGGCACTGCATTTTTAAAGGCACCCGGCAGGAAGCGGAAAAAACATGGGAATAAAAGTGTGATGAAGCAGTTTAAACCGAAACTAAGCCATCACACTTTTATTTCCATTCATGAACACCTATTTGGGGGGAAAAAGTAAAAGCCAAAAATTCAATTTTTCCAGTGATTTTATTTGATATCTTATTATATCATGATCACTACAATTTCAATCAAAAACCTAACAATGCTGGCCAATGAAATATAAGTATCAGCTAATGAATATTCATGCCAAAATGTGGGTGCACTCTACAGAGTAGCAAGATCTATCACTGAAGGAAGTCAAGATGTTTCTCCCACCTCTTAGGAGGCATGTGACTCCAGCTGTCAGCTCCCTGTCGCAGACGTGCTTCTGGGCATTGTACCACTGGATGCTCCTGCACTGTTCCACCAGTTCCTCCTCGCCGGTACACTCCAAGCCCCACATGCTGACCGGCTCTTTGCCGCTCCCATAGAAGCCAAATTGTTCCACTGGTTCCCCGCCCTCGTAGCCTAGTTGCCGACATACGACCTGCGCTTCGCTCCTGCCCAGACCCGCACCACACACGGACCCCCAACTGCCACGGTGATAGACCTCAACCCTTCCGTTGGACGCTTGGGTGCCGTTGCTGAGGCGCACGACAATTTCTATGTCTGATGGGGAAACCGAAACTGGTTAATGGTCAAAGACTTGCTTATAAAACAAAATAAAATGAACCAACGAACGAATCAACAAATACTAACAATCCAAGGTAGGACTCACACTTAAAAAACCATGTTTAATTGATACATGGAGCGTTTGCGTAGGTTAACATGTTTAGAAGTGTAGACTAAAGCATGAAAAAGTACACTGCTTCATTGGAGCTGTATTTGAATGGCATTTGCCCGTAGACAAATTGGATATGTATTCTACATCCTATGCACAATTGGGCCACAAGACAACTAAGATTCAATCATTACACCAATAATGCATGTTTGTGAGAGCCAAGGTAAGAATAATTTCATGAGATGACAGATTGAAATGTCCTATTCCAAGAGGTAAGACCAGGTGGGATGCAACATTTAATCTGTCACTTGATAAAACTACTCTTTCCATTACACAAATTGTGAAAAATTCATCATTCGTCTCATAGATGCCTATTATTAAATCCTTGTTGTGCATGAGTGAATGTTCTACCAGTACTTTCTTGGCTTGTTGCAAAAGCATGATACCAAATGTTCAGGTTCTAAGCTAGACTGAAAGTTTCTTGGTGTGAGAAGCCGCTACTCAATACTGTGCTTTCACGATGCAAGTGTGTGGTACAGCATTCTTTGCCTGTGTTAACAGCTTCCACTGTGGTGGGCTATATAATCAGTCGCTCTGTCGAACGTACTGAATAAGTCAATGACACATGATGGATGGCCTCTCATTAAAATGATGGTGATGCATTATGTAAACACACTAAATTTTGCTCTTTGAGGCGGGATGCAGAAGATGAGCCGCCTTATAAAACTGAAAATTGCAGCCTCGTGTTGGTTGATGATATATCGTACATGCGTATGGTACAAGGATTTCACATCTGCCTCATGAAAATATTGGAGAGTTTTGGTTAGCTGCAGCTTTGCCTGATTCTTTTTTTTCTCATGAGGGAGTCTCCTTCAGGCAAAAACCACGAAGCTAATTGAAATGACTAAAGCGCTAACTCCTCATTCGCCATGCAGAGACGTTTTGATGCCATCCTGAGTGTACACATTTTGAATTACTGTGCCTACTTGTAGTTTTGGAGAATAATGACATTAACCCTAACCCCCTAAGGGTGTACATGTATGTAAATCATACTGAAACTGTTGGGGCTACTGAGACAAAGCAAAATTCAAGTGATGTACTATCAATGCAACGTATAAGTTCAACATAGGCGAATAACAAATGGGCACATTTTTGGTAGACTAGTATGTCACATTAAATAGCCTGAGTTAATGTAATCTGCAGCACACCGCTACATGTACATGTACGTGCATTGTTTATGCTGATGTTTATAATAAATATTAATTTATTGATGATGCATTTAGGTTCTTGAGTGCAGACACCGATGTGCAAATAGCCTAACAAAACTTTCCTATAGGTTTGTTCATTAAATATGGATGCATCCAACAGGCTTCACTTTGCACAGCAAGGGCGGCACTCCAGTAACATACGGGCAGGACTCACCGCCTCCAATCTTGGATCCATGACAGGCCACGGCAGCCGTTTCCTCAGGCCCGCAATTCTGCCAGTCATGCCGGTACCACTCCAGCGGGCCGCAGCGTGCCAGGTTCTTCTCCAGCCCCGTCCGGCAATCAACACGGTCCAGGAGCAGTGGTCGACTACCGTCACTGAATGTCTCACCGGATGTCCGGTACAGGGCATTGTAATAGCCCAGCTGGCGGCACACAACCTGCGCCGCCTTCAAGTCAAAGCCTGAGGCGCAGACTGTACCCCACTGGCCATTGTGGTAGAGTTCCACCTGGCCCTCTTTCTCCATGCTACCTCCTGTCAGGCGGACCTCCACTGACGACACTGTGAGATCATTATTACTGGAATTAATTCTAGAAATTAACAGCAGCAACAGGGAATACGGCCGTTTCATAATAGTGCGCCACCAAGAGTTTGCAACCCATTGGCCAATCACAATGCGCGAAATTTGTCGACCCTTTCCAAACGCACATTGGGTCGACAAATTTCGCGCATTGTGATTGGCCAACGCGTTGCAAACTCTTGGTAAATCCTGATAAATCTCACCCCTGAATGTCTAAGAGTCTAAATACGCGCTGAGAAATTTTGCTTACATGTAAATCAAGCACGAGAGCCATCAAATTTTACCATATATAAAGTCCAACTTTGAATTAGGACTGAAGCGGCATTTTCTTGTGGGTTCGAAAAAATGGTATTTTTGACCTGGAACACGTTTACCGTGGAATACACGTAAAATAATTGTCAAGGGGTTGGAAATGGCAAAAAATGAGCAATTCAGAAACAAAATGAAAAATGTAAAAAAGAAAAGTCTTTATACATGTTATAATGGCAATTTGATATGGACTTACAAAACAGAAAGAAAATAAATTATGTAAGTCACAGAATATTAACAAAATAAATGACTGTTACCCACAGGCATGCATCTTTGCACATTAGTCAAAAGTAAAAACAATATCGACCAAGTCTAAATACAAATCAGTCATTTGCGTACCTGTGTCAGGAATCATGTTGCTGTCGCACATGACGCCCGCTGTGTCATGCAACGAACAGTCCGAATGCTTTGGGTACCATACCAACCCTTGGCAATCTTCCAATGTTTTGGCAGATCGGTTGCACTGTACGTTGTCCAGAATAATCAAGTCCGCATCACCATACCAGCCTGGCTCCAAGACCTGGTGGACCAGTATTTTTGTGGACATTTACACGAGTTTAAAGAATTTTTCCTGTCGGAAAAGTTTGACAGGTTTTTTCCAACATGTAATACTCAACAGCAAGTTTGCTTATGTACAGTGCCATGGAAGTAAACAAGACTGAGGCCCTTTTAATGATTAGACCAAACAAACTGCACCGTAAAGCATCTGCACCATTTCCAACTGGTTACAAAAATTGCTTGACAATTCTGGTACAAATCCACGATGCATTATCCATGTTAACAGAAGGTCCCTCACTTTTCTTTCTTAAGTGGTAAGTCAACTGACAATAACCTACATGTAGATACAGAAAAAATGCTGAATTCGATCTGTGGAATCTGCCAACTGCTTGTCAATTTGCCAAGTAACAACTGGTTCATATCATAAGTATGAGTCACATTTGTGGTCTCGTGAAAAAAACTGTAAAAAATGCTCGCACCTTAAGTGCCTTTCTGTAGTCGAGCTGGCGGCAGAAGACGTCGGCCTCTCGTAGGGTAAAGGAATAACCGCAAACACTCCCCCACTCACCATTGTGGTACACCTCCACTCGACCCTCTGACTCCAAAAGTCTGCTAGCCAAGCGCACCCTCACACTTGGATCTGTGCAGTGAAAGGAAGGAATAAACAGGTGGCTGGCACTGCTGAACGAGTCCAGGGAAATTGACCGGTTCAAGCTGCAGGTGTCTTTAGCACAATCAGGCTGAGTGTATGCCCAGGCATGGCTGACGGATTAAAGCATCTTATGCACCTCGACTCACCTCTATACGATGTCTGAACATGTTAATCCCCCTTGTCTTTTGCACACACACAAACAAAGTCCAAGAGGTCTGTTGAGGAGGACCATACGTTGAACCTGAACTTGGCCACTCTACACGGCCTGTTGTGGTGACGAGTATTAGTCTGTGGGTGTTTCCCCGAAGTGTTTGAAAAATCCCAGTGGCAGGGCAGGGAAAAATTCAAGAGACGTTCAAGTGACTCCTGGCATTTGGTTGTGAATCAGAACTTAGCCACTCTATTTTGCCTTTCTTGAAACTCAAGGTTTTCAGCCAAAATAATACTGTTCCCAAGTGGCTAAAGTAATTTTTCTCCATGACATGTGTACATGTACATACTTTCTGGCTCGTGGCATTGCACCCCAGCATCCTCACGGTGGTGGCAATGTGTGGACGGGTACCACTTCTGCAAGTCACAGTCCAGGATGGATGTTTCCATCCCGCGGCAGCCCACGTCCGACTGCAGTATGGCACCCTGGCCCTGGCCGTAGCCTGACCCCGCCGTGATGGCTGGTCCGAAGCCCAGCTGGCGGCAGACCACCCGGGCATCCTCGATGCCCCACCCATCGTCACAGATCGTACCCCATTCACCATTGTAGAACAGCTCCACTCGCCCCTCGTACTGTGTGGTGCCATCAGCAAGGCGGATACCGGTTTCATCTACAAGGCATCAAGATATTTGTTTTATGGAAGAACATATATGACACAAAAGTCATGTTGGCACTGTTTCCTCTATGGTCATAAATTTCTGGGAGAGGGTAAGAAAACTTGTGAGTTGGCAAACAGGCTGTAGTTGAATGAAATAGTAGAGGACTGTATATGTTTACCGGAAGTTGTTACAGTCAAAAATGGACAGGACAAAATCTTGATGTGAAACTAGGCACTGATTTTTATTTCGAGACAGAAATCACTCTCTGGTATCAATCTCGTTGTAGTGTCCACACTGAAACACATGAATAACGGGCTAAGGAATGCCCAAGACAGGGCAAAATGTATATGTAAAACCATCACGGACACTGTTAAACAGTTCTGGAATTTTATACTGGCCCCCTATGTACTGTACATGTATATTGAGCAATGTGCATCCTTTCAAATTCAAGGATTCTACTCTACTGAGGCAAAACCTAGCTTCTCAGGACAAGGCATAGAAACTTCTGGGCAGCAAATGCTATTTCGAGACTACATGCCCCCTAAACAAAGATTATGACAAATGGGAAGAGCCACCAACAATGGGATGGATAGCTCAGTTGGTAGAGCACTGGTACGGTGTTCTGGAAGCCACAGGTTCAAATCCCACTCCAGTCAATTTCTTTGTTCATCTTTATAATCATTTGTAAGCACCAAGTCATTTTCCCTACACAATTTGTTTCAATTTTAACTCCTTTCAAAAGCTATAAGCATCCTGTTTTGGTGAATGAATTGGGGGCAAATGAAGCGACGTACTTGATGACGCTTTGCAAATGACGCCAGCATCATTGTAATGATCGCAGTTGTGCTGATACCATCCTTGGTGGCGGCAGTTGCCCAGTTTCTCCTCATGGCCGTCACAGTCGACAAATGACATCAGGATGGTCCCGTTGCCGGGTCCAAACGGGTCACTATAACCCTTGACCGCAACGGCTCTCGTGTACCCCAGCTGACGACAGATGACATGGCCGTCTGTCATGGACCAGCCACTCATGCCACATATCGTCCCCCACTCGCCATTGTAGTAGACCTCCACCCGGCCAGAGTGGGGTGCTGTCCCATGGACGAGGCGCAGGGACATGGACTCTGGTATTGGCAAACCACAATTGAGGGTGAGATTTAGACAGGGGCGACATTGGGGGATGAAGAAAATCCACAAAACACCTGGCACAGATTGTAACTATGACAATAAAAAGGACTTTTTTAATACTGATTTTTAACAACAACAGTGTAATGGGACAGTTTTAAACTAGTCCATAATTTTCCGGACATAGACCATGAAGGACAGAGCCAAAGGGGACATTTGTTATTGTCACCACGCCCTACTGGTTTTATGCTGTGAATTTTCATACCTGGAGCACTTGTGATGTCATCCTGATGGCAAGCAACAGCTGCCCTGTACATCTCCGGACCGAGCATGTCACTGGCATTGCGGCTATGGCTGCAGTTCATCAACGTCGCCTCGTCTCCCGCGCAAGAGACCAGCTCGTTCCACACTGGGTCTGCCTGGGCCTTGTCCTTGTAGTTGGCATAGGGGGAGACCAGCTCCCCACAGCCCAGCTGGCGGCAGACGACGCGCCCCTCGGCCACGCCCCAGTGGGTGCGGTAAACATTGAGCCATTCCCCTAGGTAAACTTGGACCTGACCGCTGCAACGTGTGGCCCCGCCTACCAACCTCAAGGTGTTATCTGAAAGCGAACAGATCACAGGAATCCTACCTATTTCGGGTGCATGTACATGTATACAAAGAGGGCAGAGAATTTTTTTGAAGAAAAAAGGTTTGGGGCTGACCATTTTCTTCACCTTATGTAATCTTTATACTGGTCACTAATTACATGTATGTTGGGAATGCCAGAAAAGCTAGGAATGAAATATATTATGCCCTCCCTATAGCATCAGTCTCAAATACAGATGGGATGATCCTGACTGCACTGCGCTCGGTCAACTGTGATCAGAAAATGTCGAAACAATATTTCTTAACCTCCAAGTTTCGCGGCATAGGGCGTACACCTACCGGTAATGAGAGTTCATTAGAAAACTGCAAACCCAGCACTTAGCTACTGGTGGCATATATCATTGATGTACATGTACAGTTTATGAAAAGGCAATACCACATGTGCTATGTGTTCAGTCATACACGGGCACAGCATGACACATTGATGCTGGCTCACTATACATACTGTACATGAATATGTACACGTAGTCGGGCCGTCCCAACTGCAACAACATTAGTCAGGGTGTAACAAAATATACCTGTACAGTGTACATGTACTGTGTGCAATCAGCCTACAAGTGTTTTGAGAAATTACTTTCACAACTGGTTACAGCTCTCCTTCTGCTCCCAAGAGTGATGTACATGTACTGTGCTCTACCAACTGAGCTACACATGTACCAAGCCCTTTGTTGGTGGCTCTTCCCATTTGTCAATATCTCTGGGAAGAACCACCAACAAAGGGCTGAGTAGCACAGTTGGTAGAGCACTGGTACAGTATTCCGGGAGCCGCAGGTTCAAATCCCGCTCCAGTCAATTTCTTTGTTCATCTTTACACGGTCAAGCTGCACATTGTTGAATAGGGATACATGTATACGTGAATACCATATAACATGCAATTTCCGTGTTAAAACTCTGAAGATGTTTGTCAGATACATGTATGTCTACATCAACACTTAAACAGATGGTAAGTCCAACTTACCTGCTGAAGTTTTAAAAGCGCTAGACTCATTAACAGCAACAGTCATAACTAACGTGGTTACGAGGAACATGAAATGCATTGTCACATCAGGAGCACCCTATCACCAGAAACAAGAAAGACTGCAGAGAGAAATAAAAAAAAAATCCCCCATTAACAAATAACACCCAACATCCTTGTAGTTCCACTTCCACAGGTTTTGAAGGATTTTGTTGCAACTAATTATCATGTTCTATCTTCTGTGGCAAAAAGTTGTAGAATTTGTAAAGATTTTTTTAAAGGAAAAAGTGCCTGAAATTGTGTAGGTCTGATTTTCATCTTGTGAATACAGACTCAAAATGACAATGAAGCATGGATGGAACCAGATGATGATTTCTCAATCACAAAAGATGTCCAGTTGTCATGCCAGCAAAAACAGGTAAAACATAAAATAATAGTATTAATGGCTTTGACACGTGCCAAAATTTAAAGTACAATAGTCTAAAATAAAAAAGACTTTACCATGACAGCCTCTGTAGGAGGATTGTGTACTTCGGGACCCTCCATTGTTATTATTCTTGTAAAACAGGTCAGTACCCAAAAGTGTGACGACCAAAGGCAATGTTTTCCCTATTACAGTCACCCTGTTTTTTGTGAATTTAGAATTATAAATTGTGAGAAATCTATTTTTTTTTGCAGATATAACCAAGTATGTGTAGGTTATATTATTCCTCCTTGTGTAATAAATTAACACTGACACATCGTTGGCAAGAAACTGGGTCCCACAATACACACAATCCCCCTTCATTCATGGCCTCGCATTTTTAATTGATCAGGGCCCAAGGCTCCAGTTTACATGTACACTCGGCTTGTTTGACCAGTGACCACTGTTCCTGGCATTGACAGTCCATTGCCTAAACTTAAAGCAGGCCTTGTCTCTAACACTGTACGTAGACCAAGACATAATGTTACAGTCATGACAGTCGGTGACAATGCAGGCGTACAGTACTCTTTGTCTAGTACCATCACTTTAATTTTCACAAATGTTTCATGCAAAAGTTGTTGAAGTTTCAATGATCTACTGACAATTCACAAGTATAAAATGAAGGTAAAGAACGACATGATTCTTGATACAACACAAATTAGTACATGTATGTACAAGTGTGCCTCCGTGGTCAAATTAACGATGGGCCTACCTTTCGACAGGACAAAGTTTGCCAGCCTGCCGATCCGTACACAACAAATGCAGCCGGATATGGGGCCTGCTTTACTCACACAATGCACAACAATGTGTAGTCTGGTAGCAAAACTTAGTGCTGTCGCAACTGCCAGTCCGTCTAGCTCCCAGTGCGCAAGGGAAATCATGTACATATACATGTACATATACATGTACATGTACATAATGTAGGAATCTGTCTTGTTCAAGCTGCGGCTGTGTGCACAAGACACAGTTACGCGGGGGGGGGGGTGAACAAAACAGTAAAGGCGATCTTTTAGTCTTTTCATTTTACTTCCTTCAGACAGTGTGCCAAAGCCCTAAATGGAACATCGATAATCCTCCAATTTTATTGTCCTGCAAAAATAAGCCCCCCCCCAAAAAAAAGCTTTCGGTGTGGATCCTCCCTTGGGTGTTTGTAAATTAAAAGAATAGATCATTGAAGCCTGAAGGTTCTGGACATGGGGTCTATCCAGCCATGCAGGGGTATCAGACGGTCCAATTAGTTGCCCCCCCCCCAAATATGTTGCGTTTTAAATTGTTTTATATATATGGAGGGCATGACGTTTCAATCCTAGCAGAATCTTTCTCAAAGGCAAAATGATGTTTTTATCTATGATTAGTGATTTGATTTGATTCAACAAAACGAGGGCAAATTATGCAAAATCTGCTGCAAATCAAATCTCTGATTTGTAGTAATGAATTAAAAACGAAGAAATAAATGCACTTACTTTTGCTGTTGTGTGTTTCGTGAGATGTTGTTATGACTCATTTCTTTGCAGGATTTTAATTTGGACAATTATTATGCACACTTTAATTGTCATATTTTTTTAATCAAAATCATTATCCATTTACATGAAAATATTTTACTGTCGTATGCGCAGTCTGAAATTGAATTCAATGCCAGCGACGTACTTGTTAGCTTGCAAACTGTATCAGGTCGAAAGCCAGTCTATAGGTAACACTGAGCAGTCAGTTTCCGAGTCTATGCAACATCTAATAACAACATTATTAGAAAATCTGAAGAAATGCTCACTTCACCACCTTTTTTTTACTGTGATTTTCCTCTTCCAAGTGCTTCGCAGCAACCTTTCTTTTATCTAGTAACAAGCACTCTTAAAGAGATAGAGAAAACACATGTACGAAAAGTCACAATAAAAAACCCGAATTGACACACTGCAGTGGAGACTCTTAATTGGGACAAATCTAAATGTATTTTACGCAGACTGCCTGCCTTGTTTATAAGGCAGTGTTGTCAGGTTCGCGTGCTCCTGAATGAAATGAATTTTTTGACGGTAAAAAACGGGGGGAACTAACGTACAGAAGCGTATTGCTGCCAACACGACAAAATTATTTTCTATCGCTGAAATGACTTATTATCTCTTTTAATTAAACGACTTAGTATCTCTTTTAAACGACACAGCTATCTCGTTTAAAAAACTTCAAATCTCATTAAAACGACATGAATGTAGATATCTCGTTTAAACGAGACACCTAAGCCGTCAAGTGAAATAAACGAGATATAATAATTTGTTCGCGTTGGCAACAATGCGCTTCCGCAGGGAACATTATTGTTTTCTGAATTTATTTTTGAGTTTAGGTTTAAGAATTAATTATTTTGCAATAAGGTTCTCTTTAAAATACTTTGCCTGTATCATTTCAACTATTCCGTTATTTCAAATAGGCCTTGTTATTCCGCTGCATTCAACAAGTCTATGGATGATGATGCAGGACTCGTCACTTTTATTAGATCTGTCAAGTTTTTAAATTGACAATGTGAATATTTTTGAAAACAGATATATTTCTTTAATACGTCATTTTGTAGGCCCTAAGTATGGTGCCTACTGAGCCTATAACATGTTTAAGCCTGTCCATGTGACAACAATGCGTCTATCTTCATTATTTATTTAGAGAATCGACAAAGTTCCAAAAGTTTTAAAAGTTTCAAACCTATACCAAAATAGTCAAACGAGGGCGCTGATCAATTCAGTACGTCGCGATCGCGCACGTCGTACTTCTCGATTATTAATGTGTGCATGAAATCCTTCGCCGCGCTTGAACTTCAAGTTAACAAGTGGAAACCCTAGGCCTTTCGCGTGTGTCAGTTCAGTTTTGTGTCTTTCGACGAACCAGAACCGGGGAAGAAGCAGTAACGCACCGGGGCAAAACACCGACGGTACGTTCTACATTTTGATCGAAGACGTAGTAGTACTCGTGCTCGGGATCGTACATGTACCACTACTGGTACTAGTCACTACTAGCCTACCGGTATGGTTGCATCCTGGAATTTTACAAAACAAAGTTAAGTTCTTGCTCCGAATCGGTTAATATACATGTATGTGTGTACATGTAGGCCACATCATCGTAATGATGTAGGCCTAGGCCTCTGTACTTGGGTGTTCAACTGTCTCTGTACTGGCAGCAGATATTAATAAATTCCCACTTTTCGTATTTTCTTTCCGTTTATTTTCTACCTGTCGTACCTACATGTACATGTACCTCATATTTGCTTTCTTTGTGGGGGTCGTCATGTACGGTAGGATGGCTAGAGAGGTGTTGGTCGCCTGGCATGCCTGTTCCTTCTTGTCACTGGCACTGGCTTTTATATTCTCATTTAATTTTATACTTTATAGCTGTCATGTCATCTGTTTGTTGTTGCGCCATGTCAATGGTTTATATATGTTTTTCATGTATTTAATTTTTGGTTTATTATTAGCTGTGGAAAAGTGTAATAAAATAAATAAAATAAATTTTGTCATGCTAAGTTGTACCTCCAAAACAGTGGAGTTTGTTGCCCGCTATGCCCGTGGCCTCGTTGTTGTTGCAACTCGGGAGAGCAACGACGAACCCTGTTACCTGGTGACCAGTTAGGCCTAGCCCCAGAACAGTGGCGCTGTTATGCCCCAACTATAGCAACTTTCCCAACTATTGTTGACCAATTTCTATCGAAACTTTCTCAACCTTGTCCATGCAGGTTTACTAATCTCGCACTTGACACAGTTTATCTAAAATATGGAACTTCACCTACATGTACATGTACACGTACATGTACATGTATGACATGACATTGTAAACAATATGATACTGGGCACATGCACACCCAACCTCTGTGCTGTACATGTAGTTGGGCCAATAAAATCACTTGACTTGACTCCAGTCTTCGTCAGAAACTTTGACTCAAGTCACAGTGGTTTGCTTGTTACAACAGTGGATTCGTGCTCAGTTGCCCGAGGAAATCCAAGGGGTAGGGGATGAAGAAAATCTAAGAACTCTTGAGTCTTGAGAAGAGTCTCCCAGACCACATCAGAGGTTTCAGAAAGCAACAGCGTGTTGATGGCATCATTACATGTGCAGTATGAATGCTTTCACCATCGTGTTTGGACCAATGTACCGGTACATGTACATGTAATTGCCTTGTAGGCAATTTATGCATGATGCTGGCTTATTAAAAATATATGTGTACCGGTAGAAAGAGCAGGTGTGTAGCAGTTGACAGCATTTCCTCATTGTTGATGGGCATTGGTGCTTAAAGTGGTGGTTGCTTCCTGATCAGTCATGTCTGTGACACCACATCTCACTGTTAACAGCCATACACCATACATGTACTTACCAGCATCGAGACTGGTTACTAAGCAAGGTGACAGAATCATTACTGTGGACTTCAGAATCAGTTGATGGGATGGCGTGAAAAATGTTAATGAGAAAATGGTGGGAAAACTGACTAGGCATATTTACAACAAAGACCTGTTTTGTGGGGTGGTCAGATTTGAGGTACATTTTAAAAGGCTTCAAGTGCAAAAGGCAACAAGAATGTTTATAAGTGATCAAATTTCATGCTAAAAATTGGCAGATCACACTAATTCCTCACTGTTTTGGCTCTCAATATGTAGATTAGAATAGGCTTGGTGTCTAGAATAATCCTGAAACTTACATGTACCTTGTGTCAGATTTTTAAAATTTAAATCTGATTTTTTAAATTTAAATCAGATTTTTAAAAGTTTTTATCACAATTTGAGACAAGGTGGCTCAAATGTCTATTCAAAAGCAAGCAAATCAGCTGCACCTGTAATAGTTTTCTTTTATTTATTTGTTTTGTTACAAAATTAAACAAATTTGGATATAATTTAAGAAACTTAAATCAAGTAATTAGATTGAATTCACAAACCACCATGTGTTAGCCATGCAGAATAATATGTACATGTATATGTACCAGTACACCCGCAGAAAAGACACTTCCTTCAGAGACAAGTACATGCACATAGAGTATACCAAGGATAAAGTGCATACCAGGTTTTAAACCGAGCTCTTAAGTTTTGACAAAAGTAGAGTTCACAAGAATTTGTTAACAGGCTGTACTTCTACATGCAACAAATGACTAATCCATGAGAAACATGCAATGAACATTAGGTACACGCATGTATGCATTTAGTTTGCACTCTCATGTGTACTTTTACAAAATGCTGGTATTTTACCTGTGCAAAAAGCAGTCTCATTTTGTTTGTGATCTAGCTCCACAGAGCAGTGACTTAGGCTTGATTTAAAATCACTTTATTAAGGGCAACTTTAAGGACTAACAGAGATGTAAAAGGTTGATGAACACTGATATTTTACCATGTTAAACCATAGAGGAAGGACAAAGAAGGAGTTTGAACTGACCAGGCTATAACATCTGGCCAATTACCGCTGTCTGGCATGTCCGGTACGTCCTTAGCTAGAGCCCAGTGAATGCTTGCTACTCCTGTGTCACAACCATAAGCCCCCTTTGTAACCTACAGGTATGATCATTGCTGCAAGTTTCCGCTGGTAATCTGTATCCTTAATTAAAATGTTGTGCGCCGCAGCATAGGAAGTTAGTATGACCTAAAAACAACATCAAATTTAATACTTACATGTAGTTTGCATCAGGCTGTGTGTCCTTAGTCATGCACAGTCATTGCCTTTACTGAATGCTTTCTTCAAGTTCTGGAGATATTTTGGGAATGAAACCCTAAGTTGTTTATAAGATATTGTGTTTTATTTGAATCATTATTATTATGGCATTTATACAAAGAGGTATTTCATGAAATCTTTTGAGCACTCCTTGCGATGAAATAGCACATTTTGTTTGTTATGAACTTAACTGTCCAGCATGTCCAGTGGTGGTCAACATGTTGTAGGCCAGTCTTAGCCAAATTCGTACAAAGACTTTGGAAAGTGATGTTTTGGACGGACAAAATAAAATTACAAACATTGCATGGATAATGGAACAGCATATCAAAATAAAAAGTTTATTCACGATGGCAAAAGTAGATCTAATGTTTTTTTGCTCTCTTTTCCCTGGTCACTGCAATAAACGAAACACACAAAATGTAGGATATTACTGGGCCCACTTGTCCGGCTAAGCTGCAGGAAGTAGTCAGGCATATTTGGAATGTTTAGTATTGTGTGTCTGACCGAGCGGCAATGATCATCGAGCACTTTGAAGTGCCAGAGTTCTAACTCCTTCTGTGTCCTTCCTCTATGATTAAACTCTAAAGTGGGCAATGAAGTAAAATTACATCACGATTGTACATCCTTTGCATCAAATGCACTTACTGAATCCAAAAAGCTGATTTAAATCGAAACAAGTGGACAGAATTGAGCATAAAATCTTGCCAACCCAGATTCTGTGTAACACATGTGTATTCATACAAGTTTCTTTAACCCCTTTCTTTAACCCCTTGGCCACGAAGGCCACCTGCCAAACCGCAAATTCTTTATTTTTGGCCCTGCGTGCTCTGCACGCTTTGAATTACACAGTGAAAAGGCTCATTGTTCGGTGGCATGTGGCTCTACTCACGCTCCCACATTCCCGTTGCCTCTTTTCAAAGTGGGGACGATTGTGAAGCTGGTGATTATGATGCAAATTCGGTCTTTCATTTCTGGGCTACACACAAAGGCCAATTACCGTATATACAAGAGCCAGGGTCTGCCTTCTTTCACCGTGTTCGCTCGAGCATGGAACGAGAATAATAGCTGAAAAGCGGGCTGAGGATCTCAATTTTTACGGCGTTTCTAGTCATGTCCCGGCACGAAGGGGTTAATACTAAGGAACTGGAAGGCTCACAGAGGGTGGATTTGCTATTTAAACTATGCAAACCCCTGCAAACATTTACAGTCAGTAAAAATTAAAAAATGGAAACATTTTTGCCTTTTTACCCAAAAAATCAAACATGTTGATTTAAATCTGATTTTTTTCCATAAAATCATTTGATTTAAATCATGATTTAAATCGGTGAGTTAAATCGAGATGATTTACATGTACATCAGACAACCCTGCTGAAAAAGCTAGAGCAGGTCTACATGTACATGAGAAGTTTTCTGAAAAGGGAAATTTACAGGGTTATACACAAGTTGCTTCAAGCATCCAACTTGATGGGCCCTTTCTTTAATTGATAGCCCTAAAGCCAATGTTGATATGAACCCTACTGTATGTAGTTTAAACACAGTAGAGTACTGAATGACAGCAGTCTGGGTAACCAGACAATGCCAGATGAAAATATGCAGGGTTCTGCTACCGGTCAGTTCACTTCAACATCCTGTCAGATTTAACAGAAATCTGTCAAATCACCACAAATTACACCAAATACATGTACATGTATGTGACTCACCAACCAAAGCTTAACTCACACTAGGTTGGGGACAGGGTCCCAGGGAATTCCCTTAGCAGAAAGACTGGCCTGTCTGTCCCACTGTGCTGGGGTTTTTAAACCCGTTTGTTTGAAAGAAACTCGGTAGTTTGTTTGACAAAAAGCTTGTTCAAAACAAATCTGCTACATTGTTACCAGGTATACTGGAACCATTCATTTTAAAGAATTCTGCCAGAAATCTGTTCAAAGTTTCATTCAACTAAATGCTCTTTCAAATTCTTTGTTTGAATTTTTAATCCGTCAAATTTAGCCAAAAATTGGCTAAAACTGTCACCATGGTCACCCTGGCAACGACTGTGCATAATGTCATACACATTCGTATGCGATACACTCAGAAAAGCGTATGTGTGCCTAAGCCAAATATACAGTGTGCCCTGGAAATTTATGGACTTCTAAATTTATACATGTAATACCTCTTCCATGTACCGGTACATGTATACCCAACTTTGTTTACTTTAATAACATGTAGGATATGTACAAAATGCATGCATGTACATGTACACTACGTGTACTAACATAATGTCCACACTGTACATGTACAGTGTACCGTACACGAGAGCAATTAATTTTGTCAGCTCATTTGATTCTTTCTGCATTGTATATATGTATGTATACATACATGTTGCTTCACACTTCTTCCAAGAAAGGGTAAATTTGATTTAGAGTGCATGTACCGTACATTTACATGTAGAGGTCAGTCTCGTTATCTTTTAATTAAAATTGTTGCTCTGGGTACATGTACAAGTCCGTGCACACTTACCGGTACTTGTACCCGATATGCAGTGGTCTTATGATGTTCTTCTGAAGGTTCTTTCTGAATAGCCTAAAAAATGGAAAAAGGTCTGTATTTATGATAGGCCTTGCAAGGGCAACTTGTTCAATAGTGATTTGTAAAACATCCACACATGGGTGTTCAGCTGCAGGTGAGTTTGGAGTCTGGAAACCCAATCCAACAGTTGCCACTAGGAGTACATGTACATGCCCCACAGTTCAATCAAATGCACTTCAAATCAAGTACAGTGTACGTGTGATCAGTCCATGTTCACAAACGTACAGTATCCTTCATGTAGGTTATAAGTAAATACCGGTACATATATATATACAGGTACATGTACATGTACATGTACTGTTAAACTCATTGGTGCATGTACATGTACATATGTATGAAACATCTCAGATACAGGTGTAGTTTTTTAAATAGAAGTTATGTACATGTATAATGTACACATGTACATGTACACCTAAAATACAAAAATGTAAATGAATACCTACATGTACATGTACTGGTAGCGGCTGAGTTTGGGGCAAATTGTATACTGTTTGCTGAAAACTACACACTCTGGAATCATCTGACACACTGTATCAGATCTGTGCGTGTGTCAGTTGAGCTGATTTCATCTATACTCATCTTAAATTGAAAGAACTACATTCACAGAAGTGCTGGCTGTTGACTACTGGTCTATAGATTTTCACACTGATTTGCAAACATGTACCGGTACATGTATATCCATACATGTTCAGTGTACAGCTACACATGTATGCCTACATGTACAGTGTTGTACATGTACATACATGTACGTAGGCCTACAGTATGTACTGTACGTGTAGCAGTACATGAACCTGTCAGCTTAGTAGGGCTGAGTCAGTTCAAATAATTCACTGATTGAATATTCGACCTTCAATTTGATTTAATATCTGAATATTCAGTTGTATCGACCAGCTGATTGTTGATGAACATATTTAAACCATACATGTATATTGTACATGCGTACATTTGTACATGTACGAAAATCAGTTATAATATGATCACTATGATACAACTTTAGCTTCTGACATCTACCAGTTAAAGAATATCACCAGTCTCAATTTAGCAAACTTTAAGAGACCAACACAACTTCTTGCCCTGTTGAAAATTTCTATTCCTGTTAAATTTGTAAATGAATAAATTAATTTACTTTTCGAATCATAAGATTTGTCACTTTCCATTTGAATCTGCTTGAAACAAGCCTCCATAGTGCAACTTTTCTCATTTAAAACAAAAGAGAATTCTCCCTTCCTTTTCTGTAGCATTGAATATACATGTACCGGTAGCGGGCTGATTCTATTATCCCATGCCTTATTTCCTTCCTTTCAATCTTTTTATTTTACAAGCACCTGCTCAGTATGTTCCTCCTGCTACCAGTATGTTGAACTGTTGAAGTTATATGCATAGTACATGTATACATACTTTGTACCAATTTACTTCACTACTACGGTATATTGCAGGTAAGCACTAGTGCAACAATGTGTCAACAGTGAGAGTGTCGTGAGCCTGTCAAGGTACGTGTGTGAAAGGCGGCACCCACACATGTATGTACAATGTATTCATACCTGATGCTATGACTGCACTGTGTGCACACTTGCCCTGATCCCTGCACTTGCTGCCAGGGAGGGGGGAAGCCAGGCAGGAATGGGTTCCACTTGCTCCTTCGGGTCTGCTGCCGTCCAAGATCAAGAAGAGGAGGTCGTCAGGTGGAGAGGCCATGTGCTCTACGGCAACGGTAAAGCTTTGGTTACACTTTTTAAAACTACCGTACATGTACTGTACATGTTGGAGGAAAACCAGTGCATTACCCCACATGTGCAGTTACTGTACCAGTCATTGCATTTACATGTATGTAGAGTTCAAGTCACTCTACATGTGGGTGATTATATAAATTAGAGGTCCCACTTGGGGACATTTTGGTGTTCCGTTACGGGTGAGACCAGTCAGCTTTTCTGGATGGAACTAATATTAGTACTGTTCACATTCTGTAGATCAAACAGGATGACATTGTTTATGACTTGTACAATATACAGTTCAATCCGCAAAATGTTTGATAATGTGATTACAATTTTACATGAAGAAAAGTTGAATGACTTCACGTGTAACAGGACACCAAAATGTCCCCAAATTGGACCCCTAATTTATAGAATCACCCATGCACAGCACATCCAGATAAATGCTGGCCGGAAAATGAATTTTTTTTGTACCATACTTATATTGTGGTCATTTGATAGTTTCAGTTCTGAAATACATGTACTGTCCACAAATTACTTTTAGACAGAAAAAAGAAGCTGAATCTTTTTGTTGTTTTCTTTGGTTGTTTGATATTTTCCAACTTTTTGAACTTTGTTTGCATCAGTGATACTTTAAAAACCTGTGGAAAAAAATGGACACAACAGCGTGAGTGTACGCAGGTTTGCAGGCATTAACTGCATTTACTGGAGACTGCATCTACTTTAGCAAATTCAAATTTGAAACAAAGCAATTTCTTACTGATTGTAAGCATTGGAAGTAATGTGATGTGTGCTTTGAGAATGTTTAAACAGATTAAGAGAGCAAGAGTTTACAGAAGCAACACTTGACATGTCCGTTTAAATTTTCTTGGTCGTTGTGTCTGCGGTTAAGATCGCAATTTACCCCATGGATAGATTACATTGTTTCTCAGTGGAAGTTACCGGTACCTTAATTATGTGAAGTTCTTTGATACCAGGAATTTAGTTGTTTGTCCTTAAATTTACCTGAAAAATTGAAATTTGATGAAAAGTAGCTTTGGGGGGTCCCTTTCTGTGTCTTTACTCCTCATTAAGGGGACCGAATTCACCTGATAAAAGACTGTGTGTGGGACAACCTTAAAATGGGGCTTACATGTACACGTAAGACCAATTAAGGTCTTAGGCCTCCTTGATTTTTTTGTGAAGTTCAAAGCTTGTGCATTTCTGGGTAAACTGTTACATTTTGGTCCTGGAAGTCCATGAAAAGACATGGAATTTGATTAGCAGTTGTTTTTATTTTGATTTGGAAGCAATTTTAAACACAGACTTTTTTTTTCATCAAGGCGATGTAAAGTCAGATGGAAAATTGTGTTTTCAGATCCATCATGTCCATGCAAAAAAGCATGTACATTTGTACATGCATGCAATTGATCTGACAGTAGGGTGAGAGAGCAAAGCTGTGAGAATGAGGTTGAATTTGTTCCATTTGGCCATGGGTCACGTGCCATCATGACCATGAGTGCAAGACACACACGCACAAAATAACAATTGGTGAGTGGAATTATCACATCATGCATGAATGCTGTCATTAGACTTAATTAGCCATCGTTTGCAGGCCAGCTTGTTGATGAAACCATAATGACTCCTGGCCATGCACCGCTGAGCACGAATCAAATCAGCCATTCATTTTAACGGCACAAGCTGACAAAGTGATTGCCAAGGCTCATTTCATTTCTCACTCCACACCGCTATTTATTAAATATCAGTTTAATTGCCTAATCAAGTTGATGGTCCATTCATCCTAAGAATTTATCAGGAGATGAAAATTATCATACTGATCAGTGTTCTCCATGAGAGGTTTTAGCGGGATGGGCTGCCTCGTTTAAGTTTTGCCGCCCTGCCAAACTTCTCACTGCCCTGCTACGGTATTTCTTGTTGGATTTTCCGTACTCTCTACTGTCTTCACAGTTAATCTAAATGCAAAGACCGCACTTTATGGAACAAGCATGATGAGTTTGCCATCATTATTCAACACAACAGTATACATGTAGCACTTCACAGCGCTTGTGATCAAAGCCAGATGCCATAATATACATGTACGTGTAGTTCGTTAACACAAAATTTTGGACTGGTTCCAATCTCCCAACCATAGCATTTTTATTTTGTCATGTCAAGAACCAATACATGTACCTCAAATTTATTTTTTCTAGGAAAATACTGCCGATTTCCTACATGTACATGTACATGTAACTCTAGATTTTTCCTAGATCCAAATTGTTTGAAATAAAACTTCTTTTCTGCTGCTTCTAAAACTACATGTACATGTACTTAGTGTTCTACATTTTCAAACAAGTTCAGTTAAAGGTGAAATGTAAGTTAGATTTCTGCTTCAAACTTTGACATTTTTGAAAGGTTTGTCAAAAATTGACCAAAGAATACAGGGTGGTGGGTCATTTTGTATGTGTGATTCCAAATACTTTATTCTTAATTAACAGTCCTATAAATCTTTGCATCTAATGTACCGGTATATTTAATCAAAATGACTTTTTGGTTGCTGGGTTTTTTTATAAATTGTCCATTTCGTTTTTCCATAACACCAAGGGTGTGGGGGGGGGACAACACAAAGTCCTTGTTCCCAGCCTCAAAAGAGAAAAAAAAGGTAAAAAGATAAATAAAACAAAACATGAATGGCGATGAAAATCACTAATTTGCTCAAAACAAAAACACTTGAAATCCCCCCCACACACACACACACCATCAATGGTTTATCAAATCATGTACCAGTAGGTTTGGACTGTTTTGCATTTTTCAACCCACCGGCCAAACATGCCAAAAGCTGTCAATGTTTAATAAATCGCCACTGCCATTGTGTTCATGGCTTTAATATAGCTAATGGTGTTTTTGATGAATGAAAGTCTCCTGTCCCAAACAATGTGTTGAGGGGGGTGTGTTTTGTTGCTGTCATTACCCAAGAACTTGCTTTGGCAAATTTCCATTTTATAGTTTCTTTTATTGGAATACTGCATGTGTACCAATACCACTACATGTACATGAATCATTCTTGCCTCAAAACAGGGTTCACAAAATTAGTCTTCACTTTTTATTATTCCTCATGAATAAAAAATCATTTTCATTTGAAAATAAATGGATTGATAAATGATAATACTTTTGCCGCATTGGTAAGACTGACAACAACCTTCACGCTTACCGGTAGTCATTTACATGTACATTCTCAGTGAATGTCGGCTGCTTTTTGATGACATACAGTATGTGTACAGTGTAATACCACACTCCAAAGGACTTTACAAAATTAGTACTGGCCCCATAAATATTATGGTACCGGTATTCTTGTCATGAATAATATACATGTGTCCGTAGTATACATGTACGTGTATGTATAAAAAATGCAATAAAGTCCAAACCTACATGTATTGATAAACCAATTAATGGTGTTTGTGGGGGGATTTCAAGTGTTTTTGTTTTGAGCAAATTAGTGATTTTCATCACCATTCATGTTTTGTTTTATTTATCTTTTTACCCTTTTTTTCTCTTTTGAGGCTGGGAACAAGCACCCCCTGTTGCCCCCCCCCCCACCCTTGAGGTTATGGAAAAACGAAATGGACAATTTACATACATGTACTGGTACTTGTGCAGGCTTGGAGGTGTTTTCAAGGAATTTGAAAAAGTGAAAGACCAGGTGTGGAACTTTAAATTGCATGTTTTCAGCAGATTTTTGAAGTGAAGCTTGTTGAATATCTGAAGAGATGATCGAGGCTTGCCTTTCAAAGTTAAAGTGCCTGGAGAAAGAAGTCAACTGTTGCTGAGTGGGTTGATCATGGAACTTCAAGTGTTTGGAGAGGACAGTGGGGGGTGATCTTAGTTGGATTATGAGACCAAGAGAACTATAATCTACCGGTACACGTACAATGAAGTCTCAGTCGCTTGAGGCCTAGCCTGGATGGGTTTTATTGTAATCCAGGTTTTGAAACTTGTTGCTGGTTGGAACAAATGAGCCTACAGGTTACTCTGCAGTGTGCTCACTAAATGCACATATGTACAATGTACATGATTTTCAAGATCACAAAACTTACTTGTCAAACAGGTTCTCACTAACCCACATACATGTAACCCTACGTGTACATGTACATCATCTTCCAGGCACACACAGTGGCACTCAGAATGGTTTCAGAACTTATAAGATTTAGCAAAAGTACATGTACATACACCAGCCTGTACACTGTATAAGAAAAATGTGGGGGCCAGCTGGATTGGCATGATGCCAACAACTGTACGCAACACAAGCACTGACCACTGAGCTGTTTGATAAGGAATTAAGTTGTTTTACTTTATTTTCAATTTGTTTAAGGTCCCATATTTTTAGCAGTCCCCAGGCACAGTGCCTTTAGTCATGTCTGTGCCTATTGAACAATCCAGCCATGCTGGTCAGCCATCTGACTCACAAAGAGTTCCAGCTGACTGTCGCCTTGGATACCAAATGGTGAATATTTACAAATAATGGTTAGACAGTGTAATTCAGATCAATTGACCCCCTCCTACAATACCAAAAGATGCTCATACATGCACGTGTAGCTCTTCATGGAAATGCTTTTAGCTATTGTACATGTGTATTGATGAACCAGCAAGAAGTTTCCTTGGCGTTGCACTACCGGTATCTTGAAACCGTATACACTGTCTTCACTCTTTTTTTCTCTCAAAGGTCTTGATGGCTCCTCGCCGACCCTCAGCCGCAAGTCCTCTCGCCAGCGCCAGCTCTCTGCTGACATCAAGGCCATGTACACCAGCCGTAACACCGTCACCCTGACACTCCTGCACTTCAACGACGTGTACAACGTGGAGCCCCGGGAGTGGGAACCGGTGGGCGGGGCGGCCCGCTTTGCCACGGTTGTCAAGGGTTTCCTCGACGAAAGCCCTCTTGTCTTCTTCAGTGGCGATGCACTCAACCCATCCATCAGTAAGAAAATATTCTACTTTGCCTTTGATGAAGATTCTGCTAGAACTGATGTTAGGCCCTGTAGTAAATTTTTCTAACTTGTTCCAGGTCACTGCAGCCAGGAAGTACTTATAGTTAGCAGTATTGATTGGCACAGAGACTGAAACGAAGACAATTCCTGGCCTTTCCCCCATGTATTTCTGCATCCTGTGTTCTAAAACCCCATCTAGGCTAACAAGCAGATTGGATTTCAATCCCTACTGTAGTTTGTTTTTTTTGCTTTCTACCATTTCTGAAGGTTGATATCATCTTCTCTACTAGCATAGGGTTTCTTCAAGTGCCGAGGTTTTTTGCTGGACTTTTATTCAAATAAATTTGCACTTCTAAAGAATCCTTTGTTTCATTAAGAAACTCAGTTGAACAGCATTCTTTGAAGTGTCCACTGTTTGTTCATCATTTTTTGCACAGTGAGCAATGTGACTCGAGGCCAGCACATGGTCCCCATCCTGAATGCACTGAAGGTGAACACGGCAGTGTATGGCAACCACGACTTTGGTAATGTCAGTTGTACAAAATTGTGATCTGATTCTTTGATGATGTAAATCTATTTCAGTCTTTGGAAAAAACGAAAATCAAACTGCAAAGAATGACTGAAGATGTAGCTAATATGAGTGCAGTGACATTGAGTTTCTTTTGTTTGGATGCCTTCTTGGACTCGCAAATTATATCAGACGGTGTACCGTGCATAACACAGAACTCATAAAGGGATAATTGTGTTTAACGTTGCATGAAGACTTTGGAGTTGATGAGCTGGAGGACATTGTGCGGGATACCAACTTCCCCTGGATGATCAGCAATGTCATTGACAACTTCACCGGTCAACCGCTGGCAGACGGCCTGGTCACACGGACTGTCACCTGTCAGGGGAAGAAGGTAACACTGCAAAAATGTCCAGGTTTTTCTGAGAGGCACATACCCCCCCCCCGATAGATTTATCATCGCATTGTGTCAAGACAAATTGCGCAGTCAATACCATGGAGTCAATGTAAATACCATTATTAGTCTGGCTTTATTGTACCCATAGATCATTCCTATGATATATTTATCACAGGAGATAGAGTGACTGATATTCACATGAAGAAATTGCCATGAACGCTGTGTTTACTATAAGTACATGTACATTTAGGCAGAAACCAAACAAGCTGGACAAGATGATTAACAGTTTCATGATTTTGCTCTGTCAGTTGAAAAAAAATCGGAATTTTTCCTACAAAATGTTTTTCAGATTGGTCTGATCGGTCTTGTGGAAGAGGAGTGGCTAGTTACCTTGGCGACCATTGACAGAGAAGACCTGACCTACCTGGATTTTGTGGAGCAAGGCACCAAACTTGCCCAAGAGCTGAAACAACAGGTTAGGAAGGAGAGGATAGGGTATGACGTCTCAGGATGTTTCCAAATTTCAGGATTTTTGACCAAAACATGCAGGGCGTTGAGAAATTTAATCATCAGGTTTGCTTGTTTTTTACACTGTGTGTAAAAACACCACGTAAATGTACATATACATGTACAAGGTTAACATAATCATTCTGAGCTGTGAAAAGCTGCCACAACCCCTCAGCTGGAGGCTTTGTGGATTTCTCTTTATGCCCTGAACATCACCCCTGAATGGATCACGGCCTGCAGATGGCTTGTAGGTCTCTGGATTAGAGGTTTGAGCTTGCATGGTGTAGCCAGAGAGGACAGACACACAAAGGAAGCAGGGAATTTTTTCTTCTGTCCTCAACACCTAGTCTTATCTTCTTTTGGGGGATTTCTTGTCCAGTTGTTGACCCAAAATATGCTCGTTGAAAACATCTGGGAGAGCACTTTTTGCTCGCTGGCCTGCTGTCTTGAACTGAAACGGCAACAAATCATCAAAGAAAACATCATTTGTGACAGCAAATCCTCCCAAAGTCTGGCAAAATTTGGTTTTGAAAGAGCTGTTACACTGAGGTTTCTGCCTTCGATGACAACACACTTCTGCTAGTAAATATGCAAATTTGCTAAAGCTTAAAAATTAAAAAAAAAAGCACCAAAATACTCTTAACCACTTGCTGCCGGGATACCCGTTTTCGAGTACATAGATAGTAATATATGTCGGTGTAAATGTCCATTAATTGAAAAATAATGAATTTTTGAAGATTTTTGAAAAATGAAAAACACCCGTATGTGTGCACTGCATTTTCAAACCACCTGGCAGCATGTGGTTAAAATGGAACAAACGACATTGAAGATTTGGTTTTATAGGACAAAATGGATAATTTACAAGAACTGCACTAAGAAATTACATGTACTGGTACATTGCATGGGTCCTCTTATAGACAGTGAAGTGGATTGTGATATTCTGCCAGTGCAGTTCCCTGTGCCCCCCTCCCCGCTTGAGTGTAGAAAAAAAAAAACTAAAAATAAAGCTGGAAGAAGAAAAGGAATGAGAAGTGAAAGAAGTTCAAAAAAACAGATGAAAGGGGACTAAATCATCAAGTTGCTTGAAAATACTGTGGAATCAATGGCGATGGTTAATCATTTATCATTTTCCTGCTGAGTGCTGTGCCCCCCCAAATTTGCCCCCTTGACCAAGTGCCTTTCTACCCCACCTCTCCGTTCAATATTCTGGCCATGCCTATGGTCATTACCACTGCTCGCGGTCATTGTCACTGCTCTTTAATGGACAAATGGCTTGCCACGCCCCATAAACCTTATCTAACAAGTTCGGCTAGTGGAGTTTTTAGTGAATAGTTAATGCATTGTGCAGCGCTTAATTATATCAGATACAGATGCATTAGTGAGTACATGTACATTTACCTGTGTATCTGACCATATTGCAGGGGATGGACTACGTGATCGCCTTGACTCACATGAGGATGCCGAACGATGTCCGACTGGCTGAGAATGTAGACGACATTGATCTGATCTTGGGAGGTCATGACCATGATTATGAAGTGTTGGAGGTACCTAGTTGCATTATCTTGTGTAACATCTTTGAGGGATATGAATGCTGAGTTGTACAACTGACTAAGGGGCCATTTTTTTCAGATAGAAACTTCTAGCACAAAAGTAGGGATAAGGATCCTCTGTTGAGTTCTTTGATTTTGTTGGGCTGTCAGTTATGTTGATCATTAAACTATTTTGTGTTGAAGAGATACGTGTAGCTTGGGTGATACTTGTTTGTAGTGGACATGTCTTGCTTATTGCATTCACATTGTAAAAAGGACCTAATATCACTACACAAGTATTTGCATCGTCACCAATTAACGGTGGTAATTGATGAGTTTCCTGCTAAATTTGCCCTATGCTGAGTAGTGTTTTATTTCTAATTCACATATGCATGTATGAAGGCATTGATACGCATTCTTGAATCTTACAGTTTTGTGGAAAGGGATAAGTTTCCAGTGGATCTTCTACAGTAGCTGGCCAAAAAACAAAAAAAACCTTATAATTATCAGTGTCAGTCACAGTGCCTTCATTCAAAACTTTACTCACTTGACCATCTAACTAATGAAATCAGGTTTCACCAGTAGTAACCTATGACTTTATTTACAAGCCATCAATCAGTCAATAGCTAATCTTGTCAGAAATATTCAGGGACAGTTCTAGGCATTAAGGAGTGACAGGCACAAGTCGATCATGTTTCAAAATGTTTTATAACACATGCACGTTTAGCAGCAACAAGTGCAGACCTTTCAGAGAAGCTTATACTGTAACTGGAAGAGCCCCATGCTCCATTTAGAAGTAGACATACATGTACACTGTACCAGTTGTTGTGTAGGTTAATGTACTCTTTTTACAGGTTAATGGGAAATACATTGTGAAGAGTGGCACAGACTTCAGGACCCTGTCTCGCCTAGAGCTGACCTTCACTGATTTTTACCAAACCAGCGTTGAGGTGGAGCGAATTGATATCACGTCAGAGATCCCTGAGGACGAAGAGGTGAAGGAGATAGTCGGCACTTACCAGAGTGAGTCCTCGGGGTCAGAGAGTTGATATGTTGGCCGGGTTGACAAATGAGCTTTCTCCTGGTTCGGAGGAAATCAGAGATATTGAACTTTGGTTGGAGTCTCTTTAGTTAAGGCATTGTAAAATATCTCCCCCCCCCCCCAAAGAAAGGGACAAGAAATAGGTTACATGCAATTTGAGACATTAATTAGTTGGAAAAAAATGCATCTGAAATTCTGAGACAAGTGAATATGTACTTTATACTGCTTTACAAGTGGTCTTGCTGTTCTCACTGTTTTTCTTTGTGTTCCAAGTAGCAATCCTCTGTCAATAAGTCTTGTTCTCCCTTTCCCCATTTGCTCCGTCAGAATTTGAAAGAAATGTCCGTAGATAGCTTTTTTATCTGCTGCCAACTTTTTTATTCTTCAGTGTACATGTACATGTATGTATCTTGAATAACATTTTTCTGCTTGGCCTGTGATGGATGATACTTTTCCAAAAAGTGTTTAAAAAATTGAATTAGGGTGGTTCTGTGTTCTTGAAGAACAAAAAGAATTCCTAAATCATTGAAAACAACTTGTGTACATCTCCGTTTCACAGATGTCAACATTTTTTCTTCCCCTTTAATGCAGAGATTCTTGGCAAGGAGTTGGAAGGAACACTAGGCAACATTGAAGTGGACTTGGATGCCAGATTTGCTTCGATTCGAACCCAGGAAACAAACCTAGGTAATAGACTGTATTCATGTGTCGGCCATCTTGAATTAAAAGTGACGTTAACTTGTCATTTGGTGAACCTAAGATGAAAAATAACAGCAACAAAATAAAACTTCATTACGCATTAATGGCTGTTAATGTTTAAAATAATTTGAAATTTGTGATAGAGTTATATCTGTATGGTTTAAGCCACATTTGAAGTAAAGGAAAATAGGCTTGGGCCTGTCACAAGTAACAGGATGAATAATAACAAAAGGAACACTCTTGTGACTTCCGTTCAGACTGGAGGTGTTGTGTTGGTCTTATTGAGTCTTGTAATGGTCTTCAGTGATCTTAACCACAACACCAGATTATTGGCATTAATTTCACTCACATCATAAAGAATGTCAATCTCGGTGTTCTTTCACCTGTCTTATTTGAAATTTCCACCTAAATTTTCTCTCGTAGGGAACTTTGTGACCGACATCATGCTAGCCACCTCTAGCGCCGATGTAGCATTGCTGAATTCGGGGACGTTTCGATCAGATATGGTCCACCCAGCTGGGAACTTCAAGAAGAAAGACCTGATGTGCCTTCTGCCAATAGTGGACTCATTGATTGTGCTTCAACTCACAGGTACATGATGGAGTAGATTGGACAGTGAGCCAGTTCATTATTCCAACAGCACACGCCCAAAATCAAGCATGTCCAAGACCATTCAGGGACAGCAGTGCATGCATACATGGTCTGTCCTATCGGCACGGCCATACACCAGGATACAATGAATTGCTTGCTTATGTGCTCTGTTCTTGAATGACCTTGCCCTTTTGAAAATACAACTTGAAAGGGGATGCAACTACATTATTGCCTCCAAGTATGGTCTTCACGTGACATCAGTTGTTGCTATTAATAATCAGTCTTTCTGTGACAATTGAGAATTGACCTTTCATCATAACTTGCCTTTGTATTCTGTTTTGTTTGTTTGGTGGGTTTTTTTTGGTGGCGGCAGGCATGCAGTTGTGGCAAGCTCTGGAGAACGGTGTCTCCCAACACCCCAAAAAGGACGGCCGCTTCCCCCAAGTGGGTGGCATGAAGTTTGGCTTCGACCCCGACGCCCCACCCGGGTGTAGGGTAGATCCATACTCCATCAGCGTCGGGGGACAACCACTTTCCCCGAGTAAGGTAAGACCAGATTTGGATCAGGTCCAAGAGCCCTAGGCCACAGGTACTAAATCCGTCAGACTTTTCTGTCTTCTTTGGTACATGTATTACGGGAATGAAATGTTTAGAGAAGACCATTGCACTGATGTACTTCAAATCCTGACGTCGATCTTACTGGTATACTCAAGACCATCAAAAGACCCAACACAAGCACAGTCACCAGTTAAAGGGTACACAGTGACAGAGGAGTGCTTCTGTTGCAGTTGCTTTGAAGAGCTTTGTGACTTGAACTTAGAAAGGAGGCCTGGCTTTGTTCCTGTGGAGTCTTGTGATAATCTTAAGGGGTCTCGACTGCAACACTGCAGACTTCATGACGTCTAGGGTCAGCTGGCTGTAGTCAGTTGGTGGGTTCAGCGGGTATAGCTGTCAAGAACTGTTGCTTGCACCGGGCAGGCGCCAGTAATATACTGGTGGTTGCTCTGTTTATTTTGAATCGTTCCTATTATTACAAGTATACCACTTCAAAGAGTCTTTGTCCATTCCCAATGTACAGGTGTACCGGTTGTGTACCAAGGACTATGTAGCAGAAGGCAAAGATGGCTATGACGTCCTCAGAACCTGTAAGCACTTGTCCTCGGTGGAGGAAGGACCTGTCCTCTCCACCATCGTACAGAATCACTTCCTGTCTGTCCGCATCGTCAAGGGCCTCAAGCCATGTCGGTCAGGGCACAGACAGAGTCTCATCAGCCTCAATAGGTGAGGGGGGTCTCTGGAGAGACCCAAAACTTAATCTCTTCTTCGGCTTCACCTTTAAAGGTCACTTTCTTGTGAATTAGCCCGAACAGTTCTGAATGCTCCAGTTTCAATGGAACATTTTACACATCACAGTGGGTGTACGTTAAGACCTCACATTGACGTTAACCCCCTACCTCAGTATAACAGGGTCAATGCCACTCTCTCCCTGGATATTGTAGGGCTAAAATAGGCCCAGTCACTCATTTGCAAAAAGTTAGCTCAAAGTAGCCTCTACTGACAAGTATTTGGAAAACAAAAAAGTGGCCACATCTCTTGCATTGAATGTAAGGCGATTCCATGGTAACAGAATCACATTTGACATATTTTGGCACTGGTCAAAGTGGCAAACAAAGTGACACTAATTGAATGATATAGTTTCAGTTCATTATCAACGTCTGTAACATTCATAATGAGCAAAGTATTTATAAAACATTCAAACTGTAACTTAAAAGTAGGTGTGAAAAGAAGTTCATCAGTGGTTATTTTTCTTTTTATCTGGTTAAAGTATTTGCACAGCTTCAGATTTGACATGTATTAAAATGTGTCAAAAATAAAGTTGTTTATTTTTTCAAACTGCTTTATTTTTTTCCCCACTAGACTTTGTAAAGAAACCCAAATTATCAATGTTTGGAGAGACCTCGGATGATGATGACAGATTTGCTCTGGTTTAACCATTTGTCTGCTGTCTTTGTCCCACTTTTTGAAGACGGCACAGTCTGATGCGCCAAGCCAGCCTGGACATGGCCGAGAGGGCGCAGTGCATCATCGCGCCCCACATAGAGGGACGCATCTTCCACCTCACCCAGGAAGAGCGCCACCGCCTGGAGGACCACCAGTCACAGTTCTTGCAGGCGTACAAAGACGAGCTCGAGATCCGGCTGACGGACACCAACAACACTCACATACACCATACCGGTATGGACCAACAGACCTGAACTCCCAAGGAAGCCATTTGATCTTGTTCATTGAATCTGTTTTATAAATTGTTAACATTTGAGTTGGATGGTATCAGACTATTTTAGCATTCATGTGGGTTCCAAGCCTCCTTTTCAATTTTTGTTTTATGTCTGGCTTAAAAAAACTCAGGTGTACCGGGTATTTTATTACAAATACATGTATAAATGTAGTCATCAGGAATTGACAGGAAAGTTGACAGGAAATTTCTTCATTTTTCTTCAAAGTAATTCAAAGTCATTTTTTCATTGATGATTTCAAGTTCCCAAAATGAAAAGTTGCCGTCCCTTTCCATTTAATTAGGCACAGCATCCACTGCCAACTGGTTTCTTTACAGGCAAGCCGTTTTTCGGCCAGTAGCTCTTAATCCCCCTTCTACCAGCTGATGAGGTACAGGCCCAACCTCTTCCAAAGGAGCCCTCCGCTTGGAGATCCTTTGTGTTGGTGCCTACTTGTTGGACTCATTGCTGATGAACCATTGGGTTTCTTTATCATTGGCTTAATCCTACCCAGCTGGTGCAAATCCCTTTAGAACCTCTATTCATCAGTGGAGGGTCTGGGAAGCAGACTCTGATAAGCTATTCGTTTCTGTGACTTTGAAATGCCGACAGACCATAGGCCCCTACCGGCCTAGAGGGGCAGTAATGCAGCCTGAGGATCATACTGGCCAGAAAGTGGGCGGGCAGCCTCAGCCTGTAGAGAAATCGGCCAGCAGTGGACACCACGCCTTATGGCTGATGCATGAATGTGGACTAATTATGCCGTGTCGGATGGAACAAAGTCCAAATGATGTACTCTATTATGCAAAGCTCAAGTACAACATACAAAGAAATAGGAGTTGGTTTACTGTGAAGTGAGAACCACTTTATTGTAAATGTTTGAATAGTGTTGGTAACACATAACTTCTGTTGGAAACTTTAATACTAAGCAAGAAAGACATGTCACTTTCTTGGGTCTGTGAATATTGGGTTTTTTTTCCTAAAACAAATGCTAAAGTTCGGTGAAAACATCACCTGCTTTTACAGAATTTCAGAGTTAGTTACGCCAGCCTAGTCAGTCATCTGCTTTCTCTCGTATCATCCAAATATAAATAACTGACCTCTCTCTTCCATGTGCAGCCACTTCCACCTACCATCGCACCCTGACCACACCCATCCCCGAGGTTGTCATCTCCAACACAACCCCAGACAGTCTTGTCGAGGATGAAGATGAGATAGCCACACCTTCCTCCTCATTTGTTGCTATCTACGACGACGATGAGATGAGATGCATGTGGACAGCTGTAAAGCAAGATGATGTGCAAGAGGTGATCCTAACATCTCTGATGAGCTGTTTACAAGTTGAAGTCAGATTTACGTGTTTCTAGAACCTTCGGTTTTGCAATCATGCATTCGCATTGAATTTCTCCGGACCAATTCACTGCTGCTCTGTAACATGTTTTAGAAATAAATATATTTTAACATGCATTTGTGGAATCTGTGCTTCATATATGAATTAAATATATAATGTAAACAGTTGTAAATTTGATGGTCAGTCTTCATGTATGTTGAAATGCAACTTGAAGAGTTTTAACAGTTGATATGTTCATAGTTGCAGATAATTAAAAATTTTTAAAAATATAAAATTACGTTGAAATCCTGTCATCATCATATTTCTCTGGAATTTAGGTGCAAAGGTTACACCAAGAGCAGTACGTCAACCTGAATTTCATGTATGAGCAGACGTCCGCCCTTCACGTGGCCGCAGAGCACAGTTCATTAAGAGTGGCAGGGTACCTGCTGCAGGAAGCCAAGATGGACCCGGACATCAGAGAAGCCCAATTCAAGGTTACAATTTCCTAGCCTAGCCTTTCCTTTCTTGTGTGGACCTGTGATCATAAAGAGGTCCATGAGGACCTGCATGGGTCCTCACTGGGTTTCTCCTCTTCCACAAGAGCAGTTTTAGAGGAATGTTAGGTTTGGGTTCTTGTACCGCAAAATGAAGTAAAACAACATTTGAGGAAATCATGTTGAAAAGTTCAGGCGAAAGATTGCTCATAGCGCCAGCAACATTACTTTCCTGTTTCTCTGAATTTTCTTAGAACTACTTGAAAACAAAGGAATGTCACACAAGTTACGTAACTGAAAAATGGGTTGCTGCTGTCTGGATAGAAACTGTTACTTCTTTAATCTTCAGTCCTTGGATGATGACCTTGCTTGGAATCTCATAACTTGGTTTAGCTGTGAATTGGCTTGTCAGTTGTGAGGGTTTTTCTCAGAATTAACCTTACGGCTTTTCCTCCTGAGCCCCCAGATTCCTAGCTGCATTCCTCTTTGCTGAAGTCTATAATGGTATCTTCTGTAGGAAGAAAGATTACTGTTTGGAATTTTTTGTTTGCGGGCCCAAAATTGGATGCTGTGTACCATACAAAATTTCCTGATGAGTTTGCAAGAATTGTTATCCCGAGGAAGGCATATTCCCTAGCTTAAAAAAAATTCAACACCATATGTAGATTTTGCTAGTCACAATATTATAAAGTAAATAATATTGGCCATACTAAAATTTCAATTTCAAAATTTTATCCAGCTCTGTTTTGATCAGATTGTAATGTCTGTCCATTTCAAAAAATGTTCTTCTGACAGAATACCCCATTGATGATCGCTGCCATGAAGGGTGATGTAGCAATGGCGGAGCTTCTGATTTGCAATGCAGCATCTCTGGATGCCATCAACCAGGAGGGGAAATGTGCCAAAGAGTTCTTGTCAGAGGGATCCTCAAGTCAGTTGGCGAGCCTTCTCACCGTTCCAGGTGATGCCAGTGAGGACACAGCGGCCTCGAAGAACGGAGCGGTGCTGTAAGTGCAGGCCAGTCAATGAGCTTTTTAACTCTTTGCGCTAGGACAGTCCAAGAGGATGCAGGGGTGATCTGCAACAATCTAGTCGGACCAAACAACCAGGAAAAGTGGAAGTCTCCGGAACTTGTCAGAGTCAGTTGATGACCCCTCTAATTCTCCAGGGCAACCTTGAGCATCCCAACAACTAGGAAAAGATGGAGCTGTGCTGTTGGTATTATTTTCCTGAATAATATTCAAGTCAGCTGATCGACCCTGTATCTGGCAAGGATAAACTTCATAGGCAACCCTCCCCCACACTTCAGCAAAACAGGTGGAAAGTTTTTGATGTTCCATTGGTTGAGAGATATAAAGCTATTGAAACAACACGGGAGAATATCAGTTTCAATGTCTGTCAGGAACATTTTGTGCACGTAATGCCAAAAGAAAAACATTCTGAGAATATGGAACGGAAAACTGGTTGATTCTGTTTTCTTCGAAAAGGATTACCAGTTGTGTCTTAGACACAGTATTAGACAAGACAAACGTATGTACGCTATTGCCACTGAATGGTTGCTCGGAAGATGTTTCGAGACATTTTGGGGCCCTTTTCAATTCCTTTTTCCTAAAGAGATCTTTAATATTCACAAGATGTTCCTTCAGATTTACAGGGTTTTGCCCTTGCATTAAAGGGCAAGCATTTTCATTAAAGAGGCTTCAAACTTACAACTTGGGTTTGTTTTACAGTGGACTTTGAATTTAGTTCCCAAGATCAAAGTTTCGGGGTATTTTGACGCAAGGTATCTGTGTCGTCAGGATTCATTGTACATGCACCATTGAAAGCCGTTTGTTCAATACAGTGAACCACCAAGAGGTTGCCACAGAAAGGCCAATTTTGGCAGTGTATTGTGGAAAATGGTAGACAAGTTCTATTCACCAGCTGCTGTGTGGGGAACTTGGTTCCTGTTTGTCATGGAAGAAAATAAACCTTTCTTCTTCTATTGCTTGAAATGTTCCAATCTGTCAATAATTTCCCCCAAGGTGTCCACTGACATGCAAATCACAACAAGGCGGCTATGCTTTTGTTAACCGTAAACTTGACAAAATCGCCTCTCCCTGGTAATCTGTTGGTAGAGCACTGTATTGTGGATTGTCCCTTTTGTGAGGTGACAAAGGGATTGGAGACAGCATCAACATATGGTAGGTAACCTGTTTTGTATAACTGTGATGGAGAGTAGCACATCATTTCATTGTTGCTGCTACTTTTTGTGCATTGCTTAAAATAGACCTGCGGTAAAACAATGACAGCATGCTTTGCTTACAATGTACGCTTTCCTATGGGGGCTTGATGGATCGCGTGCCACCTTTCTGCCACAGGAAAGCACGCATGTAAACAACCCATGACGTCATTATTTTACAAATCTATTGACTTTTTAAATTTTTTTAAAATTTATTTTTTACCCATTCTGTGGTTGGCCCACTGAGGCTTCTTTTAGGCTTTTTGCATGTTGAGCATATGCCATTTGAACTGTTAGTATTCCTATATTTCAGCAATAAGATATTATGGTTTCATAAGCAGCTCAGCCAATGCCTGGCTACTGTATTCAAGAAGATTTTTATGACTTGTAAGCTGTTTAAAAGTGGATTTTTAAAATGTATTCTTTGAACGATTTCCCTTTTATGTTTTATCTTGCTGTTATCATTTCATGACATTTTGTACATGCATGTTTATATTATACACCAATTACATGTACAACTACATCTACTGTATAGTGGTTGCACTGTTTCTGTCACTTTAACTCACTCTAACCAAATTAAGAAATGGCAAGTGTCATATTTTCATTCATATTTTTATCCTGCATTCTCCAGGTACGCTGGAACAGTATAGAATGGCCACGTTTCAAAACAGTATTTTTTGTACTTTCAGTAGTGGTGCTTTCAGTGTGAACATTTCAGTGTGAACAGTGTGAACTTCACCGTGCCAAAGCCACTTCTGGCGTCCACAGCAGGCTGGAGATTTTCAACACGGTCAATGATTAATGTGCTGTTGCAATGGGGGAAAATTATGGCGACCTGGCTTGCACTTTGACATCAGTTGTGCATGTACAGTAGGTGTGTGGAAGAACACATTTTCATGTAATTGATTGTCTGTGCGTTAAGAATTGGAATTGAGGTGTTACTATTCTGAACAGTAAGGAGATTTAAATTATCGTCGCATGTTGGTTGCCAGATTGTGGATGTGTTGGCTGTACTGTAAGGTACATGTATCAAGAAAAATGTATTCTGTGGGAATGTCGTTTGTTATTGTTCAATTATTCCCCCTGTTTCTTTGATACAGACGTCTTTTTCTTCTGGAATGTGTTTTAGAGACAATTTGAACCTTGCAGATGTTTCCAAAAAGAGTTATCCATGTATGTGGAACATTCCAACTCAATTGAAACTCAAACTGTAACTAGTTGCGACCAAATACTGGTACTTTCCGGTATGACAATTGAATGTCACATTTTATGCCATTCCGTCCAGAAACTTTTGCAAGAACATTGACTCAAGTACTTACTGAACATTGTGTGTGAAGATGTCAAATTCTGTGTACTTTCATTCAAAACTACACGTATTAACGCAACTGCTGAACTGTTTATCACCCCAAGAAAATGGTTGCTGTAACTCTTCTTGTTAATGTCAAGGTACTAGAATTTGCATTTTACAATTTGATAGTCTTTTTTTTTCCAGAGCAGCTGTTCAAGAGGGTGAAATTGGTAGCTTTTACAAGTATTTCAAGAAAAAATCTTGCACAGCTGTTCAGGCAAGCATGTTTGAAATATTTGCAAGTGCATTTATTTATCAAAATATGATATTATTTATTCCAACCTGTACAGTGAATTTCTTTTTAGCTGTTGATATACAGAGGCTTACTTATATTTTAAAAGGAAAAACAGAGTTATACCAGTAATTGCATGTATTTTGTGCAAAATAAAAATGTTAACCGGGTTTAATAACGTTCTAATGTGTGTGTAAGCAATGGTTGTCCATCAATGATTTATGAGCACAGCTTCAATGCTCATTTTACAGAACAGGTCTCCAAATCTCACAGCTGCAAACCTCTGCCTTGTTCATGTGCATCACCTATTTTTAGAACAAAGTTGTGATAAGAACCACAGGTACATGTACCTTCCTTTTTTTATCTACTGGACCTGTATGGTTCAAATAAATTCTGAAGGGACAACAGAACACAGACTTTCTAACTGCATTGGACAACACAAGTTTTACATGTATCAGCCTGCAGATCATAGCACTATTACATGTACATGTACTTTCAAGTTACCGACATAAAAACAATAAATTACTAGAATACATTTTACACATGTTTCACACAGAAATTATAAATTAACACAGAAATTGTCTTTTTGTTACCCTTCAGTTAACCTCTTTTATGATACTGTGGTAGAGTTCAAACATTTCTTTCTGTCCCCCAAGTCCAATTCTGTGAATTCTGCACACTTCATACACTGATACACATCCATGAATGAATTTCTAAACAATACATAAAACATGTCACATGTTTAAATTTGCCCCAATTTGTTAAAAAATGTCCACAAACTTCAGATTTATTACATGCATCTCTCTTGATGAGGTCCTTCAATATTCCAATGGGACAGGCCCTAAGTGAAGAGTGTCCGAGATCATTTGAAAACTGCAATATGCGAATGTGAAGTCTGCCCAACGCATGTTTTCTTCTCCAGTGGCTTTGTCCTTTTGAAAGACTGACCCCACCTCAAGACTGCTCTCCTAGACGACCCTTTTAGTGTTCGATTGTCCGATACTCAAATTGGCCTGCATTCTACATGTACATGTATACTAGGGATCAAATAATGATTGCCTATGTGACATTCGCAGGTGCTCTTGTGACCCTCTTGTGCACAGCAGCTCTCATAAAAAATACTCTATATTGTACATTTGTTGCTTTGACATAGTGCACTGTTTGCAGACTTCCAATACCTACTAATCTGAATTTAAACATAGGCCTACAGTATGCTGCACTTGAACTCGGCTGGATTTTGGTGGGTTTGATTTGCGCATACATGTACCTGTGACATCTGTCCAAATGTGACAGGACTTTTTTCATTATTTTACCTCGGAACAGGTTTAAATATTTTGCTCATTGTGCATTTGCAAAAGTCATTAAAAATGAAACAAATTAGTGTAACGGAATCTGCACTTTTTTAACCTCTTCCCAGCATTGCTAGCTTCTGGTTCGTCATTTCTTTCCTGTGAACAGGGATCTACGGTACAGTACAGTAGTAAACTTTCCAGAAGGGATTTATTGACAGATCTGGAGGGAGGTACATATACCCCCTCCCCCACCAAAACTTTGGGCAAAATATTTTCCTTTTAAAATATGAAAGAGGATTTTCAGGGACGTTTCGGTCCCACTTCCAAAGCATAGGTCCAAAAAATGTAGCCCTGTCCTTCAAAACGGCCATAAAAGGTTTTAAAATCCCCCTTTTTTGGCTGCCCCACGGCTGGCAGGCTGCAGATAATATTTTTGGTGGGCTTTTCTGTCCTTTTCAAGCCTGTAAAAAGTGGACATGAAGTCAGCTGGAAACTGCCCCAGGCAGTCCCAAACATCAATACCACATCTGTTAGCTGTCAAGCAAAAGAGGGTCATCCCAGTGAACGAAGAGGCAGCTACCAGATTTCTGCTCTTGCAATGTTTTCATAAATCTTGGCTACCTCTGGGGCAGTGGCATCGGGCTCCAGGTTTCAATGGCTTTGGTACACCTCCTGCTTGGGAGACACCTACTCAAAAAAACACACGCCCATCTTTTTTCCTTTTGGCATTAAACATCAAATCTGGTCCCGTGGGGCAAATGTCTGCAGCGTTGCTTTACATGTGGTGCCAATGTTCAAAAGCTACATGTACATGTATTCCAAGATCCCACAGCTTAAGATGGCACCAAAGTATCAATGTGGCCAAAGTTTGTAAGATAGCTCAAGGCATGCCACACTGATCTGATTCTCAATGAGAAGTCTTCCATTCGTAGTACTGCCAGTGTGAGTCCAACTGAGGATTACACGGGGGGGAGGGACTGAATTTGGCAGATTAAGCCACATTAGCAGAGTGCAATCCATGTGCAAGTCATTATGAGTTGACCTCGTGTCAGAGGGCACTGGAACAAGGAGCAACAGGTCATTTTTAAGGGTCTTCCACAGTGCGAGATGCTGAGGTTGTATTCAGTCTCGTTAAGAACTGGGCTGAAGATGGCACTGATCTAACACTGGGAACCTGTGAGAACAAACTGTCTTACATGTGCATGTAAATCAGGCAAGAGTTAAAGATTTTGTCAAACAGGTGTATGCTACAAGTATCAGGGGGTCAGACATCGGGCGAGGCGTGGTCATAAGTCCGACCGAGCGGCCGTGCTTAGCGGAATGGCCTTCATCTCGCTGCGCATGCAGAGGAACTCGCCCAACACCGTCATCAGGGCTACGCAGACGATGTTGACTAGCCACCAGGAGAGGGTGTGGGGGAACTGCCGGTTGTAGGCCCAGCAGGCGACCAGGTGGAGCATGTGGACAGTCAGGGCGAAATCCGTGCACTGCTTGGCCCTCCCGACCGCCACCCACAATCCTAAGGCACTGAGGATGACAACAACAGCAACACAGATCAAGATGAAGTCCCTACTTTTAGAATTGGAATAATTGAGGGTGAGCTCTAATGCATCAATCTTTCCAGGAAATACATCACTAATGAACAATATCGAAACTGGTAATTTGGGCTGTTAATGTTCATGTACTATTTTGAACCGTCATGTCCCGTACATGGGCATGTTCAGAAAAATGCAACACCTTTCTGCTCCAAGCGGGAATGAGACAGAGAAGGCATGTATTCACAGGTCCTTTATAGTGGGGGCTCACCATGTGTGCACATACATGTACACACTGGTTCATGAGAGTTTGACACTGGCCATGCTCAGCATCCGTGGTCAGTTTCTGTGTGAATGCACGTGAATAGTCTTCAGTGAGCAAGGTTCAGACACGAGCCTGCTGGGAAAACTTCCCATCACAGTTTCTCTCCGCTGGTGGAGGTGCACATAAACTCAGGGTGGAATGGATGCAGAAACACTGCAACATACATGTAATTGCTGAAGGCATTTCAAATCCCATTCGCAAATTACAATGTACGTATATCATTCCTCCTCGTGACATCTCTCGAAATCGTGTATGGGAACCATTCATATCGTTTCACCTGCACTGTGTTATTTGTCTTGAGCATCAGTCATGCTTCAAAGATGGCGGAGCACTTTCAAAGGACATTCTGAAAGTATGGCAGTATTATGTTGTTTGTCTACCATAGTTTTGCAGTGGGGGCTGCACAGCGGCAGATTACAGCGATATGGATCGGAGATTTTGAAAGCAATAAGTGCGATGCTGACAAAAGCTAAACGGGGAAGGCCAAAGTGGGTAGGCCTAACAGAGGACGAATATTCCATTTTCCAATTAGGATTATCTACACCCTCACCACACACTGACACCCTGGCCTCTAAAACTATCTTCAATTTCAAAGAAGTAGTTCTAGTCTCGAGATCTTAATCTACAAGATCCAGCTACTAAGTACAAGGAACTGTTCCAATTTGACATGAGAAAGCAGAAAGAATGCAACACTGAAACTGTGACTTACCAAGTTAGTGAATTCAAGACGTACACTGCTACGATGGTTCTGCCCTTGGAACTCCCAAACTCTAAGCACTGTTCAGGAATAAAGAAATCTCTGTCAACAATTTTTTCGTGCATGTATGTAATATCAAAACACCACCACCTTAACCCTAACCTCCTCGGCATTTGTACTAGAAACCTCACAAAGTTCAACAGATCCAACTTGCCTCAAGAAGTCAATGTAATTACTGACACGTAACATAGCCGAATCTGTTAAACTCCAACAGGTCAACAGTGTTGAAGTTTGAGTTATGGACAGGTCTCTGCAGTATACGGGGGACTTGCAGAGTAGCGATACCACACCAACATGAAACTACTAGCCAGTCATTCTACAGAGCAACACTGTATGTCCCCATTCAAACATTCAAAACAGACCTTGTGTGAGCATATTGCTGTTCCTGAATGACCCCTGGTGTGCTTCGTTTCGGGCATGCTCTGTGTGCAAACCAAAACTGGTCATTCAATTTTCTGAAAACGAGGCCCCCAGATTGACTAACCTCATATTTGAAGACCTGGTCTAGAACCCTCGGGTTATCCAGGATCAGGTCAATAAGGACCAGCCAGAACCCGTAGCAGACGTAAAACGTGCACTGCATGCTGACAATCTGGGAGATCAGGAGAACGGGATCCCAGACGTGACTCCGAAACGACCCGACCATGGCGAGGAATAGGATGTCGGAACTGTGACCTTTCAGCGGTGGGTTACCGTCTATTTTACATCAGCGTAATGTTTCACGGTGAGGAATCTGTTATCACTGCTTTTTACTGATGACAAATGCTCAACACTAGCAGGACTATTAACACCAGTCAATGTGGATCATTTTGCCGACAGTATGCCCATCAACCACAGGCCCACGCATGAGACAAATGCTGCTCTGATGTATCCCAGTGACAGAAAATTATCAAATCTGCACGAGAACAAAACACACATTATTTTAAAGAATATTTGTTAGCAGGTTACACCAATTTCAATGAAATTGGTCCATACATGGAGGAACAAATGGTCAAAACAATGCTTTTGGTTTACAGTTCATGACAATTACATCCTACAAACACTACATCAATCATGTCATCGCATAAATACAACTACATGTAGGCCTAGTATAAGCACACACATGTATGTACATGGACATGTATACTCATCATGGAGGATGTTCCTTCCTCCATGTACATATATATTCACCAACCATACTTACCAGCTTATATCAAATCTTCTCAACCAAACCATATATGAACGAACTCGTATCTGCAACACCAGACACGTCATAAAGATTCCCTAAACCTGCGTCCACGTTTCACTTACCAGCAGTGAACATAATTTCCTGAGTAAAGTTCACCACTTTGTGAGTGAGTCATCGGCGTATCAAGACAGAGGATACGCCACGATTAATCTGTCAGGAAGCAACACCGCCCTCTTGTGAGTGTCGGTTTCGTTTGCGCTCCTACGTACCGCTATAGGGTACTGAACCAATTCTTCAAGCTCCTTGACAATAGTGTAAACTCAACAAAGTTTGGAGCCCCATGGCAGGCAACTGAAGTTCCTGAGGCCTCTCAAACAAAAAACAGTGTGTTGTTTGGTCCTTCAGATTTCATTTGATTGCCAATTAATAGTAGGATAACCAATGATTTTTTTTGATTATCCGCCAAAAAAACAAACTCGATCACCCCACAAAAAGTGAATGTTCCCGCGTCTTCCCAGCTGCTATTTTTCAAATGACATCCCTCACCTTACGAGGCTCTTCTAACAAATTTTCAATTACATTTTTGTCTGCTTTACCCCCAGATGGGTGCCCCTGAATCTACAGAGATGATTCTGGGCCATAATGACACAATCCCACAATTTCTTGTTCCAAACAGACCCTTCTTTTTGAAAGAATCGGTGAGGGGTATTTTGTAAGCGCTCCTGCATGGCGGAGACCTTTCCTTGAACTGGCCATGGGACACTGCACCAAGTTAAGAGCAACGGCATGACTAGTACCGTACATGTACATTGTACATACAGTACACGGTATCATCTTCAGAAAGGTTGAGTGCGTTGTCAACGTTATTTTCAGCACCCATAACCACATTTTTGAGGAGGAGGCTATTTTAAAAATATTTTTTGGTTTTATATGTTTTTTTAAAAGATATTTCCAGAGCGCCACACCTGTGACAGTTTAGGGCATGTCATCTGTCGTTCAAGAGGCTTTTTTCTATTTTTCTTTGCATCTCAGCTGCTTTTTAATTCATTTTAAGAATAAATATCAGTAACCTATGTTCAGCCTGTATGGCCTGGTTCACTTGACCCTTCCTTTTGTGTAATTGCCTGGCGACACCCAGGGTCGTAGCTAAGATTTTAGTCGGGGGCACCAAGGGGGCATCAGCACCTTTTGGGGCACCAGCTTTCAGTGGTGTTTGGTGGGAGGTGTTAGCCTTGTTCAATATCCATTCATCTGTTTTTAGCGGGGGCACATGGGGGGCACTGGGAATTTGTGGGGAGGGGGCGTGCCCCGCAAGCCCCCCCCCCCAACTCGTAGCAACGACACTGGCGACACCCCGTGGATTTCACCACACAGCGTTTAGGGTCATTTTAAGGGGCGTGTGGGGGCTAAAATCGGGGCTTTCTATACCATTGAAAAAGAAAGAAAATAAACATGTTCCCGAGATTTCTTATTAAGCACGCACTTTAATTGCAAAATACCCCCTTCTGTGGGGAGGGGGAGCCTAGTCCCCGCTGACCAACCTGGGAACCGCCAACTGTCAGTGCACGCTTCATGACTTAGAGATCCACCGAGTTTTGTAACGCTACTGGCCGGTGACAAGCAGGCTTTACACACAATAATAATATATTAGCTCCGACAGATAATACCCAGATAAACCCTAAACACACAAAGCCCTCAGTTATGACTAGTTGCCTTGAACTTATGAGGCATTGAAATGTTGGAGAGTGTCCTAACGCCAAACACAAGTCACAAAGAGTCTTATTAGTTGAACCCTCAAAGAACCAGGTTTATTTTGGACCTGCCAGCCAGGAGGGGGAGAGGTTCTGCCCCCAAGAACTCGGCTGTACCACAGTCATTTTTTTACTTGGTGTGCATTGTAAAAGCATTCTTTCCGGCGCTTTTCCATGTGTACGTTTCTTTGGTGCGTGGCGTATGCGTAGACAATGCGTTCAAGCGCGCATACGGTTTCAATTTCACGGAATCGACACCATGATGAGTAGCCTGAGCTCTTGAAGGTTTGCATGGTGGATGATGAACATAACACACGTGTGCGTTGTGTTCATTTGTCAAAATTGCCCCGGGAGCGATTTTGATACCCAACCCTTGGCACAATTGTTGACACGCTTACGGAAAGGCGCCTTTAGGCCGCATAAAAATGCATTGTTGATCATCCATTTTTCTTTTAAAGAAAGTGGAGCCGGTACTTTATTTTTTTTTATGTATAGGGCCCTTTTCCAATACTCGATTCGGCTCCATTCAGGCTCCAATTGCTTTTTTTTTTACTTCCTGACTTTGAAGTTGTAAGTGCAATAGTAAGTCTGATAGTGCAACAAAATAAGTAAGACGCAAAAGAGCCAAACATTACAGAACTTCAATTTAATTTGAAGGCTTCAGGCCCACTATCGGGGATTGGTTTCGAAGACGAAGCCTGAGACGGAGACAAAGTTGAGTATTGGAAAACGGCCTAGTACTGCTCAACAATGCGGCACAACATGAAGACAGGGTATACTTGTCGGTAATTAGAGTAGTTGTGCTGAGTGAAAGAAATAGGTCCCTGTTTTTAATGGGACCCCAGCGGGACCGATGTCATGCCGCCACTGAACTGGAAGTGAATCACTGCCATCTAAATCTTCATCCTTCATAAGCACTTATAAACAAAACAAAAAAGTGGACTGGGCGTTTTGGTGTCGGGCGGGGACGACCAACAACTCTTTTTCTTTTCTAATCATTGCAAGTGTGAAGTTTGAACATTTTTAAATGGTTAGGGCAAGTGCAAGCCTACATACACGCTAGCCTGCGTACATTGAGCTCCGTAATGAAAAACGCTTACATTCTGGCTGACCTGTCTCGGAAAAATGCGCGCTGCTTAAAAAAAGAATTTTAGTTTGTCAAAAAAAAAATTGGCGTCAAAAATGGCCACAACGAGTTACTCTGAAAACTCTTAATAACCCTCAAATTTACAAAGAGCAGGGTTATTTGGGCCCATCTCACAGCCGGGGCTGGGTTGCATTCCGCCCCCATGGGCTCTATTAGGGCCGAAGAGGGAGGGGCGTCCGACATTCACAAGGGGGACAAAAAAAAGAGGTGAAACCGGAGGTTAGATACCATGGGGCATGCACAGCTAGCTGAGAGCAGCGGGAGAATTAGGGAGGAAAAGATATGTATCTGAAAAACTAACAAACAAACAAGATAAGCGAGCAGATCCAATGTCGAATCATACCAGAATCGATTGTATTTTGCACAGTCTATCTACAAACAGTTCAAAATCTGTACCTCCCCCGCCTAATCATATATTCACTACAGTTGTGCTATAGGAGAGGTTGCAACATGGGGGAGGCGATAAGTATCCCAATGCCAGTGTCCCAGACGACACACGTGTTTTGACTCATCAAACTTTACCGGGAGGAGGAAATAAGGAATGCGCCCTCTACTGGCTTGATATGACCATGCTCTGCGCTCACGTACGCCATTTTGACAAGAAGACCGCACTTTTTTTACCGGCAAGTACGTACGCAAGGTTTTTTTCGGTGGTGTGTCTTAAATTGTTCCATTTTAACATTTCATACTTAGGTTTTTGATTCTTTAGAGTATTTTGCAATTAGATTTTGCCGTAATTTGTTTCATGAAGTGGTTCTTGATACAAATTTTTTTCAGGTTAATTGGCACTGTAATGTCAATTCAGAATAGCGCATGATTAGGTTCAGTTTCCGGACAAACTTCATACATGCAGCAGTGCGACAGATTCATGACCGGTTATCTTCAGGGCATTTTTTTTACTACGAGTCTAGCCATCATTTTGGTTAGTTATTTAGGCTTTATTTTTCTTTTCTGTAAGCGTACATGGCGTGGGTGTAAGCCCGAATAAAATAATGTTTTTTGTTTTGCTTTTTTTTATCCTCCTGTATGTAAGGCCTAGGCCGTAGCATTATAGGCTCAATGCCATAGCCGTTAGGCCCTAAACGAACATGGCCAATGGGCCTGCTTGCTCCTTTTTCATCTTCCCTCATCATCACGTCCTTGGGTCTGTCAATTATGTCATGACTTTTTTCCCTAAATGTACTTACATGTACATGTAGGCTATGTCCTTTACTATATTTTCCAGGTATGTATTTTACTGCATAATTTCTACCTACATGTATTTGTCTTGACTTTTTTCTTACTGCCATACACAAACTATCAACACACGAAGACAACTCATTCAAAGCTCTGAATCTTATTTCACAAACTGCTGTCGGATATAATACTGCAACATCATATTTATCTATCTTCTAAAGTTCAGCCATGGCCGTCAACATGCTGAGGATAACAAGCAGGCGCTTTGCTGCCTCTGCCTGTGTGCGATCGACCTCCACGTTGCCCTATGCCGATCGCCTAGACTACCCGGCCCCGCCCTGCCGTTTTGTCCCGGAGGCAGACCTGTCGTCGGACATGCAGGCGCTGAAGGCAAAGGAGCAAGGGGACTGGAAGAGCCTGACTCTGGATGAGAAGAAAGCCTGTGAGTTTCATTGACCTTAACCCTTCACATTTTTGATGGGAAAATCCTCTGCTGTGAAAGAAACCAGTAACATGGTCTTAGCAATCGCACTTATGAAATTAGGGTCGTCACGTCTCTAGTTAAGTGAAAGTTGGCTGGCTCTATCTCTCTGTATCCTTTCAGTTTTTTCCAAACTCCTGGTAGAATTTGAAAGCTTTTGGAGGTTCAGGGGTGAAGAATGTTGATCTCTCTTACATGCATACATGTATGGCTTAACATTTGGATGTCTTGGATTTCCCTTGAGATCCTACAAGGTGCATGTGCTGCAACATTGCATACTGTGCATTCCACATACCGAAGGTAAAGTACATTGCAATTGCAATGAAATTGCTGGTAACAGGAAATTCTTCTCCCTCTTTCTCTCCTCCCATGGAATTCTTTTTTGTGTTACAAAATTTGGTAACAATTTTCCACAGCGGGGAAAATATTTTCATGCCTCTTCACACATGCACACATATATATGGGAAAACATTTTATTGTCATTTCAGACGAGTGGGAAACATTTTCACATCTCTTCATACAAGTTGGAAAGCATTTTCTTACCTTTTCACACAAGTGGGATAATATTTTCACGCCTTGTGAAATGTGAAAGTAAGCGTGAATTCACAAAATTCCCCGTTCCTATTCACTGTCTTAACTTTCAATTGCAATTTCCTGTACTTTAGCCAGTGTACTTGCAGCTGAATCTGGTGGTTGGCCAATTCAAAATAATTGCAGAGTCACAGCTAATCTTGAGAGTTCTTTCGGTTTTATGTTTTCCCACAGTATACAGACTAAGTTTTGACAAGAGTTACTCGGAGATGCGAGCCCCTACAAGTGAATGGAAGTACGTCATTGGTGGTGTCTTTGGGCTGCTTGCCATCTCCATTTTCTTTTACGGTCTACAGAAGAAATTTGGTAAGATTGATTGATTGCTTGGTGAGCCTCCCTAAAGCTAGGTTTTCGTTATTGACATAAAAGATGGGTACAGAATCAGTGGACACTTGCTGGCAATATGCAGTACATGCTGGCTGGCGTGACTAGCGTACAGCAATGTCCTTCCGGATTCAGTACTGCGCAGCTGACCCATTTTCTCGTCACGACTGAGAAATGAAACCCCTCCCTTTTTGTTTCCTCTTCTAAATGCAGTTGCCCCGCCCCTGCCTCGCACCATGACCAAAGAATGGCAGCAGGAACAGATGAAGTACAACATTGCCATTCGCAATAACCCTGTCACGGGCCTTGCGTCCAAATGGGACTACGAGAAGAACGACTGGAAGAAGTGATGACAGGGAAAAAGCATACTTAATGCTCGAGGTTTAAACTTAGGTACAATTCCTGTCCACAAACGGATGGATTTTATGTAGCGCAGCCTGGTTGTAATGTGTTCGATATTAGAAGAGATTTCAAATTCATCATTTTAAGAGAATATGAAAGTAATTTTCAGGGGTTTCATTTCTACAGAAACCACCAAATTTTACTGTCATGGCAACACGAAGGTAAATTAGCAGGAAAACAGTATTTAGGAATTACATATTATGAATTGTACGTTCACTCAGTTTGGATATCAAACTACACATGCAGAAGTTCAAATTCCAAGTTTCAAGGTGTTTTCTTTCTAAAAATAAAGGTTTTTCCTAAAACACATTTAAGTTGGCTTCTCAGGATATCTTTGTCATCCCATGAAGTTCACTGCATTTCACTGTTTATGAGTTTCTTTCTTGGGTAAAAATGCAATGTTGGATAATTTGGCTCTTTCATGTGTCTATTGACATCTCAGTGCTAAATTCTGGCAAGTGTTTAGGTTGCACTCGGCATACAGAATGGCCTGTGGATAATTAATGTCAAGTAGAAACAGCCACCTGACACGTTTTCTTAAATTCCAGTGACAGTGGTGACAAATTGTGTCGCCACTTGGCTCCAATATGGTAATTCCTCCAACCTTTTCATTAAAAAACAAGATGCATGCTTAACTTTCTGAACCAGGATATGCACAGTGTTAAAACTTTTAGATGTGGTTTTAAGAAATCAGTAATATTTCCGTATGCAGTGTTCTAATAAACAATGAAAGGTTTCAGTTGTATTTAATCTAGCCTGTTAGTGTTAAATTTTTCTTTCTTTGATGTTTTCAGTCATTGGAAAATAAGCAGCTTTGGCCAGGGATTAAATGTTTTATAGGACATGTTAAATTTTATCCTGCACATTCAGTTGAGAAAAAAAAATGTAATTTTAATCAATTTGTGCCCATATCTTGCAGTATTGCAGTTGATTGGCTACAGCATAGATGGAAATACCCTCTGAAAAATAAATGAGCCAGTTCGGTATCCCAACAACGCATACTCAAAATGAAGGGTGTCGGAGGTCATTCGGAGACACATACGAGGTTGCCTCTCAGCTCTGCAAATGCTTAGCTCCCGAATGACCTTACTCTTGTGAAATAATGAACTGGCTTCTTAGAGGACTTTGGAACACTGCTCCAAGCACATATGTAAATTACTCACATCCAAACTCTGGATTCCTCTATGATGAGATTTGTGTTTTATTGAAAAGGTCTTCTTTGTATTATGTAACTTTACAAAGTTAGACAGAAAAGAGTACATCTCAGAGACAAAGTGCATTCATCACTCTGCATTCCTGACATAAAAGTTGGACAGAAAAAAATTACAGGTCTGATGCTTACCACATGCATCTTTGGAGTAACATCTTTCATATTTCATGCATCCTCCGTGGCAAAATCCAGAATTTTTATTCCCTGAACTGCAAGTTCTTTTCTTGAATCTATTAACAAGTTTTAATACCAGGGGTGTGAGTAGCCACTTGAAATTAAAGCTGAAAACAGTTAGAAAAGCTGAAATGTAAACGTTTCCATGCTTTGGTACAGTACAAACAGGCTGAAAATCAGGGTCAAAATCTAAACAAAAAGCTTAAATCAGCTAAAAAGTGGAATTCTCACACTCCTGTAATACTTGTATAGTCTAAAAAAGAGGCACCCAGATAGTCTACATGTACAAGTATGTACATATTTACAAACTAGAAATAATTATGTGGCAAATGATTCCCTTTGCGTTCAAACTTTCAAACAGGGTTTTAAAACCAAGGAGAAAAGGAAGACAAGACCATTCCTCAAAATACTCGCCCAAAATACGGAATGGATAAAAAATGTGCACCCCATATTTTGACAAACTACAAAACTGCAAAGTAGAGCCCCAAATCCATAATGTCATGTAGAAAGAACCTGCAACTGTTTGACATCACAAGGCTGCATTTTTGCCTGCTTGGTACATGTAGGTCGAAAAGCTAATGTGCTCCAGTAGACTGAGGCATTTTGAGCTGAGGTGTATCCCATTGGTGGGGAGGGGGAAGAAGGCAAGGTGCCCCTCCTGGAGACATGTTGCCAATATTTTTTCTCGTTTTAGGCATTGAAATGTGGCAGTATTTTATAAACAGCAATACCCCTGGGGGGAGGGTTAGGATTCCTTCAGGAATGAATTGGACAGTTGTTATTGGGTAAAAAATTTAATTTTGCCCCATTCCCAGACCCAAGGCCTGGATATGCCACTGATTTTAAGAAAAAGCCCTCTGTGAACCTTTGCCATCCTTGATGCTGTTTTAGACTCTGCATATACCACGCTTCTGACAGACGGCAGCTCTGTACATGCACAGTTGCAGAGGAATCAACACCATTCAACATGGATGGTGTATCAAGCTTGTCAAGGATCAAATGGCTGTTTGTCAAGAGTGTCTTAGATTGGGAGCCACTGCTGGGTCGGTATGTCCAGCATTACGTCCATGTCTGGTGTGCACCTGCAATGAAGAATGAGAATATTTATTTCCATCCAACAGTGTATTAAGTGCCAATTATAGGATCATTATGAGTGACAATGAGGAAGACAATGAAAACAGGTTCAGTTTTAGTGATGTGGACAAATATCTTGGAAAAATATCAGGAGTGCACAGTCCTACACAGAAGTGCTTGCAGTCTAGCGAGGACTACTTTCAGAATATCACAAGTCACCAGAGTCACTTTTGAGTTAAAGGCCTTCAAAAGAATCTTGCAGAATACAAGTCACTAGGATGACTTTGTTCACCCTTCAAATGTCAATTTCCATCAGGATACCAAACTGAGTTACACATCGAACGGTAAAGCTTCGTTCGCTCTTTCTATTGAAACCAAATTACTGAAGACAAAAAAATGACTTTATGACTCATTTTGTGGGATCTGGATACATTTTAAGCCTTGGTTAAAGAACAGGAATACTTGAGCTCTTACTTGGGTATTTCATTGAACAGATGAGGGAACATGACCCGTCTGGTGTTGGTCTTGGGGTCTGCCCTCAGCTGTGACACCTCCTCAGTGAGGTCCCCAATGGTAGCTTCTAACTCTTCTAGTAGTTTGTGGTGCCCCTCAATCTCCTGTTGACCGAAATGAGACGAAACACAGAGTCGTGGACAATAACGCACTGAGCGAGATGGTGCTTGTACACGACATCTCCTGGGCCAAATAAGGGGCTCCATAAGGACAAGAATTATAAAACAGGTATTGCACGAAAGTGTACCTTCAATAAAAACTGAAATCCTCTCCTACCAAAAACTGAATCCCAACAATGCCACTCATGTCTAATTGTCAGTGATTACTGACTTATAGTTTTGAAGCTAAACAAGACAGAAGGCCAAAACTGTTTTTTTGACAGCAAACCCTAAGCATGGATACATGCATTTCTCCATTCAGTTTCCCAAACTACAGTCCTTTCAAATTTTCAAAGCAAATTTTTCAGGAGTGTCTCACTTTCAATCAGAGACCTCCCACTGTTTCCATAAATCTTCCAAAATCAGGTCATCCAAATACGGTGCACTTGTCGAAAAGGTCTACCTCCCTCAAAATTTCCAAGTAAGCTTTGATAGGGCCCTACTGATTCTGAAGGACTGACCTTTCTCATAACAATATTTTGCATGGCCATCTCCTTGAGGCTGTCGTGCATGGAATCAATAGCATTGTCTGTCACCGTTTCCTTGATGGCATGAAGTCTCTCCTCGCTGTCTTGATGGTACTTCTCCTTCTCGATGGCTGTTATACTGCTTAGGTCATTGATTTCAGCCTGCATAAGGCAAAACATAACATTGGCTTTCCAGTTTAGTCACTGATGAGGCAATATGTAACTGACACAAGGTACATTAAACGTATTGAACAACAATCTTCAGTGCATCTATCTTTGGTTTCTGTTTTTCAAACTCCACCTATAAAAGGTGACAACAATTCTTATAAAAACCAGTACAGTCCCTGTCACGTTGCCGAAATTTATTTATCAAATATTAATTTACTCCCTGAATATCACTGATTTTCTCAAAGTAGAGTGTGACTCTAACATTAATAGTGTGAATTCGGCAGTGCTTCCTACTTTTTTTCAGCTGCAAAAGTACAGACACAGATACATGTAGATCCCAACAATTCCAATTTTTGGAATCAATTAATTTCAAATAAAACGCACTTGAATTTGTTGGACAGAAAGATGCTGAAAACACTTCACTGTCATCAACTGAACATGAGCAAATCCTCTGGTTGATGCTTGTCAGTGTAATAGTCGAGTCTATCACAAAACCCCTAACCCACAAAGCAGGGTGAACCGACATAGGAATGCTTTTGTCACAGTTTAGATAGAATAGCTTGCCTTAGCTTAAGGCTGGATGACTTGTGCATAAGGCCTACATGTACTTGTGATGGGCTATAAACTTGCAACTGACTTGCAGCCAAAGGCCAATCCAGAACCATTTTTCTTAGGGGGGGAGGTTAGAATGTTTTTCAAGGCGCCAAGGGGAATTGCCTTGTGTAACCTTTTATGGTCTTTCTGAAATTTGAAGCCATTTATGGGGGCTTTTTATATTTATACTCTGGGAGGAAAGAGAATAAAATGTCCCCAATCGTCTTTCTCTCACTGCATTTTAAACGCTACCAAAAAACTGCTCTGACATCATGGACACACTGCCCCTCCCCATCCATCTGTGCTTACCACACTTACACGGATTAGCAGGGACTTGTGATAGACTGGACTATGACAAAGACACTCATCCTGTCAGCACTCAGCCTGAGAGTGGGTCAGCCAACTGAATCCTTGCTCGATCTTACCTCATACTCACTGGACAGGTACTGAATCTGCCTCTGCAGCTCAGCTATCTTCATGGCCCGCACAGGGTACTCTTTGTCCTTGTAGCTCATCAGCACGGACAGCTCTGTCTTTCGCTCTCGCAGCTTGTCGTCCAGGGCCTGGCCTTGCCTTTCCAGTGCTGCGGTTGGATAAGAGGTGTTGGAAAGTGGACATTAAACCCTTAATTCCTGATGTTTTCAAAAGGAACCTTCCAGCATCCTCCACAATCCTGCACTGTGCAGGAAACCAGAGGTACAGAGTTTCGACTTTTAAAGGGATGTTACGCCCATGGGCTCTACAAGGGGGAAGGGCAAAGTTAGCACTGGCCCCTGGGGAAAAAACAAATTGAAAAATAACAGAGGAAAAAAAGGGGGAACGGAGAAAGAAATGATGAAAGGAGATGACAGGGAATAAAACTCACCAATTTGCTTGAAAGAAAAAGAAATCAGAACTGGCTCCTTCTCAATATTAATTACTTATCAGGTTTTAAAGTCCACCCAGGAATTCCCCTCCCAAACTAAAAATACGGTTTGCACCCCTCCCCCAATGTAGAGTAACACCAATCAAGCTACACCTTCCTCAATCCTTCAAAAGTATTTCCGAACCTCATATGGTGAATTTTGAAGGAACTGAGAAGGGAAGGGTTAAAATATGTTTAGCAGGACAGTGGGCTGAGAGTGCGCAAAATAATCCTTTGGAATCAGCACCTTTGTTTCAGCTAGGAGTACTCACAGCAAGAGTAGGGTCTATTACAAGCCCAACCACCAGCCCAGTCAACAAGCAACAGGGGAGACAACATAAGTGGACAATGGCAAAGGAATTCTTGTAATGAGTTATTTATTTTATAATTATTTTCCCCAGCGATTTTACCTTCAACTTCCTTCAACACTTTTGCTTTGGCTTCTTCGTACGCTTTTCTTGCAAGAGCTTTCTCGGTTTCAAACTTTGAAGTCAGTGTTGAAACAGCTCCCTAAAAAAATAGATAACCAATTAGTTTTTTCGATATGGAGTACAAAATTTGGAAACTTCTGCTTTACTAGAAGAACATAATCAAAACACTATTGATATCCAGAAAATGGTTCTTAAACCAAATTGGTTGGAAAGTTGAGGCTCCATGCATGTGAATGGTCAAGCTCAAGGATAAATTTCCATATTTTTGTAAATTTTAACTAGAAAACTTACCCGAAATCTCTCATACTTTCTTAGTAATGATTTCACTTCATTGTGCTGAAAAATAAAAAATCAGAAGTGAAAATCAGAAACCCTCAAAATAAACTGAAACTGAAGTCATTTTAAAATTTTGTCATACAAACACACCCACACACTAACTAGTCAAATAAAACCTGCCCCTCTAAGTATTTGCACTTACTGCACTGTTTCAGATATTCATCTTGAAAAGTTGTTGCTAAAACTAAGTGTTATCCACTAGCACTTCCAATACCAGAGAGAACTGAAGTACTTCAGCTTTGAACTATTAGGACCAGAATTGATTTAAAATGCACAGAGCAATGTTTGATATTTAAAGCACACCAAAATTTGGTAAAAGTCAGAACACGTTGAGTTATGCTGAGGCAATCTCTTCAAGCAGCAAGTCTTACTTTTCCTTATACATTGTACATACAAGCAGATAGTGTTCAGAAGTTAACAGTTCCCTGTCACAAATTTCTTGTCACGTTACTCTTAACCATGATCAAGCAGATTTGAAATCTCAAATTTAAATTAACTGTACATGGGCTGCACTTTGAACTGACTTACTACTTCCTTCTCTTTGCCTTCAATTTCTTCTCGCAGCTTTGTATTCTCTTCAAGACTGGAAGTGGTTTGTTAAGAAATGTAATTGCTTTAGAAAGTGGGTGGCTATGTACCCTTCTTACGCTTTGTACCAATGATGACATTGCAAGTACTGAATGTGACTTTGGATATAAATCATAGCCCCACAACATGTTTTTGTTTTATGCATTCTGACTGCTGACTCGTACTAGATACTAAAAACTGATCAATTAAGAGTATAACATTATGGTGGCAGATCATGTAGAGGGAAGAGTTTAAATCTCACTCAAGTATGTATCAACCATGGTACAGACAGAAAACGTCAGCCTACACTTGGTCAACTATTTGACTCATCGCAGATGATTTGGAGTCCAGGTGATTTGTTCTGTAGATTCTCTGATCACAAGAGGTGAAACAAAAATCTTTAATATATGTCATTTACGCACTGAAAATATTCATTTCAGCATAGTCATGTTTACCATACTCTCTTTGAGAAATTCCACCTTTTAAAACTTCAAAACAACACGCAGTTAAGCGTCAAAGGATACAGTGTTTCTTGTCTGGCCTTGTAGTTGGCCAATGCTTTCCTCCGTGACTTGATGAGCAGTTCCAGGACCTTGTTCTCTCGCTGTCTTTCTTTCAAGCTTTCATCCTCCTCCTCAGCAGGGGTGGTTCGGCTCTTGGACTTGTGATGGTGGGCACAGGCAGGGCCCCTGTAATGGTGAAACTGCTTGGCTGAGGACTCGTGGGGTTGTGGTCCTACCACAGGAGCTTTGAGAATAGAAAGAAAAACTGACTTTCCATTTCCAATTATATACTTTTAGAAGTGCTGAAAAAACAGGAATTTTTACGGGAGACCAAGGAGTCCAGTATGGCCTGACAAGCCTTAGTCTACATGTCAGCCTGGGTGGGATTCAAACCCGGGTATCACAGAAATGGCTGGTGAGGAAAGTGCCATTGCATCATCCACCTGCGCCAAATAATGATAATACGGAATTAACTTTGCGTGCCATAGACTAATTCAGAGCTATATGAACCCAGAATTTTCCCAGCAAGGGAGGCTTCTTGTGTGGTAACTACACTTTGCTGGTTCAAAAACAACTATGAGATGCATGTGGTATGGTCTTATTGCTACCAACAAAATGATGACAGCAACATGGTTCCTTTCAATTTATGTGGGGGGGGGGAGTTCTGTTCAGGGCAGACTGGCCAAGAAAATTTGATAATGTACATTGTGCATCGTAATGGCTTCTCATTCTGGTTTTTCCATATAAATCTATTAATACACCAACCAGAATGGAATATAATTTATCCCATTGTCTGCACACCCCCACTTTCACTGGATGAAATTAATCACAATGGTGCCAATCATGAGAAGTACATGTACATTTAATAGGCTCGTTACAGATAGTTTATTTCTCAGTGACCAGCAGTGTTGTTTGAAATTGATTTTCATTTGCTTGTGTAAACAGAGGGATACAGCTTTATCCTTTAAGGAATTCTTTTTAGTGATCACCAGAAAAGTATTTTCTACACCATGCAGCTTTTACACACTACACATTTGTGGTTTGGCTGGTATATGCACAGTGCACTGGAGTTGCTAGTAAGATATTTCTGGGAAAACTACAAATACATGTGCTATACTACTGACATGATCCGGCCAGGGCACTTTCATCAGTTAACCTCCGACTCTCTCTTCCTTTTCCGGCACTCTTGGCAATGCGTCTCGTACGACGCTCCCACTGGTCATAGTCTGTTGGGGCCAGTCCAAGGTTGACCAGGGATTTCTGGAGATCTGATGGTTGAACCCCCTGACTAGCCATCAGCCGCTTCAGAAAAACCTGTTCAACAGAGAAAAACTTGAATTTTAATCCTGCATTGAAAATAGCCCCTCTGTCTATACAGAATACTAGGCTGCAGTTTAAGTTCTCTAGCCCGGGATGACTCAACCAAATAAGATCAACTTTTCCCAATGAATAACGTATCTTAAATTTTTCCTATTTTTCAACATAGGCCTAGGCCTAGTACTACCGGTATATATTTAAAATGACAGCGCAACAAGACTGTTGTTAAATTTTACCTTGATTCCCTATCCCTAATCAATTGAATAGGCCTAAAGCATTATTTTTTAAGAGGACATGAACACTGGCGAAGTGGCGGTTTAGGCCTACACCGGGCGGGCAGACTATTCACGAAGGACGGTCCCACTTGGCAGGCCACAACAGTCACGACAATTGCCCGTCGAAAACATGATCGCCTCAATCGACTTCGCTAAGTCCGGGCCGTCGGTAAGGACGCACGATTGAGAAATAACAGTGGTTTGACCTTTGACACCAGTCACGACAGTACAGTGCGCCCTCTTTTCTGTGTTGGGTCTTCACTGTCAATTCCCCGGTAAAGTTAGTGCTCCGGCAGTTTTCTTTTCAAACATAGTTTTTCTTGAAAGGAAATTTCTCAAACAGTGACGTTTGAATGTAAATGAAGTTAATCATAATATTAATTATGGCTAATGTGGAATAAAAAACGCTGTGAGGCTAAATCTTACAATTTTGTCTGCGTCGGAAATCCTCAATACTGACGCATGCGAATGTTATGGGGAACGTATTCATATAACATGTAATGACTATTGTACTATACCACGCTCTATGTTTACACCACGTTGAATTTGAGCTACATAGTACATATGTACACGCATGTGAAGCCAAACCATGGTTCACAACCATGCACTATGCATCATGCATGACATGTATGATGCTCAAGCAACCATAAAAAAATCACGTGTGAACAGGTGAAATTAGGCTCCTGTAGCATTCAGCCTTTCAGGCTTTATTTTCCTGGAAAAAAAAAACAAAACCTCCCTGTCCATAGTTTCGACCCAGGATTCGCACCCACACCCCACCTACATTGTATCACAAATCATTATGCTGTATACGCTTGACTACTGCAATTAACACAAGTTGGCGGTGTTAGTACTGTTGATATACTGGTGAACGGCTGCAACGTACCGGTGAGTCTAATACACTGTACATTGGACATGCGCAGTACAAACACATCCACCGTGGTTTGGCTTCATACGTGTGATTGCATATAGCCTAGGTAAAGGTGGGGGTATTCGACCGCATAGGAAAAGTAAGAAATTTGACCAGCTGTGTAGTTTTTGAATGCAGTTGGTCGAATTTTCCTCCTGGTCGAAAATTCCTGCACTCACCCTATATATCGAATTTTTGTGTGCACTTGAGTGCCACTAATGTCTCAAATGTTGCACAAAGGACATAGGCCCACTTTTTTTAACGTTATTTATTGGTATGTTTCTGGCAGAATATAGAGTTAACATCACTCTTATATATGGACACCACATGATACTTTCACATCTAACATCGAAGTCATGTTGGTTACCATGGTCACTATTTTGCAGGCTTCAATCAAGGAGGGAATAGGCCAAGTATATGGAGCCTAGAGGATTCCCTCTTCTCTCCAGTTTTATCTTTTCCAGTTTGCAATGTACATGTACACGTTCAATGCATCTATTTTGGGGAGGGTCCTTTGGCTTATTCAGTCATGCCATGGAGGATACCAACCATGATGTTTTTACACGGTCTCAATCATGTCAACTTCTTGCATGTCTTGTGTTCAAGATACAATGTATACACGTACATGTAGGCCTGTATGTACGTGTACATGTATGTAAAAGCCTATATTTCTGAGGTGTTTGTGGGGTAGAGGCATACAAATAATGTAGATAATAAGTATTTAATGTAATGGGACTTGATTAAGGTTTGTTGAGGGTTATCTTAAGTATTTGTATAAAACAGTAATTGTTCCATTAGACATTGTCAGTGTTCAAAAAGATTATTTTGTTAATGTTAAGTGCATCGTGGTACATGAACATGTAGAACTCTGCATCTCTCAGATCCATCAGCACTATCACTGCACAAGCACCCCTCAAACTATACTGCACATATCCTTCATTTTGACACTCACCCTTGCAGTTCCCATACTAATCATCTCCATCATCACCTGGCATATCAAATGATCGAATAGAACCTAAAAGTAAAAGGTCGTGTAGCGAACATCTGGAACCCCTCAAACTATACTGCACATATCCTTTATTTTGTCACTCATGCTCGCAGTTCCCATACTAACCATCCCTATATCCACCTGGCACCTAAAGGAATGGAGCCTATAAGTAAAAGGTCATACAGCGAGCTTCTTGAACCCTTGCAAAGTCCCACCTGGGGGATTTTACATATACATGGGACCACCCACTCATGTTCTGTAGTTTTTGGAAGAATGTGTGTTTAACCGAAACCACCCAAAGAAAAAATCATGTCAAAATTATCTTCGTGTTTCTCTTGTAAAAAAATGTGGAAAAGTCATCTGGCAATTGGTAAGAAAGGAATTTTGTTTATGACCTTTCACTTCTGACTCTATCGTTCCTCCTTCTTCATGTCCATGCATATTCATTTTTACTTATGTAAGATCAAATGTGTATAACGTAAAGATTTAACAATCTGCAGTAATGGAGTTGATGCGTTCTGGATTCAGTTCGGCTGCTTCAATGTAGTCTTTGTCAGCAAAATTAACATTGCTGTTTATAACAGGTGTATGTCAAATCTTGCAGAATGCTACTTTACGTTCATTTTTTAATTTATCAAAAAACTGCTAAACTGATTCTAGTTTTCATTTACATGTAAGTTTTTACAGGGGTTATCATGTATTCAGATTTTCAGGAGTAAGAATTAAATTTTGGCACAATTTTTGTTGTTAATATTTTACAAACGCCTTTCTTCGGGAGAATTATTTTAAGAAGTAAATAAAAAATGGTGCAAATTCTAAGTTTTTACACATTGTTTTTCTTACCCAAGGTTTCCCGAAGTGCATTATCAGAAGTCGCCATCAGGCTTTATTAATGGCTAGTAAAGCAACGTATTACAGAAATCGCTTAAAAAGGAAAGACCCCGAAAAATATGCAGACTATCCGCAAAAGCAAGCTGTAGCTGCTAAAGGCAGAAGAGACCAACTTAGAAAAGAGCTTTCAGAGAGAAAGCCCTCCATAAAGTCTCTTACCTTGAAGGAACGACAACTTGAACAAAATAGGCTCCGACAACAAAGATATATGGAAAGAAAAAAGGAGGCAAGCAAAGATGACAAGTGTGGCTTGACGGTTAAGTTGGTTTTGAAACCCCCAAAACTCACCCAAAGTACCAGAAGCGCAAGTTCGGCGCAGTCAAGCATCGCAACATGGTCGTCACGGGAAGCTAAGAGGGCCTACTGGCGGGAAAGAAAACAAGCAGAAAGAAAGAGACTACGGGAAAGCTGCCCACAGAAATTAAGACAGATTCAAGGAAAGGACCGCGAACGAAAAAGACAGCAAAGGGCCAATGTAAAACAAACCAAAGAAACAATAAGGTCACCGGGATACAAAACAAGGAACTGTACATCAAAAGTAAAAAGGGTACTGCAACCCAAAAGCCCTAACAAGTTGGCCTCTGTTGTTTCCCCTTCAATCAAAAATGCATCTCCTCAAAAAACTTAACAACGAAGACATAGGGAGTGACAGGAAGAGTGGCATTCCGTCTGAAGGTTCGAGAAATTACTGAGAGAATTGAGTGCCAAAGGAGTGGAAGAGAAACCCTGAAACGTTTTGCGTGTACATCTATCAAGAATGCAAAGAAAGTGCAAATCAGTAAGCAGTTCCTATTAAGTCAGGGGACTGCCCGAAGAGCACAAAATCTTAGGGACCGCCATGCAGCAGGCCGTGGGAGAATGAGACTGAAATTGCGGCAACGAGTCAAGGAATTCCACCTTCGAAATGACATCTCATATCCTTCACCTTTGAAGAGATTCATTGTTAAGTATGGTCCAGGTTGACATATGCAGATGCCACTTGGAGAAGCACATAAGATGTTTGAATCAGAGAATCCCAGCGGCAAAGTGAGCTATTGGAAGTTCACGTTCCTGAGACCGAAAAATTTGCATCTCCTATCGAAAGTCCATCACGATGTTTGCGGTTGTGTGTATTGCGTAAATATCAAGTACAAAATCCTTGCGATCAACTGTGCAATCGACGCAATAAAACTTACCACTGTGAAGACGATGCCTGATGAATTTTCATTTGTTAACAGTCTGCTTTGTCCAACATCAGATACCCAGCAGTTCCAGGACAGCAAGTGTAGTATGGGCACCTGCACCCAATGCGGCAGTTACGGTGATCACATAGGTAACATGTACACAGATGTCGTTGACGCATCATGTGCACTGCACACGTGGCTCCATTGGGAAAAGGAAGAAAAAATAAGTGAGACATTAACTGGAAAGATTCACCCCGTTTTGAAGACAAAGCACGGTCCTATGAAAGTTCTAATTTAAGAACTGGTCAGAGATGTTGAACAACCTGTGCACGGCATTTCATTTGTGAAGCACCTGTTTACAGCAAGATGGCAACACATGCAGTTCGCATATGTGAAAGACAACTTACCAAAAAACTGGAGTCTCATGATAATGGACTCTAGTAAAAACCGCAGAATTTTCTATCAAGATGAGATCAAATCTCCCCACTACTGCCAAACTCAAGTCACAATTCACCCAGTCATCATGTACTATAACAACCGCAATACTCTTGTGAGAGATTCGCTAATATTCCTCACTGACGACATAGTTCACGACTACCACACCATTCAACTCTTTCTGAAGCTTGCCTCTCACCATCTCTCTAAGCAGATAAAGACAACGCGCGAGGTGATCTGGTTTGAAGGTTGTCAAAGCCAGTACAAAGGTAGAGGAACGTTTGCCGACCTCAGTCTGTCTTCAAAGTCCCGAGAACTTAACTACTTTGGTGCAGAGTATATAGAAGGTGAAGGAGACCGGGAGATTGCTGTGGTGAACAAAGCTGTCGATCAAGCAATTCTCGGGAGGAAAGTCGTCATCAATTCTGCCCAAGAATTATGGCAGTGGTGCTCTGATAATCTAGCAACTGATACAGCTTGTTCAAAGAGGCGATTTGTATATGTAGCTCCCACTGAAATCCAGCGAGATCGACCCCTGACTGAGATAGCCACAGTGAAGGGCTGGCGAGGTTTTCACCAGCTTCAAGTTGCAGGTCCCTATAAACTGTTGACAAGGCGACTGTCATGCTTTTGCCCTTCATGCCTCATTGGCCAAGAGCAGACATGCTTCAATGCAGAACACACAGGCAGAAACTTCCAACAGAAGTGTCTGCAACTAAGAAGAAAACACCAAACTGTGACTGGTAAATACACCTTACATGGTGGAATGCTTTAAAGCAGGTTGCAAATTTAACAGCAGAATTTCACAATTAAAATTATTGCTAAATAACTAAAACGAGCCTTATATCCTATCATACCTTTGGCCTGCAGTTGCAGTTTTCTTTTTTTCTTCTTCAGATGTGTTGCAGATAGTGAAGACTGAGGACTGCGCACCCAGCAAACTGTCAGCTGTACAGGCACTCCTGTTCTTACGGGTGCATCGTGTTTGTGTATTACATTATGTAAATCATAAAATATTTGGACACTGGCGCATATTAAGAAATAAATGTAAATTTTCCCAATCAACTTGTACTTCTTTTGTGTGTGCTGTGATCAATAAACAGATTATCGCCATAAGTTGAAGAAAATCCGAGTTGGTGACTTCATTGTAGTTTAACATCATAGAGACCGTGAAATTTGCGACTAGCATTTGGCAAAGGTAAAATTTGTATACAATTTAATATACTTTAATATACTGAATACGTGGTTGTGCAGTTTGGGCATTATCAGCGTCCATTCTCCCGAGTTGGTCTTAAGTGAAGGATTAAGACTGGCCAAACAAAGATTTATTCTCATACAGAATGTACCCTTTATGTTACAAGGTCAAAACAAGTCAAAAAAATTAGAATTTCGAAAAATTCTGACCAACAATTTTCCAAAGTTTTCCAACAAGCCCTTGTCAATTTATGGTATGCTCCAGTCATGTGTGGCCAACTAGCCATAAACATTCATCTTCTTTTTTTCGAACAGTTCTCTAGCTATCCTATGATATGTGCCTTACTTAGCCGGTTCTAAATCCGTTAAGACCGGCCATGTGACAGGCTCTCATCTCAACCAATACGAATGGCTAAACTATCTCCTAGGTATAAATTTACAAAAATTTGCATTTTAATCAGTGCGTTATTTTGAGTCTGAAATCTCACTTTTGTAATTACAGACCTGTGTTGACTGTTGAAAATGACCCCATGCGTTCGTCATACCACAGGAAGTCTTTGCCATTTTCCAGTGTTGCCAGACACAGACGAAGAATCCTGGCCAAACAAAAGTGACTATCCGCTACGTAGAACTGACGGCGTCACGGGCAGTTTCATCAAGTCGAGTCTCTGGTGCAATGTCATCAGTGAACATTCAGGTTCTCAACACATTTTCTAGCAAAGCTAAATGACGTACCAAATGGTAGCTACAATCAATTTTTTTAGAATACAAACGTCACAAACGCACCTTTGTGGCTCATTTAACCTTCTTTTCAACGGCTGTTTCACTGTTTCAAAGGGTATTTTATCACCTTTTTCGGTTTTTATGCTCATGAGTATTTCCGTATTCATGAGCAAAACTATGATGTCATCTCAGGATAAGGTGGAATGTGACATTGGTTTGTACTTAAAAAAGTCCTACCATGATTTTGGTAGATTTTCCTGGGCTTAATCTCTCCTCTGCTGATTCATTTTTGTGTGTGCATAGCAATAAGAAATCATCAATCCTTCTCTTCTGGGTTCACAATTTGAACAGAAACACTTTTGCACTGAAACATGTCTGGCTTAGATGACTTCACAGCAACAGTGCCCTCAGTTGCCCAGGAAAGCATGGATGATTTTGTTTAAAAGCATGCACTTTCCAAACCATTTAACCAAATAGGGAAGTAAGAGTTTTCATTCATTGAATAGGAATGCAAAGTAGAAGAAAAATTGTGTTTAAGAAAAATTCATTACTGCTGCACTTTAAGGCTGACAGCTGGAGTATTGAATCCTGTGAAAATTACATGTACATGTATTCAGAAGTTCTGTTCAAACCACTACCTTTAAAATGAGTTTCTGCATGGTTTCTCCTGAGGTTTTCTGTACATGTGTCATATTAGTCAGGGTTATGAGATGTACAATTTTCTATTAGTGCTTTAAAGTTGTCAGAACAAAACCTTTCCACCAATTTTCTGTGTTTGATTCATACTTTATCCCGAAGTCTTGTGTTATTAGTCGAATTATTGAATGTATGTATTCCTTTGAAATTAAACTACAGTGTATTTTGAAAGAATCACAATGTACGTTGTATTTTGGTGAAGCCTTCAGTATGTCTTCTTTCCGGTTTGCATGTTAGATATTCTACTGCTTCAGTCCAACAGTGCTGCTACGCTGGCCTTGCCTAGATGAAAAACTAAAAAAGCCTTGACGGATCTACAATGCAGATTTAACATTCTTTTATTGCTTTGCGAAATTTAAAAGTACATAAGCATGTGCTCATTCTGTTCTCAGATTAAACATGTTAAATGTTTTTGCTGAATGATGTTTTGTGCGCCATGGATACGCCATATTATTGTTGTTTCGTCAGTTTCACCGTCATTGCTGCTGTCATTCATTGCACCAGTATCACCATCAAATCTGTACTATCTTTCGATCATGAAAGATACCGGTATGTAATATGCCAATATTGGATCCGCCATCAACCTCTAGGCCTATTGCCTTTTGTTTAACTTGTGATTGTGTTGGATTGGGAGAGTTTCGATACACGGACATCACTTGACACCCTGTGCACAAACCCAACGAGAATGGCCTGAAAAATTCCGAGTGTTACATTTATTTTCAAAGTAAATGATCTTCCCTGTCAAATTAGACCCTAATTAGGACTGTTATCCTTGTCTGATTGCTGATATTGACCTTAGCCTACCACTGTAGGGACTAGGGAAAACTTAGTACTATATTTAGGTTGAAATTCTCCTCTAAGGAGATCATAACAAGGAGGCCTTCAGCAGAGTGGAAACTTTATTGCTTTCAGGGCATATTACAATTTACATGTAGGGATGTATACTCGTACATGTAGACCTATGCTAATAGGCCTGTTCATCGCAATCTTTTAAACGTGCAAATTTTAAATTTGCGCAACTTGCTTCTGCTTGTGCTCTTTGCACAGTGTTTGTTAGGTTCCGCATATATTTTAAATCTACGCAAATACCATTGAGCGCAATCTTTGCGTGCATTTTTTGTGTCTGGAATTGTGTGATGGTTAAAGGGAGTCATAATTGTTTAGCAATTAGATTCTTGGATATAGACAAGTTCCCATTCACCCAGATGTATCTAGCTTTAGGCACCAGTCATGCTGGGTGTTAGGCTAGAATTCCAGAATCAACTAATTTAGGGGGTCGTTTCGAAGGCCTTATTTCCCTGATTTGTCAAGTATCCTACTTTTATTGCATTTTTTCTAATTCCTATTGGCTCTGAGGATGTTTATAGGTAAGTCCGAATTAAATGCCAACAGGGGAATTTAACAGCACTCACTATTCCTCGAAACTAATGAGAAAAACGGTTCGACGTGTTGCGGCCGGCCGGATGGGCATGTTTGTAACTGTGCCTCATAAGTTCATGTACGTGCCTCACTTTACATGCAGCACAACTCACGCAAAATGATGAACCAGACAATGGACCCGAGGCTTCCTTCATGGTTGATATCAATCTTTCCAGGCCCGTATGCTGAGGGGCTCGAACGACCCCCCCCCCGCCTGCTTCTGAGTTCCGCTTGGTGGTAGTCTTTTTGGTGTGTGTACTGAATATTTTAAATACACCGTAATATTTGGCATACAAGCCACGGCTTATACGTTGATTCTCAACTCATGGTGGCCACAATTCTGCATATTAATGAGTCAATCTCCAGTCTTGTACCGTCAGGAAGTTCCGGCAAATATCCACATTTCAGGTGTTTCAAAGAGTTTGAAATCAATGTATTTTTGTTAAGTTTATTTAATATTGAAAACTACAAGTCTTACATGCAACCTTTGGTTCGCGACAGACATGCAACTTTTCAATGTTGTTTTCGAAAGAACATTGTGATAGGCCTTTGTATAAAAATATGTGTTCACAGTGCCAAAAGTTCCACTTTTTGGTTTGACGAGCCCCCCCCTCTCTTGTCAGGCAACGGGCCTGCTTCCCTTACGTACAACTCTTGTCTGCGAGTCACAGTACTTTTAGTTGCAGTACTTTGACAAGCTCAAGTTAAGAACTCAAATGATTTTTATATCACGTTATATCAATTTATATCAAATGAATCATTGATTAAAATCATGATTTAAATCGCTTTCTACAAAAAAGTGAAGGATAAATATCTTTAATATTTTTATGTACTTATTATTCCGAAAAAAAGTGTCAGGCTATAGGCGTGCAGGACATTGTACGGAAACACACCCACTAAACCTGTCCTGCGAGGTCATGACGTTTTTCGTTTCCACGGTGGTAAGCAGTTAAAAAGCATTTCTGCTCGGCGCCACCAACGGTACAAACGTAGACAGTTTTTGAAACACCCGCAGAATTGGTCCATATTTTAATCGCACTATTACTATTTATTCAGAAGTCAAAGTGCTACTTTACATACATGTATATAACTTATTACTTAGATACCATGAGTATATTAAACTATATTCCCCATTTTTTCACCACCGTTGGGGTTTCTCTTTATTTTGCAAAGATAAGATGTAGCACTCTTGCAAGTTCAGACTTTTCCTTTTTTTTCTTTTGGTGGACTTTACGGTCGAGTATTGTACATGTATTATTGTACTTGTAAATTCTATGTATTGCGTTTGCTATACTATAACGACTTCTATCGCTTTCTACATTATTTCTTTCACTTATACACTTTGTGGAGAGTTACTTTCCTTTTAACCTTCTTAGAACAAGCATTAGCTAATTAAGCATACAAAACTAATACAGTGTACTGCAGAGTACTTTACTTTATACTAACTGTTCGTCTAAAGGTACATTTCAATAATTTTACATGTATAAATTTGCAGGGCAAAGTTGTGGGTGTGAACTCATATAAATCGGATCGTTTAGGGGTGACATCCTTTATGGAAAATGGAGGGTTGAACAAAATCAGAAAAGAAGGAAAGAAAGGGAGGAACGGGAAAAACAATTGTCAATTTGTTGAAAATACCTCAGAACTGACCTTGAATCTTCGATGGTTTGTCAGTTTGCTACAAATCCTGGCGAAGCCTGTTATTAGTGCTGGCTCTAAAGGGAGCCAATTTAGAAATTTTGATATGTTCTTGCTTTTAATAGGACACGCTTTTCCCCTTTCATCATCACTCCGTTATGCAAGCCAAAGCTATCAACCTTGAGTTCGAAGAACACGCACTCGGATCGGTTGGGTTTCCCCCAATCAGTTATAATTGCAGTAGTAGGGATAGGAGAGTTCTGGACCACACGCCCTTTCCTCCCCTTTCACCCACACGCGCCGGGGATTTCCACTTCACTGACCTTGAACCTTTGACCCCGGCGCACTTTTGACTAGCACCGATCGCACCAGCAATCACTCACAAACAAAAAAGGGACTTCCCGTCGACCGGAACTCGTGACCTCTACTTAAAGCATGGCTCTGTTCAAAGCAAAACACGCTATGTTTACAACCGCCTTAAATAAATGGCCTATATATAAAAATAACAATATACAAAAAAAAAAACATGTCAAGTCAAGGTGTCAGAAAAAATGATAAAAATTTTAGAGACCTACATATAAATAGAGACATGAGCAACCCACAACACCGACCTCTACTAACGAACTTTAATCGATTTAAGAAGGCGTTTTTAGAAGATTCTGTCAAGCGGTATAACATCCCATTACCGGCAATCACCCGTAAATCGCACACTAAACCCGAGCTCATTGAAGCTATACGGGCAGATCAAAAACAATTTAGGTACCTCCCGCGTCAGTCATATCGGCAGCTGTTGAAAACGGTACAAAAATATAATATTCCTTTTGCAAAGAAAGAGAAATACTTCAAACAGGACTTTATTGAAGCGATTAAAGCTTACACTCAGCCCGAGGAAATTGCGGAAGTAGACATAAGAAACGTCAGGCGCTTTCAGGGTAATTTTCGAAATTGGGAATTGATACCCCATTTCTTTGAATACGATTTGATACACTTTTTTGATTTTTACAAAACTTTAATCGAGAAAAAAGCTTTGGAAGAACTAAAAGAAATTGGTTCGTTCAAATTGCAAACAAATATCAAAGTTCAGTTTAGATTGGAAAAACCCGAAAAAAACTGAATTTGGCGTATTCCCCTTTCCGAGCGACAACGATGCAGTCGCAAATAAAGCCGACGTTAAAAATGCACTCACTGAACAGAGGGAAAAACAAATAAAAGAGGTGGAGGCTCATACACAAAAAGGCTCGGGTTGGATCTTTGACAAAGTCGTCGCTTTCTACATCAACGTGGTTAAATATAATCCAGTGGGTTCTTCTTACATTCCGTTGCCTAAGGAACTGTTAGACATAAAGCAATCATAAACGTCCAAAATAAAGATCAAGAATGTTTCCGATGGGCGTTGCGGGCAGCTTTAAAGTTATATTCAGACGACGTCAAAAGTCAGCTAGAAACAAATCCAAAATATAAAATACATGACGAGCGAACATCGACTTACAGGTCAGAATCAGATGGTTTAAATTTTACAAACGTAAGCTTTCCAACACCGATTTCACAAATCCCACGTATCGAATCGCAAAATAACTTGGCGATCAATGTGTTTGGTTACACCAAAAAAGACGGTCTTTTCATTCTTTACAAAAGCAAGCGTCCAGACGAACCGATCAATTTACTTTATTTTACCCGAGATGACGAAAATCACTATTGTTGGATAAAAAACTTTTGTCGGTTGACGAGTGATATCAATCATCACAACGGTCAAAACACCGGTGTTTTAATTGCATGTCGCATTTCAAAACGGAAGAAAAGTTAACCAGACACAAAGAAGATTGTCCAGGATTAAACGTTCCCAAATGTACGGTCGAGTTGCCGGTCAAAGGCGAGAATATACTCAAGTTCAAAAATTACAAAAATAAACAAGATGTTCCTTTTGTCATTTAAGCCGATTTTGAGTCTGTTTTAGAAAAATTACCGCCGACAGATACAAACACTCTCAAAACACAGATTCACAAGCCTTGTGGCTACTCATACGCGGTCGTCAGATGCTATGGAGTTTGCACTAGCCAAAAGACGTACAGAGGTCAAGACGCGGCTGTTAATTTTGTAGGGTAACTTTCTCAGGAAACAAAGAAGATCAACGAAACGTTTAAAAATAAAGCGAAGTTGATCTGGTCAACCGAGTTACAAAAAATCTACGAAAAATGTAATACATGTTGGATCTGCGAAAAGTTGATAGATCGAGCGAAAGCGAACGAATGTCAATGCCAGTGTAATATTCCAAATGAACCAAAAACAAAATCTGACAAAATTGATTTCTGTCATAAAAATGAAGCTGGTTTCAGAGAATGGGTATGTTTAGATTGCAAAAAGCCCATCAATAATTTTAGAAAAGTTCGCGATCATTGTCACGTGACGGGGAAGTACCGAGGCCCAGCGTACGCCATTTGCAATCTCAAGTTAAGAATCGTGGTCAAACACCCATTCCGACGATCTTACATAATTTAGAAAAATACGACGCGCATTTAATCATGCAAGGCGCTCACAAATTTTACGGGAAATCAATTAAGTTAATCGCTAAAAATACTGAAAATTACATTTCGTTCTCTTTTGGCCAACTTAGACTCATTTCATTTCATGGCGGCTTCGCTAGATCGGTTGGTTAAAAATTGTTCTACCGATGATTTTAACTTATTATGCGAAAGGTTTCCAAATAACAGTCATTTACTCTTGGAAAAAGGAATTTACCCTTACGAATATATCGATTCCTTTGATCGATTTCAAGAGAGACAACTCCTGCCAGTAGACGCTTTCTATAGCTCTTTGAAGCAGGGAGGAATAACCGAGCAAGAATACGCTCGTGCAAAAACAGTATGGCAAGCTTTTGGCTGTAAAAACCCAGGCGACTACCACGACCTATACGTGGAAACAGACGTGTTATTGCTAGCGGCTGTTTTTGAAAACTTTCGGAAGGTATGTAAACAGCACTACGGCCTTGACCCAGCCAACTATTACACGTCACCGGGTCTGTCGTGGGATGCATTGTTAAAGCATTCGGGTATACAATTGGAACTACTGACAGACATTGATAAGCACTTGTTCTTTGAAAGGGCAAAAAGAGGTGGGATTTCTTCTTTAGGAGCCAAACGATATGCAAAGGCCAATAATCCAGAACTGCCTGACTACGACCCAAATAACCCAGAGTCACAGATCATGTACCTAGACGCAAATAATTTATACGGCTGGGCGATGAGCAAATATCTGCCTGTAGGGGAATTTACCTGGGAAACAGACTTAGAAAAATTTACTTACTATTACATCCAAGAGTTGCGACTAACTGACGACTACGGTTACATGTTTGAGATCACTATGGATTACCCGGAACGTCACCATGACAAATATAATGACTTTCCACTTGCACCCGAAAATATGTCGGTCCCGAACAAATGGCTTTTGAAATATCAACAAAATTTAATTAGCAACGGAGTAGCGAGCGAAGCGAGCACGGTAGACAAACTCGTGTCTACCCTCAACACCAAACGAAAATATGTGTGCCATTATCGAAAATATCTCAAACTCGGGTTGTGGATCAAAGAAGTTCACCGGGTAATGCGTTTCCGTCAAAAGCCGTGGATGAAAAGCTATATTGACAAAAACACAAAATTGCGCAAATTGGCCAAGTCTGATTTTGAGAAAAACTTTTTCAAATTGATGAATAACTCAGTCTTTGGCAAGACGATGGAAAATGTCAGATATCGAATTGACTGTCATTTACTGAGGGACGTACAGGATTCCGATAAGTTCAGAAAATTAGCTTATAAACCAAATTACAAATCGACGGTACCATTTGAGGAGTGCGAGCTTTCGTTTGTGGAGATGTACCGAACCAAAACAAAATTAAATAAGCCAATCTATTGCGGTGTAAGTATTCTCGATATCTCAAAAACGTTGATGTACGATTTTTATTACAACGAGCTAAAAGCAAATTTTGGTGAGGGGGTACGCTTACTTTACACGGACACTGATTCTCTATTAGTTCAGATCGAGCGAAGCGAGCAGTTCTTGGTCGACTACCTGAGTAAAAATCGTTCATTATTTGACTTTAGTAATTACCCGCCCGATCATCGACTTTACAGCACCAAAAATAAAAAAGTCATCGGCAAAATGAAAGACGAATTTGGTGGCAAAACAATTTTAGAAGCCGTTTGCATCAGACCAAAAATGTATTCGATTCTGACGGTCGATCAAAGTTTAAAGAAGGCAAAAGGGGTCACAAAAGTGGTAACCGAGAACGGTTAACCCACGAGATGTATAAAAGTTGCCTATTTGACCGGGTTTCTTATTTCAATAAACAGCAATTATTTAGATCAGACAAACATCAGATGTTCACGGTCTCTCAACAGAAACTTAGTCTATCACCTTTAGATACAAAGCGCTACATATTATCAAATGGAATCGATACGTTAGCTTACGGGCATAAGCTAATCAGGCGGTAATTCGGTGTCTTCGGGTACTACCTGCAGTTCCTCTTTGACGAAACTTCTTTTTGGCCCGTTTAATAAATAGTACAATGTTGGGCCCGTTTTTATCCGCTTGCCATTCACCCGTTTAAATTGACTGGTGCGCTTTTCAATTTGGTAAACGTCTACTGACCAGATTGGATCTGTCGCCCTTCTGACGGTGCCGCCCTCTTGCTCACCCAGGTAATAGAGATACCTGACGACCGCGTCTGGAGGAAGTTCTCTTTGGGTAGTTCTCACAGGTGCACTGGGTGTTTGGCTCACTACGCTCGCTAATTTTATAGCTTCTGCAGGAACGGCATCGATTAAACGCGTTTTTTCCTCATTTAACGATTCACGACCTGGGACAAACGTTCTACCCATTCCACGTTTCGCTCACCCACGTTTATTATTTCTTGAGCATATTGGTGGCCAAATAAACGCTCGGATAAAGTGCGGTTAAACCTTTCTACGATCCCCTGCGACCTGTGAACACCCGGCTCACCCACTTGAATTTGTACTTTATTTTTTGTCATTAACCGTTTGAAGTCGCCTTTAAATTCAGATCCCGAGTCTACCATTACGAATTTGGGCCAGGTCAGAGGTGATCGCTCGTAAATTTTCTTGGTCGCTTCGGTTACATGTTCGGCGGTTTTACTGGTCAACGGCTCGGCTTCTTTATACCGGGAACCGACGTCTACTACGGTTAAAGCGTACTTAAACGTTTTTCTTATAACACGGTCCCTGGGTAAATAAAGTACGTCCATTTGATGCGCGTAATTAGGTTTGACCGATTCTGATCGCAACATTGTAGTTCTGGGTACGTAATTTGGTTTTGGTAAATATATTTGCCAAACGGCCTGCTTTTTTAGCCAGTTTCTAATAACTGATTTGTCGGCACTGGTCTTTTCGTGTAGATGATCGACCGCGCTTTCTCCTCGCCGGTAACCCTGCGGGCTGTAAAATAGTTTTGAAAATTCTCTCTCCATTTTAAAATAAGTTACGCAAATCGATAAGCTAACAACCCCACCAAGGCCGTCCCGTATATAATCCAAACAAACTCGCGAATCTTTTGATCTTCGGAAGGCTCGTAAAAATCGGGCAATTTAGGCTCTGGCGGTAATGGGGTAGTTTTTCCGGTCAATTCCGAATAAGCTTGTAGGGCTTCGTCCACGTTTACAAATGTCTGCTGACTCGCGCGTTCTTGTCGCATTCGTTCGTTTAAAAAGTCTAGCATGTGTACGCGGTTTTGTTCCCACTCTTGTTTTGCTTGCGCCAATTGCTCCAACGCCAGGTCGTGACGCTTTCGTTCTTCGTCAACTTTACTTTTTAATAAACTGCTAAATAAAAAATTTGAGCCCATGAATGCCAAGGCGTTTACTATCGCTCCTCCCACCATCATCAAAGCACTTGCCAATTTTAAAATAAGGTTAAATTAAATGAACGAGCGAAGCGAGCAACGAGCGAAGCGAGTGTTATCGAAAATAAAGATCAATTGTCGGAGATTCAAGCAGTCCTAAGCAACCTCGAGCAGATGTTGGGTGATATGCATGCCGATACAGATCACATCGGTGATATGGTCCTAGAGACCCAAAGCGAAACGTTTAGAAGGTCAAGTAAACTAATGGAATACGAAAACCTGTTTTTTACGGTCGGTGTATCTTTAATCGCGTTTTCTTTTCTTTTTAAAATATTTCAATAAAAATAGTAAATAAGAATATTATATTATAAAATTATAAAAGTAACATGTCGCAACAATACACCAAAAAGCTAAACCCGAGTCGCAGGCTTAAAGTTCCTCGCGCGATCAAAGGCGAAAGGATGGAGGTAACCATTACGCACAGCCCGAGTACCATAGCCGCGGGTCACACGTTAAACGTAAAATTTCCAGACCTAGGCACGGACGACGTCATTGTACCCGGCACGGCAAAGTTGGCTTTTAAACTGGATCTAGACGGTGCCTCGGACGACAACAGAACCGTGTATAACAACGTGGCGAGAAACCTGGTTTCGGAAATAAACGTGAGCCTACAGGGAAACAAGATAGTAAGTTACCGAGATGCGGACGTATTTCACAATTTTAAGGACAATTGGTTGCCGTTGTCCCAGACTAAAAACATGGCGTACTTTGGACTAGAGAAAAAAACGTGGCCAAGATCCGACTCGCTGCTGGCGATAAAAACGAAGCCGCAAACAACGGTAAAGACAAGGCAATCGCCGATGCTTTTAAAAACAGATACGCGATTCCACTGGACAAGCCGATGTTGATGGATCATTCTCCCTTTTATTCGTCGTGGTTTAAAGAGCCTCTGACGTATCAACTGGTTTTTAACGGGCACGACAAAGTGGTCAACTCGTCAGATACCGCGGCTGAGTATTCCATTTCGGACCTGACCCTGGAATACGAAGTCGTCACCAATCGAGACTTGGCGCAAACCCTGAGGAACAAAAAAACGACCTATTCGACCGGGTGCATTCCTGGAAGAAGCAAGCGGTAAACAAGTCTGACACGCTATGGAACATCAGCATCGATCAAATGATCAAGAGCTTGAAAGGAGTTTTCATCCTGTTCAGAGATCCGGTTATCAAAAATCCCCAGAGATTTTATAATCCGCATATCACTAAAACGGTCGTCACGGTCGAAGGTAAACCGAATAAACTTTATTCGCAGGGTCTGTTTGAATATCAACATTGGAACGAAATTACAAAATATTTTGGCGATTCGGATAACGAGTCAGCGAGAGCGGTGGCTAAAGATTTAAACTTAACCGGAGTAGATATGGCCGAATACTTAAGAGATAAGTACGGTCTCTGGCTCGATTTCAGAAGTTCCGACGATAACTCGGCTCACGGATCGGGTAGACCACTCGGCGGCGGTGGAGATATATCTATACATATGGACCGTCAAGCTGAAACCCCGGGACCTCTGACGATGTACGTGTTTCTGGTGATGGATTCTCAACTCACGGTCGAAGAAGGAAACTTCAAGAGCTTGGTTTATTAAACTGGACTTAAATTAATACGAGATGTATAAATTACCCCATTGTGCCTTGATCGTGGGTAAGACGGGTAGCGGGAAGAAATCTTTAAATCTTTTAGAAACCGAATACCTGAATGCGTTTTAAGCTGTAGTTATTATCTGCCCGACGCTTTTTAAGAATAAAACTTATTTAGAACGGCTGTGGATATACACCGACGAAAACGTTTACCTGTGTGATTTAGATCGGGAAAAGTTGGAATTAAACGAGGCGATTGAACTTTACCAAAACATGTTTGACGGGGTGAATACTTTGTTTATCATCGACGACTGTGCAGCCGATCAGTTTATTAAGTACCGAAAGAGGTCCAAGGCGAGTTACACCTGCGCTCCCAGTAAGATGGCGTTCTCAGGTAGACATTATAACCATTCGTGCTGGTTACTTACGCAAAAGTACAATTCGGTGCTAAAAGATTTCAGAGAGAATACTGCCTGGACCGCAATATTCCACTGCAAGGATCGTGGTTCGTTCGACCAATGTCTAGACGAAAACAACGTAGTTCCCGACGAAAAACGAGATCAAATAAAAAAATATTTACGAGACGTGAAATTTAGTTAGCTAATTTTAAATACGGAACCACCAGTTCATTTCTGCGTTCAATAAAAATGAGAAAAAATTTTAAAATCTATTAATAAAAGTAAAGTAAAGAACATGATTGAAAGTAAAAAGAATTGCGCTAAGTGTCGTTGGCTCCGGGATTTGACAAACTTTAAAATTCAGAGAACGGGTAAAGTAAGAGCTCAACAAGAGCTAACAAAATGTAAACATGGTAGAGGAAAAAAAACACCTGCGTTGAATGTAACGGATCATCAACTTGTGAACACGGGCGGCAAAGATACAATTGCGCCGAATGCAACGGAAATGGGATATGCGAACACGGAAAGCAAAGATGTAGATGCGTTGAATGTAACGGACGCGGGATATGCGAACATAAAAAAAAAATAGAGAGAATTGTAAAATCTGTAGTGATCCCGTTGAAGTAACGATTAAAATTGGATAAGACATTCTCGACGATCAGATAAAAAATACGATCGATTTGACCCTGACCATTTTATTGATGCGGACGTCTGCCGTGGCTTAATTGAAGATTATCCGCGCTGCTTCTATCCAGATTGCAAAGTTCAGATGCAATTATTAGAAAACAAAGATGACCTATGTACCATCGAACGATTAGATAACAAAATCGGTCACATTAAGTCTAACGTTGTGCTTTGCTGCCTGAGTTGCAACCATAAAAGGAAGTCTGATAAGTTAATTGTTACGTCGTCTAATGATTTAAAAACTGGCTACTAAATATCTATTAAGTACTTAACTCTTGTTATAGCTATGCTACGTCAGCCTAGTTATAATTAATTTTATTTTAGTTATAGTAAATAGGCAACAATGTTTGAGCTAGTTCAACTACTTATTCAGTTAGTTATAGCAGCTAGCCTGACCTACCTTACGATCGAGTACATACGGTTAAAGCAAACGGTCAACAAATGGACGACATCAAAAGCATTTTCACCGATTCAAAAAGTGAAGTGAGCGTAGCGAACGAATGTAAACAAAACGTCAAAGACAGACTTTGCTCAATAGTTGCGTCGGGCGAGAGTAAAAAATATCTCGGCAAAGAATATTCGATCAAAGAAATTGAAGCTCTGTCACTCAAAGCCCAAGAAAAGCTTTTTAACCTCTACGAAGTTAAATTTGGTAAAGAGATCATGAAAACTCTAGGCAACGCTATTTTGAGCCTTTACTCTCACTTGCTCGGTGTAGCTACTCCGATCGATCTCCTTGGGTTCAACGTCAACTTAACGTCCGAAGAAGCGCTGACCAAAGACCTAAGCAACGAACCGATTATCAGTCAGACTATGGGTCACCTACTTACCGAGATCTGTTATAAGTACGGAGTGTATCTGTCACCACTTACAGCTATGCTGATTACCACTAAACACCTGGAGTTCAACAAAAGTTCTGTTATATTAAAAGAAGATGTCAACGAACGAACAAGCGAACGAAACGAACGAAGTGAACAGTCCGGTCAAGACGCAGGTACAGACGGTAAAGATAACTAAAGATAAAAATAAAGTAAACGTTAAAAATCCGAAGCGTGTAGAACAAGGTAAGAAATTAGCCGAGCATAACAAAAAGATGAAGCAACAGCTCGCCAAGATGAAATTAGCGAGCGAAGCGAGTAGCGAAGAGAGCAAGATCTATCAAACGGTTACAGAGAACAGAAACTTGATATTTGGTGGATTGGCGATTGGAGCGCTTGCGGTCTATTTAATTTGGAAAAACAAGTTGAAAGCCGAAACGAACAAGAACCAATTAGTTCAACCAAAAAGCGACCGAAGCAAAGCAAACTCGAGCGGAGCGAGCATCACCGAACAACGAACATTATCCCAAGAAAATAAAATTAAAGAACAGATTTTTTGGGTTATCGCTCGGTTACGCCATGCTATCGAGCAAGCTATTTAAAATCAAACCGCCGGATTTCAATAAATTATCTCTTTCGAAGACGTGTTTAAATTGACCGCGCTGTCTAGCGGTGCATTGGCTACCCAGGGCTGGTTGGTAGCGCAGGGTATACTGCCCGCGAGCCTGCCCACCGCTTAAAAAACGTTTATTATAAAAGAAATGGCAGAAGGAGGATTTGATCCCGAGGAAATACCTCTCTTAGAAAATCAAGATCAAGAAATAAGTAACTTATCTTCAGATAGACAAGAAACGTCCTTTATAGAAGGTGCAAATGAACCAAAATTGACCATAAACCCCAGACCAGTCGGTGATATATTAGAAAGAGGGAGAGTGGCATTAATAACTAATCCAATTGTAGACGACTTTTACCAATATTTTAAACTCGCCGGAAGAGAAGATGTACCTTTAGTACTTCACTATGAAAAGTTTCATTACCGCGAAGGCAAAGGTTTATTTTACAAACGTGAAGGGCAATACGGTGATGTGCTATTAACCGACAAAAGAAACCCAGATGTAGTTTTCGGTCTTGACACAATCACCAAAAACGCCAAAGCTGCTGGATACACCGGAAGTGGTGAAGACACCATATCCGCGCAAGATTTTATTAGATTCAAATTAGGATTTAAAAATTTTAAAAGATCGGTGCAAAAAGCTGAATCAAAGTTAAAATCCATTCAACCCGAGAGCATTCCAATGGAACAGCAACCCCAAATATCAGACCAAGTCAGTGACATCGTAGAAGAGCTCACCTAAGATACAAACGTTCAAACAGAAGGATTAAACTATAGAGAGCTCTTGGGATTAGACAAACAATTGCGAACGATTAGAGGACATATACGATTAAACGAAGCTAAAATTACAGAAATTCAAGAAGAAATAAGTAGTCTCGAGACTTCTGAAGATTCAGGTCGTTTACGTGACTTGCAAGATCAACTCAAAGGACTACAAGCTCAAAGAGACATATTAAACGGCCAACTCAAAAGCCAAATATCGCGATTTAAAGATTTAATTAATTACGCTTTACGGTCGAATGACACCCTGGGTGATAAGATTCGAACAATATTTAGAGAGCAAGGCGTCACAATCGTAAGTATTTTAACGGCTTTTGGATTGGCCGTAAGTACCATCGTTAGTAGTATCGTGGCTAGCGTCAGAGATGCCGGAGCGAGCGGAGCGATCAAACTGACACCTGAACCTGAACCCGCACCTAAACCAACTCCAGTTCCTCCTTCCAAAGGTGGAATTACCGATTGGATCAAACGTCAACTATGGAACCTGGCAAACGTATTGAAGAAACTCGATTTGAAAGCTTTAGGCGCTTTGCCCGGAATCACCAGTAGTGTTTTGAGTTGGATTTTTAACGTGGCGAGCAAAGCGGAGGGATGGGTGGCGGAGCACGTGTGGACCTTGTTTGTAGGCTTGGGTGTTTTGATTTTGACGTACGTACAAACGAATGGGTAAAAAGGCAAAAAAAAAAACCTCACCTCAAATTTTGAGTGAATTTTTTTTAGCCCTAATTCAAACCGTTTAAGTTAAAATTTTATATAACGTAAAACCGATAACACCCACGGCAACGGCTCCGATGGTTAAGGACAGTTTCTATTCGTTGTGCGCGTCTAAAGGCTTACTTAAAACTGGCTTTACAGTTGGCCTAGGTAACACTTCCGGTTCTGGTTCTTCATTTAAACTCGGTAAGTATCCAGTCTTCATATCCGCAGTCGCGACTTGTAAATTATTGTTATAGCCCTCAAACGTGCCGATGCGTAAGTCCATGTCCGAGGGAACCAGGTACAAACCCGGGGCGACTACGAAATTCAATGGCGTTTTTGCGTATTGTAGCGAATCTTGAAATTGGTCGATCGACTGTTTGAGATCGGGGTCCGAATTAATTAAAGATTCCACGATCGTAATAAATTTCCGTTGCGCGTCTAATCCGGTGCCAGTGGCCAAAACGGTGGTCTTGGTCTGAGCCTGTGCCCCGAGTAACGCGCAGACGTAAGCTCGAATTGATTCGTTTACCTTGGTGATTCCCACGTCCGTCAACCGAGACTTTTTAGGAACAAAATCCCACCCGGCCAAAGTAACCGCGCCCGACTGTGAAATCCAGGTGACCGTGTAGGTACTCGCGTGACCGGAGCCTTTAGGCGGTTTAGCCCATCCAAATCCCATGTAAGTAGATCCCGGAACTGGTATATATCCATTGTCGTAATAATAAGTGGTGCCTAATCCGTTCGACAAAGTGTCTCTTGTTTGTTTGTACGATTTATTCGGGTCTACTCCGTATAAAAGGCACGTGTCGGTAAACTTCCGATGGTCGTAATTATTGTGTAACGCGTCAAATACGTCGTCGCTCAGAATGAGCATCACGCAGTCGTAAAATATTTTTCGTACGGTGAAATACACGTGAAAGTTAAATAAAGACGAGACGTATGGGCTGGGGTCGGACAGCAGATCAAAACCCACATCGCAGGCCGTCGTCGCGCAATAGACCGCGAAATTAAATTGATTTTGGTAAAACGACATCGACTCGGTGACCACCTATTTACCGCCTCGTCCATGGTTACTTTCGGTAATTTATACGCGTGCGTTAAATTTGGAAACTCGGCTGTAAAGGAATTGTCTTCGTTGACTACAATGTTTAGACTACTAAAATTGCCTCCCATTTATTTTAAAAGACTTTTAAAGGACGTGCCGTCGGTTGGGTGAAAATACTCGCTTCGCTCGTTGTCGTTTTGTTCGGTGTGCTCGCTTCTCGATAAGCAGGTGGAGATTCTGGCTTTTCTTCAAACTTAACCGACTTTGTTAAACTTATTCGCCAAGTTTTTTCATAAGATCTTTTTTTAAAACCGCCGCCCGTTCGTTGGCTAGCGCTTCTGCTTTTTCGTTGACTTGACGTTCGAATTCTTCTTTAGAAGTTTCTTTAGTTTCTCCCAATTTTTTAGACATACGCGATCTGATCTCTTCTTTCACGCGTTAAACTTTTTCAGCTCGGATAAAATAAGGACAAATTCCTCCTGGGATATGTCAACGTCTTCAATCGCGTGAGATAGGTATTCCTCGATGGTGTTAAATTTAGCCTCTGCCAACATTCGAATTTGGTCGTGTTTTTTAGTTTTGTGGGTGAGTCTACGGGAGGCGTACTTTAGAATCGCGTAAACGCCAAACGCACCGATAGCGATGCCTTCCATCACAAGACCGACGGGTCCGGTAACGACTCCCAAAATGACGGGAATGCCGACGGCTGCTGATGTGGCTCCAATTGCTTCCACGCCGTACTCCACGTATCCGAGTGCGGTTAAAAGTCGTTTGATCTTTTTGTAACTATTTTCTCTTGCGTCACGTTCTCTTTGGATTTGAGATTTAATCTCTTCGAGTCTGTATATTTTGGTTTCCGCTTGTTCAGCGGAGTTTAAAGTCAACTCCGGGTGTTTACTTAAATCCGGGTATAAGTTAGTCGTCATCTTTTATAATTATGCGTTTTAAAAAATATCTAGCTCGATTAATATTTTGCCGGTGTTATTCAAGAGCTCGCCTCTATCGTTTTTAACAGAAAAAGTCAATTCACTGATGTTCCTGTCGATTAACTTTTTAGGCGTTTCACAGTGATTACAGGTGCGAGACTCGGTAGCTATCACGTACAGCAAGTCTAAAGACAGCCCGTTATAAAAATTATCAAATGTATTTAATTGTTTGCAATGAATAAACGCGAGTTTCAATGGGTTCAAATCGTACTTGCCTTCGTAAATAACGTTGGGTAAAAGTTTTATTTTGGGTAAGTTTAATAGCTTGGACACTTCTTTATTTAGTCGCAACTTGAGATTGGGGTCCGTAATGGCCAAAGTCACCCGTTTAGATTCCGAGTGAACCTTAAAAGAAACGCCCGGTATCGAGTTTAACAAAAAGTGAAACCAGTCTATGCCGTAATAACCGGGGGATACCACGATGCTTCCTCTTTGACCCTGAGGTAATGGTTCAGATGAGCTTTTCGAATAAAGTCTGTCGTATATAGGCCCAGTTAGCCCAGTCAAAAACAGTCTTTTAGTTAATTCTCTTCTGGGTCTCCTGGGGGAGTTGGTGGTGGTGGTAGGTCAAGTCGGGGGATTCCCTTCGTAGGTTTCATCTAAAGCTTGTCTTTGCCCCTCGAGCAGTGAAGCTGATTTTACTTTTTTACCGTTGATATCAAAAGCTAAACGAGCTCGCGATTTCTTGGTTTAGCTGCTCAATTTCATCAGCAATGATTCTAATTTCTTCCGCTAACTCGCCTCTTTTATTTGCTCGGATCAATCTGTTTTTAGGTGTTTGTACTAATTCTGAATTGGGAGATGCGTCCGTTCTTTCCACTGAGGGTAACCGGGCGGTCTTTCGCCAAGTACCCCCGCTGGCCTACCGTCCAAGTTTGTATCCCACTCAATTTCAGTGGCGTTTGTTACGTTAAAATATCCAGCTTCAATATGAATATTCTTTACTCGGTTGACCTTGTCGCCTTTGGTGTTGTTGATGACATCTCTCAATTTAAACGTCTGCTCGCTCTCGGTTAAGTAAAACGTGTGAGTCTCCATTTTATTAAATATGTTTTGAAAATCTTGTTTGGCGAGGTTTAATTTATCGAGGGCGTTTTCCCAGTGCTTATCCGAAATTTGAAATAGATCTTTCACTTGAGATTCGGTTTCCCCGGTTGTCTCTTGATAACACACCGCGATTAAAGCCTTCAACGGTTTACCTCTAGAGATCTTACCGTTTAAAACCTGGTTTAACTTATATTCTATTTCACCCGCTTCGCCGTTTTTAAAACAAATGTTATACTTCTGCAACGTTTTTCTCGATTTTGGTGGCGGCGGTTTCCTCCAAACGTGATGCTTGTAGTATCGATCTTCCATGTCTGCGAGGGTGTATGAATTTAACGAATCAAACGCAAAAGTTAGACCGCAATGTTTACAAGCGTATCTTTCATCTATTTCAAGTATTTGGTGGTTACAAGCGGGTATCGGTTTACTTTGTTTTTGAGATCCCGCTATGTGTACTTCCTTTAGATTCAGCAAGTGACAAAGCTCCGCATCAGTCATCTTTTATTAATAGTTCATTTATTTAAGGTAAAAAAAAATAAACCCCAGTTATTCCGAGGAATAACCGAGGTTATATCGATTTTTCAAATTTAATCGACTTTTAATTCAAATCCGCTAAACGCTTGCAACGCCAACTTACTCGAAATTAGACCGTCGTTTCTAATTTTCAACATTGCCGCTGTCACTCTATACCTAACGCTGGCTCCGCAAGACAGTGAACCGTGGGTACCGTAGTATACGTCTTTTGCGCAAATAAATGATTGCACGTCGCATCTCTTATTGATAAATTTATCGATATTTGACGATTCGATGGATCTTTTTTGGTGATCAAATAGCAAAGCATAGGGATCTATTTTAACGTACATTTGGTTTTTAGCCGTATAAGGTGGTTTAACTACATATTCGATCTTGTTCAATTCATCGATATCGCAACTGGCTTTGTAGGCGTTTACGGTGTTAGACGGGAGATTAGACCCTTGAGACTCGATAAATTTATAAACGGCCAAATTTATGTGATCGAGTACGCTTGTCGTAGGTGATTGTATTTGATGGCAAATTTGACGGTCTTTGACGTTTTCAGGGGTTTTATCTGGAGTGCCGTATTTGTAAAGCGGGTTTATACCGTAACATGGTTCTATCGTCATAATCAACATGCGCTTATTTTGCCGTTGTGATGGTAAAAAATGGGTGAAGTGCATTGGCTGACTTGGGTCCCTTCTTTAACAACAGGTTTTAAACTAATTAATTTACTCAGGTCAAAGGGACCGTAGGTGACATTGGGGTCGCAGTTGTCGGCATTGAGACGCTCGTGGTCGTCAGAAGCGATATACACTTGGGTTGACATTTTTATTCAGGAAAGCCAAGAAGGAAAGTCCCTTTTTTTTCTTTTAAAAAGAGTGTTTGTGCGATCGGCGCACGTCACGGGTTGTTTAGAGGAAAAAGTGCGCCGGGGTCAAAAGGTCAAGGTCAGTGAAGTGGGAATCACCGGCGCGGATGGCGGGCGGCGGAAAGAAGGTGAAAGTGGGGGGAAAGGAAGTTAATCGTGCCTTTTTTAACCCCTCTGGCGACCTTTTTTCGAGTTGATAAAATAGTCGATGAGGTACCCAGGTAAAATTACAAAAAAATGAAAACACGTTTGGGGTTTTTTTTAGTGGAAAAAAGGGGTCTAATAGGTATAGGGTGAACGAAGGAGAAACGGGTTGAAAGGGGGAGGTGCTCCAGACCTGTCCAATGCCTACTACTTGTCACATGTCTTGCAAATCATGCAGGTTTGCTTATTCCGATCTTGGTGCAGGTGCTTTCTCGAAATCAACTGGAATATATCTGAGCATTAATCTTTACAAACAACCCTTAAAATGAACTTGCATGTCATATTTTCAATTCTTCATTGCCTAAATTAAAGATTATTTTGTCCCCGTTCTCATTTTGTTTGAATAGAAACTTCAATATTTATGAGCAAAATTGTCACTAAGTACCAGCGTTCATTTAGCACAGAGAGTTTTGAAATTTTGTTGTGCTTGACCTCATTCTTTTTGATTTAGTTATTGATTAATGTGTAAGGCAACAAGAAGTACCCTTTGTCAAAAAATAATAAGCGATCTCAGGTTTCACGATGTCTAAATCAAACCATTGAAATCTGTACAGTGTTTTCCCAGAATATTATTCCAGCAGCGGGACCTTCAAGAAAACATTCTTTTCTTTTAAATTTCAAGCTGTCGATCTTAGCATGTCGGTTGCTGAATCCGGTGTGTCGGTTCCATTACTCGACTGGTTGCTTGTCGCACTCGGTTGCTCACTTGTCGTTCTAGTTTCATCAGATGATGTAACTAGATGAGAAAGCATATCGATGTAGGCATAAATAAAAGTAAGCTATTCAATTTGAATCCAGGAAAAGGATGAGATTCTGTTAAATACAACATGACAACAACTTTAAGAAACGATCCCTTCTTTTCCTGCAGTGTTATCCGCTCACTGATATTTCCTCGCACGCGCGTTTCATTGAATTACATTTTTAATATGAACCCATATCAGGTCTAGATGGACAGCTGCTGCATTTTCAGTTCTTTTAATTCAACTATTCACGGTGCATTTCCACTGTTCTCGGTTGCAGTTGACCCAACGCCATCAAATTAATTTGGTCTTGGCCGTGGTGTTTATGTTTTTACGGGACTTGTAGTTTTAGAGTTAGAGTTCCTAGAGTTTGGAACGCGTTGGCCAATCACTAGGCGAAAAAATTTGTTCTGGTTGGCCAAGGCGTTGCAAATCCTTCGAGGCGCTCCACCCCCCCCCCTTTTCAATGTTGGGAGACAATCAGCATCATGCTGGCCTGTTTTTACCTTAACATTGAGGGCAGGGAATGGGATTTCTTGTCAACTTGGAAGAAACATTCGCAAAAATTGGCAAATAGTTGACGGATTACAGAGATCTGAGGAGTGAAACTTCCTAAAGCATCCATGAACAAACATTGGCTTATGACATGTCTTGCAAATCATGCAGGTTTGCATTTTCCAATCTTGGTGCAGGTGCTTTCTCGAGATCAACTGGAACTATATCTGAGCATTGATCTTTAAAAACAACCCTAAAAATGAACTTTCGAGTCATATTTTCAATTCCTTATTACCTAAATTAAAGATTATTTTGTCCCCGTTCTCATTTTGTTTAAATAGAAACTTCAATATTTATGAGCAAAATTGTCACTAAGTACCGGCGTTCATTTAGCACAGAGAGTTTTGAAATTTTGTTGTGCTTGACCTCCTTCTTTTTCATTTAGTTATTGATTAATGTGTAAGACAACAAGAAGTAACCCTTTGTCAAAAAATAATAAGCGATCTAAGGTTTCTCGATGTCAAAATCAAACCATTGAAATCTGTACAGTGTTTTCCCAAAATACTATTCCAGCAGCGGGACCTTCAAAATGTCTGGTTTTAGATACCAGAAAGCATTCTTTTCTTTTAAATTTCAACTCACCTGTCGATCTTAGCATGCCGGTTGCTGAATCCGGTGTGTCGGTTCCATTACTCGACTGGTTGCTTGTCGTACTCGGTTGCTTACTTGTCGTTCTAGTTTCATCAGATGATGTAACTAGATGAGAAAGCATATCGATGTAGAAATAAATAAAAGTAAGCTATTCAATTTGAATCCAGGAAAAGGATGAGATTCTGTTAAATACAACATGACAACAACGTTAAGAAACGATCCCTTCTTTTCCTGCAGTGTTATCCGCTCACTGATATTTCCTCGCACGCGCGTTTCATTGAATCACATTTTTAATGTGAACCCCTATCAGGTCTAGATGGACAGCTGCTGCATTTTCAGTTCTTTTAATTCAACTATTCACGGTGCATTTCCACTGTTCTCGGTTGCAGTTGACCCAACACCATCAAATTAATTTGGTCTTGGCCGTGGTGTTTATGTTTTTACGGGACTTGTAGTTTTAGAGTTAGAGTTCCTAGAGTTTGGAACGCGTTGGCCAATGACAATGCGAAAAATTTGTTGTGGTTGGCCAAGGCGTTGCAAACCCTTCAAGGCGCTCCACCCCCCCCCTTTTCAATGTTGGGAGACAATCAGCATCATGCTGGCCTGTTTTTACCTTAACATTGAGGGGAGGGAATGGGATTTCTTGTCAACTTGGAAGAAACATTCGCAAAAATTGGCAAATAGTTGACGGATTACAGAGATCTGAGGAGTGAAACTTCCTAAAGCATCCATGAACAAACATTGGCTTATGACATGTCTTGCAAATCATGCAGGTTTGCATTTTCCAATCTTGGTGCAGGTGCTTTCTCGAGATCAACTGGAACTATATCTGAGCATTGATCTTTAAAAACAACCCTAAAAATGAACTTTTGCGTCATATTTTCAATTCCTTATTACCTAAATTAAAGATTATTTTGTCCCCGTTCTCATTTTGTTTAAATAGAAACTTCAATATTTATGAGCAAAATTGTCACTAAGTACCGGCGTTCATTTAGTACAGAGAGTTTTGAAATTTTGTTGTGCTTGACCTCCTTCTTTTTCATTTAGTTATTGATTAATGTGTAAGACAACAAGAAGTAACCCTTTGTCAAAAAAATAATAAGCAATCTAAGGTTTCTCGATGTCAAAATCAAACCATTGAAATCTGTACAGTGTTTTCCCAAAATACTATTCCAGCAGCGGGACCTTCAAAATGTCTGGTTTTAGATACCAGAAAGCATTCTTTTCTTTTAAATTTCAACTCACCTGTCGATCTTAGCATGTCGGTTGCTGAATCCGGTGTGTCGGTTCCATTACTCGACTGGTTGCTTGTCGTACTCGGTTGCTCACTTGTCGTTCTAGTTTCATCAGATGATGTAACTAGATGAGAAAGCATATCGATGTAGGCATAAATAAAAGTAAGCTATTCAATTTGAATCCAGGAAAAGGATGAGATTCTGTTAAATACAACATGACAACAACGTTAAGAAACGATCCCTTCTTTTCCTGCAGTGTTATCCGCTCACTGATATTTCCTCGCACGCGCGTTTCATTGAATCACATTTTTAATATGAACCCATATCAGGTCTAGATGGACAGCTGCTGCATTTTCAGTTCTTTTAATTCAACTATTCACGGTGCATTTCCACTGTTCTTGGTTGCAGTTGACCCAACGCCATCAAATTAATTTGGTCTTGGCCGTGGTGTTTATGTTTTTACGGGACTTGTAGTTTTAGAGTTAGAGTTCCTAGAGTTTGGAACGCGTTGGCCAATCACAATGCGAAAAATTTGTTGTGGTTGGCCAAGGCGTTGCAAATCCTTCGAGGCGCTCCCCCCCCCTTTTCAATGTTGGGAGACAATCAGCATCATGCTGGCCTGTTTTTACCTTAACATTGAGGGCAGGGAATGGGATTTCTTGTCAACTTGGAAGAAACATTCGCAAAAATTGGCAAATAGTTGACGGATTACAGAGATCTGAGGAGTGAAACTTCCTAAAGCATCCATGAACAAACATTGGCTTATGACATGTCTTGCAAATCATGCAGGTTTGCATTTTCCAATCTTGGTGCAGGTGCTTTCTCGAGATCAACTGGAACTATATCTGAGCATTGATCTTTAAAAACAACCCTAAAAATGAACTTTTGCGTCATATTTTCAATTCCTTATTACCTAAATTAAAGATTATTTTGTCCCCGTTCTCATTTTGTTTAAATAGAAACTTCAATATTTATGAGCAAAATTGTCACTAAGTACCGGCGTTCATTTAGCACAGAGCGTTTTGAAATTTTGTTGTGCTTGACCTCCTTCTTTTTCATTTAGTTATTGATTAATGTGTAAGACAACAAGAAGTAACCCTTTGTCAAAAAAATAATAAGCAATCTAAGGTTTCTCGATGTCAAAATCAAACCATTGAAATCTGTACAGTGTTTTCCCAAAATACTATTCCAGCAGCGGGACCTTCAAAATGTCTGGTTTTAGATACCAGAAAGCATTCTTTTCTTTTAAATTTCAACTCACCTGTCGATCTTAGCATTTCGGTTGCTGAATCCGGTGTGTCGGTTCCATTACTCGACTGGTTGCTTGTCGTACTCGGTTGCTCACTTGTCGTTCTAGTTTCATCAGATGATGTAACTAGATGAGAAAGCATATCGATGTAGAAATAAATAAAAGTAAGCTATTCAATTTGAATCCAGGAAAAGGATGAGATTCTGTTAAATACAACATGACAACAACGTTAAGAAACGATCCCTTCTTTTCCTGCAGTGTTATCCGCTCACTGATATTTCCTCGCACGCGCGTTTCATTGAATCACATTTTTAATGTGAACCCCTATCAGGTCTAGATGGATAGCTGCTGCATTTTCAGTTCTTTTAATTCAACTATTCACGGTGCATTTCCACTGTTCTCGGTTGCAGTTGACCCAACGCCATCAAATTAATTTGGTCTTGGCCGTGGTGTTTATGTTTTTACGGGACTTGTAGTTTTAGAGTTAGAGTTCCTAGAGTTTGGAACGCGTTGGCCAATGACAATGCGAAAAATTTGTTGTGGTTGGCCAAGGCGTTGCAAACCCTTCAAGGCGCTCCACCCCCCCCCCCCTTTTCAATGTTGGGAGACAATCAGCATCATGCTGGCCTGTTTTTACCTTAACATTGAGGGGAGGGAATGGGATTTCTTGTCAACTGGAAGAAACATTAGCAAAAATTGGCAAATAGTTGACGGATTAAAGAGATCTGAGGAGTGAAACTTCCTAAAGCATCCATGAACAAACATTGGCTTATGACATGTTTTGGAAATCATGCAGGTTTGCATTTTCCAATCTTGGTGCAGGTGCTTTCTCGAGATCAACTGGAACTATATCTGAGCATTGATCTTTAAAAACAACCCTAAAAATGAACTTTCGCGTCATATTTTCAATTCCTTATTACCTAAATTAAAGATTATTTTGTCCCCGTTCTCATTTTGTTTAAATAGAAACTTCAATATTTATGAGCAAAATTGTCACTAAGTACCGGCGTTCATTTAGCACAGAGCGTTTTGAAATTTTGTTGTGCTTGACCTCCTTCTTTTTCATTTAGTTATTGATTAATGTGTAAGACAACAAGAAGTAACCCTTTGTCAAAAAAATAATAAGCAATCTAAGGTTTCTCGATGTCAAAATCAAACCATTGAAATCTGTACAGTGTTTTCCCAAAATACTATTCCAGCAGCGGGACCTTCAAAATGTCTGGTTTTAGATACCAGAAAGCATTCTTTTCTTTTAAATTTCAACTCACCTGTCGATCTTAGCATTTCGGTTGCTGAATCCGGTGTGTCGGTTCCATTACTCGACTGGTTGCTTGTCGTACTCGGTTGCTCACTTGTCGTTCTAGTTTCATCAGATGATGTAACTAGATGAGAAAGCATATCGATGTAGAAATAAATAAAAGTAAGCTATTCAATTTGAATCCAGGAAAAGGATGAGATTCTGTTAAATACAACATGACAACAACGTTAAGAAACGATCCCTTCTTTTCCTGCAGTGTTATCCGCTCACTGATATTTCCTCGCACGCGCGTTTCATTGAATCACATTTTTAATGTGAACCCCTATCAGGTCTAGATGGATAGCTGCTGCATTTTCAGTTCTTTTAATTCAACTATTCACGGTGCATTTCCACTGTTCTCGGTTGCAGTTGACCCAACGCCATCAAATTAATTTGGTCTTGGCCGTGGTGTTTATGTTTTTACGGGACTTGTAGTTTTAGAGTTAGAGTTCCTAGAGTTTGGAACGCGTTGGCCAATGACAATGCGAAAAATTTGTTGTGGTTGGCCAAGGCGTTGCAAACCCTTCAAGGCGCTCCACCCCCCCCCCTTTTCAATGTTGGGAGACAATCAGCATCATGCTGGCCTGTTTTTACCTTAACATTGAGGGGAGGGAATGGGATTTCTTGTCAACTGGAAGAAACATTAGCAAAAATTGGCAAATAGTTGACGGATTACAGAGATCTGAGGAGTGAAACTTCCTAAAGCATCCATGAACAAACATTGGCTTATGACATGTTTTGCAAATCATGCAGGTTTGCATTTTCCAATCTTGGTGCAGGTGCTTTCTCGAGATCAACTGGAACTATATCTGAGCATTGATCTTTAAAAACAACCCTAAACATGAACTTTCGCGTCATATTTTCAATTCCTTATTACCTAAATTAAAGATTATTTTGTCCCCGTTCTCATTTTGTTTAAATAGAAACTTCAATATTTATGAGCAAAATTGTCACTAAGTACCGGCGTTCATTTAGCACAGAGCGTTTTGAAATTTTGTTGTGCTTGACCTCCTTCTTTTTCATTTAGTTATTGATTAATGTGTAAGACAACAAGAAGTAACCCTTTGTCAAAAAAATAATAAGCAATCTAAGGTTTCTCGATGTCAAAATCAAACCATTGAAATCTGTACAGTGTTTTCCCAGAATACTATTCCAGCAGCGGGACCTTCAAAATGTCTGGTTTTAGATAGCAGAAAACATTCTTTTCTTTTAAATTTCAACTCACCTGTCGATCTTAGCATGTCGGTTGCTGAATCCGGTGTGTCGGTTCCATTACTCGACTGGTTGCTTGTCGTACTCGGTTGCTCACTTGTCGTTCTAGTTTCATCAGATGATGTAACTAGATGAGAAAGCATATCGATGTAGAAATAAATAAAAGTAAGCTATTCAATTTGAATCCAGAAAAAGGATGAGATTCTGTTAAATACAACATGACAACAACGTTAAGAAACGATCCCTTCTTTTCCTGCAGTGTTATCCGCTCACTGATATTTCCTCGCACGCGCGTTTCATTGAATCACATTTTTAATGTGAACCCCTATCAGGTCTAGATGGACAGCTGCTGCATTTTCAGTTCTTTTAATTCAACTATTCAAGGTGCATTTCCACTGTTCTCGGTTGCAGTTGACCCAACGCCATCAAATTAATTTGGTCTTGGCCGTGGTGTTTATGTTTTTACGGGACTTGTAGTTTTAGAGTTAGAGTTCCTAGAGTTTGGAACGCGTTGGCCAATGACAATGCGAAAAATTTGTTGTGGTTGGCCAAGGCGTTGCAAACCCTTCAAGGCGCTCCACCCCCCCCCCCTTTTCAATGTTGGGAGACAATCAGCATCATGCTGGCCTGTTTTTACCTTAACATTGAGGGGAGGGAATGGGATTTCTTGTCAACTGGAAGAAACATTAGCAAAAATTGGCAAATAGTTGACGGATTAAAGAGATCTGAGGAGTGAAACTTCCTAAAGCATCCATGAACAAACATTGGCTTATGACATGTTTTGCAAATCATGCAGGTTTGCATTTTCCAATCTTGGTGCAGGTGCTGTCTCGAGATCAACTGGAACTATATCTGAGCATTGATCTTTAAAAACAACCCTAAAAATGAACTTTCGCGTCATATTTTCAATTCCTTATTACCTAAATTAAAGATTATTTTGTCCCCGTTCTCATTTTGTTTAAATAGAAACTTCAATATTTATGAGCAAAATTGTCACTAAGAACCGGCGTTCATTTAGCACAGAGAGTTTTGAAATTTTGTTGTGCTTGACCTCCTTCTTTTTCATTTAGTTATTGATTAATGTGTAAGACAACAAGAAGTAACCCTTTGTCAAAAAATAATAAGCAATCTAAGGTTTCTCGATGTCAAAATCAAACCATTGAAATCTGTACAGTGTTTTCCCAGAATACTATTCCAGCAGCGGGACCTTCAAAATGTCTGGTTTTAGATAGCAGAAAACATTCTTTTCTTTTAAATTTCAACTCACCTGTCGATCTTAGCATGTCGGTTGCTGAATCCGGTGTGTCGGTTCCATTACTCGACTGGTTGCTTGTCGCACTCGGTTGCTCACTTGTCGTTCTAGTTTCATCAGATGATGTAACTAGATGAGAAAGCATATCGATGTAGAAATAAATAAAAGTAAGCTATTCAATTTGAATCCAGGAAAAGGATGAGATTCTGTTAAATACAACATGACAAAAACGTTAAGAAACGATCCCTTCTTTTCCTGCAGTGTTATCCGCTCACTGATATTTCCTCGCACGCGCGTTTCATTGAATCACATTTTTAATATGAACCCCTATCAGGTCTAGATGGACAGCTGCTGCATTTTCAGTTCTTTTAATTCAACTATTCACGGTGCATTTCCACTGTTCTCGGTTGCAGTTGTCCCAACACCATCAAATTAATTTGGTCTTGGCCGTGGTGTTTATGTTTTTACGGGACTTGTAGTTTTAGAGTTAGAGTTCCTAGAGTTTGGAACGCGTTGGCCAATCACTAGGCGAAAAATTTGTTGTGCTTGGCCAAGGCGTTGCAAATCCTTCGAGGCGCTCCACCCCCCCCCCCCCTTTTCAATGTTGGGAGACAATCAGCATCATGCTGGCCTGTTTTTACCTTAACATTGAGGGGAGGGAATGGGATTTCTTGTCAACTTGGAAGAAACATTAGCAAAAATTGGCAAATAGTTGACGGATTAAAGAGATCTGAGGAGTGAAACTTCCTAAAGCATCCATGAACAAACATTGGCTTATGACATGTCTTGCAAATCATGCAGGTTTGCATTTTCCAATCTTGGTGCAGGTGCTTTCTCGAGATCAACTGGAACTATATCTGAGCATTGATCTTTAAAAACAACCCTAAAAATGAACTTTCGCGTCATATTTTCAATTCCTTATTACCTAAATGAAAGATTATTTTGTCCCCGTTCTCATTTTGTTTAAATAGAAACTTCAATATTTATGAGCAAAATTGTCACTAAGTACCGGCGTTCATTTAGCACAGAGAGTTTTGAAATTTTGTTGTGCTTGACCTCCTTCTTTTTCATTTAGTTATTGATTAATGTGTAAGACAACAAGAAGTAACCCTTTGTCAAAAAAATAATAAGCAATCTAAGGTTTCTCGATGTCAAAATCAAACCATTGAAATCTGTACAGTGTTTTCCCAGAATACTATTCCAGCAGCGGGACCTTCAAAATGTCTGGTTTTAGATAGCAGAAAACATTCTTTTCTTTTAAATTTCAACTCACCTGTCGATCTTAGCATGCCGGTTGCTGAATCCGGTGTGTCGGTTCCATTACTCGACTGGTTGCTTGTCGTACTCGGTTGCTCACTTGTCGTTCTAGTTTCATCAGATGATGTAACTAGATGAGAAAGCATATCGATGTAGAAATAAATAAAAGTAAGCTATTCAATTTGAATCCAGGAAAAGGATCAGATTCTGTTAAATACAACATGACAACAACGTTAAGAAACGATCCCTTCTTTTCCTGCAGTGTTATCCGCTCACTGATATTTCCTCGCACGCGCGTTTCATTGAATCACATTTTTAATGTGAACCCCTATCAGGTCTAGATGGACAGCTGCTGCATTTTCAGTTCTTTTAATTCAACTATTCAAGGTGCATTTCCACTGTTCTCGGTTGCAGTTGACCCAACGCCATCAAATTAATTTGGTCTTGGCCGTGGTGTTTATGTTTTTACGGGACTTGTAGTTTTAGAGTTAGAGTTCCTAGAGTTTGGAACGCGTTGGCCAATGACAATGCGAAAAATTTGTTGTGGTTGGCCAAGGCGTTGCAAATCCTTCGAGGCGCTCCACCCCCCCCCCCTTTTCAATGTTGGGAGACAATCAGCATCATGCTGGCCTGTTTTTACCTTAACATTGAGGGGAGGGAATGGGATTTCTTGTCAACTTGGAAGAAACATTAGCAAAAATTGGCAAATAGTTGACGGATTAAAGAGATCTGAGGAGTGAAACTTCCTAAAGCATCCATGAACAAACATTGGCTTATGACATGTCTTGCAAATCATGCAGGTTTGCATTTTCCAATCTTGGTGCAGGTGCTTTCTCGAGATCAACTGGAACTATATCTGAGCATTGATCTTTAAAAACAACCCTAAAAATGAACTTTCGCGTCATATTTTCAATTCCTTATTACCTAAATGAAAGATTATTTTGTCCCCGTTCTCATTTTGTTTAAATAGAAACTTCAATATTTATGAGCAAAATTGTCACTAAGTACCGGCGTTCATTTAGCACAGAGAGTTTTGAAATTTTGTTGTGCTTGACCTCCTTCTTTTTCATTTAGTTATTGATTAATGTGTAAGACAACAAGAAGTAACCCTTTGTCAAAAAAATAATAAGCAATCTAAGGTTTCTCGATGTCAAAATCAAACCATTGAAATCTGTACAGTGTTTTCCCAGAATACTATTCCAGCAGCGGGACCTTCAAAATGTCTGGTTTTAGATAGCAGAAAACATTCTTTTCTTTTAAATTTCAACTCACCTGTCGATCTTAGCATGCCGGTTGCTGAATCCGGTGTGTCGGTTCCATTACTCGACTGGTTGCTTGTCGTACTCGGTTGCTCACTTGTCGTTCTAGTTTCATCAGATGATGTAACTAGATGAGAAAGCATATCGATGTAGAAATAAATAAAAGTAAGCTATTTAATTTGAATCCAGGAAAAGGATGAGATTCTGTTAAATACAACATGACAACAACGTTAAGAAACGATCCCTTCTTTTCCTGCAGTGTTATCCGCTCACTGATATTTCCTCGCACGCGCGTTTCATTGAATCACATTTTTAATGTGAACCCCTATCAGGTCTAGATGGACAGCTGCTGCATTTTCAGTTCTTTTAATTCAACTATTCACGGTGCATTTCCACTGTTCTCGGTTGCAGTTGACCCAACGCCATCAAATTGATTTGGTCTTGGCCGTGGTGTTTATGTTTTTACGGGACTTGTAGTTTTAGAGTTAGAGTTCCTAGAGTTTGGAACGCGTTGGCCAATGACAATGCGAAAAATTTGTTGTGGTTGGCCAAGGCGTTGCAAATCCTTCGAGGCGCTCCACCCCCCCCCTTTTCAATGTTGGGAGACAATCAGCATCATGCTGGCCTGTTTTTACCTTAACATTGAGGGGAGGGAATGGGATTTCTTGTCAACTGGAAGAAACATTAGCAAAAATTGGCAAATAGTTGACGGATTACAGAGATCTGAGGAGTGAAACTTCCTAAAGCATCCATGAACAAACATTGGCTTATGACATGTCTTGCAAATCATGCAGGTTTGCATTTTCCAATCTTGGTGCAGGTGCTTTCTCGAGATCAACTGGAACTATATCTGAGCATTTTCCTGTAGTGTTATCCGCTCATTGATATTTTCTCGCACGCACGTTTCATTGAATCACATTTTTAATACGAACCCATATCAGGTCTAGATGGACAGCTGCTGCATTTTCACCTTCACTCGGCAAAAAATATGCATGGGCGTCACGAGAATTTTTTTTTGGCTGGACGTAGGTCGAAAACCATCTAGTTAAAACAATAACATTCAGCTGCAGGAAGGGGGTCGATTTCTTTTTTTTTTCAAGCAACTAATTATCTTATATTTCATTTCTAGTTGTTATTCTTTAGCTGTTTTCTTTTTTCTTTTTTCCCAACTTCACGTTGCAGCAAGATCGTATAACTCGCTGCGGCCCTTTTTGCAAGTGGCCCTTATACGCTTCCTTACACCACCTTCAAAAAGGCTTTATTCATTACTATTGGCTGATGACTGCTGGTAAAACAGGGGTTATATGCTCGTGCAATACATTCAATACATTTTCAGAATTTTGGTTTTTCCGAGTGATCATAAATATACTGTACAACTCTGTCACGGGCCCCTTTGGATAAAAATTGTGAAAGCTCTCACAATATGACATGGGACTCCGACTCAGTGTGAATCAGTATTTACTTGATAACAGTGCTTGTATGTTGCCTTTTCAAGGACTATGCTTTCTTCTGCTTTAGAGTATAGGTTTAAAATCTGAGCCAGGAAGGGAAATGTGGTAGATTCAATGATGAATCTGGACATGGGCGTAAATCCAAGGGATGGGTATATATTCCCCCACGGTTTGATGTGGGGGTGGCTATTGAATCATCCCCAACTGAAGATTTTTTAGACTTCCAAGGAAAAAATGCATTCAATGTCATTGATAAAGGAAAAACAATTTTGAAATACACGTTATAGATGAACATCAATATATCATTAACATTGAAATTTATACACGTATAGAGTCGTATGATGTCAATTCCCCTCCTCGTTTTTCAAATTTTCATGGCCGGGCAAGTTATCCCTCTCACCCTTCCTCAACCCCCCTCCCCATTTCTGGATTTACGCCACTTAATATGGAGTTCCTTGGCAGAAGAATATAGGGGTAGATGGAATGATTCAGTACTTACCGTCATCTAAGACCATGCAGTCACTAGTACCATTCAGTGAGTATCGAGGCGTGTCTGCATCGTCATCCATGTACACACTTCCTTGGATTGCGCTAAAGTTTCCCGGATGCTCTCGTCTGTTAGCAAGGTTCAACTCGCACGTCTTGTTGCAGTCATTGAAGTTAATTGATTTGCATCGTTCATCTAAGCTGCAGATCTGTCTGCAAATGACATTAGAACGAACAGGTCTACGTGCATAGGTAAACCCACGCAGAGAGCGATTTTCCGCGACGTAAAGGGTTTTTCGGTGTGGATTACATTGGTACCCAAAGGCTAAAATAACCATCCCCATATACACAGTGTCAGCCTCAAAACTACAAATCCAGTGTCTGGTTTCGCCATTTTGAAATTTCCCGAAACGTTCTGTTCCGTATTCTAAAATGTAAGCTCAGGCAACAGAAGAGAAGGTTGTTTCTAACACAAACAAGGTGTTGACGATTCCAGGCAATTGCTGAACTGTTATGTGGAAGATCATGGTGAAATGGTAATGTGTAGCTCCGCCCATAATGATGTCAGATTCCATCACGACCAGGGATTGGTCACGACTTTTCACAGCTCCTCGTAACAGTTAAAATTCCGGAAAACTAAAGGCATCTACTTCATGACCTTTGACAACTAAACCGTGGTGTGTTAAAAGGACCATTAAAAGATGTCTTCCTGTTAGATTGACAGTGTGTGGCTATTTCAAAAACCAATAAATTTGTAGCATCTTTTAAGTTTCTGTTTCAAATCAGTTATACTTGTATTTTGTTTGCCCTCTCAATACACTTGTATTTCAAATTTTTCGTGAATGTGTTTACATCCTGTTTTGAGATTTATTTCCTTTCTATTGGTTCAAAGCATTTTGTTCACATTGATATTCTAATTTCCTTTAATTTGTCCTGTCTCTGCAGTGCGTGTTAAAAATGAGCAGTTGGGCACACAAGGACTCTGTAGCCTTTTAATGCTATGGTGAGCAGAAGGCGCGGTGGAGGCGGTGAAAAATTGAACACTGCCTGGCAAATAATGGCCGTTGTCGAATTGCCTTCGCAGCCATTAATAATGCATTGCACTGCTTGGCTGTGCTGGCTTTAAAAATTTATCTATTGTGCTTTTATACATTAATACTGCAAGAGGGTTTTAACAAATGAAAAGAGAATTTTGTACTGTAAAAAAAATTACAAAGCCCTTAAAAGGTCCTCCATATTGAGCCCCACCCTGTTGAAGTGAAGGTTTCAGCAGCTCGAGACCACGGCAACACGGAGGATTCCATTCTTCACTTTGGTATGATTCTACCTCTGACATAAACTCTCTGTCCGTTTTTACGAAGAGACGTACACGTAGATTTCGAAGAAATATAGTTCCGGCATTGTCACAACTCTCCCACGATTCAAGTAATAAATTTTGGGAATTAGTTATTCCTCCTGCAACTTCGTGGACACTTCAATAATTTATGTTCAAAGTCTTTCTCAAGCTACCGTGTTTACGTAATATGTAATATGTACAATTTCTTCTTGAATAATCACAGATAGTGTTTAATATTTACAAGATTAGGCCTATATATATTATTTACACAATGACCAACGTTAATTTAGAATAAATTATTTCGAAGTGGTTAAGTTTCACTGGCTGATTTAATTAAGAAACCAAATTGGTCTTTAGACCTGTTATAATCTATTTATTATATTATTATATTCAAATCGGACCGAGTCACTAATATAGTTATTCAATCGTTCAAATCATATCTCAACCCGAAGTAATATTCGTACCCTGGAAACGTATAAAATAATAATATAAAGGTCTCTTATTGGAATGTATAAGAAGCAAAGAAAGCAATCCTAATCTACGAGAAATTTATGAATGAATAAACCATAGTAATTAGTAAATGGATATACGGTAAATAATTCTAATCTAGCCGGCAAAATAAAATACAAATGGGTCCATCGTTGTCGTTGCTAAAGGCAGTTTCCGTTTAGTTTTGAGTGCTTGTGGTGAGGGCCTCCCTCTTGACTGTTCAGATGTCCCTATAACGCTACCTCCAGATAAGTAGGCTGGAATCAGGGCACTGTTTCTCTTCACGGGCCTGTCTGCCTTGCAAAATGGACAGTGCTTCCACAAGGCCTTGAAAGGTATGGACAACTCGGCCCAGCACGGCCTCTATCTAAGCAAAGTTCCCATCTGTAATTTTTGCAGCAAACAATAAGGATATATACACCCTATAAATAGCCACTTCTTCAAGGGGTTTGATCTCCTGCATTCGTTACAAGATGTCATAAATATTACATAGTAATTAATCAAGGCTGATCATAGCTTACCAAAATCAAACAAGTAGTTTTCACTGTCCAAGTATCATTATGATGCTTCATTAAGACGAGTGAGGATCTTCAGATAATAATAAAATTGCCATTCCGTGTTCAAAGTGACACAAACTGTACAAGAAAGTAATAACAGTAAGCTCAAACTTACGGTCTGCTGGCAGAGATATCGGTTATTGCTCCTGGAGCCCGCCACCGGCCCAAAACCTGGTCATCGGCGTTTTTAATCAATATCTGCAAGCTTGCGAAACCACAGTTTGCAAAGCTTCCGATCGCGATCGACGTTAGAGTGGCGTATATTTTTAATTTTAAAATCCGCGGGGTTTGATCACATGACTTCACGGTTCAGAAGACAATCCTTAGAACGATCAAATGATATAAAAGACCAGACCATGGCAATATAAATATTCATCAAGAATCATGTATTATGTATTAGTTTTTACCGTACACATTCTATCTGGGTATACAACGAACACGCACAATACACACACATGCAGCAGTCTACAAACACGGGACCCAAAAGTTACTTATTGAAGCATTGCAGGATTTGTTGCTCGGAAAAACGCTGACAGGCATACAAGAGCTGTTTCCCTTTTACATAAACTTCATAAACTATTACTTTTCAATAAAGTTTATGCAGAAAGGAAACCTTGATATAACTATATACTTGAAACCTCAAATTATAGGGGACGGAGTGGTTGATTAGCAAAAATTATTCCGAAAAATGCGCTTGCCTTGGTTAAACCGATTATCTGTATGGATTCCTATATTTATGCCTTTCTGTTCAATGTGTTCTTCAAAAAGAGAGGGGGTAAATACTCATTTACGTACGCAGATCTGTAAATGTAACACAGATATGCGTATTGTGTGAGATCAAATTTTCAGTCCACCTACATCAAGGCCTTGCTAGTTAGAAATGGTTTAGTGCATGTGATGTCTCACAGAGTCTCTGTGAGTCTCTGCTCAAAAATTAATAATAAAGGGATTATCAAACCAGTGTCAATACAATGCCCATATAAAGACTTAATAAAAATAAAAAACACATATGCAAGGAAGGGTTAATGAGAAAGCAGTGAATGAAATTGACATCGAAAATAAATATCGTTTCTGACATGACGAATTGTCAATGATAAAACGGTTGGGGGAAGGGTGCAACTGAATCTTTCATCAATTTTATTGACTGGTTCAGAACCACAAGTTCCCACAAAAGACGTGCTACGCAGTGTAACCGAAAACCACTTGCCTAGTGTATTCCACGATGCAAATCTTCACAACTTATTTGAAAAATCACTAAGTCTGTAAAAATCTCATCAAGCAGGCGTACAGGGAAACAACGAAAGCCCATTTGCTATCGCTTTTTAATATTTTCAATTGCATTTTTTTCCATTTTCGGAAGCAGTTATTTCTACTTACGGGAACTTGACAAAACAACGTTTTTATCACACGCCTTAGTTTATGGATAACAGCAATGACAGATATGATAGCAATTAATACTGCAAAGAGTTTATCAAAGCCGTTTATAAATGACACAGAGCGGATGCCCTCCAAATGAAAAAAGATGCTCTTGAAAATAAAAAGAAATAACTGCCCTGGAAAAAGGAATAAACTGTTTTGGAAAATAAGAATAGCAGTAACACTGACAGTTACTCAACTATATTGCATGTCACATGGAATTCATGAAACAGGGCTATGGATTTTGCTGCTTAGCCTTTCCACCTAGGTTCTGAAAATTTAATCCAACAATACAGATACCTGAATTCGTAAATTAAAAGTGCATTCTAAACTGAAATAGCGATGTGACTAACTGGTGTTTATATTAAACTGACTAGGCGCTGATGTGCTCATTATAATTTATAGATTACAAAGAAATTGACTGGAATGAGATTTAAAGTTGTTACCAGCGGAACAAGTAAATCATTATGGAAATGGACCTTTTTAAAACTAAATAATTTAGGATTAAAATTTTACTTCGCACAAACAACTTTGAATTACATGTGGCACTGGTTGTGCCGAACCTTGAGAAGTCAGAAATTTAACATTGAGAAAACTTTTGCCAGCTGTAGCAGACAGCGGCTGAAATTACGAGGCTCTGTACTCGATCGGTTACCATGGTGCCAACACAATTAAATAATGGTAGAAAGAGCAAAGTACCATGACTGACGTCTCCTCAAAAAATCAATTAACAATTAGTGAGAGGATGAGAGACACAAGTTAACGGCAGTGTTTCGCGCTTCATATTCGCTGCGTTTCACTGCATCCATTTATAATTCATTTTATGTGTGACACATGACTCGAAAGGGTCATATTCACGACAAGGTTTTAGTTGAAACAATCGGACTGACAATAAAATAGTAGTTCCATCAAGATTGTGACAAACTTGGAGGTATTGTAGTACACCGTCCAGAATACTGAGAGAAATACAACCGTTTGACCTGGTAGTGGCATTAGAAATCTTCTGATATGCCCCTCTAAGGATTTATCAATCGTTTATGCAGGCCCCCTAATTCAGTTGTACTGCCTCTATGCTGTGATGTTTTCTCTGCTAAAATCCCTTAAATTCTAAAACCGTAATTAAAATGATTTCACACAGGGAACTGCGACGTCCGTTGCCTTGAAATTTACACCACGTATTTACTGAAAACATTCAAGGAGCATTTGTTAAAAAATAACCTTTCTTTTTTTTCCCCTTAAAAGTCATGTACATGCACATATACTTTAGAGTGCTTGTTCTTGTTATGAGAAGTGTGAATTAACAACTATATTATTAAAAAGACCAGTGTCAACATGAAAATAAAAATCACCTGACATAAATGTTATACTTTGCAAATTGTTTTCTGTTTAAGCTTGTAAGAAACAAGTAGCACCTAAAATTTTGGGGCAAAATTCATCTCAGAAGATAAAATCTCCTCTCACTCTAATCTACCTTTGTTCTTGGCAAGTGACAATGTATGAGTTGTTACATGTAAGATTGTCAGAACGCTATGTCCATCGCAACTGTATGCACTTGATGCTTACGTACCGCCACTGCCTCACTGACACACAAATGGACTGGCACCTCACGGTTTGTGGCGTTTTCAATTTGTAGGCCTATCTCTACGTAAGGAGGACGTAACACCACTTTGTTGTCTGGTTCACAGATGTGGGCTTGGGTCCGAATCAATTGGCTACTGCCGGGAATTACACCGAGTATTTGGCAGCATGCACGGCCAGTTCCCATAAAATCATGCGCAATATCAAGCCGCAGCCAACTAATTTGGACACGGCCTTCCTGTAAACATACACGAATGAAGTGCCCGACTGAAGTGTATATAAGGAGACCTTTACCATACATATTACTCAACTCCACCCATCAAAAAAACGCTAAAATTACGCGGTTGCAGAACTCCTGCCGATCAAGTAAGTTTGGCGGCTTTTGGAAATCGTTTTATGCAAAATAAAAAAGTCTTTCTTTTGCCGATGCACAGGTCTACGGCGACGGGCGCGGAGACCGGAACCGAAGACTTTTTGGGAGACTAACCTGGGCTCTTCGCACGTCGAGAAAACTTTTGCCAGTTGTAACAGACAGCTGCTGAAATGGCTTATGGTTTACTTAAAAACATGACATCTTGCAGCTAAAAACTGCATTGCATGTCATTTACAACCAAAAGTAATTTACTAAAAAATAAAAAAATACAAAGTAAAAAGGGGATAAAGGGGGAGGCTTAACATTCACACCATTATAAAATAAGAGCAACAAAAATAATGAACAAAAATCCAAGAGAATTAAACACTTCTGAGGACACATATGGAAGAGCGGAATGTTGTTTATTGGGGTGTGAACATGCACTTCATTGGCTATAATTTGTGAAAAGACATTAACCGTTAAGCATGTATCCTTGTATCGTACCCATTTATCACTTTTGATTGAGCAAAGCTGTTAAATAAGGCAAAGGACTACCTTTGAACCGTTGAGTCTTGCATTTAAATTTTCCAAAGATATTTTGCTTACGCAAGGTCATTGAAGAGCCATATTCGGGGACCGGGTACCAACATGAGAATTCAGAAGACCAGCTAGATTTTTGGCAAATTCCCTGCAAATAAGCACTCTGCGATGTTCAAGAGTGTCACGTTGCAGAGTAGCCAGAGCCTCGTCATTTATAATCGTCGGTTTATAATCAGGGGAGAGGATGTAATGGCAAACTCTTTTCTGAATTTTCTCAATCTGTGACACCTGCCACCGGGTAAGGCCTCCATTCCATAAGCCAGCTACATACTCAACAACAGGACGAATGTACCCCTTATTAACAGTTAATAATTCTTGAGCACTAAATCCCGCTTCTTTGAGTTTTCTCAGCATAAATAATTTCCGGCTAGATTTGGTTGTTATGGAGTCCACTTGACAATTCCATTTCACTTTTTTTCAAGATGTATTTTTGTGTTGGGGAGATGTTAATTTATATAACGGGTTTGGCCTTACCCAGCGTATCTAACAAACACTGTATGCTCAGTGCTTGTCCGAGAGCTTGCGGATAAAGGTACAAGCTTACTCGGGTGGGACTCGAACCCACGACCTCCTGCTTACTAGTGCAGACGTCTTAACCACTCGACGTCTGCACTGTTTATTAATATATACGTTGAGTGAGGGCAAAACCCGTTATATAAATTCCATTTCAGATCATCTTGTATGATAACTCCAAGAAGTTTTACCTTTCCAACCACAGCCAACGTTTGGCTAGAGATGCGTAGATACAGTACATGTCTCTTGGCAAAGTAGATCTTCATGGCCTTCATTTTGAAGGGTTTCGTTTGAGTTTATTGTTCTCGTGAAAAGAATCTAGACTATTCTTGATCTGACTTATTTAATTTAATTTAATTATTTATTTATTCTGATAGCCAACATCGGACATCTGCCACTTACAAGTATCATGGAAAACAAAACAAACAACTACTAATAAAAACTGACTTACGGATAAAACAGGGACAAATCCAAATTACTTGTAAATAAATGCATTTATTATAGGTTGGCAATCAGGTTAAGTGTTCCGAGTGGCCAATTCAATTGACAATCAATTGACATTTGCTGAAAGGATGAGGCAGACAGATAATGACAGTATTTTTCTCTTTATATTCCCTGCGCGTGACTGCATATATTTATAATTCATTTTCACGGCGTTCATTTATAATTCATTTTCTACGACTCACATGATAGTTGTAATAGTCAATTAATGGAATTGACAGAAATTTCGACTTTATCAAGGTTTTAGGGTTACGTGAGACGAACGTAGGTCTGATGATCTGAGTCCAAGGTCTCGATAGTTCGCATGTGCGAACCTCAATTTGTCATGTTCAAACAAAGCTGTAGTTATAGCACTTGGACTAAGATAGTTACGACAAGATTGTGCCAAGCGTTGAAGATGCTGGAGCAGACTATCTGGAAAATCAAGACAAATAAAACCATGGGACCTGAAAGTGGCACAGAAGAGCTTCTGAAGCGCCCCAGCGGAGGGGAGGGACCTGTCAGCCTTTGTGGAGGCTGTTTCAGTGGTCCCTGTTAGTTGATATTTTCTGCAAATTGCTTAAATCACTTTAAGCTTAACACCGCCATTAAAAATGATTTCAGACTGGGAACTTAATGTCTGTTGCCCCGAAATTGATACCTGGTATGTACTAAAGACCATAAATTTGACTCTTGAATTGTGTGTCAATGACATTGGGTCAAGTGTCCAACAGCTCGACGCCTTCTATGTTTTTGTTGACACACTGGTGTGAAGCAATTGGTTGGCAGAGATAATATTCTGAGGCAAATTATTATGGAGACTTCTTTTTCTGCTGCAGGAAACGTACAAGTGATAAATGCACATGCAGTCAGGGAATGATTGACTGATAATAAATACTCAGTAGAAAATAATCTCCTAGGCTTTGCCTGCCAAGACCAAAGCTTTATAGCTGACCCATTTGAATTTGACTTTTTGCCCTAATCTTAATGTTGAAGATGCCGTTCTTAGAATGTTAAATACGCCGAGACACGACGAGACATTTAGCCAAGTCCTTAGCCAAATATCGTATTGAACATTTTTTGTCTGCTTTTAACTTCACTCAGCTTTTGTGCTTCGTTACAAGACAAAGCAGATAGTGTACAGCCAATTATATGATCACAAATATTATATGTCTTGAGCCATCGTAACCTCCCCTTCAATGAATAAGGTAGCCATTTTGTTTTAATGAAAACGTGGATGGTCATTTATGCGAACTCTTAAAGCGCAACCCCAACCGTGGAAGAAAATCAGAAATCTGACCGTAGTATGTTTACTTGGATCCCATTGTAGACATCTATGCCTCACAAACCCGGATTCAGCAATATTTTTGGTAAAAAAAATCACTTTTGAGACTTGTTTCTGCCGAGCGCCACGTCTAGCTTTTGAGAAAGAAGCGTGCCGTCATCGCTTCGTGCATATCTCATGAATACGGCTTTTCCAGACTTTTGCGTAAAAGGGTTCTGCGGCTGGTGCATGTACGCACTGAGCTGGCGTGGTCACGTCAATGCGCATACTGTAATTACACGTTATACTATTTGCATGTGTAGTTAGAGTTACATGTACATGTATATGCCCAAAGTCCGAGACGCAGAATTAGTCCATATTTTAATCGCACTATGACTATTTATTCAGAAGTCACAGTGCCACTTTACATATATAACTTATTACTTAGATACCACGTGAGTATATTAAACTGTATAGTATATTAATCGTATTCCGATTTTTTTCACCGCTGTTGGGGTTGCTCTTTAAAATTTGGCCATGTGTCGAAACAAAATAAAATGTCTTACATGCTTACACATTCACCAGAAAAATTCTGACGTGAAATTGTCAAAAGCTCATATTACAAAACCTGGTCCTGATTACGCCTAATGCAGCATAATAATACTACTTTTTACTAAAAGCCTCAAGCTTATCTTATTCTGTAAACAGGAACTCCCGGACCATTCACAAACTTCTCATACCAAAGTAATTGAATCACCTCCCAAAACCATTCCACATAAAAAAGAATAATTTGTAATGGTGCAATATGTTTCCTTACGTAGTCAGAAGCTGCAGTTCCCCTGGCACTGCTAACGGGGTCAAACAGTGGCTCAGTTGAGTTGGGGCTCATTTTGGTCATCGGGTCAGTACAAAATCCACAGTTTCTCGCCATCTACAGTGTGAACAATCGTCTTTCGTGGTGTATGTCCAAGGGTTGTGTTAGATGTATCTTCTTTGCAGTTGTCAAAAACAACCGAATGTCTTGATGAAATAGTTTTGTGGTCTCCACCCCATCAAATTAATTTGACCAGAAGAACTGATTTCAGCAGTTGCATATGATTCTTTTTCATATAAAACAAATGCATACGGGACAGAGAGAGTTATAAATTAATTTTGTAATGGCTCCTACAAGAAGTAGGCACAGTGCATAATTTAAGTTCTATGTGATGTTTGGTGAATTTGGTGAAGTTGGGAACAATATGCAGCCCCATCTCTTACAGGACATTATGGCTCTACATTTCAAATGTTCTCATTTAACGCCAGACTGTATAGGAGTTTGATTAATGAGTGGTACTCTATTTTCCCTCTTGGCATAATGAGTATTCCTTTTTTTACGAGCTGTCATCCAATCCCCAAAAGCACTAGTGTGACTTGAAACCATATCTATAAAACGGCTCATGTTTTTCTCCATACATGGTGGATTTGGAAAATTTAATGAGTTTGTGAAAAATTGTCATAATCGGCCCTTGTCAAGGTTGGCATATAAATACCACCCTCTGTTTTTAAATGGAATGTTTTATGAACATTAGTCTGATGTGTCACATAATGTGCTGCCTTGTTGGTGACCGAGGTGACTGCGTTGTTGCTGATGCTACATGATTGCAGGCTGCAATGTGCAATGGAATTGTGTTGTATCTTGAAATGTGAAAGGTCAGCGAAACACTCTGTTGGTTTTATGTATTTTTCTGGCATCTAAGCCCGGTTGGTCCACTCGTTGGCCGTGCGCTTGCCATCCAAGCTGTCATGTTTGAAAAAGTAAATTTCAACTGTGAGACACAAACCAATACATTGTTGATCAAGCTTTCCACAAATTTAAGGAAAACGCCTCTCCAGCGTTGACCGGGAGATATATATGGTCCATTTCCTAAAATGTATTGAAGTTCTGATCTGCGAAAGCGCTGCAAATGAAGCGACGTACAATCACGAAGCAGCTTGGCTATTAAATTACATGTACAATGTTTTTCCCTCGTTTAGATCGTAATGGTACAACCAGACGTGATAGTGCAAGTACCCTGCAATTGCTGGTTGTTGAAATAAAAGAATTGTACAACTTCAAATGAACTTGCACGTGCATAGGGTTTTTTCTGGAAACAAACATAAAAAAGTTACGAAATTTAAAAACAAAACGGTGCTCCAATTTTCCCTTTTTTCTGATTCTGATGCCATCTCAACTTTCAGAGCATTGTAACTACTAGTACATGTAATAGTATTGCGGTAACCCTAACAATAATTGGTTGTTTTACTTTGGAACGTGGTACGGGGAATTCGACTTTTCGACCAGGATGCGGTAGTTGTTCTCAAGAAGATCTAGTTTTCCATTTGGAGCCTTTTTAAATTTTATTTTAGCAATATTGTAATATCATTACGGGAAGATAACCTCAATCGCGCGTTGACTTTCACAAAAAAAACCTACTCGACGTCCTGATTTTTATCATAACCGCAATTTTCCTTTTCTGTTTGATTCATTGCTGGCTAGGAAACTCATGGCAATAAGCAAACAAGAAAGCTCAGGGACGTTATAAAAGCGCAGAGTTTTGGTTTTCTTGTTCAAATAGAAAAACCGAAAGATGTTCTCCTTGACGGACAACACAGCAACAACGCCCTCAGTAGTTCATAAGCTAGGATAAAAACCGAAAGATGTTGTCCTTGACGGACAACACAGCAACAACGCCCTCAGTAGTCCGTAAGCTAGGATAATTTTAACTCTAAAAGAACCCCTCCCCTCGACATTTTTCCGCAATACACTTTTGTTTCAGGTACTGGGCCTTTAGCAGTTTTTAAAGTAACAAAAATCGAACATACTATTTTCGGGCAGCGTGCATTGCTCCGAGACGGGTCAGCCAAACATGTACGCGAAACTTTTTCACGCATCGCTGCTCAATGCACGTACTACTAGCACATATATATCCATGAACTTCAAATGACCGTAACAATAAAACTGCATGTCTGATTGAATCAAACTTACATAATTGTAATGATAAGGATGCTCTGGCGGACACTTGTATTATTTTTTTCAAACAACACAGCAGTAAAGGAAGTTTTTTGGCCCCCTAATATTCAGATGTCAAGTGACCTGAGACCTCGTGATGAATTAGATTGCCAGCCATGTTAGCGCCCTCTGGTTGGTACATATAGGTCCAAAAATGACACAAGGTCGAGGAGCACAGCCTTGTCCAGTGCTGGTCGTTTACCGTGCGTACTGGAGTTCCCTCTGCAGCGCCGTGACAAAATGACAAAAATGACAAAACACATAAACCACATAATTGCTTCATTAAAACTCAAGTGAACTACAATATTTATTGCATGCCAATTTTCATTTCTAATTCGTATGGATGAGCTTAGTCATACGGTTGGGGAAATTGTGGCTTCCCATCGGAGTCTCCTCATTGCAACTATCGCCAATTCTAGACGTTGCATTTTGAGCTCAACACATTTCCACTAATTTGCAAATATACATGTAGCACTCTTGCTGGTTCTGACTACACTCCCCCCCCCTTGGATGACCTATGAGTATTGTACATTTGGGAAGAATTCCATATACGAAGTTCACTGTAATATCGCGTAATTACTACAAAAGTATCCTTACTATGATCGCTGAATGAAGACGATTCCAATAGGCATTGAAGAGCTGAACATCATAGGACAGAAATATGGAGTTTTGGGCACACTTTTGGAGCTACACATGGACCAGGTTTACATCGACAGGCGGCCATCTTTGCTTCTGAAGAACATGGCGAATGCGCACGACGTGTGCGCATGAACCGAATCATATCCGGAAGGGGTTGGGCTGCCACAAGCATTGAGGTAATTTTATGCATGAATCCGCAACACGAGGAGTGCAGAGGGCCGTCATCTGTACTGTCTGGATGGATCTACACAGTTCACGAGGTGCCGCGCAATGTGCCCTACTGTACATGTACAATTTTTACTTGGGGGAAAATAGTGCGTGTTTTGCGACAATTTTTAAGTTGGAGGATTTGGTTAGAAGGAAAAATGGGCCCAATTTCTTTTACAGACAGTTTGTAAGTTGGACAATTTGTTTAGAAGGAAAAAAGGGGCAAATTTCAGTCTTTTAGAGAGTGCTTGTCAGTTGGAGGAGTTTTTTTCTATATTTATAGAGAGGGAAGGGGAAAAGGGAGCTGAAACCTGTCTTTAGATTATTGTGTGGCTATCTGCGCTCTAAAATGTGAGGGTAGGCTTGTACAGGAGAAGAACATCCTTAAGGATTTGATTGAAGTGGTCTACTCCTGCATGTCGGCAGCGCCACATGTATTCGGCCAGGTAGAACCCAAACTGGTCGCTTCCACTGTATGGTGTGGATAGTCACCTCTCTCACCAATTGCGCGACTCCAATTCTCGCTCATAGTGCATGTATTGCTAATGGATGAAGCAACACTCCACCTAGCCTGAGTTCTTATACAGCATTGGACTGAAATTCCTTCTTTCGTACGGCCGACTGCATTTCTACTTGTTCTTTCTCTCTTGGTTTACATAATACGACGTACGGAGATAACTCACGTCATACAGTCAATTGTGCTCAGACATATGTACCTTACCTAGTTGATTTCTTTTGGCACAACCTACTTATATTAACAACGGATAGCCACATTTATTAATATTTAAATATTCTAATTTATACAAATATTCGTGAATAATTACATATTCAGTTTCATAAATATTTAATTTTTTTAAATATTCATCTTGACCTCATCTTGACCTCTCCTTAATTCAACCGTAACTTTATATGGAACATATCGACTTTCTCCGGCAACAAGCGCTCGTGTGGCGTGGTCAGTTAGACTGCTGTATTTCTATACCTAACAGTTCTCTTCATTGCAGGTTCGCTTCCCCTTTACGACACAATTTGGATTAAATGTCTCAAATGTGTATACTAACTGTAATAATCCTTGTACTAATGACAGGAAAACTGTGGAGAAATAAAAGGACGGGATAGTGAAGGAAAGAGGAAACGGTAGAGGATATAGTAGGGAAAAAAAGAACGGCAAAAGGACTCACTTTTTTGCCGTTTTATTGCGTGGGGCCCCTTCTTTTTAAACCTGTCCCCCTAAGTTACTGAACCCCCTTTCACATCTCTATCCCCCAAAAATAAATGTCGCCCCTTTTTAAATCTGTCCTGGAGCAAAAATTTCTCCTAAAAAGTGAACTTCGTATATGGAATTCTTTCTGTACATTTCATTCCGTGTATTGCGTTTCCCGTACTCTAGCTCTAACGACTCATACCATTTTCTACTTTATTTTACTTTTTTATAGCTCTTTTACACTTTTAGGAGAGTTAGTTTACTTTTAAACTTCTTAGATCAAGCATTAGATAATTACAAATACAGAACATAACACAATATACTGCACAGTACTTTTATACTGACTTTTCGTCTGAAGGTAGCCTACACCTCAATGTGGGGTGCAAATTTGCAGGGCAAAGTTGTGGGTGTGCACTCATATAAATCGGATCGTTTAGGGGTGACATCCTTTATGGAAAATGGAGGGGTGAACAAAATAAGCAAAAAAGGAAAGAAAGGGAGGAATGGGAAAAACAATTGTCAATTTGTTGAAAATACCTCAGAACTGACCTTGAATCTGCGATGGTTTGTCAGTTTGCTACAAATCCTGGCGAAGCCTGTTATTAGTGCTGGCTCCAAAGGGAGCCGATTAAGAAATTTTGATCTGTTCTTGCTTAATAGGACACGCGTTTCCCCTTTCATCACCACTCCGTTATGCAAGCAAAAGCTATCAACCTGGAGTTCGAAGAACACGCACTCGGATCGGTTGGGTTTCCCCCAGTCAGTTATAATTGCCAGTGTCACTGGGTTTTACACTGCGGTGGACTCCCATTATTAGAGTGAATTGACATTCGTCGTGCCATCTGGGTGCAGATTTCCAAGAAAATAAACGATGCAAGTCTCGCAAATGCAATTTCAATTTTTTGTATACCTATAGAGAATGTTTTATTAAGTTTAATTCCGTTCAAGCGGCTGCTGTGGGAGTGACACTAGGATGAAGATTTTCTTCTAAAGCACTTTGTATATGCAACACAGAAATCAGTACACCAGTTCATACATTAATGAAATCTGGAAGACGCATGCAAGGGCGTTGCGCTCTAAGGGTGGCGCAGCATTTGTGATCAGCAGACTGATAAACCATCACGTAGACCGTGTCAATTCTAAGGTATTTACATTGATATTGCCGATTTCCAGTACCTTTCTTTTATTTCTAATCTGATCACTAGATATATGGGTCATTTCCATGTCAAATCAACCCTTAGAATTGAAAACTTTACCCCCTCAAAATTGGTTCATTTTGGTGTAACTAAAATTTCAAGTTTTAGCCCTGTTGGACTAATATTTTCTGAGCGACAGACCACAACTTGCGATTGTGACCATATCTCCCTAATCACTTAGCCAAATTTTCTGAATGTTGGTGTGTTATTGGAAAGTAAATTGTGTAGGGAATCCAAATTTGTCATTTTGGGGATGATTTTTTACAATAATGTTGTCCATGAATTAGACTTTGTGTATCACACGACCTTGAGTTTAATTTGGATAAAAATATAACCCATATGTTTCCTCAAAATATTTAAAAATTGAGGTGTCATTTTTTTTGTTTTCCAGGTCCTCTCAGAGTTTGCATACTTGAAGCACAAATGTGATACTGCAATGAAATTTATACATACATTCATATTAAATGTACAAGTATATGGTAAAACATCTGCCATCACTGACTGAACAGATCACACTACAATCAGAGTTTTTGAGAGTGGTCATAGAACACCTTAAGGGCGAGTTTCCATCTGTAAAAAAAATTCACTACTTAACGCTTGGTTGTGCTGGGCAATACAAAACAAGAATGAAGAATACTTTATAAGCCCCTGTCAACATGAAGAGGATTTTGCGCTGCCTACAGAATGAAATTTCTTCTTTTACATCACACGGCAAGAATGCCTGTGATGGGATAGGAGGAGAATCGGATGTAGAGACTGGTCACGAGAGCTAGTCTGCAGCGCCTATAATAACCGCATTCTGACGGGGGGATGCTATCATTGATTTCTACAAGAATAATATCTCTAGTATCCACCTTTTTAATGTGACACCTTAAAACGTAAGTGAGGGCAAAGACTGTGAAAGGGACACTGCAGTATCGTACGTTTGTTCCTGTCTCCAATATCTGCGTTACATTTGTACAAGTAGAATGACCAAGTAATCACTCCGGATACAGTGCCAATTTAAGACAGTAATGAAGCATTGTCAGAACCTTAACCAACAGTGCAACTTGATAACAAGGAATACAGCCTTTTCTGCTGCCGTTATGATGGATCAACATGGATTAATGGCAAATGTGGATTCCTTTAATACACTTTTATTACATTACAAATATTAACAAACTTGACTTTTTTATTTAGGGAAATATAAGGGTCATTTGAAAATGGCGTTCAACCCCATGCTGGTCCATAGCATGGAAACCATTCGTCCGACAGGCTAAAAGTTAAAATTTCAGCTTTTTGCAACCAAAATTACCCCAACAACTAAAAATAAACCAGTCTGACCAGTGATTTGACATGTAATGAATGACCTGCACCTGAAGGGACGGAATACGAGTTTCACAGTTAGAATTCAAAGGAAATTTTGATAGCGGAATATTTTATGGAGTAACCTTTTCTTAACAGCAGCATGAAGTGATCTTTTAGTGCTTCAATGCATTTACAGGGATAAATCTCTGATTTACCAAAAGCAAGTCAGGTAAAATTAAAAAGAAATCTTCAATTCAGGTATTAAATTCCCTTAATTAATTGTAAGTAGGCACTATAAGTACTGCTAGTTGACCCGCTATTACGTCATTTACTTTTTCACCAGTGTTGTGAGGACACTCAAGTTGAAAAGTAAAAGCAACTCTGAAGCAACGCTTGGTGGCAGAGTGTATTGTGGATCACACCGCACGTTGGTCATCTTACTACAAAATTAATGTACATTACTCCATAAAGTGTTTCTTTTCTTCTTCTCACTAATGTTTCATCTTTTATAAGATTGATTTCTGGATTTTTTACACTACACTTTACACAACTCGATCTGAATTGATTTGAATTATCATAGACTCCCCTATTTCTTCCTGTTCCGCCCAGTGACGTAATAGGCTACTGCGTGCCAGGTAATTGTAAAGCTGCTAATCTATTTGTGTGTATTTACAGAAAAGTGATATCGTTGAGCAAAATTCCTATTTTGTGTTTCTTGTATTTAAAGTTACAAATCTGTATAAATTAAAGTATAAGATAATAGGGTCGCCAAAGCATATAGCAGACAGCGTGAACATGGAATGCGTTTTCATTTGCTCTAATTTCCTCAAAACTCTACATTTCCGTCTCTCCCAATTTTTTAAGTGCACACAAATAGGTTCATTAAGTGAAAAGGTAATGTTGTCATCTCCATATTGTTTCCTGACGGATCAGGGTAACTGGCTACCAGTGGGAATCTTAGTCACTCCATAAACTGCCGAGTCAATTTGCCTTGTTCTTCAGTGATTGATTGGGGAGCACGTTGCTTTATAAGATGTGGTAACTCTTACTACTCCCATTCCAAGAAGATTTCAATGCGTAGCCAAGTCCCTGCAATAATCGTTGCAATATCGAGAGTATTCTTTTGCACAGAATAAATGAAATCGAACAAGCATTTACCCTTTTCGCATTTTCATTTCACTTGTGTATATTGTTTCACACGGGGATACGTTCTTCCATCTTACATTAGCACGATTGCCAGACCCACCCGTAGCTGTGGAATATTCGCCATTGAGGTTACTTGTCACGTCTGGATTCCAAGCATAGTCGGGATGACATTTATTGAACCACCAGCCTCCTCCGTACTTCTCAGCGCAGTTCTTGCCAGCATCGTTGTCGTTGTCTCGGTCATAGGTTGAGAAGTTTTGGTTATTGTGCTTGGTCGTGAGAGAGTCACCTGGATGTACCAACAAGAACACATCATATACAAACTGGATAAGCATACATACAACCACACGTTCACAATGACATCTTCATTCGGCTGCTACAGGATCTTTACAATTAAATGTTTGCTACAAACATGTATCTCAATTGCAATTAATTATGTTATTTTCATTTTGTTTATATTGTTTGACGCCTTAGTACTTTTATGTTAATGGATATATTTATTGTCACGTCTTCCAAACACATGTAAAAAGTATACATAACGAATTTCCCAAGGGGTGAAAAGCTGTTAAAGTTTGTCTAAGAACAAAGCATTGCATTGACCCTTTAATAAGCCTCTGTAAGGAACAGAAACTAGGAGAAGATGACATTGTGAAATGTTAATAACATCAGGTACAGAAAAGCAGAGCAAACATACGAAAAACAAATTTGCAGAAAACAACATGACTTGCAGTAATTGTAAACTTGAGGGTGGAATATTCCTTGTAAATATCTACAACTACTGTCTACCCACTCCTGCAACCCTGCTGAAAGCTCGATTTGATTAGGAATGAAATTTGTGTCTCCTCTACGAAAAAAAATCACGTGAAGTTTCAGTACATCATTTTCATTCGGAAAGAATTTCAGCGCGATAGCTTAAGTTTTTGACAACAAATTGTCTCAGTTGCTTGTGCCAATGTACATGTATACCAGTATAGCGTAGTTTCAGGCATAAGCAGTTCTGTGAAGCTCCAATCTTTGGTATGTCAGGCTCAGATGGTGGAATAACACACCTTTTCTATTTCTCATATCACTTAAACAGAAATAAGAACAGGGACTTATCAGCATTAAAGCTAATTGCAACTTGAACTTGAATATTCCCGCTAACTTTATCGTGTATGTATAGGCCATGAAGTTAATTAGTTCTCGCTACTTGTTTTTGCGTCATCTGTATATGCATCGAAACAACAGCGAGGCTGTGACCACGAACTAACCTCAATTGACATTGAGCCATTGTTATCAATTTGCAAATGGAAATGATTCTTACAGTTCCTCAGTTTACTGTCAACGAACCGATGCGTAATCGTTCTTGCTGGATTGCATTGATGACTACATTTACCAATCACTGACTTCATAACTGTGTACTTGTACCACTGAGAGATGATCCAATTCGGCCTGAAACTAATCTAAACCCTTTTCACCTATTCGAGCAAAGCGACCAATCCCTTACCCATCCCTAAGCCCCACAGTGTATGAAGGTATTTAGACATCCGCAAGTTTCAATTTTTTAATTACAGCGTCCTGCTCCTAATTCAAATTGGAAGGCTGGCGGCGGGCAGTGTACGAATACGTTTTTGCGATTCTTGTTAATGAAAAATTATTTCAACAGTGTTCGGAATCTTTGGTTGTGCCTGTGTGTGTTTAAGGGACTGACAGGTGGGGACCACACATTTTAGAAAGAAAATGATTCTGAATTTAAACAAAACTGGTTTGAAAATGAACCCTTTCCAGAGAAATCTGGAGTGAAATCTCGATCTATTGGAGGGAAGAAATTTCACTCAAATTTATCTTGTCCTTGTTTTCAATATGAGGAAATGAATTTTCACGCGAATGAAGTGAATTTTTACCCTTTGGAATTTAAATCAGGACAGAAAATTTCAATGGCATCACGTTTCTATCCCAGCGGAATCTTTTTTTCAAAGTTAAAACGACCACTTGGAAAGAGACAACGAGCAAGGAATCAAACAGGCATGAATATTATGTAGAAGGACAAAGGAAAGGATGAGAAAGTTGCTGGTTGACTGCGTAAAAGGCATGCAAGATAGAAAATGATCAAAGAACGAATACAATGGAAGGCGCTGGGCCCTAAAAGGGGTGCATTATCTGCAAAAACACTAAAGAGGGAAAGGATTGTTAACTAGCTGTTCCCTTCTTCGATGTTCAGGCCCGTGAGGTTGCATGGTCTGGAGGCGTTTGATCCAAAGCCTTTCCCTGTTGAAGCAAATGACATCCATGCGATGTGCTGGTGATTCTGGACACCAGCATTATCAACCTAAGGCGAGGTTTCTTTTGACCTGTGACTTAAAAGTTAAATATTAATCCTGAAAACTTTTTTTTTTATCACTTCATTGTTTACTCTTAGTTAATTTTGCAACCAATTTCGCAACCTGGAATTTTTAGGAGGTGGCAAAATGTAATAGGAATCTGCAGGTTCATCAAATGTGACATCATATAATCAAGGGAAGTTACACTTTTTCGCCTTTTGTTCAGGTCATACCATTCCGCGAGGACACAACAACCTAGAACAAGCTATGCTGTGGTTACGATTTGTAAGTCTGTGGTACTGTTCGGCGGTTCCGCGGGGGGCACAATGGTGTAACTAGGAGTACATTCAGGATGGGCACCGGAGGTTGCACACATTTTCCAGGGGGGCACAACAAGGAAATAAGCTGTAGCTGCATAGCATTATGAACTCAACGGAGATTTCAAATTTGGGGTAACGGGGGGGGGCACAGGCATCTACTGGAGGGCACGCACCCCCCCCCGTAGTTACACGTGGAGGGGGCATAACGATTACATGCTCTGATGTTGTGATTTACATGTATAATTTGTGAAAGTGTTTGGGCGGGAAACGCGACGGCAGAGAACAAACTCAGATTTTTGTTCAACCTGACGATTAAACTGCTCTGTCTCTCACAAAGGACATTGTGCTGACCGCAGAGTACAGTCTCGAGTCAGTTTGTGACTGTTTAATCGCTACAGCGCCCTGCAGAAGTGCTGGGTTTTTTAGCACGAAGATCCTACTAACGAAACACGTCAGGATTTCTCTGAATAATCATCTGTTTTTTCTGCTTGGCAGCATTCGTTCCAAATCTTGATTCTTCTGATATAAATCACCTGGGTTTGTTTATCGTTTAATTGCCTCCAAGGTTTCACCACATTTTGATCTTCACTTGATAAGTCAATTGTTGGCAGCTTAGCTCAACTGCACTCTCCGAGGTTACGATTCTGTAAGTTTTTACCGTCCAACGATATTACACATGTATTTTAGTTCATTTAGAGCAAAGCAGTTTTCCTCTTCTCCAACCAAACGCCACGGCTGTTCAAGCAAAAGTGACAGGGAGTAATCTCCAGAGCTACTAACATTTTAAGGTCACGCCAGTAACTAGTTTGAGGCATTAAATCACCGTGCAAGCAACCGCGAGTGAACACTACTTACCCACAAAGGCCTCCAACGTCCCGCGGTGTTAAATTATTTGAAGCTGCAATTTATTTTGCCTCAAATTGATTAGCCCGCATACTGTTAACCACTTTTCGAGATCTTGTTTGCTTATTCTGTATAGATAATGTTGAGTTAACATATTTTGTATTCTCCTCCACTACATGTACACTGGTTGAGTGTATACACGCTCATATTCCTATTTTTTTCAATTGATTCATTCCTGGTCCATTTCTGTCACTGCTTTACACGCCAGTAGTCGAATTGTTGTTTTGCTGGATCCTTTCGTATGTTATTTTGTATAAGCCAATTTGTTTCCTGCGTTGCTTATCAGTGTCACATTTGACCTTTGTGCCACATTGGTTTTGTGGATGTTAATTATTTACTCATGGTTTTTATCCTGCTCATTTACAGTTTACCACATGCGAGACTATCATCAAATATAAAATTTCAAGATAGACCTGAATCTGATGTCTCGTGTGTTGGTTGTCTAACTGAATAAGGAGTCCCCGTTACTCACCGAGGTCAGATTAGACATTAAAGTACACATAACGAAATTCCCCAAGGGTTGTAAAGCTGTTGAAAAGATTGTCAATGGAAGAAGCATTGCATTGACCCTTTGATAAGCTTAAGGAACAGAAACTACGAGTAGATGACGTTGTGAAATGTTAATAGCATCAGGTAGAAAAGAAGAGCAAACATACAAAAAACAAATTTGCAAGAAAAACCATGAATTGCAGTAATTGTAAAATTATGGGTGGAATATTCCTCTTTAAGGATTAAACTCGAGTATATCTACAACTACTGTTTACCAACAATTGCTGGACGTTCCATTTGATTAAGAATGAAATTTGTGTCTCCTTGACGAAAAACAAAATCACGTAGAGGTTCTAGACATCCTTTTCAGTTGGAACAGTGCGATAGCTTTCGTGCCATCAATTTGTCTTTGCATGTACTTCAGCACCATTCTTGCCAATATGCATGTATAGCCTAACAGTGCAGCGTTGTTTCAGGCATAAGCAGCTCTGTGAAGCTCCAATCTTTGGTATGTCAGGCTCAGATGATGGAATGACACATTTTTTTCCATTTTCATATCACGTAAACAGAAATGAGAACAGGGAATTATCAGCATTAAAGCTAATTGCAACTTGAACTAACTTGAATATTCCCGCTAACTTTATTGTGTATGTAAAGGTCATGAAGTTAATTAGTTCTTGCTACTTGTTTTTGCGTCATCTGTATATGCATCGAAACAACAGCGAGGCCGTGACCACGAACTAACCTCAATTGACATTGAGTCATCGTTACCTTTTTGCAAATAGAAATGATTCTTAAAGTTTCTCAGTCTACTGTTAACAAACCGACGCGTAATTGCTCTTGCTGGATTGCATTGATGAATACATTTACCAATCACTGACTTCATAAATGTGTACTTGTACCACTGAGTGATGATCCCATTCGGCCTGAAACTAATCTAAACCCTTTTCATCTATTCCAGCAAACCGACCAATCCCTACCCATCCCTAAATTCCACACTGTATGAAGGTATTTAGACATCGGTAAGTTTCATTTTTTTTTAATTAGAGCAACCTGCTCCTAATTCAAATTGGAAGGCTGGTGGCAGGCAGTGTACGAAAACGTTTTTGCGATTCTAGTTAAAGAAAAATTATTTCAACAGTGTTTGGAATCTTTGGTTGTGCCTGTGTGTGTTTAAGGGACTGGCAGGTGGGGACCACACATTTTAGAAAGAATGATAATTCTGAATTTAAACAAAACTGGTTTGAAAATGAACCCTTTTTCAGAGGAATCTGGAGTGAAATCTCGATCTATTGGAGAGAAGAAATTTCTTTCAAATTTATCCTGTCCTTGTATTCAATCTGAGGGAATGAATTTTCACTCGAATGGAGTGAATTTTTACCCTTTGGAATTTTAATCAGGACAAAAAATTAAATTGCATCACTGTCTTAAGCCAGCAGAATCTGGTTTTCAAATTTAAAACAACCACTTAGACAGAGACAACGAGTTAGGAATCAAACAGGCATGAATATTAGGTAGAAGGACAAAGGAAAGGGTGAGAAAGTTGCTGGCTGACTGCGTAAAAGGCACGCAAGATAGAAAATGATCAAAGAACGAATACAATGGAAGGCGCTGGACCCTAAAAGGGGTGCATTATCTGCAAAAACACTAAGTTCCCTTCTTCGATGTTCAGGCCCGTGAGGTTTCCCTGTTGAAGCAAATGGCATCCGTGCGATGTGCTGGTGATTCAATGCTGTGCATGATCATATCGGAAATGGAATGTTCACAGGAAGGTTGAAGTAATGGCTGAAGACGTATCTATTTGCTTGATACGGACTGTGGATCTATAGCCATAGAGTCGTGAGAGTGTTCTAGGCCTTTCCAAAGGCACACCCTACAAGAGATAAGATATAAGACATTAGGAGAGCTACGAATTGTGATGCCTTTGGTTCTGTGGGTCGTACCGGTTGCTTGCTTCTTGTCTCTGTCCAGTTGCCTTTGAGGAATTATCTGCATGGTTCAAACGTCTGGCCCTTCACCTGTTTCGATTTGTATCTTAAGTCAATGTAGCAAGCAAGCAGTTTGTATCGGTGTTTGTATTCTTGCAAGCATGGAGGGACCACAAAAGCTTGCCCACCATAAGTTTGGAGATTGTCTGAAAGGAAATGACGAAAACAGAGCCCAGATATATACAGAAAACAAAGTAAGACAGTAGAGGAGCGCGTACAAACTCAAGTACATGTAATTCGGAGATTTAATCATTCCCCCCAGTTTCCCCAAACTGGCAATTTAAAGAGGGAAGTTTAAAGAGTGGAATCCAAATGCTACACGGGCACAATTATTATCGATTGGTCCCCAATATTTTTGAATAGAAAACGTGGCTTAAGTTAATTTATCAAATTGTGTTCTATTTTAAGGTTCAACTGAGTTATACTTGAAAAAGTTTTCTTGATGTTGATCGTTTAGGCCTTCAATTCCTTACAAACCCTTAATTACAAACCCTGTAATTCCACAAGAAAACCGTAGAATTTTTTTTATAGCACGTTTAACTGCAGTACCATCTATTGAGTGTCTTTATGTTTTAAATCCACCGTATCTCCATTACGTCTCAGGGCGCAGCAACGAGCCGAGGTCCCAACCTAACCTAATAATATACCTTCCTGTTTTGGGCAACAACTTATCATTGGAAATAATGATTTTTATCTCCAATTAGTGGTAATCTTGCAATTTCAGGGACAGTCTTGGATTTGCGATATGCTTCCCATTACTCTTGGGTGGCACCTGAAAGTATCGAAGCAGGATCAACCAGGAAGCCATTAACGCGACATATCTCCGGGACAGTATGTACGTCAGTTACGATTTTGCAACATGCAAATATAATTTGCTGCCTTCAAACCCTGTTTGGAAATCTATAGTTATTTTGTAAGCACTGAACAATAATTAGTTATTTGTGATTTTGGTACGAGTTTTCATATCGAATTAACACGACAGAAAAAGCCATAAGCAATATGCAACACTTCTCTGAGTCTGAGCTGCACTTCCGTAGATCCATTCTGTAATTCGTTTCTAGAGTGGTGGTTTCAGTTTCGTTGCATATACATTTTTAGTGGGACGCGAACATTTGGATTCAACGACAAGAAATAACTGCAGATTGTTTTCCGACCTGGCAATAAAACTGCACTGGCCACACGTAACCATACTGAGCATCGGGGTCATTGTCTGCAGCATTCATGCTGCCTTTGTATTTGTGACAAGAATTACACGTTGTAAAACTTGGTCTATTCCTGGTAACCCTTCCCAACTGTATCTAATCAAGAAGAATGGTTGAATTCAATTTCAGTCATACGCGTGACACATTTGCCTGTCCCTGTAAACCTGAGCTGTTTAATTTTAACTAGGGATATTGCCATTAATTTCAAACTGGTGATTTTATTTGTTTGGCTGGCATTATTGCAAATTTTGGAAAGTCATAAATTTGTTAGGAACTTACAAAATCATAGGTGATATGTAACGGTACATAAAAAATGGGTCCAACTTTATAAAAAGAATCGTTAAAGGTTCATGTGAATACAATGGATGTGTTGGCCGAGTAGGAATAGAGAGAGAAAAGTTGTCATTAATCCGCACAGACTGAGAACATCTATCAAAACTTCCCGTCGAAAAGTATGTTAACCTTCATTCACAACCGACGATGTTTCTTTTGTAATTTTACGTACCAGCTGGTCTACAGTGCGTGACATCACACACAGACTGTTGCAGGTATTCAGTGTAATCACCAACGTGCAGGGTGTATTGTTCACCAGTGATGTTGAATATCCGGTACCACGCCAGGTATCTCGCCAATGACGTGTCCAGCCTACGTACAAGCAGCTCCAACAGCAGCTCCCATCTGCCTTCCCCGGTGAGCTGGCGAAGATACTCGTTACCCAGCCAGAACTCCCCTGTCAGATTACCGAATCCATCGCAGTACTCGGCCCAGCTACGGGTGAAATTCACCGACCCGTCCTGGCGCCTCTGAAACACCTGCAGCGAACGAGAACCGAAGCTCTATATTGTTATGAGTACAGAGTATCCCAGGCGAATGTGGCGCCTGATTGTAGTGATGGTGGTGGATAACATCGTCGACGTACAGCAGATGGAATCATCTCAGAAAAAACGCAAAGCTACAACTTCCGTTTATTATTAGTGCTTAAACTACAAGAAAAACGCGTTACATAGGGCGGAAACAGAGAGAAAAACGATTTCCACGAACATCTAAATCGGCATCGGTCAGTTTATTCCCCCCAAGAGAGAGCCAGAAGTTTGACCGACATCAATGCGTATTTTTAACACAAGACCATTTACCGTAAATAGACAATTCCGTCTTTCTGAGGACAGCTTAATTTGTATCGGCACTCTCCTTGAAGGAACATCGGAAGTTTTACAGTACACGAATCATCAATTTTCGACGACAATTTCATACTGTTGTCAATCAATCCACTCACGCTGAAGGAAATTTGGGCCACGCTGCATGCAAACGGTTCATGAATTGGCATTTTTTTCAAAGGCAATCTTATTAGCATCTTACACTCTACAGCACTCTCGTGAAAGGAAAATAATTGGCCAGTGTTAAAATGCATAGACAGGTACGTTTATTTCTGAAGATCACTAATTAGACATTAGTCACTTGGTTCTATTACATTACCCAACGCATAGATGAACTGCACAAGCTGTTTAAAAATGTGACCCAGCACATCGAAATCAGGAATCGAAATCAGGAGTAAATCTTAAATTGACTTTTGAGATATGTACATGGTCAGAAATAGAATTTCTTAATCTTTCATATGACTTTTCATGCTCACCAGATCATAACTCCAGAGCCAAAGCAATACACTTGTTATGTGCCAATTGAAAGCTTATAAAAGTCTCTCTCTGACCATGTACATATCTCAAAATGTTAATTTGAGACTTATTCCTGATTTCGATGAGATGGGTGACTAGTTTCTGCATGCGCTCCGAGCACTCCGTCGTCCAATTCTTCACGTGTCTTATTCTAAGTTGATTATCATAATATATCTGAAATAATTATCACTCCACGGCTATCACTGGAACAAAAACTGTTATTCCCAGACTGAGCCCTTGATTTCCATACAATTAGTGATGTATTACTACTCCATTGTACACTTGTAACAAGCCAATGCAATGTGCTCTACGTGGTTTGTGTGTTTCTGCGACCGGGACTATTCCAAAATACCTGAGAATTATCAGAGTGGTAACGTGCTATATGGGGAAGTTGATTATTAATTATACCTTTAGAGACCTTTGGGAACATTTAGAATTAGAAAAGAAAGAAAATATACATTAGTAAAAATTGCTGTACATTTTCTGTCACTGATTAAGCATTACATTACCCATTTTGACTTCAGTGATTTGCTGCCCAATACAGACTCAGTGAATTTGATAACAAACTTCACTGTTTGATAAAGACTCCTCTGCTTCCAGTCGGTTGGCTTACTAATACGGGCGTTTCACAAGAGTGCGCCTCCAAGAGTTTGCAACGTGTTGACCAATCACAATGCGCAAAATTTGTGGACCCTTTTCAAACGCGCATTGGGTTGACAGATTTTGGGCATTGTGATTGGTCAATGGGTTGCAAACTCTCAGAGGCGCACTATTGTGAATTTCCCGAATTAATTCATTCTGAATTTCACTTTCAACTCTCGTATTCCTCTCAAACGTATTATGATGTCTTGATATTAAAACGATGAAAGTTGTGACTGTTGCATAATAGTAATGAGGGGTTACAAGGAGAAATCCTGCTAATTGTCTTAATTGGTTACATCTTGAAAATCCCCACAATGCGTACAAAGCGAGCAGCTATATAAAAATTAGTCATGTTTTTCGATGAGGCCAATAGTTACAAGTCCTGTTTGTAATTGGAACTGCAGATTTGTTTCAATTCATTGGTTTCAATCATTTTGGAGTGATAAAACCTAAAACAAATGTTGTAAAACATCGCAAACGACAGAAATCATTTCCAGTTCACCAAACCTCCTGGACAATTTCCAGGAAAGTTTACAAAATTTCGGAAATGTTCAACCAGGTTGCAACTCGATATGGGGAGATTACCTGCATTATAATTAGCTGCAATTTCAATTGGCATTGAAGAGTTCTTTGTGAAAACGTTCAAGGGACCATTGCTCTTAGATGACATTGACAGTAAAACTCATTATTTCTGACAATCAAACCACGATGTACCTAGTACGATTTTTCCATTCTTAAGTTTTCGCAACCACATTCTGTTTCTTACAGTGAATAATAGCAATGCGCTTCAAGAACAGGTCCACTGTCCTTGAGTTAGTTTTCTCAGACCAAGACAGTTTTCTGGACAGATCGAGAAATTCCTTCGTCTAGAAATGTAGCAATGTCTCAAACTATATACCAGTTCACTTGCAATTCTATAGCAACTTTCTCAATCATTCGTTGTTGAATAAAGTCACGGTGTATAACCTTTAATCAAAGTTTTTGTTTCGACTGCACTTACTTCAACAAATTGAAAACACGACTGTTTGATCAGTTCAATAGAATGTATAGAACCAAGATGAACGATTTAGGCTGGGTACATGGACACTTTGAGTATGCATGTAGCTCATATTAAGTGATACTGAGTAGCATCTGTCGTATTTAACGAGACTTGTCCAGAAGGAACTAATTAATGTACGCCAGCTGAGCTTTCTTCACTAAGCTGTTTAACTCAATTATCGATTTTTATTTTGATTATGTTTTTGCGTAATTTGCTCTTTGAAACTCTTATTCCATTTGTGGTTATTCACGTTTACCCTGCACTACAAAACGTTACTACAGCTGTGCCCTATTTTTTCCTCAAGTAGGTTTGCCCAGACAATTCAACATGTTTGCTACCTACATTGGTGACGATTCACTCGTTTTTGTTCACATTTATACTTTCAGAGTGATTTCCATTAATAAATGTGATGCTTAAAAGTTTATATGCAAATTGTGTGATTGCACTATTAGGTTTTGCAATTTATTAACAACCTAACATTACACATAAGGACTTTCAAATTTGCTGCATCTTTCAGCTGCATTTATAGAACGCAGGAATATAGTTTCAATGAGCCGTAGTCTTTTGTATGGTGTTCTTATAGCAGCCAAAATTGCGTCATGTTGCCCTGTCGCCCCGACGCGACGCTATGACGGCTTTGTCGCGTCGTACCGTCGCCTTCATTCTCATTACCTTTATGCTGCGTATCATGCATTACTTCATGGCGTCGCGTCGTGCGTTGCGTCCTGCCGTCGTGTAGTTACGTCGTATCCTGCCGTCGACCTGTCGCGTCTTGCCGTTGACCTGTTGCGTTGTGGCCTTTAGCCGTCGCGACGTGTCGTCACATCGTGCTCTTGCAGTTGCCTCATTACTATTGGGAATATGGGGCGTCCTTAGAGACGGATGATACCAATAGATACCATTTTTCATGATCCAATCTTGAAGGCCCTAAGGTTGCACTCCACCAAATTGTTAGATTTCTGGGCGCAAGCTCATTAATATTTTGTGATCCCTCGGGACTTTTACAATAAGATCTTGCCATCATCATAGAGATATTTCTATAAATCCCCAATTTGGGACTTGTAGTTTCCAGTTCCAGGTTATTTCATCCACAAAAAGCCCCAAATTGCGGGCATATTTTGGATAGAGGCGGGCGGCTACATTCAGAAATGAGCTCGTTACTACTATTAGGCCAACGGGGCTATCTTTGGGGAGAGGCAAATAAAAAAATCACGTGGCTAACCCCCATAAAATTGAAACGAAAAGCGATCTTCTGGCCATAATTTTGAATTTACGGTGAAAAAACGGAGGCCACCCTCTTCCCGAGAGTCCCAATCTGATTTTGCACTGTTTTCTATGGGAGCGAATTTGGGGTAGTGCAACCCTATGCACGCACGTTATTTTTCCCATACTTGTGACATACGTCTTCGATTGGTCTTAGTAATTACTAACCATTTGTAGAAACAGTATGGCACGACGGCACGACACGACGACACGACGCAACAGCACGACGACGGTGCGACGACACGACGCGACGGCAAGACATCAGGAGGCGACGTTCTAACCCACACTGTTTTAAAACCGTACAATTACAGGCGACGCAAGGCACAACGGCACAACGCAACGCTACGACGGCAAGACACGACGTTACGACGGCAGGATACGACGGCAAGACGGGAAAGTACGACGCTAAGGCATCAAAAAACCACGACGAGACGGCAAGACGGCACGACGCAATGCATTAAACACAGCATAAAAGTAATGAAAAAGGAGGCGACACAGCAACGTGACGTAACGGAGCTGTCGTAGCGTCGCGTCGGGGCAACGGGAGGACGTGACGCAGTTTGGGCGGCTATATAACACCATATTTGTGTGATTAATCTTACTTTTTTACAACTGTGTCTTTCGAGATTTTGCCGTTTCTCTGATACAATTGTTTTAAAGGAAAAAGGTGGGGAAGTACTGTCGCCATACAAATTTTGTTGCAAGAACAACAACATTTTGTTGAGTGAAAAAGACACTTTATTCTATGAAACAGACATGGAAATAACACAGTTGCAGGAAATACAGAGACTAGTCAGTTGTCAAAATGGAAGGAAAGGGAAGACTCCACTAAGTGGGCGTGTTCGACGCACCCAGCTGCATCTGTAATAAAGCGCGTAATCACTCGCTTACTATCCATCGCTTTTTCCTCAAATAAAGTGTTTTTCCCTCGTCAGAACTATCCGGCCCCCTCCAAAAAGTGCTGTTTCCTCTACAAAATTTTGTTTCCTTGACAAGTTTTTGCTTTTCCCTGAACAAATTTTGCGAAAACATTGCATTTTTACCGAGTCCTGTTATAAACACAATGAAAAGTACTGTGCCAATAAGGACGGTCCACAATGCAGTGCGCCACTGTTGTCATGGATAAGCCCTAGTCGACAAAGTCTCTTCGCCAATGCGCTGTGAGCAGGAGAGTTATAATATTTTGGAATTTTTGTTTCTTTTGGTTCAAAATTCGAAATTACTTATGGCGAATGGGTATCTGGTAGTCAAACTGATGTTTTTGTGTGGTGTAGGGAACTACTCAATCACTCCAAGTTACCAACTCCAAGTTACCAAAGTGCGCAATCTTGCTAGCGTGTCGACCACAAACTTGAAAAGTGACCTTTGCGGCAAAATCTTGCTAGCGCACTATATTATGAGTCGCCTGTATTGAGACTGAAGCTCAAGAGCATGGCGTGTTAGAAGCCGTGAACATATATATGAAAGTGCAAATTATTTTGATCGAACACAGCCTTCAAAGGCAACGTTTCTCTCAATCTCCAACTTACAGATGATTTGGGCAGAAACAAAGTGGCAGATCAAATAGCAACAATAGAGGGCGTGATAGACACAGGGATCTTTCCAGAATTTAGACACATACTCAACACAGCACGCTACTCAGTTGAAAGAGAATATTGCAAACACACTTCAGCCCTTGAAATAACTGGACAAATTATTATTTTCAGATTTTCTTTTAATTAAAATGTCAAACAACAAGTGCTTTAAAAATTGGTAAAACTTGAAATAAATGAATAAATCCCAAACAGAATACAGAGAACTCAATCAATTCATAATTTCTTGCCGTAATTTTCATTGTTTGAATACCAAACGAAATATAATTTTTCTTGAAGTAAAACCGTAACTACAAAACCGGATGGAAATTAGACTTCTCTAACGGACCGTTGATTTGAAAGATCATTAGAAACAAAGGACACTACTTCAACTGATGAGGATTAATTATACAAGTGTGCCGTCTGAGAACGGAATTGAATTTCTCTAATCTAACATATTAAGCACATGATGATCTAAAGCAGGGAGACAGTTTGCCTGTATTAGTTAATGCGTTTTTTTACGAATTTGACCTAGCAAATGTGACGTGATTGAGACGTGATCAATGGATAAATAGTTAATCTAAAAAAGATACTTACAATCCAACCTCCCTGTAGGCCCTTCCAACGTGATTCACTCTTCTTCATATCACAATAGACCTGCAAGCCATTTTGATACTGCATTGGGTAGATAGTGTACACGTCGCTGGTATCGTACCCTACATCTAACCACTCCTGGCAGTTAGTAATATCTATAGAGAAAGAAGTTGGTAAGAAACGTACTAGTTAAACCCTTTAATACATCGGGACCTTTGTTTTTTGGGGGGGTTGTCTTATAGGATGTGCGATTTGCAATACAGCTCCACTTGTGTGGCACCTAAACCAAGATTCATCAATTTTATTGTTTAAAAGGACAATCTCATCCAGCTAGCCATTGGAGTGAGGGCAAATGTTTTGTTTTATAGTCTATACGATTTGGACTTTCCATTTTGTACTTTTCCGTAATCTGAAAACCAGCTTTGACCCAGAAAGCCGAAAACGGAACTCTTGCTCTAGAAAAAAAAAACTAAACAAACAGAATTTAATGTCAGCTTTTGCAACACCCGTGTATTTCATCTTCCGGCGCAAAACATGTCTCACCAAGAGTAGGGAGCTTGAGTACAACAATTGAATTAACTCAATTTGGTACAATATCAAAAGGTTATACATACTTATACGAACAAATGAACAATAAGCAAGAAAGTACAATGTTAAAAATGACTGGATGAAGAATAAAAGAAACAGAGATGATGAAGGAAGATTGGATGCCAGACCACCGAAGGCCAAGACCTCAAACCAAAACCCATCCATTACACTGAAAAACGACGCAAGCAGACAGCAGGGCCAAGCCATGCGTACAGACAGACAGATAAGACCAGAATTGGAGAGGAGGGAAGACTACAAAGACACCCAAAATGGGATGAAGCGAACGATGACATGAGCAGAAATGACCAGACCGAACTGCCAGAAAACAACCAAATAGAGAGTAGGAGAGCAACTTGTTAAGAAACAGCTAGAAACACTACTGCCAGAAAGCCGAATCGGAAAAGGGGGAAAAAGCAGACCAAACCGAACCGTAGCCTTCGCACGTGTTCACAAAATTTAGCGTGTTTTTGTTTTTGTTTTGTTTTGTTTTGTGTGTGCGTGTTTTTTTTTTCTGTGTGTGTGTCTGAAATAAGCCGGGAAAACCTATGCATTTAAAATTAAAAATGGAAAGTAATACAGTTTCACATGCCCATGTAAAGACTCTTTTTCTTCCAGATTTTGATGCATGAAATTGTTAAAGCGCTAAATGGATGTGTAGATATGTCATTCGGATATTCCCTCTCCAGGCTCTTTGTTTATTGGGGGCACATGGACTATTCCCAGTGAAAACACTCCTAAAACGTCGATGTGAGTGAATATGCGCTTCATTTATTCTGTGTGAGTAATGTTCACATGCGATTCCTTTATTTTGCGTGAGTAGTGTTAACCCTTTAAGCTCCAGTCGCTCTCTGTGCTATCCCCTTTCAATACCAACGCACAAAAAGACAAACTACCAGCTCAATACCACAACCTAATAATGGTCAATATGCTTGCATACTGCCCTCAATAGATTGTATGGGCATAACGTGGCTTTGAAATGCAATGAGTGACAAACCAATATTGACAAAGCGGACTACTTGTTGAGACCAACCTAATCACTTAGTTTCAAAAAGTGAATATTCTTAGTGGTTATCACGAACAGAAAAAGAACGTAAATAGTAAACTCCAAATGATATCAGAGGTCTATATCAACACAACAGACGCAATACGGTTGTTTCACAATAGTGCACCTCCTAGAGTTTGGAACGCTTTGGCCAATCACAATGCGCAAAATTTGTTGTGGTTGGCCAAGGCGTTGCAAATCCTTCGAGGCGCTCCACCCCCCCCCCTTTTCAATGTTGGGAGACAATCAGCATCATGCTGGCCTGTTTTTACCTTAACATTGAGGGGAGGGAATGGGATTTCTTGTCAACTGGAAGAAATATTAGCAAAAATTGGCAAATAGTTGACGGATTACAGAGATCTGAGGAGTGAAACTTCCTAAAGCATCCAAGGACATAGTCAAGGAGCAAAGTCCAGAAAACCCTCTAATTTAGGAGTTAGCTCAACACCCCCAACATCTAAGGTTTGACTTCATAAAGTGGTAGTTTATACGTTACACATCTTCACTAGGTAGTATGTGGTGTCAAATTGTGGTATCACTTTTGAGAAAATCGTGATTTTTTGAAGAGTCAAGCCTTCTTTCAGTGGGGATTTCTGTAAAGACCAAACACTGTTTACATATTAGGCTTATAACACAATGTATTTTTTAGTGCAAGTTTTATCGCATTTGTTTTGGTACTTATATCATATAAAACTATAATAAAATATTTACTACAAAGATTTTCTTTTTTAATGGTTATTTGTTATAAAAAACACTTTAATATTAGTATTTTAAATTATTAATAATAAAACTTTTGGTTTTTGCATATAGTCTGGTGCCTCACATGAAAAAGAGCTATTCGTTTTTCATGCAACGGGTCTGGGTTTCAGATCAGGTTACACATGGCAAGCATAGCTTAGTCACGTTAGTTGCAGATCATCCATAGTTTTCGACTTGCAAATGTCTCTGAAGTTTGACAAAAGCCTAAGGCATTTGTTGCAGCATTCGACAGACTTATGACTGAAGAGGACAATCAAGCTTATTGGTAGGTTCCAGAAGTGTTTTGCATAACTTTTTTCAACACGATTTGTCATGTTTGTTCATGACCATGGTCATGGGGATTGTGAATTTGGGGAAACCCATGTCAGATCACGGTTCGATACTCTTTTGATATTTCTTCCAGACATTTACAAGACCTTTTGTTCTTATTTTAACAGATACATCACTTCTTTGCCATGTCACTTCATCTTATAGTGTCTTCTGATGATTATTTCTGACTACCAACGGACCAAGAAGGGTTAATAATGCAGGTGTGTTTTTCATTCTCAGCGCTCTTTCTTGGGTGTAACCCTTTCTTCTACGTGTTTTATACTTTGTATTAAACATGTGGGCCTTGATTAAGATTTCTGATAACAGGCTCTGTCTTACTGGCACCATTGTAAGGGTAGTATCCATATTTAGCACTTAAATTAAATTGCTACTTGAGACAACATCATTCATGTGAAAAAATACAAAATCATTTCTTTCATATGATACAGCACCGAGACGTCTTTTCTCTATGAGAGCTTTGTCATGATCGTCCCATCTTCATCAGCGGGCCAACAGCAAATGGAGTTCACTGTCATGGACTAAAAAGAACGAGTATGTGTTTCACAAATTGATGTTGCTGTTGCTTTTTTGAATAGGGGATTTGTTTTTAAAAAGTTAGATGGTCTTTTGATATTTCTTCCAGACCAGACATTTACTGAAACCTTTTCGTTCTTATTTTAACAGATACGTCACTTCTTTGCCAAGTCGCTTCATCCCATGTTGTCTTCTGGCGATTATTTCTAACTACCAAGAAGGGTTGTTGCAGGTGTGTGTTTCACTCCCATTGCTGTTTCTTTTATGGTTTACGTTGGACATGTGGGCCTAACAGTATACTAAAAAGAAATAGATTTTGATTCATAAATAAATATACATAATTTCAAAAAGATTTATCCATACTGTTATTTGTGTTGTTAAGAGTAGTGGTTAATTCTCAAGACACTTTCAAACATTAATTTTATTTGGTTGCTGTTATGTTTGTTTCAATGTTATAGTGCCCATCCTCACAAGCATGGACAGCCAAGATGATGAGGGGTCATTTGTCCTTCTACCTGCAAAGAGAAAAAGACGAACAAATTTTGACAAGTGTGTAATCTGCCAGATAGATACAGATGAGTCCCTAAGAACACCACTGCCGTCCTCTATACCCAAACTGATTTCTGCATTAGAAATCCGTGAAGACGATGTGTATGAACGTCTGAAGCCTGACATTGGACATCTGCCAGAACTTTCATTTCTTTGGCATTCCAAATGCTATGAGGCCTTCACAAGCAAGGAAAATCTGCGTCACTTTCTGAAACGGAGACGTGCCATTTCCCCGACTCCATCAGAGATTTCCACAGTCAGTAGTGCGGGTTCCAATACAAGTAGTGGAACACCACGCGTGTCCAGATCCAAATCTACTCCCACTGACTGGTCGAAGTGCCTGTTCTGCAAACAGCTAACCCACAAAAAAGTGAAATCGATGGTAGCGGCCAGCACATTTCAAGTCTGTGAAACTATTTATCATGCTGCTGAGTGTAGAGGAGATGAAGAGCTGCTGCGGGTGCTGCGTGGTGTCAATAATGACCTTGTGGCAGCTGAAGGAAAGTATCACAAAGCCTGCTTTTCCACATATGTGAGCAAGTCAAATCTCAAGCGCCAAGTTGCCATCGAAAGCAAACAGGAGAGCACATTTGACATTGCAATGAGAGAGTTGGTTGCAGATATTTCACCTGACATTGTAGCCGGTAAAGCTTTCAACATGACAACACTGCTGAAAAAGTACAAAGATTGTTTGAAAGATCATGGAGAATCTGCTGACTCATACACCAATCAGCGGCTAAAAAACAGATTGCAAAACCACTTTGGTGATGGAATTGTTTTCCACCAGACATTTGGGCCATCAAGGTCTGAGCTTGTGTACTCAAGCTCAGTATGCTTGCAAGATGTCATCAATGCTGCACATCAGAGGTCAACATTGGATGCACAGAGTGTTAATCCAAAGCAAGGGGTTCCATCCGGTGAGAATGCAAGTGACGACCAGCAGAAAATAATACATCAGGCAGCGACATTGATCAAAGCAGACATCAGTGAATGCAGCGGCATTTCTATTAGACCTCCAAATATTAGTGACCTCACGCAAGCTTCGTCGAGATCACTCATTCCTGACAGTTTGTACTGGTTACTACGATGGATAATTACAAACCCAGAAATGGAGGAAGGTGAGCAGTTCACAGATGCTGCTTGTAAAAATGATACAGACGAGCGACGCGTAATTATGCTGGCCCAAGATATTGTCTACTGTTCCTCCCATGCTCGCACAAAGATGCCGAAGCACGCACGCCTTGGGATGGCTATCCGTCACCTCACTGGATCAAAACAGCTTGTAACAATGCTTAGTCGAATGGGCCATTGCCTTTCCTACGATGATGTGGAGTCAATGGACACAAGCCTAGCCAAGGAAATTGTTGCGCGGTCAGAACTGTTCATATGAGGAGACATTAGTTAGCCCCACTTGTGTGGCTGCAGATATGCTACACTGTGTGGTGTAGCATATCCGCAGCCACAATTAGTCAGTTCAAATTAAAGTATGAGTTTAATTAAATCTGATAGGATAAGCCTCAAATGAGGAATTTGCATTTTTCTGTAAATGAAAAATGGACTTGGTAGTGCTGCCTTGACCACCTAAAACACTGAAATGTTCAAGAAATGGGAATCCATTTACACAAATCCGCTAAATTTGATGAGCCACTAGAACATGAGTTACACGTTCCCGCCCTACAACCGAAAAATGGGCGTGGCAGCATTGTTTGGACCTCCCAAGTCCTTGACATGTACATTTGTGACAGATTAAGGGATTATAATGTTTCATTATCCATTTCTTGGGAAATGAAATAAAAACAGAAGCTAGAAGTTGCAGCTTAAAGCAAGACTTCGAATTTTCTTTTGTGTTTTATTATTTATCGCATTTTCAAAATATTGTAATATTTTTACGTATAGCGCAAAAGTGCTACCACAATTTGAGGCCACATACTACCTAGAAATGTTCTCTAAGGTCTATTCCACCAAGTTATGCTGTCAGACCTTAGATGTTATGAGGGTTGAGAACTTTCATTTTTTCAGGGTCCGTGCTCCTTGACTAACACACATTGGCTTATGACATGTTTTGAAAATCATGCAGGTTTGCATTTTCCAATCTTGGTGCAGGTGCTTTCTCGAGATCAACTGGAACTATATCTGAGCATTGATCTTTAAAAACTACCCTTAAAATGAACTTTCGTGTCATATTTTCAATTCTTCATTGCCTAAATTAAAGATTATTTTGTCCCCGTTCTCATTTTGTTTGAAAAGAAACTTCAATATTTATGTGCAAAATTGTCACTAAGTACCAGCGTTCATTTAGCACAGAGAGTTTTGAAATTTTGTTGTGCTTGACCTCCTTCTTTTTCATTTAGTTATTGATTAATGTGTAAGGCAACAAGAAGTACCCTTTGTCAAAAAATAATAAGCGATCTAAGGTTACACGATGTCAAAATCAAGCCATTGAATCTGTACAGTGTTTTCCCAGAATATTATTCCAGCAGCGGAACCTTCAAAATGTCTGGTTTTAGATACTAGAAAACATTCTTTTCTTTTAAATTTCAACTCACCTGTCGATCTTAGCATGTCGGTTGCTGAATCCGGTGTGTCGGTTCCATTACTCGACTGGTTGCTTGTCGCGCTCGGTTGCTCACTTGTCGTTCTAGTTTCATCAGATGATGTAACTAGATAAGAAAGCATATCGATGTAGACATAAATAAAAGTAAGCTATTCAATTTGAATCCAGGAAAAGGATGAGATTCTGTTAAATACAACATGACAACAACGTTAAGAAACGATCCCTTCTTTTCCTGCAGTGTTATCCGCTCATTGATATTTCCTCGCACGCACGTTTCATTGAATCACATTTTTAATACGAACCCATATCAGGTCTAGATGGACAGCTACTGCATTTTCATTTCTTTTAATTAAACTATTCAGGGTGCATTTCCACTGTTCTCGGTTGCAGTTGACCCAACGCCATCAAATTAATTTGGTCTTGGCCGTGGTGTTTATGTTTTTACGGGACTTGTAGTTTTAGAGTTAGAGTTCCTAGAGTTTGGAACACGTTGACCAATCACAATGCGAAAAATTTGTTGTGGTTGGCCAAGGCGTTGCAAATCCTTCGAGGCGCTCCACCCCCCCCTTTTCAATGTTGGGAGACAATCAGCATCATGCTGGCCTGTTTTTACCTTAACATTGAGGGGAGGGAATGGCATTTCTTGTCAACTGGAAGAAACATCAGCAAAAACTGGCAAACAGTTGCCGGATTAAAGAGAACTGAGGAATGAAACTTCCCAAAGTATCCATGAACAAACATTGGCTTATCAAGTAGTAGGCATTGGACAGTTCTGGAGCACCTCCCCCTTTCAACCCGTTTCTTCCTCTTTCACCCTCTACCTACTCGACCCGTTTTTCCACTAAAAAAAAAACCCAAAACGCGTTTTCAGGTTTTTGTAATTTTACCTGGGTACCTCATCGACTATTTTATCAACTCGAAAAAAAAGTCACAAAAGGGGTTAAAAAAGGCACGAATAACTTCCTTTCACCCTTCTTTCACCTTCTTTCCGCCGCCCACCAACCGCGCCGGGGATTCCCACTTCTCTGACCTTGACCGTTTGACCCCGGGCACTTTTTCCTGTAAACAACTCGTGACGTGCGCCGATCGCACAAACAATCACTCTCAAACATAAAAAGGGACTTCCCGTCGCTTGCTCGATAGAAAAAATGATAAAAAGTTTAGAAACCTATATATATAGAGAGACCTGAACAACCCACAACGCAGGCCTAAATTATCGACCTTTAATGATTTAAGAAGGCGTTTTTAGAAGATTTTGTCAAGCGGTACAATATTCCATTACCGGCACCCAAGTGTAAATCTCACACCAAACCCGGGCTCATTGAAGCCATACGGGCAGATCAAAAACAATTTTAATTACCTCCAGTGTCAGTTATATCGGCAGCTGTTGAAAACGGTTTAAAAATACAATATTCCTTTTGCACACAGAGACAGATATGTTAAACAAGACTTTAGTGAAGCGATTAAAGCTTACACTCAGCCCGAGGAAATTGCAGAAGTCGACATTAGAAACGTCAGACGCTTTAAAGGTAACTACTGCAATTGGGAATTGATACCCCGTTTCTTTGAATACGACCTCCTGCACTTTTTTGAGTTTTACAAAACATTCATCGAGAAGAAAGCGTTGGAAGAGTTAAAAGAAGTGGCTTCTTACAAATTGCAAACGGCCCTAAAAGTGCAGTTATGATTGGAAAAACCTGAAAAAACTGAATTTGGCACATTTACCTTTTCTAACCAAAACAACGTCGTGAACACCCAAGCCGACGTGAAAAATGCACTCGCTGAACAGAGGGAAAAACAGATTGAAGACATGGAAACTCATACAAAAAAGGTTCTGGCTGGGTGTTGGATAAAGTAAAAGCTTTTTGCATCAACGTGATTAAATATAATCCTGTGGGCGCCACGTATATTCTGCCACCAAAGTATTTGAGGGACAAAAAAGCGATCATGAACATCCAAAACAAAGATCAACAGTGTATCCGATGGGCACTGAGAGCGGCTTTAAAGTTATATTCTGACAACGTTAAAAGTCAGTTAGAAACAAATTCAAATTACAAAATAAATAACGAGCTAACATCGACTTACACAAAAGCAGACGGTCTAAATTTTACAAACATAAGCTTTCCGACACCCCTATCTCAGATCCTGGGTATCGAATCGCAAAACAACTTAGCAATCAATGTGTTTGGTTACAACAAAACAGACGGTCTTTTCATTCTTTACAAAAGCAAAAAAAAATGTCTGAACCTATAAATTTACTTTATTTTACCGAGGTGAAAAAAAGTCACTACTGCTGGATTAAAAACTTTTCTCGGTTGACGGGTGATATCGATCAACACGACGGTCAAAAACACTGGTGTTTTAACTGCATGTCACATTTTCAAGAGGCAGAAAAACTTGCTCGGCACAAAGAAGATTGTAACGGAATTGACACTCCGGCTTCTAAAGTAGAATTACCTAAAGAAGGCGAAAATATTCTCAAGTTTAAAAATTATAAAAACAAACAAGCCGCCCCTTTAGTCATTTACGCTGATTTTGAGTCGGTTTCAGAATAATTACCGCCAACTGATACAAACACGGTCAAAACACAAATCCTTAAGCCTTGCGGCTACTCATACGCGGCCGTCAGATGCGATGGTAAATGCACTTCACGCGAGATTTATAGACGTAAAGACGCGGCTACCAAATTTGTACAATCGCTTTCTGAGGAAACAGACAAGATCAATGAAACGTTTGAAAGTAAAGAGCCGCTGATCTGGTCACCCGAGTTACAAAAAATACACGAAAATTTTCATCGCTGCTGGATCTGTGAAAAGCTTATCGGCAAGACAAAAGAATCTCAGTGTCAGTGCCCATTTCCAAATGAATCAAAGAAAGGTGCTGAGTTGATTTGTTAAACTTGCGAAAAGCCCATTAACAAATTTAAAAAGGTAAGAGATCATTGTCACGTGACGGTGAAGTACCGAGGTCCCACGCACGCCAGTTGTAATCTCAAGTTAAAAGTCGTCCCGTATCAAACGCCCATTCCGGTGATTTTACACAATCTCGAGAAATATGACGCTCATCTGATTATGCAGGGCGCTCACGAGTATAACGGGGAAAAAATAAAATTAACTGCTAAAATACTGAGAACTACATTTCGTTCTCCTTTGGCCAGCTCAGGTTTTTAGACTCCTTTCATTTTATGGCGACCTCGCCAGATCGGTTGGTTAAAAACTATTCACCCGATGATCTTAACTTACTTTGCGAAATGTTTCCAGAAAATAGAAATTTATTGTTGGAAAAGGGAATTTACCCTTACGAATATATCGATTCCTTTGATTGGTTCCAAGAGGTGAGCTTACCACCAGTAGGCGCTTTTCATAAGCAGCAGTCCACGGTGACCGAGCAAGAACATTTAAGAGCACAAAAAGTATGGCAAGCCTTTGATTGTGAAAACCTAGGTGACTACCACAACCTATACGTGGAAACGGACGTGTTATTGCAAGCGGATGTTTTTGAGAACTTCCGTAAAGTCTGCACATCACAGAACTACGTCCTTGACCCAGCTAACTATTACACATCACTGGGCCTGTCGTGGGACGCTTTGTTGAAACTCTCGGGTGTAAAACTGGACTTACTAACCAACATAGACAAGCACTTGTTCTTTAAAAGGGCAAAAAGAGGTGGTATCTCTAGTGTGGGTGCAAAGCGATGTGCAAAGGCAAACAACCCAGACCTACCTGACTACGACCCAAATCAACCGGAGTCTCATATCATGTACCTAGACGCAAATAATTTATACGGTTGGGCCATGAGTCAGTATCTGCCCGTGAGTTAGTTTCAGCGGCTAAAAAACTTAGACAAATTTTCTCCCGAGTTTATTTCCAAGTTACGACCTGAGGACACGCACGGTTACATGTTTGAAGTGACTTTAGACTATTCGCAGCACTTACACGATTTACACAACGATTTCCCGCTCGCCCCTGAAAATATGTCAATTCCCAATGAATGGTTTTCAGGCTACCAACAAAATTTAATTAACAACGGAGAGCAAGTGACCTCGGTAGACAAACTCGTGGTCAAATTTGGGTACTAAACGAAAATATGTGGTTCACTACCGAACTTTACAGAAATATTTAGAGCTAGGCTTAGAATTAAAAGAGGTACACCGCGTCGTTTAAACAATGGCCTTGGATGAAAAGCTACATCGACCAAAATACCGAGTTACGCAGATTGGCTAAATCTGACTTTGAGAAGGATTTTTTCAAATTGATGAACAACTCGGTTTTTGGCAAGACGATGGAAAACGGTCATTTATTGAGGGACTTACAGGATGCAGATAAGTATAAAAAATTAACTTTTAAACCAAACTACAAATCCACAGTATCATTTAAAGAGTGTGATCTTTCATTTGTGGAAATGTATCGCATAAAGACCAAGCTAAATAAGCCGATCTATCGCGGAGTAAGCGTGCTCGACCTATCTAAAACTTTAATGTACCATTTTTATTACAACGAACTAAAATTAACTTTTGTTGAAAAGCAAATTTACTTCACACGGATACTGATTCTCTGTTAGTTCAGATCCGAACTGACAATTTAAATGGCTACCTGAGTAAAAAGCGTACATTATTTGACTTTGGTAATTACCCTCCCGATCATCGACTTCACGATTAAAAAAATAAAAAAGTCATAGGCAAAATGAAAGACGAATTTGGTGGCCAAATAATTTCAGATGTCGTTTGCATACGTCCAAAAATGTATTCGATCTTAACTACCGATCAAAATTTAAAGAAGGCGAAAGGGGTAACAAAAGTGGTCACCGAGAAACAGCTAACTCACGAGATGTATAAAAGCTGCCTATTTGAACGAAAGCAGCATTTAAATAAACAGCAGCTATTTAGATCAGATAAACATCAGATGTTCACGGTGTCGCAAAATAAAATAAGCCTCTCGCCGTTAGACAAAAAGCGTTAAATATTATCAAACGGGGTTGATACGTTAGCTTACAGACATGATCAATCGAGGTCAGTTTTTGCGCAGTTAAGACTGGGGTGGTAATTCTGTATTCTCGGGTACGACTTGAAGTTCCTCTTTGACGAAACTCCTATTTGGCCCGTTTAACAGACAATACAAAGTGGGACCCGTTTTTACCCTCCTACCTTTCACTCGTTTAAATTGACGGTGCGCTTGTCCACTTGATAAACGTCCACTGACCAGACCAGATCTGTAGCCCTTCTTACGGTGCCGCCCTCTAGCTCATCCGGGTAATATAAATATCTAACGACCACGTCTGGAGGAAGTTCTCTTTGGGTCGCTCTTGGAGGCGCACTCGGTGCTTGTTTCACTCGGTCTAATTTGACGGCTTCTGCAGGAACGGCATCGATTAATCGCGTTTTTTCCTCATTTAACGATTTCACGACTTGGGGCAAGTGATACGCTAAGAAACTGACCAAAGCCGTCCCACCTATAATCCAAACAAACTTGCAAATTTTGTGATCCTAGGAGGGCTTGTAAAAATCGGACAATTTAGGTTCTGGCAGTAATGGTGTGATCTTTTTACCCAATAGTTCGCTGTAAGCTCGTAATGCTTCGACCACGTTTGCTGACTCGAGCGTTCTTGTCGCATTCGTTCGTTTAAAAAGTCTAACATATGTACGCAGTTTTGTTCCCAAGATTCCTTGGTTTGAGAGATCCAACCCGAAACGTTTAGAAAGAAATGCGACGATCTTTTTTTCGTAGCTGGTTTAACGTTAATTGCGTTTTCTTTTCTTTTTAAAATATTTCAGTAAAATAAAAATCGCATAATATAAAAGTAATATCTCGCATCAATATACTAAAAAACTGAACCCGAGTCGGTGTCTAAAAATTCCTCGCGCGAGCAAAAGCGAAAGACGGGAAGTAACCATTACTCATAACCCGAGTACGATAACTGCGGGTCACACGTTAAATGTAAAATTTCCGGCTTTAGGCACGGACGACGTGAGTGTACCCGGTACCGCCAAACTGGCTTTTAAACTCGATCTTGACGGAGCTTCGGACGATAACCGGACGGTGTATAACAACGTGGCGAGAAACTTGGTTTCAGAAATAAACGTCAGCTTACAAGGCAACAAGATCGTAAGTTACCGAGATGCAGACGTGTTTCATAATTTTAAGGACAACTGGCTACCTCTGTCGCAAACTAAAAATAATGCGTACTTTGGTTTGGAAAAAGAAAATGCCGCCAAGTTGCGTTTAGGTGCAGGCGATAAAAGACACGCCGATGTTGACGGATCATTCCCCCTTTTATCCGTCGGGGCTCAAAGAGCCACTGACGCATCAATTGACTGTTAACGGCCACGATAAAGTGGTCAACTCGTCAGACACAGCCGCAGAATATGCAATTTCGGATTTGACGTTTGGAATACGAAGTCGTCACCGATCGAGATCTGGCCCAAGCTTTGAGGAATAAAAAAATCTTTTACCTATTCGACCGGATACACTCGTAGAAAAACAGGCCGTCAATAAGTCTGACACGCTATGGAACATTAGCGTCGATCAAACGATCAAGAGCTTGAAATGTGTTTTGATTTTGTTTAGAGACCCAGCTATTAAAGAAGGCAAACCAAATCAATTGTACTCGCAGGGGTTGTTTGAGAATCAACATTGGAATGAGGTGACTAAGTACTTTGGAGATTCAGATACTGAGTCGGCGAGAGCGATGGTAAAAGATTTAAACTTAACCGGATTAGATATGGCCAAATATTTAAAAGATAAGTACGGGTTTTGGCTAGATTTCAGAAGTCCCGTCGACAATATCTCGATTCAAATTGAATGACAGGCAGAAACTGCGGGACCTTTGCCGATGTATGTATTCTTGGTGATGGACGCGCAATTGACGGTGGAAGACGGGAATTTCAAGAGTTTAGTTTATTAAATAAAATGAGTCAGATGTACAAGAACCCTCACCGTGCTTTAATCGTGGGTAAGACGGGTAGCGGAAAAACAAATTGGATATTGAATTTATTATAGAATGAATACCGATTCACGTTTGAAGCGATCGTGATCATCTGTCCGACTTTATTTAAGAATAAAACGTATTTAAAACGACTGTGGATTTACACAAATGACAATGTTTACCTCTGTGACTTGGATCGAGAAAAGTTGGAACTAAACGAAGCGAACAAACTTTACCAAAAATTATTTGATGGAATAAATACGCTTTTATAATCGACGACTGTGCAGCCGATCAATTTATTAAATATCGCAAAAAGTTGAATAGCACTTGCTCTCTTAGTAAGATGGCTTTCTCGGGCCGTCATTACCTTCATAGCTGTTGGTTACTTAGTCAAAAGTATAACTCGGTGCTCAAAGACTTCCGGCAGAACACCAACTGGACCGCTTTATTCCATTGCAAAGATCGTAATTCAATTGACCAGTGTTTATCTGAAAACGATGTAAACCCAGACAAGAAACTAGAGAAGATTAAAAAGCACTTCAGGGATGTAAGGTTTAGCAAGCTGGTGTTAAATACTGAACTGCCGGTCAATTATCTGTTGTTGTAAATAAAAATTAATTAATCAAAACAGATGCACTAAGTGCTTATATGAGAAAGGTAGATCTAATTTCAGAACTCAAAAAAACGGGTAAAATTAACTCGACTTGCGACGAGTGTATCGAGAAAGTAAGAGTTTATCAAGAGTTAAATAAATGCCTCCACGGGAGACACAAAAAATATGCAAAGAGTGCGCTGGTTTATTCATTTGCGAACACTGGCGAATAAGATACACTTGTAAAGACTGTAAACCAAACCTAGCAAAAAGACAGACTTTGCTCGATCATCACTTCTGGCGAATCTAAGAAATATTTAGGAAAAGAATTTACGATTAAAGAATCGAGTCGCTTACTCCAAAGAACAAGAAAAATTATTTTATTTCTACGAAGTCAAATTCGGTAAAGAGATCGTTAATACCCTTGGTCATGCGATTTTAAGCTTGTACTCGCGTTTACTCGGTATAGCCACCCCGGTCGAATTACTCGGAATTAATATAAATTTAAAATCAGAAGAAGCGCTGACAAAAGACTTACTCACCGAAATTTGTTATAACTACGGGGTATATTTATCACCATTGACAGCTATGCTAATTACAACAAAGCATCTGCAGTTTAACAAAAGTTCTATTTTTATAAAAGACGATGTCAACAAACGAAGGGACCCCAACCCCAGCGAACAGCCCGGTAAAGACCTAAATCCAAACGGTGACTTAAGCTAAAAATCCGAGACGAGTAGAACAAGGTACGAAATTAGCCGAGCATAACAAAAAGATGAAGCAGCAGCTCGCTAAGATGAAATTAGCTAGCGAAGTCATAATACCGAAGAAATAAAATTTCATGAAATATTTTATAGTATATTTTATAAATACTTTTTTAAATAAAACGACCATAGAGAACAGAAATTTAATATTTGCGGTCCACTTAATCTGGAAAAATATGTTAACGGCTTTAAAAGTTGAACCGACTCAACCAAAGCCGACTGTTAACCAACCTGAAATTTTAGATATAGAATAAATTTGGAATAAATTTAAAAACTCCTTATTATTAAATATGAGTAACGCTAAATCAATCGACGAAATGGACTCGCAAATACGGTTTACCACGGTGCCGGTGTTTCAGCTATTTCTATAGGTTACGCCATGCTATCGAGTAAGCTATTTAAAATTAAACCGCAAGACTTAAAAAAATTATCTATCGAAGACGCGTTAAAATTGACCGCGCTGTCAAGCGGGACATTGGCGACCCAGGGTTGGCCAGTGGTGCAAGGTATATTACCCGCAAGTTTGGCCACCGCTTAAAGTTTCTTTATTTTACAGTTAAAGTAAAATGGCCGAAGGAGGATTTGATCCGGATCGACAAGACGACGGACAAAATGTTAGAAGAAGGTCGAACAATGTTTATCGGTAATCCCAGAGTAAACAATTTTTACAATTTGTACAAAGATAAAGGTCAATCAGATATACCAAAGCCGCTTTCGCCAGACCAAAGCCCGACAAATGTAATAAACTCAAAAGAAGGTCTATATTATGAAAATGTACAGGGACCCAGTGAGATATTACTTACAGACGAACATAACCCGAGAAAATTTGTATCGCTAGATACCATAGCAAAGCGCGCTAAAAAAGTGGATTTAAAAGCGAGTCAAAATTTATTCGCGAAGAACTCGGTTTTTGGGATAACCAGAAAAAGACTAAACAAGCACAATCAAAATTAAATGCCATTCAAACCGAAAACATCGAAATGCTTCCCCAACATCAGACCAGCATTGTGGCCTCCCTTACCGAAAAATCAAACGGTGCAAACTGAGGGTTTAAATTATAGAGAGTGACCTTGTAGGTACTCGCGTGACCGGAGCTTTCCCAGCCAAAGCCCATGTAAGTAGACCCCGCGTATTTACCGTTGGTCACGTGTAAATCGTGCGCGTCGTAGTTTTTTATTAGGGACAGGTAAGTAACCGTTGTCGTAATAATAAGCGGTACCTAATCCGTTTGACAAAGTGTTGCGAGTTTGTTTATAGGATTTATTCGGATCGACTCCGTATAAAATGCACGTGTCAGAAAAACTGCCAATGATCGTAATTATTATGTAACGCGTCAAATACGTCGTCGCTCGGGATGGGCATCACGCAGTCGTAAAATATTTACGTGAAAGTAAAACAAAGCCGACACGTATGGATTGGGGTCGGACAGTATATCAAAACCTACCCCGCAGGCCGTCGTCGCGCAATCTGCCGCGAAATTAAATTGATTTTGGTAAAATGATATTGGCTCGGTCACCCAGCGATTGACAGTGGTTACTTGCGGTAATTTATACGCGTTCGTTAAATTGGGAAATTCGGCTGAAAACCAGTTATTTTTGTCGACTACGATTATTAAGCTACTAAAGTTGGCTCCCATTTATTTTATAAGTCTTTATTTTTATTTTAAAGGAGGTGCCGTAGGTTGGGTCGGTCGATAAGGACGTGGTAGGTCTTCGAACTTAACCGACTTTGTAAAACTTATTCGCCAAGTTTTTTTATAAAATCTTTTTTTAAAACGGCTTTCCGTTCGTTGGCTGGCGCTTCTGCTCTCTCGTTTACTTGACGTTCGAATTCTTCTTTAGAGGTTTCTTTAGTTTCTTCCAATTTGTGTTGGACCTAACGATGGTGTTTAATTTAGCGTCTGCCAACATTCGGTCGTGTTTTTTAGTTTTGTGGGTGAGTCTACGGGAGGCGTACTTTAGAACCGCGTAAGCGCCAAACGCACTGATACCGATGCCTTCCATCACTAGTCCCACGGGCCCAGGTTACGATGCCTAAAATAGTAGAAAATCCCGACAGCTGCCGAGGTTGCGCCTAATGCTTATATACCGTTGTTTTCATTTTGCAACATTACCCCACTTTCTGATTTGAGGTAAAAAGTTAACTCGTCTATATTTACCCGTTGCAATTTTCTGGGCGTTTCAAAATCGCTACGAACACATTGATATGTTGAAATTACTTGTAACAGGTCAAACGATTTCCGTTGTAAAAATTATAGTTAGTGTCTAATTGAGGACAACAAATAAACGCGAGTGAACCGATTCCAATGTATTACCTCTTTCAAATGAAATGTTTTTAACTATGATTACCTTATCACCCTTTTAATTATCGATGACGTTTTTCAATTTAAACGTCTGAGGTTTAATTTGTCAAAGGCGTTTTCCCATTGCTTATCCGAAACTTGAAATAAATCTTTTACTTTAGATTCGGTTTCACCAGTTACCTCTTGATAACATACTGCGATTAAAGCCTTCAACGGTTTACCTCGAGAAAAAACCCGACCAAAAATTAGACCGCAATGTTTACACGTGTATCTTTCGTCTATTTCAAGTATTTGGTGCTCACACGTGTTTTGGGTCTTGGAGGGGGAGTTGAGCATTTAGGTAATGAGCCAGTTAGGTGGTAGATTTCTGCGTTTGTCATTTTTTAATAATAATCCATTTATTTAAGGAACAAGCGACGTGAAAACAACCTCAATTATTCCGAGGAATAACGGAGGTTTAAGTTAATCGTTCAAATTTAATCGACTTCTAGTTCCACGGGGATTCAGATTCAGATTCAAATTCGCTAAACGCTTGCAACATCGACTTATTTGAAATTAATCCGTCGTTTCTAATTTTCAATATTGCCGCTGTCGCTCTATACCGAGGCTAGCACCGCAAGACAGTGAACCGTAGGTAACGTAGTATACGTCATTTGCATAAATAAATAATTGCGCGTCGCATCTCTTATTGATAAATTTATCGATATTTGACGAGTCGATGGATCTTTTTCGGTGATCAAATAGAGAGGCATAGGGATTTATTTTAACGTACATTTGGTTTTTAGCCGTATAAGGTGGTTTAACTACTTACTCTATTTTATTAAGGTCATCGATATCGCGACTGGCTTTATAGGCGTTTACGGTGTCAGGTGGGAGATTAGACCCTTGAGATTCGGTAAATTTATAAACGGCCAAATTTATGTGATCGAGTATGTTTGTCGTAGGTTGTTGTATTTCATAGCAAATTTTGCGGTCTTTGACGTTTTCGGGGGTTTTTATCTGGAGTGCCGTATTTGTAAAGCGGGTTTATACCGTAACATGGTTCTATCGTCATAATTAACAGGCGCTTATTTTGCCGTTGTGATGGTACAAAATGGGCGAAGTGCATTGGCTCACTTGGGTCCCTTCTTTAAAAACAAGTTTTGAAATAATTAATTTACTCAGGTCAAAGGGACGGTAGGTGACATTGGGGTCGCAGTTGTCGGCATTGAGACGCTCGTGGTCGTCTGAAACGATATACACTTGGTTTGACATGGCTCTGATTTTCCCCCGCTCTGTCGTAACTTTTTGTCATTTTTATTCAGGAAAGCCAAGAAGGAAAATCCCTTTTTTCTTTTAAAGTGATTAATTGTGCGATCGGCGCACGTCACGAGTTGTTTAGAGGCTAAAGTGCGCCGGGATCAAAAGGTCAAGGTCAGTGAAGTGGGAATCACCGGTGCGGATAGCGGGCGGCGGAAAGAAGGTGAAAGTGGAATGAAAGGAAGTTAATCGTGCTTTTTTTAACCCCTCTTGCGACCTTTTTTGAGTTGATAAGATAGTCGATGAGGTACCCAGGTAAAACTACAAAAACCTGGAAACGCGTTTGGGGTTTTTTTGAGTGGAAAAAAAGGTCAAATAGGTATAGGGTGAACGAGGGAGAAACGGGTTGAAAGGGGGAGGTGCTCCAGACCTGTCCAATGCCTACTACTTGTCATATGTCTTGCCAATTATGCAGGTTTGCTTATTCCGATCTTGGTGCAGGTGCTTTTTCGAGATCAACTGGAACTTTATCTGAGCATTGATCTTTAAAAACTACCCTTAAAATGAACTTTCGTGTCATATTTTCAATTCTTCATTGCCTAAATTAAAGATTATTTTGTCCCCGTTCTCATTTTGTTTGAAAAGAAACTTCAATATTTATGTGCAAAATTGTCACTAAGTACCAGCGTTCATTTAGCACAGAGAGTTTTGAAATTTTGTTGTGCTTGACCTCCTTCTTTTTCATTTAGTTATTGATTAATGTGTAAGGCAACAAGAAGGTACCCTTTGTCAAAAAATAATAAGCGATCTAAGGTTTCACGATGTCAAAATCAAACCATTGAAATCTGTACAGTGTTTTCCTAGAATACTATTCCAGCAGCGGAACCTTCAAAATGTCTGGTTTTAGATACCAGAAAACATTCTTTTCTTTTAAATTTCAACTCACCTGTCGATCTTAGCATGTCGGTTGCTGAATCCGGTGTGTCGGTTCCATTACTCGACTGGTTGCTTGTCGCACTCGGTTGCTCACTTGTCGTTCTAGTTTCATCAGATGATGTAACTAGATGAGAAAGCATATCGATGTAGACATAAATAAAGGTAAGCTATTCAATTTGAATCCAGGAAAAGGATGAGATTCTGTTAAATACAACATGACAACAACGTTAAGAAACGATCCCTTCTTTTCCTGCAGTGTTATCCGCTCATTGATATTTCCTCGCACGCACGTTTCATTGAATCACATTTTTAATACGAACCCATATCAGGTCTAGATGGACAGCTACTGCATTATCATTTCTTTTAATTAAACTATTCACGGTGCATTTCCACTGTTCTCGGTTGCAGTTGACCCAACGCCATCAAATTAATTTGGTCTTGGCCGTGGTGTTTATGTTTTCACGGGACTTGTAGTTTTAGAGTTGAAGTTCCTAGAGTTTGGAACGCGTTGGCCAATCACAATGCGCAAAATTTGTTGTGGTTGGCCAAGGCGTTGCAAATCCTTCGAGGCGCTCCACCCCCCCCCCCTTTTCAATGTTGGGAGACAATCAGCATCATGCTGGCCTGTTTTTACCTTAACACTGAAGGGAGGGAATGGGATTTCTTGTCAACTGGAAGAAACATTAGCAAAAATTGGCAAATAGTTGACGGATTACAGAGATCTGAGGAGTGAAACTTCCTAAAGCATCCAAGGACACACATTGGCTTATGACATGTCTTGAAAATCATGCAGGTTTGCATTTTCCAATCTTGGTGCAGGTGCTTTCTCGAGATCAACTGGAACTTTATCTGAGCATTGATCTTTAAAAACTACCCTTAAAATGAACTTTCGTGTCATATTTTCAATTCTTCATTGCCTAAATTAAAGATTATTTTGTCCCCGTTCTCATTTTGTTTGAAAAGAAACTTCAATATTTATGTGCAAAATTGTCACTAAGTACCAGCGTTCATTTAGCACAGAGAGTTTTGAAATTTTGTTGTGCTTGACCTCCTTCTTTTTCATTTAGTTATTGATTAATGTGTAAGGCAACAAGAAGTACCCTTGTCAAAAAATAATAAGCGATCTAAGGTTACACGATGTCAAATTCAAGCCATTGAATCTGTACACTGTTTTCCAGGAATATTATTCCAGCAGCGGAACCTTCAAAATGTCTGGTTTTAGATACTAGAAAACATTCTTTTCTTTTAAATTTCAACTCACCTGTCGATCTTAGCATGTCGGTTGCTGAATCCGGTGTGTCGGTTCCATTACTCGACTGGTTGCTTGTCGCACTCGGTTGCTCACTTGTCGTTCTAGTTTCATCAGATGATGTAACTAGATAAGAAAACATATCGATGTAGACATAAATAAAAGTAAGCTATTCAATTTGAATCCAGGAAAAGGATGAGATTCTGTTAAATACAACATGACAACAACGTTAAGAAACGATCCCTTATTTTTCTGCAGTGTTATCCGCTCATTGATATTTCTTCGCACGCGCGTTTCATTGAATCACATTTTTAATACGAACCCATATCAGGTCTAGATGGACAGCTACTGCATTTTCATTTCTTTTAATTAAACTATTCAGGGTGCATTTCCACTGTTCTCGGTTGCAGTTGACCCAACGCCATCAAATTAATTTGGTCTTGGCCGTGGTGTTTATGTTTTTACGGGACTTGTAGTTTTAGAGTTAGAGTTCCTAGAGTTTGGAACACGTTGGCCAATCACAATGCGAAAAATTTGTTGTGGTTGGCCAAGGCGTTGCAAATCCTTCGAGGCGCTCCACCCCCCCCTCTTTTCAATGTTGGGAGACAATCAGCATCATGCTGGCCTGTTTTTACCTTAACACTGAGGGGAGGGAATGGCATTTTCTTGTCAACTGGAAGAAACATCAGCAAAAACTGGCAAACAGTTGCCGGATTAAAGAGAACTGAGGAATGAAACTTCCCAAAGTATCCATGAACAAACATTGGCTTTTCAAGTAGTAGGCATTGGACAGTTCTGGAGCACCTCCCCCTTTCAACCCGTTTCTTCCTCTTTCACCCTCTACCTACTCGACCCGTTTTTCCACTAAAAAAAAAACCCAAAACGCGTTTTCAGGTTTTTGTAATTTTACCTGGGTACCTCATCGACTATTTTATCAACTCGAAAAAAAGTCACAAAAGGGGTTAAAAAAGGCACGAATAACTTCCTTTCACCCTTCTTTCACCTTCTTTCCGCCGCCCACCAACCGCGCCGGGGATTCCCACTTTTCTGACCTTGACTGTTTGACCCCGGGCACTTTTTCCTGTAAACAACTCGTGACGTGCGCCGATCGCACAAACAATCACTCTCAAACATAAAAAGGGACTTCCCGTCGCTTGCTCGATAGAAAAAATGATAAAAAGTTTAGAAACCTATATATATAGAGAGACCTGAACAACCCACAACGCAGGCCTAAATTATCGACCTTTAATGATTTAAGAAGGCGTTTTTAGAAGATTTTGTCAAGCGGTACAATATTCCATTACCGGCACCTAAGTGTAAATCTCACACCAAACCCGGGCTCATTAAAGCCATACGGGCAGATCAAAAACAATTTTAATTACCTCCAGTGTCAGTTATATCGGCAGCTGTTGAAAACGGATTAAAAATACAATATTCCTTTTGCACACAGAGACAGATATGTTAAACAAGACTTTAGTGAAGCGATTAAAGCTTACACTCAGCCCGAGGAAATTGCAGAAGTCGACATTAGAAACGTCAGACGCTTTAAAGGTAACTACTGCAATTGGGAATTGATACCCCGTTTCTTTGAATACGACCTCCTGCACTTTTTTGAGTTTTACAAAACATTCATCGAGAAGAAAGCGTTGGAAGAGTTAAAAGAAGTGGCTTCTTACAAATTGCAAACGGCCCTAAAAGTGCAGTTATGATTGGAAAAACCTGAAAAAACTGAATTTGGCACATTTACCTTTTCTAACCAAAACAACGTCGTGAACACCCAAGCCGACGTGAAAAATGCACTCGCTGAACAGAGGGAAAAACAGATTGAAGACGTGGAAACTCATACAAAAAAGGTTCTGGCTGGGTGTTTGATAAAGTAAAAGCTTTTTGCATCAACGTGATTAAATATAATCCGGTGGGCGCCACGTATATTCTGCCACCAAAGTATTTGAGGGACAAAAAATCGATCATGAACATCCAAAACAAGGATCAACAGTGTATCCGATGGGCACTGAGAGCGGCTTTAAAGTTATATTCTGACAACGTTAAAAGTCAGTTAGAAACAAATTCAAATTACAAAATAAATAACGAGCTAACATCGACTTACACAAAAGCAGACGGTCTAAATTTTACAAACATAAGCTTTCCGACACCCCTATCTCAGATCCTGGGTATCGAATCGCAAAACAACTTAGCAATCAATGTGTTTGGTTACAACAAAACAGACGGTCTTTTCATTCTTTATAAAAGCAAAAAAAAATGTCTGAACCTATAAATTTACTTTATTTTACCGAGGTGAAAAAAGTCACTACTGCTGGATTAAAAACTTTTCTCGGTTGACGGGTGATATCGATCAACACGACGGTCAAAAACACTGGTGTTTTAACTGCATGTCACATTTTCAAGAGGCAGAAAAACTTGCTCGGCACAAAGAAGATTGTAACGGAATTGACACTCCGGCTTCTAAAGTAGAATTACCTAAAGAAGGCGAAAATATTCTCAAGTTTAAAAATTATAAAAACAAACAAGCCGCCCCTTTAGTCATTTACGCTGATTTTGAGTCGGTTTCAGAATAATTACCGCCAACTGATACAAACACGGTCAAAACACAAATCCTTAAGCCTTGCGGCTACTCATACGCGGCCGTCAGATGCGATGGTAAATGCAAAAAGAGCCGCTGATCTGGTCACCCGAGTTACAAAAAATACACGAAAATTTTCATCGCTGCTGGATCTGTGAAAAGCTTATCGGCAAGACAAAAGAATCTCAGTGTCAGTGCCCATTTCCAAATGAATCAAAGAAAGGTGCTGAGTTGATTTGTTAAACTTGCAAAAGCCCATCAACAAATTTAAAAAGGTAAGAGATCATTGTCACGTGACGGTGAAGTACCGAGGTCCCACGCACGCCAGTTGTAATCTCAAGTTAAAAGTCGTCCCGTATCAAACGCCCATTCCGGTGATTTTACACAATCTCGAGAAATATGACGCTCATCTGATTATGCAGGGCGCTCACGAGTATAACGGGGAAAAAATAAAATTAACTGCTAAAATACTGAGAACTACATTTCGTTCTCCTTTGGCCAGCTCAGGTTTTTAGACTCCTTTCATTTTATGGCGACCTCGCCAGATCGGTTGGTTAAAAACTATTCACCCGATGATCTTAACTTACTTTGCGAAATGTTTCCAGAAAATAGAAATTTATTTTTGGAAAAGGGAATTTACCCTTACGAATATATCGATTCCTTTGATTGGTTCCAAGAGATGAGCTTACCACCAGTAGGCGCTTTTCATAAGCAGCAGTCCACGGTGACCGAGCAAGAACATTTAAGAGCACAAAAAGTATGGCAAGCCTTTGGTTGTGAAAACCTAGGTGACTACCACAACCTATACGTGGAAACGGACGTGTTATTGCAAACGGATGTTTTTGAGAACTTCCGTAAAGTCTGCACATCACAGAACTACGTCCTTGACCCAGCTAACTATTACACATCACTGGGCCTGTCGTGGGACGCTTTGTTGAAACTCTCGGGTGTAAAACTGGACTCACTAACCAACATAGACAAGCACTTGTTCTTTAAAAGGGCAAAAAGAGGTGGTATCTCTAGTGTGGGTGCAAAGCGATGTGCAAAGGCAAACAACCCAGACCTACCTGACTACGACCCAAATCAACCGGAGTCTCATATCATGTACCTAGACGCAAATAATTTATACGGTTGGGCCATGAGTCAGTATCTGCCCGTGAGTTAGTTTCAGCGGCTAACAAACTCCAAGTTACGACCTGAGGACACGTACAGTTACATGTTTGAAGTGACTTTAGACTATTCGCAGCACTTACACGATTTACACAACGATTTCCCGCTCGCCCCTGAAAATATGTCAATTCCCAATGAATGGTTTTCAGGCTACCAACAAAATTTAATTAACAACGGAGAGCAAGTGACCTCGGTAGACAAACTCGTGGTCAAATTTGGGTACTAAACGAAAATATGTGGTTCACTACCGAACTTTACAGGAATATTTAGAGCTAGGCTTAGAATTAAAAGAGGTACACCGCGTCGTTTAAACAATGGCCTTGGATGAAAAGCTACATCGACCAAAATACCGAGTTACGCAAATTGGCTAAATCTGACTTTGAGAAGGATTTTTTCAAATTGATGAACAACTCGGTTTTTGGCAAGACGATGGAAAACAGTCATTTATTGAGGGACTTACAGGATGCAGATAAGTATAAAAAATTAACTTTTAAACCAAACTACAAATCCACAGTATCATTTAAAGAGTGTGATCTTTCATTTGTGGAAATGTATCGCATAAAGACCAAGCTAAATAAGCCGATCTATCGCGGAGTAAGCGTGCTCGACCTATCTAAAACTTTAATGTACCATTTTTATTACAACGAACTAAAATTAACTTTTGGTGAAAAGCAAATTTACTTCACACGGATACTGATTCTCTGTTAGTTCAGATCCAAACTGACAATTTAAATGGCTACCTGAGTAAAAAGCGTACATTATTTGACTTTGGTAATTACCCTCCCGATCATCGACTTCACGATTAAAAAAATAAAAAAGTCATAGGCAAAATGAAAGACGAATTTGGTGGCCAAATAATTTCAGATGTCGTTTGCATACGTCCAAAAATGTATTCGATCTTAACTACCGATCAAAATTTAAAGAAGGCGAAAGGGGTAACAAAAGTGGTCACCGAGAAACAGCTAACTCACGAGATGTATAAAAGCTGCCTATTTGAACGAAAGCAGCATTTAAATAAACAGCAGCTATTTAGATCAGATAAACATCAGATGTTCACGGTGTCGCAAAATAAAATAAGCCTCTCGCCGTTAGACAAAAAGCGTTAAATATTATCAAACGGGGTTGATACGTTAGCTTACAGACATGATCAATCGAGGTCAGTTTTTGCGCAGTTAAGACTGGGGTGGTAATTCTGTATTCTCGGGTACGACTTGAAGTTCCTCTTTGACGAAACTCCTATTTGGCCCGTTTAACAGACAATACAAAGTGGGACCCGTTTTTACCCTCCTACCTTTCACTCGTTTAAATTGACGGTGCGCTTGTCCACTTGATAAACGTCCACTGACCAGACCAGATCTGTAGCCCTTCTTACGGTGCCGCCCTCTAGCTCATCCGGGTAATATAAATATCTAACGACCACGTCTGGAGGAAGTTCTCTTTGGGTCGCTCTTGGAGGCGCACTCGGTGCTTGTTTCACTCGGTCTAATTTGACGGCTTCTGCAGGAACGGCATCGATTAATCGCGTTTTTTCCTCATTTAACGATTTCACGACTTGGGGCAAGTGATACGCTAAGAAACTGACCAAAGCCGTCCCACCTATAATCCAAACAAACTTGCAAATTTTGTGATCCTAGGAGGGCTTGTAAAAATCGGACAATTTAGGTTCTGGCAGTAATGGTGTGATCTTTTTACCCAATAGTTCGCTGTAAGCTCGTAATGCTTCGACCACGTTTGCTGACTCGAGCGTTCTTGTCGCATTCGTTCGTTTAAAAAGTCTAACATATGTACGCAGTTTTGTTCCCAGGATTCCTTGGTTTGAGAGATCCAACCCGAAACGTTTAGAAAGAAATGCGACGATCTTTTTTTTGTAGCTGGTTTAACGTTAATTGCGTTTTCTTTTTAAAATATTTCAGTAAAATAAAAATCGTATAATATAAAAGTAATATCTCGCATCAATATACTAAAAAACTGAACCCGAGTCGGTGTCTAAAAATTCCTCGCGCGATCAAAGGCGAAAGACGGGAAGTAACCATTACTCATAACCCGAGTACGATAACTGCGGGTCACACGTTAAATGTAATATTTCCGGCTTTAGGCACGGACGACGTGAGTGTACCCGGTACCGCCAAACTGGCTTTTAAACTCGATCTTGACGGAGCTTCGGACGATAACCGGACGGTGTATAACAACGTGGCGAGAAACTTGGTTTCAGAAATAAACGTCAGCTTACAAGGCAACAAGATCGTAAGTTACCGAGATGCAGACGTGTTTCATAATTTTAAGGACAACTGGCTACCTCTGTCGCAAACTAAAAATAATGCGTACTTTGGTTTGGAAAAAGAAAATGCCGCCAAGTTGCGTTTAGGTGCAGGCGATAAAAGACACGCCGATGCTGACGGATCATTCCCCCTTTTATCCGTCGGGGCTCAAAGAGCCACTGACGCATCAATTGACTTTTAACGGCCACGATAAAGTGGTTAACTCGTCAGACACAGCCGCAGAATATGCAATTTCGGATTTGACGTTTGGAATACGAAGTCGTCACCGATCGAGATCTGGCCCAAGCTTTGAGGAATAAAAAAATCTTTTACCTATTCGACCGGATACACTCGTAGAAAAACAGGCCGTCAATAAGTCTGACACGCTATGGAACATTAGCGTCGATCAAACGATCAAGAGCTTGAAATGTGTTTTGATTTTGTTTAGAGACCCAGCTATTAAAGAAGGCAAACCAAATCAATTGTACTCGCAGGGGTTGTTTGAGAATCAACATTGGAATGAGGTGACTAAGTACTTTGGAGATTCAGATACTGAGTCGGCGAGAGCGATGGTAAAAGATTTAAACTTAACCGGATTAGATATGGCCAAATATTTAAAAGATAAGTACGGGCTTTGGCTAAATTTCAGAAGTCCCGACGACAATATCTCGATTCAAATGGAATGACAGGCAGAAACTGCGGGACCTTTGCCGATGTATGTATTCTTGGTGATGGACGCGCAATTGACGGTGGAAGACGGGAATTTCAAGAGTTTAGTTTATTAAATAAAATGAGTCAGATGTACAAGAACCCTCACCGTGCTTTAATCGTGGGTAAGACGGGTAGCGGAAAAACAAATTGGATATTGAATTTATTATAGAATGAATACCGATTCACGTTTGAAGCGATCGTGATCATCTGTCCGACTTTATTTAAGAATAAAACGTATTTAGAACGACTGTGGATTTACACAAATGACAATGTTTACCTTTGTGACTTGGATCGAGAAAAGTTGGAACTAAACGAAGCGAACAAACTTTACCAAAAATTATTTGTTGGAATAAATACGCTTTTATAATCGACGACTGTGCAGCCGATCAATTTATTAAATATCGCAAAAAGTTGAATAGCACTTGCTCTCTTAGTAAGATGGCTTTCTCGGGCCGTCATTACCTTCATAGCTGTTGGTTACTTAGTCAAAAGTATAACTCGGTGCTCAAAGACTTCCGGCAGAACACCAACTGGACCGCTTTACTCCATTGCAAAGATCGTAATTCGTTTGACCAGTGTTTATCAGAAAACGATGTAATCCCAGACAAGAAACTAGAGAAGATTAAAAAGCACTTCAGGGATGTTAGGTTTAGCAAGCTGGTGTTAAATACTGAACTGCCGGTCAATTATCTGTTGTTGTAAATAAAAATTAATTAATCAAAACAGATGCACTAAGTGCTTATATGAGAAAGGTAGATCTAATTTCAGAACTCAAAAAAACGGGTAAAATCAACTCGACTTGCGACGAGTGTATCGAGAAAGTAAGAGTTTATCAAGAGTTAAATAAATGCCTCCACGGGAGACACAAAACATATGCAAAGAGTGCGCTGGTTTATTCATTTGCGAACACTGGCGAAAAAGATACACTTGTAAAGACTGTAAACCAAACCTAGCAAAAAGACAGACTTTGCTCGATCATCGCTTCTGGCGAATCTAAGAAATATTTAGGAAAAGAATTTACGATTAAAGAATCGAGTCGCTTACTCCAAAGAACAAGAAAAATTATTTTATTTCTACGAAGTCAAATTCGGTAAAGAGATCGTTAATACCCTCGGTCACGCGATTTCAAGCTTGTACTCGCGTTTACTCGGTATAGCCACCCCGGTCGAATTACTCGGAATTAATATAAATTTAAAATCAGAAGAAGCGCTGACAAAAGACTTACTCACCGAAATTTGTTATAACTACGGGGAATATCTATCACCATTGACAGCTATGCTAATTACAACAAAGCATCTGCAGTTTAACAAAAGTTCTATTTTTATAAAAGACGATGTCAACAAACGAAGGGACCCCAACCCCAGCGAACAGCCCGGTAAAGACCTAAATCCAAACGGTGACTTAAGCTAAAAATCCGAGACGAGTAGAACAAGGTACGAAATTAGCCGAGCATAACAAAAAGATGAAGCAGCAGCTCGCTAAGATGAAATTAGCTAGCGAAGTCATAATACCGAAGAAATAAAATTTCATGAAATATTTTATAGTATATTTTATAAATACTTTTTTAAATAAAACGACCATAGAGAACAGAAATTTAATATTTGCGGTCCATTTAATCTGGAAAAATATGTTAACGGCTTTAAAAGTTGAACCGACTCAACCAAAGCCGACTGTTAACCAACCTGAAATTTTAGATATAGAATAAATTTGGAATAAATTTAAAAACTCCTTATTATTAAATATGAGTAACGCTAAATCAATCGACGAAATGGACTCGCAAATACGGTTTACCACGGTGCCGGTGTTTCAGCTATTTCTATAGGTTACGCCATGCTATCGAGTAAGCTATTTAAAATTAAACCGCCAGACAAAAAAATTATCTATCGAAGACGCGTTAAAATTGACCGCGCTGTCAAGCGGGGCATTGGCGACCCAGGGTTGGCCAGTGGTGCAAGGTATATTACCCGCAAGTTTGGCCACCGCTTAAAGTTTCTTTATTTTACAGTTAAAGTAAAATGGCCGAAGGAGGATTTGATCCGGATCGACAAGACGACGGACAAAATTTTAGAAGAAGGTCGAACAATGTTTATCGGTAATCCCAGAGTAAACAATTTTTACAATTTTTACAAAGATAAAGGTCAATCAGATATACCAAAGCCGCTTTCGCCAGACCAAAGCCCGACAAATGTAATAAACTCAAAAGAAGGTCTATATTATGAAAATGTACAGGGACCCAGTGAGATATTACTTACAGACGAACATAACCCGAGAAAATTTGTATCGCTAGATACCATAGCAAAGCGTGCTAAAAAAGTGGATTTAAAAGCGAGTCAAAATTTATTCGCGAAGAACTCGGTTTTTGGGATAACCAGAAAAAGACTAAACAAGCACAATCAAAACTAAATGCCATTCAAACCGAAAACCTCGAAATGCTTCCCCAACATCAGACCAACATTGTGGCCTCCCTTACCGAAAAATCAAACGGTGCAAACCGAGGGTTTAAATTATAGAGAGTGACCTTGTAAGTACTCGCGTGACCGGAGCTTTCCCAGCCAAAGCCCCTGTAAGTAGACCCCGCGTATTTACCGTTGGTCACGTGTAAATCGTGCGCGTCGTAGTTTTTTATTAGGGACAGGTAAGTAACCGTTGTCGTAATAATAAGCGGTACCTAATCCGTTTGACAAAGTGTTGCGAGTTTGTTTATAGGATTTATTCGGATCGACTCCGTATAAAATGCACGTGTCAGAAAAACTGCCAATGATCGTAATTATTATGTAACGCGTCAAATACGTCGTCGCTCGGGATGGGCATCACGCAGTCGTAAAATATTTACGTGAAAGTAAAACAAAGCCGACACGTATGGATTGGGGTCGGACAGTATATCAAAACCTACCCCGCAGGCCGTCGTCGCGCAATCTGCCGCGAAATTAAATTGATTTTGGTAAAATGATATTGGCTCGGTCACCCAGCGATTGACAGCGGTTACTTGCGGTAATTTATACGCGTTCGTTAAATTTGGAAATTCGGCTGAAAACCAGTTATTTTTGTCGACTACGATTATTAAGCTACTAAAGTTGGCTCCCATTTATTTTATAAGTCTTTATTTTTATTTTAAAGGAGGTGCCGTCGGTTGGGTCGGTCGATAAGGACGTGGTAGGTCTTCGAACTTAACCGACTTTGTAAAACTTATTCGCCAAGTTTTTTTATAAAATCTTTTTTTAAAACGGCTTTCCGTTCGTTGGCTGGCGCTTCTGCTCTCTCGTTTACTTGACGTTCGAATTCTTCTTTAGAGGTTTCTTTAGTTTCTTCCAATTTGTGTTGGACCTAACGATGGTGTTTAATTTAGCGTCTGCCAACATTCGGTCGTGTTTTTTAGTTTTGTGGGTGAGTCTACGGGAGGCGTACTTTAGAACCGCGTAAGCGCCAAACGCACTGATAGCGATGCCTTCCATCACTAGTCCCACAGGCCCAGTTACGATGCCTAAAATAGCAGAAAATCGCAACAGCTGCCGAGGTTGCGCCTAATGCTTCTAGACCGTTGTTTTCATTTTGTAACATTACCCCACTTTCTGATTTGAGGTAAAAAGTTAACTCGTCTATATTTACCCGTTGCAATTTTCTGGGCGTTTCAAAATCGCTACGAACACATTGATATGTTGAAATTACTTGTAACAGGTCAAACGATTTCCGTTGTAAAAATTATAGTTAGTGTCTAATTGAGGACAACAAATAAACGCGAGTGAACCGATTCCAATGTATTACCTCTTTCAAATGAAATGTTTTTAACTATGATTACCTTATCACCCTTTTAATTATCGATGACGTTTTTCAATTTAAACGTCTGAGGTTTAATTTGTCAAAGGCGTTTTCCCACTGCTTATCCGAAACTTGAAATAAATCTTTCACTTTAGATTCGGTTTCTCCAGTTACCTCTTGATAACATACTGCGATTAAAGCCTTCAACGGTTTACCTCGAGAAAAAACCCAACCAAAAATTAGACCGCAATGTTTACACGCGTATCTTTCGTCTATTTCAAGTATTTGGTGCTCACACGTGTTTTGGGTCTTGGAGGGGGAGTTGAGCATTTAGGTAATGAGCCGGTTAGGTGGTAGATTTCTGCGTTTGTCATTTTTTAATAATAATCCATTTATTTAAGGAACAAGCGACGTGAAAACAACCTCAATTATTCCGAGGAATAACGGAGGTTTAAGTTAATCGTTCAAATTTAATCGACTTCTAGTTCCACGGGGATTCAGATTCAGATTCAAATTCGCTAAACGCTTGCAACATCGACTTATTTGAAATTAATCCGTCGTTTCTAATTTTCAATATTGCCGCTGTCGCTCTATACCGAGGCTAGCACCGCAAGACAGTGAACCGTAGGTAACGTAGTATACGTCATTTGCATAAATAAATAATTGCGCGTCGCATCTCTTATTGATAAATTTATCGATATTTGACGAGTCGATGGATCTTTTTCGGTGATCAAATAGAGAGGCATAGGGATTTATTTTAACGTACATTTGGTTTTTAGCCCTATAAGGTGGTTTAACTACGTACTCTATTTTATTAAGGTCATCGATATCGCAACTGGCTTTGTAGGCGTTTACGGTGTCAGGTGGGAGATTAGACCCTTGAGATTCGGTAAATTTATAAACGGCCAAATTTATGTGATCGAGTATGTTTGTCGTAGGTTGTTGTATTTCATAGCAAATTTTGCGGTCTTTGACGTTTTCGGGGGTTTTTATCTGGAGTGCCGTATTTGTAAAGCGGGTTTATACCGTAACATGGTTCTATCGTCATAATTAACAGGCGCTTATTTTGCCGTTGTGATGGTACAAAATGGGCGAAGTGCATTGGCTCACTTGGGTCCCTTCTTTAACAACAAGATTTGAAATAATTAATTTACTCAGGTCAAAGGGACGGTAGGTGACATTGGGGTCGCAGTTGTCGGCATTGAGACGCTCGTGGTTGTCTGAAACGATATACACTTGGTTTGACATGGCTCTGATTTTCCCCCGCTCTGTCGTAACTTTTTGTCATTTTTATTCAGGAAAGCCAAGAAGGAAAGTCCCTTTTTTCTTTTAAAGTGATTAATTGTGCGATCGGCGCACGTCACGAGTTGTTTAGAGGCTAAAGTGCGCCGGGATCAAAAGGTCAAGGTCAGTGAAGTGGGAATCACCGGTGCGGATGGCGGGCGGCGGAAAGAAGGTGAAAGTGGAATGAAAGGAAGTTAATCGTGCTTTTTTAACCCCTCTTGCAACCTTTTTTGAGTTGATAAGATAGTCGATGAGGTACCCAGGTAAAACTACAAAAACCTGGAAACGCGTTTGGGGTTTTTTTGAGTGGAAAAAAAGATCGAATAGGTATAGGGTGAACGAGGGAGAAACGGGTTGAAAGGGGGAGGTGCTCCAGACCTGTCCAATGCCTACTACTTGTCACATGTCTTGCCAATTATGCAGGTTTGCTTATTCCGATCTTGGTGCAGGTGCTTTCTTGAGATCAACTGGAACTATATCTGAGCATTGATCTTTAAAAACAACCCTTAAAATGAACTTTCATGTCATATTTTCAATTCTTCATTACCTAAATTAAAGATTATATTTTGTCCCCGTTCTCCTTTTGTTTAAATAGAAAATTCAATATTTATGAGCAAAATTGTCACTAAGTACCAGCGTTCATTTAGCACAGAGAGTTTTAAAATTTTGTTGTGCTTGACCTCCTTCTTTTTCATTTAGTTATTGATTAATGTGTAAGGCAACAAGAAGGTACCCTTTGTCAAAAAATAATAAGCCATCTAAGGTTTCACGATGTCAAAATCAAACCATTGAAATCTGTACAGTGTTTTCCTAGAATACTATTCCAGCAGCGGAACCTTCAAAATGTCTGGTTTTAGATACCAGAAAACATTCTTTTCTTTTAAATTTCAACTCACCTGTCGATCTTAGCATGTCGGTTGCTGAATCCGGTGTGTCGGTTCCTTTACTTGACTGGTTGCTTGTCGCACTCGGTTGCTCACTTGTCGTTCTAGTTTCATCAGATGATGTAACTAGATGAGAAAGCATATCGATGTAGACATAAATAAAGGTAAGCTATTCAATTTGAATCCAGGAAAAGGATGAGATTCTGTTAAATACAACATGAAAACAACGTTAAGAAACGATCCCTTCTTTTCCTGCAGTGTTATCCGCTCATTGATATTTCCTCGCACGCACGTTTCATTGAATCACATTTTTAATACGAACCCATATCAGGTCTAGATGGACAGCTGCTGCATTTTCACCTTCACTCGGCAAAAAATATGCATGGGCGTCACGAGAATTTTTTTTTGGCTGGACGTAGGTCGAAAACCATCTAGTTAAAACAATAACATTCAGCTGCAAGAAGGGGGTCGATTTCTTTTTTTTTTCAAGCAACTAATTATCTTATATTTCATTTCTAGTTATTCTTTAGCTGTTTTCTTTTTTCTTTTTTCCCAACTTCACGTTGCAGCAAGATCGTATAACTCGCTGCGGCCCTTTTTCCAAGTGGCCCTTATACGCTTCCTTACACCACCTTCAAAAAGGCTTTATTCATTACTATTGGCTGATGACTGCTGGTAAAACAGGGGTTATATGCTCGGGCAATACATTCAATACATTTTCAGAATTTTGGTTTTACCGAGTGATCATAAATATACTGTACAACTCTGTCACGGGCCCCTTTGGATAAAAATTGTGAAAGCTCTCACAATATGACATGGGACTCCGACTCAGTGTGAATCAGTATTTACTTGATAACAGTGCTTTTATGTTGCCTTTTCAAGGACTATGCTTTCTTCTGCTTTAGAGTATAGGTTTAAAATCTGAGCCGGGAAGGGAAATGTGGTAGATTCAATGTTGAATCTGGACATGGGCGTAAATCCAAGGGATGAGTATATATTCCCCCACGGTTTGATGTGGGGGTGGCTATTGAATCATCCCCAACTGAAGATTTTTTAGACTTCCAAGGAAAAAATGCATTCAATGTCATTGATAAAGGAAAAACAATTTTGAAATACACGTTATAGATGAACATCAATATATCATTAACATTGACCTTTATACACGTATAGAGTCGTATGATGTCAATCCCCCTCCTCGTTTTTCAAATTTTCATGGCTGGGCAAATTATCCCTCTCACCCTTCCTCAACCCCCCTCCCCATTTCTGGATTTACGCCACTTAATATGGAGTTCCTTGGCAGAAGAATATAGGGGTAGATGGAATGATTCAGTACTTACCGTCATCTAAGACCATGCAGCCACTAGTACCATTCAGTGAGTATCGAGGCGTGTCTGCATCGTCATCCATGTACACACTTCCTTGGATTGCGCTAAAGTTTCCAGGATGCTCTCGTGTGGTAGCAAGGTTCAACTCGCACGTCTTGTTGCAGTCATTGAAGTTAATTGATTTGCATCGTTCATCTAAGCTGCAGATCTGTTTGCAAATGACACCAGAACGAACAGGTCTACGTGCATAGGTAAAACCATGCAGTGCGTGATTTTCCGCGACGTAAAAGGTTTTCCGGAGTGGATTACACTGGTACCCAAAGGCTATTAAAATAACCGTCCCCAGACACAGTGTCAGCCTCAAAATTACGAAACCAGCGTCTGGTTTCGCCATTTTTAAATTTCCCGAAATGCTCTGTTCCGTATTCTTAAATGTAAGCTCGGGCAACAGAAGAGAAGGTTGTTTCTAATACAAACAAGGTGTTGACGATTCCAGACAGTTGCTAAACTGTTATGTGGCAGATCATGGTGAAATGGCAATGTGTAGCTCCGCCCATCATGATGTCAGCTTCCATCACGACCAGGGATTGGTCACGACTTTTCAGAGCTCCTCGTAACAGTTGAAATTCTGGTGAAGTGAAGCCTTGTATTTCCTGACCTTCGACAACTAAAACGCGGTGTTAAAAGGACCGTTAAAGATGTTTTCCTGTTAGATTGACAGTGTGTGTTTTGAGATTTATATCCTTTCTATTTGTTCAAAGCATTTTGTTTACATTGATATTCTAATTTCCTTTAATGTGTCCTGTCTCTGCAGTGAGTGTTAAAAATGAACAGTTGGGCACACAAGGACTCTGTAGCCTTTTAATGCTATTGTAAGCAGAAGGCGCGGTGGAGGCGGTGAAAAATTGAACGCTGCCAGGCAAATAATGGCCGCTGTCGAATTGCCTTCGAAGCCATTAATAATGCATTACACTGCTTGGCTGTGCTGGCTTTAAAAATGTATCTATTTGTGCTTTTATACATTAATACTGCAAGAGGGTTTAACAAATTAAAAGAGAATTTTGTACTGTAAAAAAAATTACAAAGCCCTTAAAAGGTCCTCCATATTGAGCCCCATCCTGTCGAAAAGGCCGTGAAGGTTTCAGCAGCTCGAGACCACGGCAACACGGAGGATTCCATTCTTCACTTTGGGATGATTCTACCCCTGACATAAAATTTCTGTCCGTTTTTACGAATAGACGTACACTTAGATTTCGAAGAAATATAGTTCCGGCATTTTCACAACTCTCCTAGGATTCAAGTAATACATTTTGGGAATTAGTTATTCCTCCTGCAACTTCGTGGACGCTTCAATAATTTATGTCCAAAGTCTTTCTCAAGCTACCGTATTTATGTAATATTTAATATGTACAATTTCTTCTTGAATAATGACAGATAGTGTTTAATGTTTACAAGATTACCTACAATTATTTACACAATGACCAACGTTAATTTAGAATAAATTACTTCGAAGGGGTTAAATTTCACTGGCTGATTTAATTAAGGAACCAAATTGGTTTTTAGACCTGTTATAATCTATATATTATATTATTATATCCAAATCGGACCGAGTCACGAATCTAGTTATTCAGTTGTTCAAATCATATCTCAACCTGAAGTAATATTCTTACCCTAGAAACTTATAAAATAATGATATAAAGGTCTCTTATTGGAATGTATAAGAAGCAAAGAAAGCAACCCTAATCTATGAGAAATTTATGAATGAATAAACCATAGTAATTAGTGAATAGATATAGGGTAAATAATTCTAATCTAGCTGGCTAAAGAAAAAATAAATGGGTCCACCGTTGTCGTTGTTAAAGTCAGTTTCCGTTTGGTTTTGAGTGCTTGTGATGAGGGCCTCCCTCTTGACTGTTCAGATGTCCCTATAACGCTACCTCCAGATAAGTAGGCTGGAATCAGGGCACTGTCACCCAACAAGCAGAGGTTCTTGTCTGGGCTGTTGCTCTTCACGGGCCTGTCTGCCTTGCAAAATGGACAGTGCTTCCACAAGGCCTTGCAAGGTAGGGACAACTCGGCTGGTCGCGGGCCTGTTTGCCTCGCCCAGCACGGCCTCTATTTAAGCAAAGTTGCCATCTGCAATTTTCGCAGCAAACGATAATGATATATAGACCCTATAAAATGCCAATTCTTTTCATAAATGAATCAAGGGGGGTGATCGCCTGCCTTCGTTGCAAGATGTCATAAATATTACATAATAATTAATCAAGGCTGATCATAGCTTCATTAAGGCCACATGTACCATATAAAAGATGCACACCAAAATCAAACAAGTAATTTGCACTGTCCAAGTTTCATTATGATGCTTCATTAAGACGAGTGAGGATCTTCATATAATAATATAACTGCCATTCAGTGTTCAAAGTGACTCAAACTGTAGGCCCTACGAGAAAATAATAACAGTAAGCTAAAGCTTACGGTCTGCTGGCAGAGATATCGGTTATTGCTCCTGGAACCCACTGCCGACCCAAAACCTGGTCATCGGCGTTTTTAATTAATATCTGCAAGCTTGCGAAACCACAGTTTGCAAAGCTTCCGATCGCGATCGACGTTAGAGTGGCGTATATTTTTAATTTTAAAATCCGCGGGGTTTGATCACATGACTTCATGGTTCAGAAGACAATCCTTAGAACGCTCAAATGATATAAAAGACCAGACCATGGCAATATAAATATTCATCCAGAATCATGCATTATTCATTAGTTTTTACCGTACACATTCTATCTGGGTATACAACGAACACGCACAATACATTCATGCAGCAGTCTACAAACACGGGACACACAAGTTATTTATTGAAGCATTGCAGGACTTGTTGCTAGGACAACGCTGACAGGCATACAAGAGCTGTTTCCCTTTTACATAAACTTCATAAACTATTACTTTTCAATAAAGTTTATGCAGAAAGGAAACCTTGATATAACTATATACTTGAACCCTCAAATTATAGGGGACGGAGTGGTTGATTAGCAAAAATTATTCCTAAAAATGCGCTTGCCTCGGTTAAACCGATTATCTGTATGGATTCTTATATATCTGCCTTTCTGTTCAATGTGTCCTTCAAAAGGAGAGGGGGCAAATACTCATTTACGTACGCAGATCTGTAAATGTAACACAGATATGCGTATTGTGTGAGATCAAATTTTCAGTCCACCTACATCAAGGCCTTTCTAGTTAGAAATGGTTTAGTGCATGTGATGTCTCACAGAGTCTCTGTGAGTCTCTGCTCAAAAATTAATAATAAAGGGATTATCATACCACTGTCAACACAATCCCGATATAAAGACTTAATGGAAATAAAAAACACATATGCAAGGAAGGGTTAATGACGAAGCAGTGAATGAAATTGACATCGAAAACAAATGTCGTTTCTGACATGACATTGTCAATGACAAAACGGTTGGGGGAAGGGTGCAACTGAATCTTTCATCAATTTTATTGACTGGTTCGGAACCACAAGTTCCCACACAAGACGTGCTACACAGTGCAACCGAAAACCACTTGCCTAGTGTATTCCACGATGCAAATCTTATTATTTGAAAAATCACTAAGTCTGTAAAAATCTCATCAAGCAGTCGTAGAGGGAAACAACGAAAGCCCATTTGCTATCGCTTTTTAATATTTTCAATTGCATTTATTTCCATTTTCGGAAGCAGTTATTTCTATTTACGGGAACTTGACAAAACAACGTTTTTATCACTCGCCTTAGTTTATGGACAACAGCAATGACAGATATGATAGCAATTAATACTGCAAAGAGTTTATCAATGCCGTTTATAAATTACACAGAGCGGATGCCCTCCAAATGAAAAAGATGCTCTTGACAATAAAAAGAAATAACTGCCCTGGAAAAGGAATAAACTGTTTTGGAAAATAAGAGTAGCAGTAACACTGACAGTTACTCAACTATATTGCATGTCATATGGAATTCATGAAACAGGGCTATAGATTTTGCTGCTTAGCATTTCCACTTAGGTTCTGAAAATTATATCCAACAATACAGATACCTGAATTCGTAAATTAAAAGTGCATTCTAAACTGAAATAGCGATGTCACTAATTGGTGTTTATATGAAACTGACTAGGTGCTGATGTTACCATGGTGCCAACACAATTAAATAATGGTAGAAAGAGCAAAGTACAATGACTGACCTCTCCTCAAAAATCAATTAACATTTTTAATGAGAGGATGAGACACACAAGTTAACGGCAGTGTGTTGCGCTTCATATTCGCTGCGTTTCACTACATCCAATTAGAATTCATTTTAGATGTGACACATGACTCGAAAGGGTCATGTTCACGACAAGGTTTTAGTTGAAGCAATCGGACTGACAATAAAATAGTAGTTCCATCAATATTGTGACAAACTTGGAGGTATTGTAGTACACCGTCCAGAATACTGAGAGAAATACAACCGTTTGACCTGGTAGTGGCATTAGAAATCTTCTGATATGCCCAAACCGCAATTAAAATGATTTCACACAGGGAACTGCGACGTCCGTTGCCTTGACATTTATACCACGTATTTACTGAAGACATTCAAGGAGCACTTGCTAAAAAATTGCTGCCTCCAAATTTGGACTCTTGAATATGTGACAATGATTTTGGGTCAAATGCATGCCAAACAGCTCACACAGCAAAATCTTTAGGCTTCTGTTTATTTTAATTTTTTCAAACCGCTTTTCTTTACATTAATACTATAATTCTCTTTAATGAATCCTGTCTGTACTAAGTAACGTGTTAGAAGTCAGCAGTTGGGCACACAAGGAGCCTGATAATGCTTTTGAGAGTAGAGGATGATGTGCAGGCGATGAAACATTGGATGCTGACTGTGGCTGCTGTTGATCACAGGCACAGCCATTAATAATGCCTTTGTACTATGGCTGTGTTGGCTATATAGTGTACTTATAGTGTACTTCTATACATGTAATACTTGGCTGATCCGGGCTTTACATGGAATCCAAACCCCCTTCTCCCTGAAAACAGCAGTTTTTTTTTTTTTTTTTAACGTAACGAAAGAGAATTTTGTGTTGTAAAAAAAAGCGCGTAGACAGTGATATGAAGCCTTCTTGGTCCATTTCCTCGAAGAGACAAGCTCTTCTATGTCAAAGAAAAACGGTTCCTGGATAATCTTAGCAGAAGTTTTTCTATTTCTTAACTGTAAAACTATTACTTTTCAACAAATTTTGTGCAGTATGGAAACTTTTAAATGGTAAACTTGAAACCTGTAGTTGGAGGGGACATAGTGAGTTAATTAGCTAAAATGAAATCGGACAAAATGCGCTTTCCTTTGTGAAAACGATAATATGCGGTACATTACGTTTCTGCCTTTCTGTTTAATGTGTTTTACAACTTGGAAGAAGCACACGTCATGTATATACGTACGCAGATCATTGAATGTAACGTGAATGTGTGTATTTTTTGTGAAACGAAAACCTCGACCAACTTTTAGTCATCGTTTTCTTCTTGAAAACGATGACTAATTGTCTACGAAGGAACCACTGGGGGTGGGGGAGACAGGGGCTAAGTCTGCCGTTGACTTGTTCGGTCTACATTTAAAAAATAACAACTTAAAGTGCACAAAGCTGACGCTGGATAGAGCTGACGACGGAGAGCGCATACTCTACTCGAAACATTAAGTAAACATGCCGCTTTGAGAGCCATACTTTCTCACAAAAGAAGACTCCTTCTAGCATGGTGTTCGTAAATAAAAATTGGATTCTAACTTAAACTAACAATGACACCAACAAGCTTTCGTATGAAACTGAGTAGGTACGGATATATTCATTATAAGGTAATAATGAAGTGACCGGAATAAGATTCAAACCCGTGACCGCTGGAACAAGTAATGGTGTCTCTTTTTAACTGAAAAATTTAGAAAAAAAGTTTTACCTCGCACAAACAATTGTGAATTTACCCCTAAGCCCTCCCCTCAAGACTCTGGTTTCTGGTCCTGGGCTTGGTCCAAGAGTGGTGCGGTGACACGGTTTTTTCCCTCTTTCTTTTTTTTTCCCTAAGAAGTGATGTACATGCACTTATACTTTAGAGTGCTTGTCCTTGTTAAGAGAAGTGTGAATTAACAACTATATTATTAAACAGACCAGTGTTAACATGAAAATAAAAATCACCTGACGTAAATGTTATACTTTGCAAATTGTTTCATGTTTAAGCTTGTAAGAAACAAGTAGCACCTGAAATATTGGGGCAAAATTCATCTCAGAAGATAAAATCTCCTCTCACTCTAATCTACCTTTGTTCTTGGCAAGTGACAATGTATGAGTTGTTACGTGTAAGATTGTCAGAACGCTATGTCCATCGTAACTGTATGCACTTGATGCTTACGTACCGCCACTGCCTCACTGACACTCAAATGGACTTGCACCTCACAGTTTGTGGCGTTTTCAATTTGAAGACCTATCTATACGTAAGGAGGACGTAACACCACTTTGTTGTCCGGTTTACAGACGTGGGCTTGGGTCCGAATCAATTGGCTACGGCTGGGAATTAAACCGAGTACTTGGCAGCATCCACGGCCAGTTCCCATAAAATCATGCGTAATATCAAGCCGCAGCCAACTGATTTGGACACGGCCTTCTTGTAAACATACACGAATGAAGTGCCCGACTGAACTGTATATAAGGAGACCTTCACCATACATATTACTCAACTCCACCCATCAAAAACACGCTAAAATTTAGCGGTTGCAAAACTCCTGCTGATGAAGTAAGTTTGGCGGCTTTTGGAAATCGTTTTATGCAAAATAGAAAAAGTCTTTCTTTTGCCGACGCACAGGTCTACGACGACGCGCGCGGTGACCAGAAACCGAAGACTTTTTGGGAGCCTAACCTGGGCTCTTCGCACGTCGAGAAAACCTTTTGCCAGTTGTAACAGACAGCTGCTGAAATGGTTTATGGTTCGCTTAAAAACATGACATCTTGCAGCTAAAACCTGAATTGTGTGTCATTTACAACCAAAAGTAATTTACTAACAAATAAAAAATTACAAAGTAAAAAGAGGATAAAGGGGGAGGCTTAACATTCACACCATTATGAAATAAGAGCAACAAAAATAATGAACAAAAATCAAAGAGAATTAAACAGTTTTGAGGACACATATGGAAGAGCGGAATGTTGTTTATTGGGGTGTGAACATGCACTTAATTGGCTATAATTTGTGAAAAGACATTAACCCTTAAGCATGTATCCTTGTATCGTACCCATTTATCACTTTTGATTGAGCAAAGCTGTTAAATAAGGCAAATGACTACCTTTGAACCGCTGAGTCTTGCATTTAAATTTTCCAAAGATATTTTGCTTACGCAAGGTCATTGAAGAGCCATATTCGGGGACCGGGTACCAACATGAGAATTCAGAAGACCAGCTAGATTTTTTGGCAAATTCCCTGCAAATAAGCACTCTGCGATGTTCAAGAGTGTCCAGTTGCAGAGTAGCCAGAGCCTCGTCATTTATAATCGTCGGTTTATAATCAGGGGAGAAGATGTAATGACAAACTCTTTTCTGAATTTTCTCAATCTGTGACACCTGCCACCGGGTAAGGCCTTCATTCCATAAGCCAGCTGCATACTCAACAACAGGACGAATGTACCCCTTATAAACAGTTAATAATTCTTGAGCACTAAATCCCGCTTCTTTGAGTTTTCTCAGCATAAATAATTTCCGGATAGATTTTGTTGTTATGAAGTCTACTTGACAATTCCATATCAGATCATCTTGTATGATAACTCCAAAAAGTTTTACCTTTCCAACCACAGCCAACTTTTGGCTAGAGATACGTAGATACAGCACATGTCTCTTGGCAAAGTAGATCTTCATGGCCTGGCATTTTGAAGGATTTAGTTTGAGTTTACTGTTCTCGTGTAAAGAATCTAGACTACTCTGGATCTGACTTATTTTAATTTAATTAATTTATTCATTTATTCTGATCGCCAACAGCGGAGACCTGCCACTTGCAGATATCATGGAAAACAAAACAAAAAACCGCTAACAATAAAAACTGAATTACGGATAAAAAAGGGACAAATCCAAATTACTTGTAAATAAATGCATTTATTATAGGTCGGCAATCAGGTTAAGTGTTCCCAAGTGACAAATTTTAACTGCTAAATGCCTTTACATGGTATAATTCCAAGGCTATGTGGTTTCAGCGGAGCAACACCCTCTCCATTATTCACCCAACACAAGTCACTGTTATTGGTCGGATCGCCCTTTCCTATAGTTAACTGATAGCAATTTTGATTTTTTGGGGCGCAAATGTACCTCTTATCGAGAAATCAATTGACATTTGCTGAAAGGATGAGGCTGACAGAAAATGACAGTATTTTTCTCTTTATATTCCCTGCGCGTGACTGCATATATTTATTAATCATTTTCACGGCGTTCATTTATAATTCATTTTTCGCGACTCATATGATAGTTGTAACATCATATGATAGTTTATCAAGGTTTTATGGTTAGGTGAGACGAACGTAACTCTGATGATCTGAGTCCAAGGCCTCGATAGTTCGCATGTGCGAACCTCAATTTGTCATGTTCAAACAAAGCTGTAGTTATAGCACTTGGACTAAGATAGTTCCGACAAGATTGTGACAAGTGTTGAAGATGCTGGAGCTAACTATATGGAAAATCAAGACAAATAAAACCATGGGACCTGTCAGCCTTTGTGGAGGCTGTTTCAGTGGTCCCTGTACGTTGATATTTTCTGCAAACTACTTAAATCACTTTAAGCTTAACACCGCCATTAAAAATGATTTCAGACTGGAAACTTAACGTCTGTTGCCCCGAAATTGATACCTGGTATATACTGAAGACAGTAAATTTTGACTCGTGAATTGTGTGTCAAAGGCATTGGGTCAAGTGTCCAACAGCTCGACGCCTTCCGTGTTTTTGTTGACACACTAGTGTGAAGCGATTGGTTGGCAGGGATAACATTCTGAGGCAAATTATTATGGAGACTTCTTTTTCAGCTGCAGAAAACGTACAAGTGAGAAAATGCACATACAGTCATGGAATGATTGACTGATAATAAATAGTCAGCAGAAAATAATCTCCAAGGCTTTGCCTGCCAAGACAAAAGCTTTATAGCTGACCCATTTGAATTTGACTTTTTGCCCTAATCTTAATGTTGAAGATGCCGTTCTAAGAATGTTAAATACGCCGAGACACGACGAGACATTTAGCCAAGTCCTTAGCCAAATATCTTATTGAACAGTTTACGTCTGCTTTTAACTTCACTCAGCTTTTGTGCTTCGTTACAAGACAAAGCAGATAGTGTACAGCCAATTATATGATAACAAATATTCTATTTCTTGAGCCATCGTAACCTCCCCTTCAATGAATAAGGTAGCCATTTTGGTTTAATGAAAATGTGGATGGTCATTTATGCGAACTCTTAAGGCGCAACCCAACGATGGAAGAAAATCAGAAATCTGACCGTAGTATGTTTACTTGGATTCCATTGTAGACATCTATGCCTCACAAACCCGGATTCGGCAATATTTTTTGTAAAACAAAAATCACTTTTGAGACTTGTTTCTGCCGAGCGCCAGGGCTAGCTTTTGAGAAAGAAGCGTGTCGTCATCGCTTCGTGCACATCTCATGAATACAGCTTTTCCACTGCAGACTTTAGCGTAAAACGGTTCTGCGGCTGCTGCATGTACACGTTCAGCTGGTGTGATCGCTTCAATGCACATACTGTAATTACACGTTATAGTATTTGCATGTGTAGTTACAGTTACATATACATGTATATGCCCCAAGTCCGAGACGCAGAATTGGTCCATATTTTAATCGCACTATGACTATTTATTCAGAAGTCACAGTGTCACATTACATATATAACTTCTTACTTAGATACCACGTGAGTATATTAAACTGTATTCCGATTTTTTTTTTCACCGCTATTGGGGTTGCTCTTTAAAATCTGGCCATGTGTCGAAACAAAATAAAATATCTTACACGCTTACACATTCACCAGAAAAATTCAGAGGTGAAACTGTCAAAAGCTCAGATTATAAAACCTGGGCCTGATTATGCATACTGCGGCATGATAATACTACTTTTTACTAAAAGCCTCAAGCTTATCTTATTTTATAAACAGGAATCTCCCAGACCATTCACAAACTTCTCATACCAAAGTAATTGAATCACCTCCCAAAGCCATTCCACATAAAAAAGAATAATTTATAATGGTGTAATATGTTTCCTTAGGTAGTCAGAAGCTGCAGTTCCCCTGGCACTGCTAACGGGGTCAAACAGTGGCTTGAGCTGGGGCTCATCTTTGTCATTGGGTCAGTACAAAAATCCACATTTTCTCGCCATCTACAGTGTGAACAATCGTCTTTCGCGGTGTATGTCCAAGGGTTGTATCTTCTTTGCAGTTGTCAAAAACAACCGAATGTCTTGATGAAATAGTTTTTTGGTCTCCACCCCATCAAATTAATTTGACCAGAAGAACTGATTTCAGCAGTTGCATATGATTCTTTTTTCATATAAAACAAATGCATACGAAACAAAGAGGGTTATAAATTAATTTTGTAATGGCTCCTACAAGAAGTAGGCACAGTGCATCATTTAAGTTCTATGTGATGTTTGGTGAATTTGGTGAAGTTGGGAACAATATGCAGCCCCATCTCTTACAGGACATTATGGCTCTACATTTTAAATGTTCTCATTTAACGCCAGACTGTATAGGAGTTTGATTAATGAGTGGTATTCTATTTTTCCTCTTGGTATAATGAGTATTCCCTTGTTTTTTTAACGAGCTGTCATCCAATCTCCAAAAGCACTAGTGTGACTTGATACCATATCTATAAACGGCTCATGTTTTTTCCATACACAGTGGATTTGGAAAATGTAATGAGTTTGTGAAAAATTGTCATAATCGGCCCTTGTCAAGGTGGGCATATAAATACCACCCCATGGTTTTAAATGGAATGTTTTATGAACATACATCTGATGTGTCACATAATGTGCTGCTTTGTTGGTGACCGAGGTGACTGCGTTGTTGCTGATGCTACATGATTACAGGCTGCAATGTGCAATGGAAGTTGTGTTGTATCTTGGAATGTGAAAGGTCAGCGAAACACTCTGTTGATTTATGTATTTTTGTGGCATCCAAGCCCGGTTGGTCTACTCGTTGGCCGTGCACTTGCTATCCAAGCTGTCATGTTTGACAATTCTTTGGGAAGTAAATTTTAACTGTGTGACACAAACCAATTAATTGTTGATCAAGCTTTCCACAAATTTAAGGAAAACGCCTCTCCAGCGTTGACCGGGAGATATATATGGTCCATTTCCTGAACTGTATTGAAGTTTTGATCTGCGAAAGCGCTGCAAATGAAGCGACCTACAATCACGAAGCAGCTTGGCTATTAAATTACATGTACAATGTTTTTTCACTCGTTTAGATCATAATGGTACAACCAGACGTGATAGTGCAAGTACCCTGCAATTGCTGGTTGTTGAAAAAAAAATTGTACAACTTCAAATGAATTTGCACGTGCATAGGGTTTTTCCGGAAACAAACATAAAAAAAGTTAACAAATTTAAAAACAAAACGGTGCTCCAATTTTCCCCCTTTTTTTGATTCTGATGCCATCTCAACTTTCAGAGCATCGTAACTACTAGTACATGTAATAATATTGCGGTAACCCAAACAATAATTGGTTGTTTTACTTTGGAACGTGTTATGGGGTATTCGACTTTTCGACCAGGATGCGGTAGCTGTTCTCAAGAAGATCTAGTTTTCCATATGAAGCCTTTTTAAATTTTATTTTAGCAATATTGTAATATCATTACGGGAAGATAACCTTAATCGTGCGTTGACTTTCACACAAAAAAAACCAAACCTACTCGACGTCCTGATTTTCATCATAACCGCAATTTTCCTTTTCTGTTTGATTCATTGCTGGCAAAGAAACTCATGGCAGTAAGCCAACAAGAAAGCTCAGGGACGTTATAAAAGCGCAGAGTTTTGGTTTTCTTGTTCAAATAGAAAAACCGAAAGATGTTGTCCTTGACGGACATCACAGCAACAACGCCCTCAGTAGTTCGTAAGTTAGGAGAAATTTAACCCTAAAAGAGCCCCTCCCCTAAACATTTTTCCCGATATTTCCGCAACACATTGTTTCAGGTGCTAGACCTTTAGCAATTTTTAAAGTAACTCTCTAAAAAAAATCGAACATACTATTTTTGCGCAGCGCGCATTGCTCCCAGACCGGTCAGCCAAACATGTATACGTATACTTTTTCACGCATCGCTGCTCAATGCACGTGTAGGCTACTAGCACACATATAGGCCTAGCCATGAACTTCAAATGACCGTAACAATAAAACTGCATGTCTGATTGAATCAAACTTACATAATTGTAATGATAAGGATGCTCTGGCGGACACTTGTATTATTTTTTTCAAACATCACAGCAGTAAAGGAAGTTTTTTGGCACCCTAATATTCAGATGTCAAGTGACCTGAGACCTCGTGATGAATTAGATTGTCAGCCATGTTAGCGCCCTCTGGTTGGTGCATATAGGTCCAAAAATGGCACAAGGTCGAGGAGCTCAGCCTTGTCCAGTGCTGGTCGTTTACCGTGCGTACTGGAGTTCCCTCTGCAGTGCCGTGACAAAATGACAAAAATGACAAAACACATAAACCACATAATTGCTTCATTAAAACTCAAGTGAACTACAATATTTATTGCATGCCAATTTTCATTTCTAAGTCGTATGCATGAGCTTAGTCATACGGTTCGGGAAATTGTGGCTTCCCATCGGAGTCTTCTCATTGCAACTATCGCCAATTCTAGACGTTGCATTTTGAGCTCAACACATTTCCACTAATTTGCAAATAAACATGTAGCACTCTTGCTGGTTCTGACTACACTCCCCCCTCCCTTTGGTTGACCTATGAGTATTGTACATTTAATTCCGTGTATTGCGTTTGCCGTACTCTAGCTCTAACGACTCAAACCATTTTCTACTTAGTTTTACTTTTTTATAGCTCTTTTACACTTTTAGGAGAGTTAGTTTACTTTTAAACTTCTTAGAACAAGCATTAGATAATTACAAATACCGAACTAACACAATACACTGCAAAGTGCTTTTATACTGACTTTTCGTCTGAAGGTACACCTCAATGTGGGGTGCAAATTTGCAGGGCAAAGTTGTGGGTGTGCACTCATATAAATCGGATCGTTTAGGGGTGACATCCTTTATGGAAAATGGAGGGGTGAACAAAATCAGAAAAGAAGGAAAGAAAGGGAGGAATGGGAAAAACAATTGTCAATTTGTGGAAAATACCTCAGAACTGACCTTGAATCTGCGATGGTTTGTCAGTTTGCTACAAATCCTGGCGAAGCCTGTTATTAGTGCTGGCTCCAAAGGGAGCCGATTAAGAAATTATGATCTGTTCTTGCTTAATAGGACACGCGTTTCCCCTTTCATCACCACTCTGTTATGCAAGCAAAAGCTATCAACCTGGAGTTCCAAGAACACGCACTGGGATCGGTTGGGTTTCCCCCAGTCAGTTATAATTGCCAGTTTCACTGGGTTTTACACTGCAGCGGACTCCCATTATTAGTGTGAATTGACATTCGTCGTGCCATCTGGGTGCAGATTTCAAAGAAAATAAACGATGCAACTCTCGCAAATGCAATTTTGAATTTTTTTGTATACCTATAGGCAATGTTTTATTAAGTTTAATTCCGTTCAAGCGGCTGCTGTGGGGGTGACACTAGGATGAAGATTTTCTTCTAAAGCACCTTGAATATGCAACACAGAAATCAGTACACCAGTTCATACATTAATGAAATCTGGAGGACGCATGCAAGGGCGTTGCGCTCTAAGGGTGACGCAGCATTTGTGATCAGCAGACCGATAAGCCATCACGTAGACCGTGTCAATTCTTAGGCATTTTCGTTGATATTGCCGATTTCCAGTACCTTTCTTTTATTTCTAATCTGATCACTAGATATAGGGGTCATTTCCATGTCAAATCAACCCTTAGAATTGAAAACTTTACCCCCTCAAAATTGGTTCATTTTGGTGTAACTAAAATTTAAAGTTTTAGCACTGTTGGACTAACATTTTCTGAGCGACATACCACAATTTTCGATTGTGACCATATCACGCTAATCACTTAGCCAAATTTTCTGAATGTTGGTGTCTTATTGGAAAGTAAACTGTGTAGGGAATCCAAATTTGTCATTTTTGGGATGAGTTTTTACAATAACGTTGTCCTTGAATTAGACTTTGTATATCACGCGAACTTGAGTTTAATTTGGATGAAAATATAACCCATATGTTTCCTCAAAATATTAAAAAATTGAGGTGTCATATTTTTTTTGTTTTCCAGGTCCTCTCAGAGTTTGCATACTTGAAGCACAAATGTGATATTGCAATGAAATTTACACATACATTTATATTAAATGTACAAGTAAATGGTAAAACATCTGCCATCACTGACTGAACAGATCACACTACAATTAGAGTTTTGAAAATGGTCATAGAACACCTGAAGAGTGAGTTTCCATCTGTAAAAAAAATTCACTACTTAACGCTTGGCTGTGCTGGCCAATACAAAACAAGAATGAAGAATACTTTATAAGCCCCTGTCAACATGAAGAGATTTCAGCTTTTGCAACCAAAATTACCCAATAAACTAAAACCAAACCAGTTTGGCCTGTGATTTGACATGTAATGAAATACCTGCACCTGAAGGGACGGAATACGAGTTTCACAGTTAGAATTCAAAGGAAATTTTGACAGCGGGATATTTTATGCAGTAACCTTTTCTTAATAGCAGCATGAAGTGATCTTTTAGTGCTTCATTGCGTTTACAGGGGTAAATCTCTGATTTGCCAAAAGCAAGTCAAGTAAAATTAAACAGAAATCTTCAATTCAGGTATTAATTCCCCTTAAACCATCGTAAGTAGGCCCTATAAGTACTGCCAGTTGATCCGTTATTACGTCATTTACTTTTTCACCAGTGTTGTGACGACTCTCAAGTTGACAAGTATACCACTTTGAAGCAACGCTTGGTGGCATGGCACAGTGTATTGTGTATAACACCGCACGTTGGTCATCTTACTACAAACTTAACGTATTGTTGCGTTCCCTAAATATCAAGTCGACGGTAGCATGGACTTCATTAGTGTCTACGGGATGTGATATTTGGGGTCAACAATTTATTAAAGGGTGGACGTGAAACAAAGGGGTTTGGGTGACAGTCAAACTGTATGGTTGGTTTATTGCTCTCACTTCTCTTCATCAAAGTTCAATGTGGGTTTGAAGAAGGTGTAGCTTAACATAATACAACACACAAAAGGCAAAGTTATAGAGAGGCGAAGTTGTATATGAGTGCAACTAAACTACGGTTTGGCAGGACCATTGGAAATGCAAGTCAGACGGAGTGGGTACGTTACGTGTGTGTAGCATCGCACAGCTAGGCTACACTCATCGGGCCGGGCCGTGGTGGGAGCTGTCCCGGACCACCACGGTGACTAGCAAGGGCTGGACGGGGCCAGCGCCGGTATGTACCGACCACACTGCCGCTCAGACCGCAATGATAAGATCGCCGCACTGTGTACTATTGGCTTAGCGTAGAGACGGGGAGGACTGGGCTAGTTAGCAGGACAAGGGCGGCGAGGGACACGGGGGTGTCTCGCCCGGCAATCGGTTCGGACGTAGCGGTGACGGGCCGCTACGACTCTCACTAGCACCCTGGGCTAAATCGTACCGCTCTCGCATCGGTCCAAGCTAAGCTAGCTGGGCATTCATATGGTTACATTTCTTCGCCATAAGAATGGTTACTATCGCACTTCTCTCGGTAAGGTTCCGCTCTCGCAATAAGGGTTTGGTCCACCGCACCTGACTGACGAGCTAAGGAAAATCTGCTCTATTTGTAGGATTCTAGAGGCTTAGGAATTAATAAAATATGAGCGTCGCTGAACAGGTCAACCAATGAAAATCTTCCATCTCAAAGGGTCACATGACTTCCTGCTAGAGCCGTGCGCAAGAATCTAAGGGTCGTGTGTAGCAATGTAAAATACAGAATAAGAAGTCACGTGTACAAAGTGTAGAGCCGGGTGCGTGAGAGTGCTTACCCGGTCATCTGTGGCGAATGATTGACAGTTACAAAGTTTGAGGTTTCTGGACATTAGCATTTCAGGGAACCTTACCACGCCCAACCACGCAGCCACATGGAGGGGAATTTCGACATGCTGAAACTGAGCAGAGAAAACACAAGGATAAAGGAGTGAAGGAACACGCGATCACGCCAGAGTACAGCATGAATAACTTAATACAAAATTAGCGTCTCTGCTACATGTCCATAATGCATAGCTGAGCTAAATAAGAGACCCTGAGAAATGCAAGTACTGAGAACGAGTAAAATTAGGGGGCGCTAGAATTCCAAGATTTGCGGGTCCGCAACAGTAGGCCTATATTACTCCATAAAGTGTTTCTTTTCTTCTTTACACTGATGGTTCATCTTTTATAAGCTTGATTTCTGGATTTTTTTACACTACACTTTACACAACTCTGAATTGATTTGGAGTATATAGACTCCTCTGTTTCTTCCCGTTCCGCCTAGTCACGTAAATAGGCTCCAGCTTGCCGGAAATTGTATATCTGATCTGTGTGTATTTACAGAAAAGTGATTTCGCTGAGCAAAATTCCTGGTTTGTTTTTTCTATTTCTTCTATTTACAGTTACAGAGATTTAAAAATGAAAGTCTAACGTAATAGGATCGTCAATGCATATAGCAGACAGCGTGAACGTTGAATTAGTTCGAAGTTCGCACTAATTTCCTCAAAACTCTGCATTTCCGCCTCTCCCACTTTTAGGTGCACTCAAAAAGGTTCATTGAGTGAAAAGGTATTTTTATCTTCTCCAAATTGTTTCCTGGCGAAGCAAGGTCACAGGCTACCAGTGGGAAGCTTATAGTCACACCACAAACTGCCAAGTTAATTTTTTGCTCCTCAGTGATTGATTGGGGAGCACGTTGCTTTATAAGATGTGGTAACTCTTACTACTCCCATTCCAAGAAGATTTCAATGCGTAGCCAAGCCCCTGTAATAATCATTGCAATATCGAGAGTACTTTTTGCACAAAATAAATGAAATCAAACAGGCATTTACCCTTTTCGCATTTTCATTTCACTTGTGTATATTGTTTCACTCGAGGGTACCTTCTTCCATATTAGATTAGCAGGATTGCCAGACCCACCCGTAGCTCTGGAATGTTCACCATTGAGGTTACTTGTCACGTCCGGATTCCAAGAATTGAATTGACACTTATTGAACCACCAGCCTCCGTGGTGCTTCTCAGCGCAGTTGCTGCCAGCATCGTTGTCGTTGTCTCGGTCATAGGTTGAGAAGTCTTGGTTATTGTGCTTGGTCGTGAGAGAGTCACCTGGATGTACCAACAAGAACACATTATATACAAACTGGATAAGCATACATACAGCCACACGTTCATAATGATATCTTCATTCGGCTGCTACATGATCTTTACAATTAAATGTTTACTACAACCTTTGAACATGTACCTAAGTTGCAATTAATTATGTTATTTTCGTTTTGTTTTTATTGTTTGACGCCTTAGTACTTTTATGTTAATGGATATATTTATTGTCCCGTCTTCCAAACACATGTAAAGAGTATACATAACAAATTTCCCAAGGGGTGAAAAGCTGTTAAAGTTTGTCCAAGAACAAAGCATTGCATTGACCCTTTAATAAGCCTCTGTAAGGAACAGAAACTAGGAGAAGATGACATTATGAAGTGTTAATAACATCAGGTAGAAAAGCAGAGCAAACATACGAGAAACAAATTTGCAGGAAACAGCATGACTTGCAGTAAATGTAAATTTGTGGGTGGAATATTCCTTGTAAATATCTACAACTACTGTTTACCCACTCCTGCAGTCCTGCTGAAAGTTCGATTTGATTAGGAATGAAATTTGTGTCTCCTCCACGAAAAGAAAATTCACGCAGAGTTTCAAGACATCATTTTCATTCGGAAAGAATTTCAGCGCGATAGCTTATGTTTTTGACAACAAATTGTCTCAGTTGCTTGTGCTAATGTATATGTATACCAGTATAGAGTGGTTTCAGGCATAAGCAGTTCTGTGAAGCTCCAGTCTTTGGTATGTCAGACTCAGATGGTGGAATAACACACTTTTTCCATTTCTCATATCACGTAAACATAAACGAGGACAGGGAATTATCAGCATTAAAGCTAATTGCAACTTGAACTAACTTGAATATTCCCGCTAACTTTATCGTGTCTGTATAGGCCATGAAGCTAATTAGTTCTCGCTGCTTGTTTTTGCGTCATTTGTATATGCATCGAAACAGCGAGGCTGTGACCACGAACTAACCTCAATTGACATTGTTATCATTTTGTAGTTGGAAATGATTCTTAAAGTTCCTCAGCCTACTGTTAACGAACCGATGCGTAATTGCTCTTGTTGGATTGCCACTAATGAGTACATTTACCAATCACTGACTTCATAAATGTGTACTTGTACCACTGAGTGATGATCCCATTCGGCCTGAAACTAATCTAAACCCTTTTCACCTATTCGAGCAAAGCGACCAATCCCTACCCCATCCCTAAACCCCACACTGTATGAAGGTATTTAGACATCGGTAAGTTTCAATTTTTTTAACTAGAGCGTCCTGCTTCTAATTCAAATTGGAAGGCTGGCGGCGGGCAGTGTACGAATATGTTTTTGTGATTCTAGTTAATGAAAAATTATTTTAACAGTGTTCGGAATCTTTGGTTGTGCGTGTGTGTTTAAGGGACTGGCAGGTGAGGACTACCCATTTTAGAAAGAAAATGATTCTGGATTTAAACAAAACTGGTTTGAAAATGAACTCTTTCCAGAGGAATTTGGAGTGAAATCTCGATCTATTGGAGGGAAGAAATTTCACTCGAATTTATCCTGTCCTTGTATTCAATCTGAGGGAATGAATTTCCACTCGAATGAAGTGAATTTTTACCCTTTGGAATTTAAATCAGGACAAAAAAATTAAACGGCATCACGATCTATCCCAGCAGAATCTTTTTTCAAAGTTAAAACGACCACTTGGACAGAGACAACGAGCAAGGAATCAAACAGGCATGAATATTATGTAGAAGGACAAAGGAAAGGATGAGAAAGTTGCTGGCTGACTGCGTAAAAGGCATGCAAGATAGATAATGATCAAAGAACGAATACAATGGAAGGCGCTGGGCCATAAAAGGGGTGCATTATCTGCAAAAACACCAAGTTCCCTTCTTCAATGTTCAGGCCCGTGAGGTTGCATGGTCTGGAGGCGTTTGATCCACAGCCTTTCCCTGCTGAAGGGAACGGCATCCTTGCGGTGTGGTGGTGATTCTGGACACCAGCATTATCAACCTCAGACGAGGTTTCTTTTTACCCAAGACTTAAATATTAATCCTAAAAACGTTTCTTTTGTTTTATCACTTCATTGTTTACTCTTAGTTAATGTCGCAACCAATACCAATGGGAAAGAAGTATCAAGTTTGATAGTCGCTACTTTTAATCATTGGTATGATATTTATGGCTTAGAATTTTTAGGAGGTGGCAAAATGTAATAGGAATCTGCAGGTTCATCAAATGTGACATCATATAATCAAGGGAAGTTACACTTTTTCGCCTTTTGTTCAGGTCATACCATTCCGCGAGGACACAACAACCTAGAACAAGCTATGCTGTGGTTACAATTTGTAAGTCTGTGGTACTGTTCGGCGGTTCCGCAGGGGGGGGCACAATGATGTAACTAGGAGTAAATTCAGGATGGGCACCGGAGGTTGCACACATTTTCCAGGGGGGGCACAACAAAGAAATACGCTGAAGCTGCATAGCATTATGAACTCAACGGAGATTTCAAATTTGGGGCAACTGGAAGGGGGGGCACAGTCATCTACTGGAGGGCACGCACCCCCAGTAGTTACACGTGGAGGGGGCATAACGATTACATGCTCTGATGTTGTGATTTAAATGTATAATTTGTGATTGTGTTCGGGCGGGAAACGCGACGACAGAGAACAAACTCAGATTATTGTTCAACCTGGCGATAAAACTGCTCTGTGTCTCACAAAGGACATTGTGCTGACCGCAGAGTGCACTCTCGAGTCAGTTTGTGACTGTTAAATCGCTACAGCGCCCTGCAGAACTGCTGTTATTTTAGCACGAAGATCCTACTAACGAACACGTCAGACTTTCTCTGAATAATCTTCTTTTTTTTCTGCTTGGCAGCATTCGTTCCGAATCTTGACTCTTCTGATATAAATCACCTGGGTCTGTTGATCGTTTGCCTCCCAGGTTTCACCACATTTTGATCTTCACTTAATAAGTCTATTGTTGGTAGCTTAGCTCAACTGCACTCTCGGAGGCTACGATTCTGTACGTTTTTACCGTCCAACGATATTACACATGTATTTCAGTTCATTTAGAGCAAAACAGATTTCCTCTTCTCCAACCAAGCGCCACGGCTGTTCAAGCAAAAGTGACCGGGAGTAACTCTCTCCAGAGTTACTAACCCTTTAAGGTCTCGCCAGTAACTAGTTCGAGGCATTAAATCACCGTGCAAGCAACCACGAGTGAACACTACTGACCCACTTAAGTGACAAGGGCCTCCAATGTCCCACGGTGATAAATCATTTGAAGCTGCAATTTATTTTGCCTCAAATTGATTAGCCCGCATACTGTTAACCACTTTTCGAGATCTTGTTTGCTTGTTCTGTATAGATAATGTTGAGTTAAAATATTTTGTATTCTCCTTCGCTACATATACACTGGTTGTGTGTATACACGCTCATGTTCCCAGTTTTTCAACTGATTCATTCCTGGTCCATTTCTGTCACGGCTTTACACGCCGGTAGTCGAATTGTTCTTTTGCTGGATCTTTTCGTATGTTATTTTGCATAAGCCAATTTGTTTCCTGCATTGCTTATCAGTGTCACATTTGACCTTTGTGCCACATTGGTTTTGTGGATGTTAATTATTTGCACATGGTTTTATCCTGCTCATTTCCAGTTTACCATATGCGAGAGTATCACTGATCAAATATAAAATTTCAAGTTAGACCCGAATCGGCGGATGTCTCGTGTGCTGGTTGTCTAACTGAATAGGGAGTCCCCGTTACTCGCCGAGGCCAGATTAGACATTAAAGTACACATAACGAAATTCCCCAAGGGTTGTAAAGCTGTTGAAAAGATTGTCGATGAACAAAGCATTGCATTGACCCTTTAATAAGCTTAAGGAACAGAAACTAGGAGCAGATGACATTGTGAAATATTAATAACATCAGATAGAAAAGAAGAGCAAACTTACGAAAAAAAATTTGCAGGAAACACCATGAATTGCAGTAATTGTAAACTTGTCCGTGGAAAATTTCTATGTAAGGATTAAACTCGAGTATATCAACAACTACTGTTTACCCACAACTGCTGAAAGTTCCATTTGATTTAGAATGAAATTTGTGTCTCCTTGACGAAAACCAAAATCACGTAGAGGTTCAAGACATCATTTTCAGTTGGAACAAATTTCAGTGCAATAGCTTTCGTGCCACCAGTTTGCCTTTGCATGTACTTCCGCACCATTCTTGCCAATATACATGTATAACAGTGCAGCCTTGTTTCAGGCATAAGCAGTTCTGTGAAGCTCCAATCCTTGGTATGTCAGGCTCAGATGATGGAATGATACACTTTTTTCCATTTCTCATATCACGAAAACAGAAACGAGGACAGGGAATTATCAGCATTATAGCTAATTGCAACTTGAACTAACTTGAATATTCCCGCTAACTTTATCGTGTATGTAAAGGCCATGAAGTTAATTAGTTCTCGCTACTCGTTTTTGCGTCATCTGTATATGCATCGAAACAACAGCGAGGCTGTGACCACGAACTAACCTCAATTGACATTGAGCCATTGTTATCAATTTGCAATTGCAAATGATTCTTAAAGTTCCTCAGTTTACTGTTAACGAACCGACGCGTAATTGTTCTTGCTGGATTGCATTGATGAATACATTTACCAATCATTGACTTCATAAATGTGTACTTGTACCACTGAGTGATGATCCCATTCGGCCTGAAACTAATCTGAACCCTCATCATCTATTCCAGCAAACCGACCAATCCCTACCCCATCTCTAAACCACACACTGTATGAAGGTATTTAGACATCGGTAAATTTCAATTTTTGAATTAGAGCGTCCTGCTCCTAATTCAAATTGGAAGGCTGGCGGAGGGCAGTGTACAAATACGTTTTTGTGATTCTAGTTAATGAAAAACTATTTCAACAGAGTACGGAATCTTTGGTTGTGCGTGTGTGCTTAAGGGACTGAAAGGTGGGGACCACACATTTCAGAAAGAAATAATTCTGAATTTAAACAAAACTGGTTTGAAAATGAACCCTTTTCCAGAGGAATCTGGAGTGAAATCTCGGTCTATTGGAGGGAAGAAATTTCACTCAAATTTATCCTGTCCTTGTATTCAATCTGAGGGAATGAATTTTCACTCGAATGGAGTGTGTTGTTACCCTTTGGAATTATTTAAATCACGACCAAAAACGTTAGGGTGCATCACGTTTCAACCCCAGCAGAACCCTTCTCAAAGTCAAAATCACCACTTGGACAGAGAGAATGAGCAAGGAATCAAACAGGCATGAATATTACGTAGAATGGCAAAAGGAAGGGGTGAGAAAACTGGTGGCTGGATAAAGGGGCAAGGACTGCGTAAAAGGCATGCAAAATAGGAAATGATCAAAGAACGAATACATTGGAAAGCGCTGGACCCTAAAAGGGGTGCATTATCTGCAAAAACACTAAAGAGGGAAAGGATTGTTAACTAGCTGTTCCCTTCTTCGATGTTCAGGCCCGTGAGGTTGCATGGTCTGGAGGCGTTTGATCCACCGTCCTTTCCCTACTGAAGGGAACGGCATCCGTGCGATGTGCTGGTGATTCTATGCTCCGTATGATCATATCAGAAATGGAATGTTCATAGGAAGGTTGAAGAAATGGCTGAAAGAGGTATCTAGTAGCTTGATGTTGACTGTGGATCTATGGCAATAGAGACGTGAGAGTGTTCTTGGCCTCTCCAACATACTAAACATTGCACACCCTACAAGAGAAAAGCTACGAGTTGTGATGCCTTTGGTTGTGGGGGTGGTAGCAGTTGCCTGCTTGTTAAGCTTTAGTGTATGTTTGCGCCTGCAGTTTTTCATTGTGGTGTATTATAAGAATGAGAAGGTAGGTTGGTGAGATAGAAAGAAAGAGAGAGAGGAGACATTTTGGATTTGGCAGAGTGAAGATCGGGAGAAATTCTCTGAGCATGTTTGAGACCGGCTTCAACTGTAAAGACAGAAATATTGATTCAGAAGATCAGGTCTTCGGTCAGTTCTAAATACTGGGTAGGCTACTTTGTCCCAGTACCAGAATTCGGCAAACCAGGCCGAATGACCAGACCCAGACCATAAAATTGTCGCCCTGGTCGTCTTGACACCCGCCAGCAACAGCCCATCTCACAAGTATCGGCTAAGCTTGATTACCGTGGCCTTCCATAGTTATGAAGTCGGATCTATGGACCGACTGGAGATGCAGAACCTGAGATCGAGCAGTTTGACAAGACCAGAGAACTGGGTTTACTGCTACCGCATCTGAGTTACTTGACCCATGAGGTGCTCACAGCTAGACAAACCTTGGAGACATCATTTGACTGTGACACTGCCTCATCGTTTGTTGCAATTATTTTGTTTAAATATACCGGTATAAAGACTTTATGTAGCGGAGTTTAGCTGCTTTAAAAACTGTTCTTACAAATTGGAATTAAGAAAGTAATCGGACTTTGAGATATAATAAACCAGATTTAAGCTGTTTTTTGAAGGAAAGAGTCAGTATTGATAAAGAATTGTACATAAAGTAAAGTAGAGAATAACTGGAAGTTGAATTGACATAATATAGTCTTACGAAGCACTTGAATCTGTTTTGCTTTTATATCGTTTTCTGTGTTGTGGTCCGGATCCGGGGTTGCCGTTTTTTTAAAGTAAAGGTTAAACTTGCAAAGTTATCTAGAACGGTGACACAGGCCCTCTACTTTTTTCGATTTGTATCTCAGGCCAAGGTAGCAAGGAAGCAGTTTGCATCGTTTTTGTATTCATGCAGGCATCGAGGGACCACAAAAACTAGCCCACCATAAGTTCTACGATCGTCTGAAAGGAAATGATGAAAACACAGCCAAGACAGAGACAGAAAGCAAAGTCGGACAACAGAGGAGCACATTAGAGATCCATTAATTCGGAGACATAATTGGTCCCCCGAAACAGTCTTTTATAACTGACATTTTTAAGACGGAAGTTTGAGTGGAATTTAAAAAACTGCACGCGCACTTTTTTAATCGAATCTCGATTCCCCAAATTTTTGAGCAGAAAAAAGTGGCTGAAGTTAATTGAACGAATTGTGTACAATTTAAGTTCAACAGAGGCCTGTTACATATTTATTGGCGATCGTTTCCCCCCCCCCACTTCCACTTGTAATTCCTTAGGTAAACTGTATAATTTTGTTATATAACATATGATTAAACCGCAGCTATAGGGTTTACGAGGTTTTTTTGTCTTTTTTCTCTTTCTTTTGAATCCACTGGTTCCCAAGTCTCAGCATGGTGCGGCAACGGGAGGTCCCAACCTAACCTAAAATATACTTTTCTGTTTCTGGAGACAATAATCTCTTGGAAGAATGGCTTCGTCTCCAACTAGTGTGAATCCTGCAATTTCAAGGACAGTCTCAGAGTTCCGACGTGTTCCCAACACTGTCGAGTGGCACTTGGAAAAGTTCAGTATTGAGGCTTTCCATTTTCATACACACAAAAAAAAAACTTTGGAGCGTATCGATCCTTTGAAGTGTGGCAGAGCACAGCATGGAATGGAGCATAATTCTGTTCTTGAACTTCGATTTAAGACCAAACAAAAATGTTTGTCCCTGGTCAGACTGATGTTCCGGAATTGACTCCTCGATGACGCGACTCCCTCGAGCCCCCTCTTCAGGGTGGGATTGTACAGGCAATTGCAGGCACACGTTGTCGAGTCATGGGACTAGACCAGCTTTTTTATGATAATAAGCTGACAACAAACAACTGTCCATAGTCTGCTATCATTGCTTAACAATTATCTCCTTGAGATCTATCGTCCTGAGTAAAAGATCGAGCTGGCTGCAAAATGTTGTGGCAGTGCGGCAAAGGAGGGCGCTGTTACTGCACTGCACTGCAGTGGGAAAAAATTGACGTACACGTTTCAAATCGATGCGCGCGCTGACCAGAGAAAAGAGACTTTTTTTAGCCTTAAGTAAATATAACGATCGGCGACTACGTCACTAATATGAATATCTGAAGCATTTCGATCAAAACTTCCTGAACTGGAGCGTTGTATCATTGCAATATTTAAGACCAGTTTTAAGAGTTATTGTGTGAAGACATGCAAATGCAAAAAGCAAACTTATTCATTAGATCATATCAAAATCATTCGAAAAGGGAAAATAAAATTTAAAAACCTGAACACTTAAACTACACCTTTAACCTTACACTGTGTATCTGGTCTGGGCTGTGTGTAAAATCGTATGAATCGCTGATCGAGCACTGATATAATTATTAAAATTTCTTAACTGCATACTTTGATTTCCTTATTTAAGCCCACAATTTGGAATTTTCGACTTGTGCCAATGAAGACCTGATATCGGGCATGCCGAACCCGACTGCTTTGCGGTTATTTTACTGGTTTCTTTCTCAACAGTGGCATGGAATGAACTATCCGCCTCCCTATAAGACCCCAGGCTGATCTCTCTGGCCACCGCTAACCTACCAGATCTCCTCCTGTCAGCCAAGGCCCCGGCAACAACCAAGAAATACCTAGCCAGCTGGAAGAGGTGGGAGCAGTGGGCATCTTCAAAACCCTGTGGCACTGTACGTTTCCCCTTCAGCCATTTCATTTCTCGCTCTACCTAGCGGAGCTCGCTATATCTGCGCCAAATCCGTCGCCGAATCTGCCGCAGCGTCCGTCAAATGGATACACAGCCTGGCTGGTATGACATCCCCGACAGACAATCCCATGATTAAGACTGCGCTACAAGGATTCAAGCGTCTTAGCTACTCCCCAACTACTCGAAAAGAACCCATCACAGTGGACGAATTGTTTCATCTGTTCACCCAGCTTGGTCATCCGCAAGCCTCCTTGGCCGAGCTACGAGTACTGTTTATATGTGTCATCTCGTACGCAGGATTCTTGCGTTTCAACGACCTCATCCACATCATGAGGGAAAACTGTTCAATTACGTCAGACCGCCTTACTTTCCACCTCGCATCCTCTAAGACGGACCAGTTCCGGCAGGGTGCTGACATTTTCATTGCCAGAACAGGTTTACCTACATGTACATGCCCGGTCGCTCTTGCCGAGCGTTACTTAGCCGCAATGGGCGATCCTCCTGATTCACCTTTGCCAATCATAAGGAGAATTGTCAGCTCTAAAAAGGTCTCAAATCCTCTACTCGTCCTATTAGATATACTCGCACCAGAGAAATAGTATTAGAGGCTTTGTGTCCTATTGTCCCAGATGCATCAAAATATGGCCTTCATAGTTTTCGATCAGGCGGTGCTTCTGCCGCCTTCAATGCTCACATTTCACCATTCTTGACCTCAAAGCATGGCAGGTGGAAGTCGGAAAGCGCTAGAAATGGTTACCTTAAGTTAAATTCCACTTCGGCCCTACTAGCGTCGAAATCATTAGCAATTTGACATAAATCCTCCTTAATCGCGCAATTTAATCTTGCAGTAAGGGCACGGCTTGCTCATTCTGTTCCTAACATCTTGTTGGCGTCCAGATCAGTACAAATTATTCAAATTTATTCTGCCTGCAATTCCACATAGGATTTGCGTTTCATGGCACGACATTAAACTGATTCCTAGTTGTCAGGGTTGCTTATACAGAGTTGGTTTAAGCGAGTTAAAGATTGAGACGGTTTAAGGATTGAATGATTAAAGGAACATGGATGAACCAAAGTGCAATTTTGTAGCAGTATTCGTTCTGTTTTGGTTGTTTATTAGAAGGTAGAAATAGAAAAGAAATGAATTTTCTGACGTAAGAGTGAAGAAAGGACAGTGTCAAGGGGCTGAGAAATCACTTTTGTCCGTGCAGTTGAGCTGGACAGATCGATTCATATTTGGCTCTCAGTGAATTCACTTTCAAGCAAGCCCACGTCCTCCCCTCCCAGCTACCTGCAGATTTGAAATTTAAAGATGTTCAAATTGCTTTGACAATTCAAAGAATAGGCCAAAGTGCTGTTACATTGGCGCACACCAGGAATTGCCCTTCATATATATGTGGCATGTCTTGGTCAACGTAGATTTCAAAAGCCAGCTAGCTACGTAGAACAAATGAAAATTGTGAGTACAACTACGAGTCTCTGTCTTGTTTTTCTTTGTCTCCTGCGTATGGTTGATGCACCTAAAAAGAAAATTACATACACAGACAACACTTGTAAGAACTAATGGGGGACGACTTGGCCCAGGGACGATTTGACCCGGGAACGATTTGACCAGGGTTTCAATTTTGGGGGACAACTGTACTCGAGCAAAGATCTTATATAACGAAGAAGGCGCCGCTGCGCGGCGCTATACGATCTTTGAGCTAGAGGACGCTAAACCCATTTCCGTGGCGAAGCATGTACATGTACATTATCATGTACATTAGTTTTCACGGTTTACCGTCACTTCGCCCCATTTCCATGTTACCCCTAACCACTTCGCCCCATTGCCCGATCCTTACGTCGCCCATCCCCACATCGCCCCATCCCACATCGGCCCATCCCCACTTCGCCCAATCTCCACTCTGCCCCATTTCCACTTCGCCCAATCCCAACCTCGCCCCATTGTAAGCCTCTTCAAAAATGGTCGAGGTTTTCCACCGTGACGACATGAAACGACATTTAGGTATTATAAAAAACTCTACGGCATTAAATTAATGTCACCTGAGTTGTCTATTATGGTGAATTAATGCATATGGTTTGGACTAGCATCGGGGTTATTTCCCATCCTCTTCAAGTTTATTTCAAAGCGACACACACAATTCTGTTCACATCATTCTCGTAATTGTCGATGCATCTGGACAATTGTACCCAGACGATCGGATGAAGCTCGACACGCAGGAAATTTTGTGGAAAAATGCTCGCTTCAAGTACGAGCAAAACAGCCTAAATGAAATTGATGAAATAAATAAATACAAACATAGACAAGATACTAAGAGTTACGTGAAGAAATCTTGCAAACATTGATTTTTTTCGATGCGTGACGGATGAATGGTCGCCGCGGCATGAATAGACTGGTCGCCACACTCCATCACGCATCCTTTTTACACGGGTTTTTGTTTTTACTGTAGCGACAACAAAACACAAAAAAATTGGGTCGGGAAATCTGAACCATTGTTTAGGCCTTTGAAAGTTGGGTTATCCGATCGTTATTTGCGTACTCAAACGTCGATGTTTTTACTTGTTGCACCTAGGCCTATGCCTCCGCTACTGAAGAACAGAATGAACGATTATCAATGGGGCGAAGTGGAAATGGGGCGAATGGTAATCGGGCGAAGTGGCAAGGGGCGAAGTGGAAATGGGGCGAAGTGACCGACAACCGTTTTCACGAGACATGCTAGTAGTACCACTGGAGTTTCTTAAACGTCTAAATGCTGCTAGAAAACGAAAGTTACACGAAGATTCGCCCTCTGAAGCTTCATCTTCTTCCCCTAAAAAGCTCTGGGCTAGATAAAGATTTTATTCTGGAAGATCCTCAAGACTCTCATGACGCTGAGTTTGGTGCCTGGTGTGTTGCCTGCAGTGTAAGGCTGTATGTTAACATGCATGCATCATGGACACGATGGAGAAAAGTTGAGTTGTTCGTCACTCGAAATGGGAAATGTGTCGAGCATTTCAAGGATAAGCTGTTGCAGGCAGAAATTTCTGATCGAGGTAAGCTGCCTAACTATTACATTACAACCAGGCAAGGGCATGTTGATTGAAGTAGCTTTCAAAATTAAATAAATAATAATTTACACTGTAGGTCTATATTGGTATTTTAATTTTAGCCCATCATGCCAACCACTGAAGCTATTTCTAGTAACTTCAACGACTGGACCTTTTCCATGAAATATACAAATAAAGCAGGAGCATGCACATTACTACCACAGGTTTGCAAAGTTGCCATCAATCTACAGACGTAACAATACAAATCCTCATGCTGTAGTCTGATTCAATCTGACCAGAACTGGCAGCATAAGCAGTAGACCCATAAACAAGGCCCTTCTCTTGGGTCCTGGATATAGATACATGTACACTTTTTAAAGATTCACCCACTGACACCCGCATATTCCCTTAAAAGGACAACCTGCGAATGGCTGGTCGCATTAGTAATGAACGTGATGGTGGAATTTCAGCTCATAAAATGTAGCGGATGTCAGTGGGTGAAACGTTTGAATATTTGAAAGCTGTTTTTATACCTCCATCCTGGACCCAAGCATTGGCAGAGTACACGAAGAGCCCTGATTAAGGGTCCACATTAAGCAGCAGCCTTTATTTGGACTGATAACACAGACAGTACAAACCATCGTTCCAAAAATGTCTAGCAACCAAAAGCATTTAACGAAATGGTTAGAAGGCTACGAGCACAAGCAAGATGGTTTAAATTGTATTTTCTTTTAAATTTCTTTTCCACGAATGCTTTGTTAAGCAGCTGAGAGCAAAAGAGACGAGAATGTCTTGATACACATTTGGAACAAAGATTGTGTCGCACCTCTTGTTACAAATCACACACTCAGTTCCTGACAAGGAAAAGCAAGGACCCTGAAGGGTAAGCTGCAGACAATATTTGAATGATGTGTTTTCCTATTTTTACTCAGGTTAAAAATAGTTTCTTTATTTGGGGGAATATGAAACAATTTTGGCCTCGTGTCTTTCAGAGCCCATTATCATTATTTTAGGCTCCTTTAAAAATTAGGGTCGTGTTCATAATCCTGGTGAATAATGCTGACAACAGTGAAGGAAATCATCTTTAAATTTCACTCAAAACTCTGATTAAAACCACAATTTGTGATGATTGGAAACCATCACTTGTTCCAGCTCCCACTGTGCTGTAGTGTCCTCATTTGCATGTCAGACACTTTTTTATAACTGTTGGCTCATATCAATTCCATCCAAACCTTTTAGTATTGGCAAGTTGAAGTACATACATGCAAAATTTGTTGTACTCGTAGTTATCTTTCGTGCAGGGCAATCTGAACAGTTGCAAGTAAGTGCCCGCATATCACCATTTCGACTCATTGAATTGTACAAGCATAATTCCACAGTAAGGCCAAGTCACTCCTTCCCATTTTTCTCTTCCATTTTCTCAAAATAGGTTCAAGGGGTTGTGATATGGGAAGATCTGTTTGGAAGAAGTGACCTGTATAAAAAGCGTTATTTACTGTCTGATTGTATTAAAGGAGTGAACTTCAGATGGAGCACCAAGAGACCTATGAGATGTTCAATAGAGATAGTGATTGATAGCCAGGAAATCGTGAGTATTATGTCGAAGATTGATCAACTGTTTGTAACAGTGAGTAAGAAGCATGGCGGAACTGACCTTCAATCGACCGATATGATAGATTGACAGTTAGTCAAATTGCCCAGTGCTTACACTGCTAATCAAATGTTCAAATCAACAACTATTGACATTGCATTTGGAAAGAGGTGTTGCCTAGGCAGTCTGTGATGCTTACTCTTCAGCTAATAATGTATTTATACATGTACATCATTAGAAGGTAAATTGAGCTGTTGAAGGATCATGTGCATGATCTATCTCATAAATGTACTCTTTCGTCTGCTCCAGTCATGCCATAGTAGCTCTTGTTTTCGTCAAATATGTGTAAAAGGATGAATTTTGTGCCACCCATTTTTTTGAAATGCTAACTCCCCCAGAGTTAGGTCATGCATTTTCTTAGAAATGTGTGGGTTGCTTGGCAGCGCGTGTGGGCAGGTTGGTAGCAGAACTTGCAACCAACCACAAGAGTCCTTGAGGAGGAGCAGATAAATTCAGTGGCCAGTGACCCTTCACTCCACTTGGCTACTGGACTCAACAGAGACTGTTCTGTTGTCTCTGTGATCTCTCCTTGCATTGAACCTGCCACAATTACATATTCGTCCCTGTCTTGCTCTAGGCAAAGACACCACTAGTACTGAGGCACTAGAGTAACATCAGTGAGCCTATTGAGCTGCATACACTACTGGACAGTGAGTGACTTGGAGCGGAGTCAGGTAAATTCTGTTCCCCACACCTGATTTACTCAAGCCAGGGAAGGAGAGATTGTGCAATCGAGCCCTACACACCATCTGCGCGTAGCCAACGATCCTCGGAATTCATTCAAGTCCCCTTGAAGTCCTTTAACTGCAAGCTCCCTAGCTTATTGCCAAGTGAAGCCAAGACAAGTCATCCCCAACTTCAACACATCTTCAAGCTGGGCCCTTTATTTATTTTTTTTGTTGATTGATAATTATCTTCTGTGAACAGAATCCCTGTTTTTTTTCTTGTTATTTTTAAATATATGTATCCTTTAGATTTAGGATATTTGTATTTTGTATTATCTTAGCCGGAAACGCACTAATCTCCACTGGTTGGCTGACAATAAAATGGCGTAAACTAGTAAACAAATAAATAATGTAAGCAGGTGTCATAATTTTCATATTATGCCCGCTACATATTCACCCATCTAATTTTAACTATTTCTTCTAATACAGAAGTGACATGTTGAAGTGCTGGCTCAAAAGAGATTATCCTGAGCTCTGCTCCAACAAGCCTCTCTGGGGAAACAAGTGTGGGATTGTCAACTCCTCCACATTGTCATCAAGAACTTTGGCCGAATGTTTGGACACTTCAGAGCATGATTCATTAACCGACATGTCTGACTTGGAAACTGGTACAGATGCTCCCACCTTTTCATACGCTGTTACGGGACAGAATGACTCTGTACTTGATGATTTTTGATGGATAGTAATGAAAAAGATGCTCCAGGGTTCCAATTTGCATCCCTTTAAGTATTGCCTTTTCAAGGGAGCACAAATCATCTTGATTTCGTAGCTGCCCTGTTCAGTAGAGTTGCTTCCTTTACCTTTGCATTGTGCAATTTTATTCATAAAACAGCATTAGATCTGAATTAAATGTGCTCTTTTGATAATCAATGTAACCGGTGAGATTAACCTTTTGGGACATTTTCCTAAATGCCTTGTTTCAGGATCGTAAGACCTGTTCCAGATAATAACACCAAAGTATGAATTAGTCATTTGATTTGGATTTTGGAATTGGATTCCATTTTTAGCACAAATTGATTGGCTCAAACAAGGGGGGGCTCGGTCGGAAACATAATTACATTAGGAGTACGTTGAGTGAAGTTCACTACATGTACATTGTATTTCCCGTGCTGTCAGCAAGTTATTACATTTCCATCTCCATTTTGGACATCACAGCCCCCTGGTATCTGTACCGTACAAAACTAATTAACTCTCCTTTTGCATTTTATTCATTTTATTCTAATATGCCAGATTGTGAAATATTTTGAGACCAGAATAACAATGGTGGTGTCTGCCAGATCAAAAATCTTTTAAGAAAAACATCACAAAACCTTTCTGTGGTGTGACCTGACAAAAATCATGGGCTGTCTTTTCTTCATTTGTCACAAATACTCATAATATAAATCAAAATTTAAAAAAACTGAAGGTTTGACATGATCGCAGTTCTCTAATTTTAAAGTTGGAATTGCGCAAACAAAGCCTTAGAAGTGTATACAAGTACATGTTTTGTGCATTATAGCATACAAGACTATGGCAAACTTTGAGATGGAATTACTAAAACAAAACCGCAGGATGTGTTGGAGAACTTTTGACATATTTTATGCATTCAAAAAGTATTTCCAGCCTTGCTGGAACGGAACTCATTTTTACGGCCTGTTTCTTAGTCTCAGCTGACGGCCTATTTTTCCAGTCACTGCGACAGGTTGCAGTTAATTGCAAAGAAAACTCAAAAAATATTGCTAGGATATTACTGGCCCCACTTGCCCGGCTATGCTGCAGGCAGTAATCGGGCATTTTAGGAATGTTTACTATTGTGCGTCTGACTGGGCGGTGATGATCATCGAGTACTTTCATGTGCCAGAGTTGTAACCCCTTCTGCGTCCTTCCTCCATGTTTACACCTACAGTCCGAGCGAAACATGCTAAAGGAAGTTTACTCTGGACACCAGAATTATGGACCTCAGGCGATGTTTCTTTTGACCCAAGACTTAACTTAAAAATTAAATATTAATCCTAAAAGGTTTCTGCCGTTTTATCACTTCATTGTTTACTCTTAGTTAATTTGCAACCAATACCAGTGGGAACGAAGTATCAGGTTTGATAGCCGCTACTTTTAATCATTGCTATGATATTTATGGCCTTGAATTTTTAGGAGGTGGCCAAATGTAATAGGAATCTGCAGGTTTATCCAATGTGACATCATATAATCAAGGGAAGTTACGCTTTTTCGCCTTTTTTGTGGTCGTACCATTCTGCGAGGACACAACAACCTAGAACAAGCTATGCTGTGGCTACGATTTGTAAGTCTGTGGTACTGTTCGGCGGTTCCGGGGGGGGACAATGATGTAACTAGGAGTAAATTCTGGATGGGCACCAGGGGCTGCACACATTTTTCAAGGTTGCATTATAAACTCAACGGAGATTTCAAATTTGGGGCAACTGGGGTGCACAGGCATCTACTAGAGGGCACGCATCCCCGTAGTTACACTATTGGAGGGGTCATAACGATTACAGGCTCTGATGTTGTGATTTAAATGTATAATTTGTAATAGTGTTCGGGCGGGAAACGCGACGACAGAGAACAAACTCAGATTTTCAGTTTGTTCAACCTGACGATAAAACTGCTCTGTCTCTCATAAAGGACATTGTGCTGACCGCAGAGTGCACTCTCGAGTCAGTTTGTGACTGTTAAATCGCTACAGCGCCCTGCAGAAGTGCTGTTTTTTTAGCACGAAGATCCTACTAACGAAACACGTCAGAATTTCTCTGAATAATCTTCTGTTTTTTCTGCTTGACAACATTCGTTCCGAATCTTGATTCTTCTGATATCACCTGGGTCTGTTGATCGTTTGCCTCCCAGGTTTCACCACATTTTGATCTTCACTTAATAAGTCCATTATTGGTAGCTTAGCTCAACTGCACTCTCGGAGGCTACGATTCTGTAAGTTCTTACCGTCCAACGATATTACACATGTATTTCAGTTCCTTTTAAGGTAAAACAGATTTTTCTCTTCTCCAAACAAACGCCACGGCTGCTCAAGCAAAAGTGACCGGGAGTAACTCTCTCCAGAGTTACTAACATTTTAAGGTCACGCCAGTAACTAGTTCGAGGCATTAAATCACCGTGAAAGCAACCGCGAGTGAACACTACTGACCCACTTAAGTGACAAGGGCCTCCAATGTCCCGCGGTGTTAAATTATTTGAAGCTGCAATTTATTTTGCTTCAAATTGATTAGCCCGCATACTGTTAACCACTTTTCGAGATCTTGTTTGCTTGTTCTGTATAGATAATGTTGAGTTAAAATATTTTGTATCCTCCTCCACTACACGTACACTGGTTGTGTGTATACGCGCTCACGTTCCCAGTTTTTCAACTGATTCATTCCTGGTCCATTTCTGTCACTGCTTTACACGCCAGTAGTCGAATTGTTCTTTTGCTGGATCCTTTCGAATGTTATTTTGCATAAGCCAGTTTGTTTCCTGCGTTGCTTATCAGTGTCACATTTGACCTTTGTGCCACATTGGTTTTGTGGATGTTAATTATTTGCACATGGTTTTTATCCTGCTCATTTACAGTTTACCATATGCGAGAGTATCATCAAATATAAAATTTCGAGTTAGACCCAAATCCGATATGTCCCGTGTGCCGGTTGTCTAACTGGAGTACCCGTTACTCGCCGAGGCCAGATTAGACAATAAAGTACACATAACGAAATTCCCCAAGGGCTGTAAAGCTGTTGAAAAGATTGTCAATGAACAAAGCATTGCATTGACCCTTTAATAAGCTTAAGGAACAGAAACTAGGAGTAGATGACATTGTGAAATGTCAATAGCATCAGGTAGAAAAGAAGAGCAAACTTACGAAAAACAAATTTGCAGGAAACGCCATGAATTGCAGTAATTGTAAACTTGTCGGTGGAATATTTCTATGTAAGGATTAAATTCGAGTATATCTACAACTACTGTTTACCCACAACTGCTGAAAGTTACATTTGATTAATAATGAAATTTGTGTCTCCTTGGCGAAAAACAAAATCACGTAGAGGTTCAAGACATCATTTTCAGTTGGAACAAATTTCAGTGCGATAGCTTTCGTGCCACCAGTTTGTCTTTGCATGTACTTCCGCACCATTCTTGGCAATATATATGTTTAACAGTGCAGCGTTGTTTCAGGCATAAGCAGCTCTGTGAAGCTCCAATCTTTGGTATGTCAGGCTCAGATGATGGAATGACACATTTTTTTCCATTTCTCATATCACGTAAACAGAAATGAGGACAGGGAATTATCAGCATTAAAGCTAATTGCAACTTGAACTAACTTGAATATTCCCGCTAACTTTCTTGTGTATGTAAAGGTCATGAAGTTAATTAGTTCTTGCTACTTGTTTTTGCGTCATCTGTATATGCATCGAAACAACAGCGAGGCCGTGACTTCGAGCTAACCTCAATTGACATTGAGTCATCGTTACCTTTTTGCAAATGGAAATGATTCTTACAGTTCTTCAGTTTACTGTTAACGAACCGACGCGTAATTGCTCTTGCTGGATTGCATTGATGAATACATTTACCAATCACTAACTTCATAAAATGTGTACTTGTACCACTGAGTGATGATCCCATTCGGCCTGAAACCAATCTAAACCCTCATCATCTATTCCAGCAAACCGACCAATCCCTACCACATCCCTAAATTCCACACTGTATGAAGGTATTTAGACATCGGTAAGTTTCATTTTTTTTAATTAGAGCGTCCTGCTCCTAATTCAAATTGGAAGGCTGGCGGCAGGCAGTGTACGAAAACGTTTTTGCGATTCTAGTTAAAGAAAAATTATTTCAACAGTGTTCGGAATCTTTGGTTGTGCCTGTGTGTGTTTAAGGGACTGGCAGGTGGGGACCACACATTTTAGAAAGAATGATAATTCTGAATTTAAACAAAACTGGTTTGAAAATGAACCCTTTTTCAGAGGAATCTGGAGTGAAATCTCGATCTACTGGGGAGAAGAAATTTCTCTCAAATTTATCCTGTCCTTGTATTCAATCTGAGGGAATGAATTTTCACTCGAATGGAGTGAATTTTTACCCTTTGGAATTTAAATCAGGACAAAAAATTAAATGGCATCACGGTCTTAAGCCAGCAGAATCTTTTTTCAAATTTAAAACAACCACTTAGACAGAGACAACGAGTTAGGAATCAAACAGGCATGAATATTAGGTAGAAGGACAAAGGAAAGGGTGAGAAAGTTGCTGGCTGACTGCGTAAAAGGCATGCAAGATAGAAAATGATCAAAGAACGAATACAATGGAAGGCGCTGGACCCTAAAAGGGGTGCATTATCTGCAAAAACACTAAGTTCCCTTCTTCGATGTTCAGGCCCGTGAGGTTGCATGGTCTGGAGGCGTTTGATCCACAGCCTTTCCCTGTTGAAGCAAATGGCATCCATGCGATGTGCTGGTGATTCAGTGCTCTGCATGATCATATCAGAAATGGAATGTTCACAGGAAGGTTGAAGTAATGGCTGAAGACGTATCTATTAGCTTGATACGGACTGTGGATCTATAGCCATAGAGTCGTGGGAGTGTTCTAGGCCTCTCCACAGGCACACCCTACAAGAGATGAGATATATGACATTAGAAGAACTACGAATTGTGATGCCTTTGGTTCTGTGGGTCGTACCGGTTGCTTGCTTCTTGTCTCTGTCCAGTTGCCTTTGAGGAATTATCTGCATTGTTCAAAATGTCTGGCCCTTCACCTGTCTCGATTTGTATCTTAGGTCAATGTAGCAAGCAAGCAGTTCGTATCAGTGTTTGTATTCATGCAAGCATGGAGAGACGACGAAAGCTTGCCCACCATAAGTGTGGAGATTGTCTGAAAGGAAATGACGAAAACAGAGCCCAGATATATACAGAAACCAAAGTCAGACAGCAGAGGAGCACATACAAATTCCCTTAATTCGGAAATTTAATCAGTCCCCCCGAGTTTCCCTAAACTGGCAATTTTAAAGGGAAGTTTGAGTGAAATCCAAAAATGCTACACGGGCACAATTATCATCGATTTGTCCCCAATATTTTTGAATAGAAAACGTGGCTTCAGTTAATTTATCAAATTGTGTTCTATTTTAAGGTTCAACAGAGTTGTACTAGAAAAACGTTTCTTGATGTTGGTCGTTTTGGCCTTCAACTCCTTACAAACCCTGTAATTTCACAAGTAAACCGTAGAATTGTCTTTTATAACATGTTTAAACCGCTGTACAGTCTATTGAGTGTCTTTTTGTTTTAAATCCACGGTATCTCCATTAAGTCTCAGGGCGCAGCAACGAGCTGAGGTCCCAACCTAACCTAATAATACACCTTCCTGTTTTGGACAACAATTTATCATTTGGAATAATGATTTTTATCTCAAATTATCTTGCAATTTCAGGGACAGTCTAGGAGTTGCGATATGCTTCCCATTACTCTCGGGTGGCACTTGAAAGTATAGAAGCAGGGTCAACCAGGAAGCCATTAACGCGACATTTCTCCGGGACAGTATATACGTCAGTTACGATTTTGCAACATGCAAATATAATATGCTGCCTTCAAACTCTGAAATTTATAGTTATTTTGTAAGCACTGAACAATAATTAGTTATTTGTGATTTCGGTACTTTTCATATCGAATTAACACGACATAAAAAGCCATAAGCGATATGCAACACATCTCTGAGTCCGAGCTGCACTTCCAAAGATCCATTCTGTGATTTGTTTCTAGAGTGGTGTCAGTTTCGTTGCATATAAATTTTAGTGGGGCACGAACATTTGGATTCAACGACAAGAAATAATTGCAGATTGTTTTCCGACCTGGCAATAAAACTGCACTGGCCACACGTACCATACTGAACATCGGGGTCATTGTCCGCATCGTTCATGCTGCTTTTGTGTTTGTGACAAGAATTACACGTTGTTAGACTTGGTCTATTCCTGGTAACCCTTCCAAACTGTATCTAATCAAGAAGAGTTATTGAATTCAATTTCAGTCAAACGCATGACACATTTGCCTTTCCATGTAAACCTGAGCTGTTTAATTTTAACTAGGGATATTGCCATTAATTTCAAACTGGTGATTTTATTTGTTTGGCTGGCATTATTACAAATTTTGGAAAGTCATAAATGTCACATTTCACGGGTGATATGTAACGGTACATAAAAAATGGATCCAACTTTATAAAAAGAATCGTTAAAGGTTAATGTAAATACAATGGATGTGTTGGCCGAGTAGGAATAGAGAGAGAATAATTGTCATTAATCCGCACAGACTGAGAACATCTATCAAAACTTCCCGTCGAAAAGTATGTTAACCTTCATTCGATAATTCGCTTGTAATTTTACGTACCAACTGATCGGCAGACTGCGACATCACATACGGTTAGGGGTGGGATCTTATCATAATCTCCAACGTGCAGGGTGTATTGTTCACCAGTGATGTTCAATGTCCGGTACCACATCAGGTATCTCGCCAATGACGTGTCCGGCCTACGCACAAGGAGCTCCACCAGCAGCTCCCATCTGCCTTCCCCGGTGAGCTGGCGAAGATACTCGTTACCCTGCCAGAACTCCCCTGTCAGATTACCGAATCCATCACGGTACTCGGCCCAGCTACGGGTGAAATTCACCGACCCGTCCTGGCGCCTCTGAAACACCTGCAGCGAACGAGAACCGAAGTTCTATATTGTTATGAGTACAAAGTATCCAAGGCGAATGTGGCGCCTGATTGTAGTGATGGTGGTGGATGACATCGTCGACGTACAGCAGATGGAATCATCTCAGAAAAAACGCAAAGCTACAACTTCCGTTTATTATTAGTGTTTAAACTACCAGAGAAACGCGTTACAGAGGGCGGAAACAGAGAAAAACGATTTCCACGCACAACCAAATCGGCATCGGTCAGTTTATTCCCCCCAAGAGAGAGCCAGGTGTTGGACCGACACCAATGCGTATTTTTAACACAAAACCATTTACCGTAAATAGACAATTCCGTCTTTCTGAGGACAGCTTAATTTGTATCGGCACTCTCCTTGAAGGAACATCGGAAGTTTTACAGTACATGAAATCATCAATTTCCGACGACAATTTCATACTGTTGTCAATCAATCCACTCACGCTGAAGGAAATTTGGGCCACGCTGCATGCAAACGGTTCATGAATTGGCATTTTTTTCAAAGGCAGTCTTATTGGCATCTTACACTCTACAGCACTCTCGTGAAAGGAAAATAATTGGCCAGTGTTAAAATGCATAGACAGGTACATTTACTAATTAGACATTAGTCACTTGGTTCTATTACATTACCCAACTCATAGGTGAACTGCACAAGCTGTTTAAAAATGTGACCCGGCACATCGAAATCAGAAATCGAAATCAGGAGTAAATCTTAAATTGACTTTTGAGATATGTACATGGTCAGAAATAGAATTTCATAAGCTTTCATATGACTTTTCATGTTCACCAGATCATAACTCCAGAGCCAAAGCAACACACTTGTTATGTGCCAATTGAAAGCTTATAAAAGTCTCTGTCTGACCATGTACATATCTCAAAATGTTAATTTGAGACTTATTCCTGATTTCGATGAGATGGGTGACTAGTCTCTGCATGCGCTCCGAGCACTCCGTCGTCCAATTCTTCAAGTGTCTTATTCTAAGTTGATTATCATAATATATCTGAAATAATTATCACTCCACGGCAATCACTGGGACAAAAACTGTTATTCCCAGACTGACGCCCTGATTTCCATACAGTTAGTGATGTATTACTACTCCATTGTACACTTGTAACAAGCCAATGCAATGTGCTCTACGTGGTTTGTGTGTTTCTGCGACTGGGACTATTCCAAAATACCTGAGAATTGTCAGAGTGGTAACGTGCTATATGGGAAAGTTGATTATTAATTATACCTTTACAGACCTTTGGGAACATTGAGAATTAGAAGAGAAGGAAAATATACGTTAGTAAAAAATGCGGTACATTTTCTGTCACTGATTAAGCATTACATTACCCGTTTTGACTTCGGTGATTTGCTGACCAATACAGACTCAGTGAATTTGATAACAAGCTTCACCGTTTCATAAAGACTCCTCTACTTCTAGTCGGTTGGCTTACTAGTACGGGCGTTTCACAAGAGTGCGCCTCCAAGAGTTGGCAACTCGTTGACCAATCATAATGCGCAAAATTTCTCGACCCTTTTCAAACGTGCATTGGGTTGACAGATTTTGGGCATTGTGATTGGTCAGTGCGTTGCAAACTCTCGGAGGCGCATTGTTGTGAATTTCCCGAATTAATTTATGTTGAATTTCACTTTCAACTGTCGTATTCTTCTCAAGCTTATTATGATGTCTTTATATTAAAACGATGAAAGTTGTGACTGTTGCATAAAAGTAATGATAGGTTACAAGGAGAAATCCTACTAATTGTCTTTATTAGTTACATCTTGAAAATCCCCACAATGCGTACAAAGCGAGCAGCTATATAAACATTAGTCATGTTTTTCGATGAGGCCAATAGTTACAAGTCCCGTTCGTAATTGGAACTGCAGATTTGTAACCGAGAAAGGTTCAACTTTGGTTTCAATCATTTTGGAGTGATAAAACCTAAACAAAATGTTATAAAACATCGCAAACGACAGAAATCATTTCCAGGCCACCAAAAACTCCCGGACAATTTCCTGGAAAGTTTGCAAAATTTCGGAAATGTTCAACCAGGTTGCAACTCGATATGGGGAGGTTACCTGCATTATAATTAGCTGCAATGTCAACTGGCATTGAAGAGTTCTTTGTGAAAACATTCAAGGGACCATCGCTCTTAGATGACATTAACAGTAAAGCTCATTATTTCTGACAATCAAACCAAAATGTACCTAGTACGATTTTTCCATTCTTAAGTTTTCGTAAGCACATTCTGTTTCTTACTGTGAATAATAGCAATCCGCTTTACGAACAGGTCCACTGTCCTTGAGTTAGTTTTCTCAGACCAAGACTGCTTTCTGGACAGATCGAGAAATTCCTTCGTCTAGAAATGTAGCAATGTCTCAAACTATATACCAGTTCACTTGCAATTCTATCGCAACCTTCTCAATCATTCGTTGTTGAATAAAGTCACGGTGTATAACCTTTAATCAAAGTTTTTGTTTCGACTGCACTTACTTCAACAAATTGAAAACACGACTGTTTGATCAGTTCAATAGAATGTATAGAACAAAGATGAAGGATTTAGGCTGGGTACCTGGACACTTTGAGTATGCATGTAGCTCATATTACGTGATACTGAGGAGCATCTGTCGTATTTCAACGAGACTTGTCTAGAAGGAACTAGTTAATGTACGCCAGCTGAGCTTTCTTCACTAAGCTGTTTAACTCACCTATCCATTTTTTTAATTATGTTTTTGCGTAATCTGTTCTTTGAAATACTTATTCCATTTTGTGGTTATTCACATGTACCCTGCAATACAAAACGTCACTACAGCTGTTCTCTATTTGTTCTTCACGTAGGTTTGCCCAGACAATGCAACGTGTTTGCAAGCTACATTGGTGACGATTCACTCGTTTTTGTTCAAATTTATACTTTGAGATTGATTTCTATTAATAAATGTGATGCTTAAAAATTTATATGCAAATTGTGTGATTGCACTTTTAGGTTGTGCAATTTATGAATAACCTAACATTGCACATAAGGACTTTCAAATTTGCTGCATCTTTCAGCTGTATAGAACGCAGGAATATAGTTTCAATGAGCCGTAGCCTTTTGTATGGTGTTCTTATAGCTCACGTTGCCCTGTCGCCCCGACGCGACGCTATGACGGCTTTGTCGCGTCGTGCCGTCGCCTTCATTCTCATTACCTTTATGCTGCGTATCATGCATTACCTCATGTTGTCGCGTCGTGACGTTGCGTCCTGCCGTCGTGTAGTTGCGTCGTATCCTGCCGTCGACCTGTCGCGTCTTGCCGTCGACCTGTTGCGTTGTGGCCTTTAGCCGTCGCGACGTGTCGTCGCAGCGTGCTCTCGCTGTTGCTTCGTTACTAGTGGGAATGGGGGCGTTCTTAGAGACGGATGATACCAATAGATACCATTTTCAAGATCCAATCTTGAAGGCCCTACGGGTGCACTCCACCAAATCGTTGGATTTCTGGGTGCGAGCTCATTAATATTCTGTGATCCCACGGGGCTTTTACAATAAGAAATGCCATAATCAGGAGGGATCATAGAGATATTTCTATAAATCCCGAATTTGGGACCTGTGGTTTCCAGTTCCAGGTTATTTCATCCAAAAAAAGCCCCAAAATGCGGGCCTATATATTGGATGGAGGCGGGCGGCTACATTCAGAAATGAGCTCGTTATTACTATTAGGCCTATGGGGGTATCTTCGGGAAAAGGCAAATAACAAAATTCACGTGGCTAACCCCCATAAAATTGAAACGAAAAGTGATCTTCTGGCCATAATTTTGAATTTAAAGTGAAAAAACGGAGGCCACCCTCTTCCCGAGAGTCCCAGTGTGATTTTGCACTGTTTTCTATGGGCACGAATTTGGTGTAGTGCAACCCTATGCACGCACGTTAATTTTCCAATACTTGTGACATACGCCTTCAATTGGTCGTAGTAATTACCAACCATTGTAGAAACAGTAAGGCACGACGGCACGATACGACGACACGACGCGACAGCACGGCGACGGTGCGAGGACACGACGCGACGGCAAGACATTAGGACGCGACGTTCTAACCCACACTGTTTTAAAACCGTACAATTACAGGCAACGCAACGCACAACGGCACAACGCGACGCTACGACGGCAAGACGCGACATCACGACGGCAGGATACGACGGCAAGACGGGATGGCACGACGCAAAGGCATAAAAAACCACGACGAGACGGCAAGACGGCACGACGCAATGCATTAAACACAGCATAAAAGTAATGAGAAAGGAGGCGACACAGCAACGCGACGCAACGGAGCTGTCGTAGCGTCGTGTCGGGGCGAAGGGAGGACGCGACGCAGTTTGGGCGGCTATGGAATACCATATTTGTGTGATTAGTCTTACCTTTTTACAACTAATTCTTTCGAGATTTTGTCGTTTCTCTGATACAACTGTTTTAAAGGAATAAGGTGGGGGAAGTACTGTCGCCATACAAATTTTGTTGCAAGAACAAAAGCATTTTCTTGAGTGAAAAAGACACTTTATTCTATGAAACAGACATGGAAATAACACAGTTGCAGGAAATACAGAGAGACTAGTCAGTAGTCAAAATGGAAGGAAAGGGAAGACTCCACCAAGTGGGCGTGTTCGACGCACCCAGCTGCATCTGTAATAAAGCGCGTAATCACTCGCTTACAATCCATCGCTTTTTCCTCAAATAAAGTGTTTTTCCCTCGTCAGAACTATCCGGCCCCCTCCAAAAAGTGCTGTTTCCTCTACAAAATTTTGTTTCCTTGACAAGTTTTTGCTTTTCCCTGAACAAATTCGTTTGCGAAAACATTGCATTTTTACCGAGTCCTGTTATAAACACAATGAAAAGTACTGTGCCAATAAGGATGGTCCACAATGCAGTGCGCCACTGTTGTCATGGATAAGCCCTAGTCGACAGTCTCATTCGCCAATGCGCTGTGAGCAGGAGAGTTAAAATTTTTCGGAATGTTTGTTTCTTTTGGTTCAAAATTCCGAATTACTTATGGAGAATGGGTATCTGGTAGTCAAACTGATGGTTGTTGTGTGGTGTAGGGAACTACTCAGTCACATAACTCCAAGTTACCAAAGTGCGCTAAATCGCGGTAGCGTGTCGACCACAAACTTGAAAAGTGACCTTTGCGGCAAAATCTTGCTAGCGCACTGTATTATGAGTCGCCTGTATTGAGACTGAAGCTCAAGAGCATGGCACTTTGGAAGCCGTGAACATATATATGAAAGTGCAAATTATTTGGATCGATCACAGCCTTCAAAGGCAATGTTTCTCTCAATCTCCAACTTCCAGATGATTTGGGCAGAAACAAAGTGGCAGATCAAATAGCAACAAGAGGGCGTGATAGACACAGGGATCTTTCAAGAATTAGGACACATACTCAACATAACATGCTACTCAGTTGTCGGAGAATATTGAAAACACACTTTAGCCCTTGAAATGACTGGACAAAGTATTATTTTCAGATTTTCTTTTAATTAAAATGTCAAACTACAAGTACTTTAAAAATTGGTAAAACTTGAAATAAATGAATAAATCCCGAACAGAATACAGAGAAATCAATCAAATCATAATTTCTTGCCGTAATTTTCATTATTTGAATACAAAACAAAATAGAATTTCTTGAAGTAAAACCGTAACTACAAAACCGGATGGAAATTAGACTTTATTAGAAACAAAGGACATTACTTTAACTGATGATGAGTAATTATGCAAGTGTGCCGTCTGAGGACGGAATTGTATTTCTCAAATCTAACATTTAAGCACATGATGATCTAAAGCAGGGAGAAAGTTTGCCTGCATTAGTTAAGGCTATTTTTTTTACGAATTTGACCTGGCAAATGTGAATAGATTGAGACGTGATCGATGGATAAATAGTTAATCAACAAAAGATACTTACAATCCAACCTCCCTGTAGGCCCATCCAACGTGATCCATTCGTCTTCATATCACAGTAGACCTGCAAGCCATTTTGATACTGCATTGGGTAGATGGTGTACACGTCGCTGGTATTGTACCCTGCATCTAACCACTCCTGGCAGTCAGTAATACCTATAGAGAAACAAGTTGGTAAGAAACGTACTAATTAAACCGTACGGTTTAATACATCGTGACCTTTGTTTTTTTTGGGGTAGTCTTATAGGATGTGCAATTTGCAATACAGCTCCACTTGTCTGGCACCTAAACCAAGATTCATCAATGTTATTTTTTAAAAGGACAATCCCATCCAGCTAGCCATTGGAGTGAGGGCAAGTATTTTGTTTTATAGTCTATACCTCTTGGACTTTCCATTTTGTACTTTTCCGTAATCTGAAAACCAGATGTGACTCAGAAAAGTCTTGCTTTAGAAAAAAAACAACAGAAATTAATGTCAGCTTTTGCAACACCCGTGTATTTCATCTTTCGGTCCAATTCATTGGGATAGTTGACATGGTGTGTTGATAAACCAAATCAAGGGACAAAATGAACTGAGTCAACTGTGTGTGAAAGATGCGGAAACAGAATATAAGTTTTCCTGACCAATTTCAGCAAAAAGCCGTTCAATTTAACACAAAGCCCATTTAAATTTGTGGTTAAAAGAATGATCCTTGATATGAACATTCAATTATCATCAAATCATTCGTCATTGAGTATTCGTTCGGGAAATACGTTACTCCAAATTCCAAACGTAGGTTCCTTTGCTAATGTTCGTCAAAGGGCTTAGAAAGACATTGATCAGGCATTTGATTTAGTCAATATGCAATTTCTTTGACATTTGAGAATTCAAATTCGTTCAAGTGATCGAACGTTTTCTGAATCCTATATAAAATCTGATTTCCAAGCAAAAAAAACTAATAATGTGGATCTTGAAATAGCTTTTGTCGTCATCTAAACAACGAGTAAGCATAAAATATGAAATTAATTGAAATAATTGACAATATTGCACATAGATAAAAAATATAACAGCACATGTTAAAATATTGTAACGGACTGAGCAGTAAGGACACATGGAAGTGGGGTGCCCCAGAAAGGCAGCAACTTAAAAAATATAATTTACCAAAGGCCAACAAACTTTGTTCACGAGCAAAAAGTGCATACATTCACACAGGAATTCCAGAGGACCCTCAACCAAGGACTTGCAAAGAAAGAAAAGGCGCGGATGGTTGTTAAATTGCACAATAATTATGCACGAAGCATTAGGGCGTGGCTCTACACAAATTACATGACTACGGATGAAAATTAACAAGATTAACGGAGGATAGACAGATTCAACGAAGTGGTGCGAGGGGCTGGAGCTAAAAGCACAAATGTGCTTGAACAAGGCTAGAACAAAATACAAACCAACTTAAGTTGGGGGGAGAAGCAAAATTACAGAGACTTATCTGCTTAACGAAGAAAACCAAAGACTACTAAAAGTTGAACTCCACCAACCGCTGCCAGTTGATAAGAGGCAGAATGACCACACCCCGAATCAAGGCCACCGATATTTATGCCCTCATACAGTCTGCCTGAGTGGTTCTCAATGAACACTATGTGAGAACTATGTTCATGTGCAACAAAAGACAGTGTCCAACCTCTGTGCATAGCTGCACCCGCCTGCAATAACCTTTGTCGACACTTGGCGCCAAACATGTCTCACCAAGAGTAGGGAGCTTGAGTACAACAATTGAATTAACTCAGTTTGGTACAAATATCAAAAGGTTATACATACTTTTACGAACAAATGAACAATAAGCGGGAAAGTACAAGGTTAAAAATGACTGGATGAAGAATAAAAGAAACAGAGAAGATGAGGGAAGATTGGATGTCAGACCACCGAAGGCCAAGACCTCAAACCAAAACCCATCCATTACAATGAAAAACGACGCAAGCAGACACCAGGGCCAAGCCATGCGTACAGACAGACAGATAAGACCAGAATTGGAGAGGAGGGAAGACTACAAAAACACCCAAAATGGGATGAAGCGAAACAATGACATGAGCAGAAATGACCAGACCGACCTGCCAGAAAACAACCAAATAGAGAGTAGGAAAGCAACATGTTAGGAAACAAAGCGTGCTCTTTAAGTGACCTTAAAAGTCTTTTGAGGGGCATTAGAATCAAGGAATTACGAAGTTCAGCAGATAGCTAAAAGTGTTCAGCGAAATTGAATGATAAAGCTAGAAACATTACTGCCAGGAAACCGAATTGGAAAAGGGGGGAAAAAACAGACCAAACCGAACCGTAGCCTTCGCACGAATATGAATACGTGTTCATGAAATTTAGCCCGTTTTTGTGGTTTTTTGTGGTTTGTGTGTGTGAGTTTGTTTCTGCATTCAATTGGGGGCCTTGAACAATGGAGGACAATAAGGTCCCCGATTGACAGAGGGTCCCCGATTGACAACTGTACAAAACATATGGGTGGTCCTGTAAAAAAGTTAAAGTACAAACAAAAGAGGAACAATAGGGGGTCCCCAGTTGCAGGCAAATACACACTTCTGTGGGTGTGTGTGTGTTTTTTGTCTGAAATAAGCCTGGAAAACCTATACATATAAAATTAAAAATGGAAAGTAATACAGTTTCCCATGCCCATGTAAAGACTCTTTTTCTTCCAGATATTGATGCATGAAATTGTTAAACCGCAAAATGGATGTGTAGATATGTCATTCGGATATTCCCTCTCCAGGCTCTTTGTTTATAAGGGGCACATGGACCATTCCCAGTGAAAACACTCCTAAAACGTCGAAGTGAGTTAATATGTGCTTCATTTATTCTGCGTGAGTAATGTTCACATGCGATTCCTTTATTTCGCGTGAGTAGTGTTAACCCTTTCAGCGCCAGTCACTCTCTGTGCTATCCCCTTTCAATACCAACGCACAAAAAGACAAACTACCAGCTCAATACCACAACCTAATAATGGTCAATATGCTTGCATACTGCCCTCAATAGATTGTATGGGCATAACGTGGCTTTGAAATGCAATGAGTGATAAACCAATATTGACAAAGCGGACTACTTGTTGAGACCAACCTAATCACTTAGTTTCAAAATGTGAATATTCTTAGTGGTTATCACGAGCAGAAAAAAGAAGGTAAATAGTAAACTCCAGGATGATATCGGAGGTCTACATCAACACAACAGACGCAATACGGTCGTTTCACAATAGTGCGCCTCCGAGAGTTTGGAACGCTTTGGCCAATCACAATGCGCAAAATCTGTTGTGGTTGGCCAAGGCGTTGCAAACCCTTCGAGGCACTCCACCCCCCCCCCCCCGTTTCAATGTTGGGAAACAATCAGCATCATGCTGGTCTGCTTCTACCTTAACATTGAAGGGAGGGAATGGGATTTCTTGTCAACTGGAAGAAACATTAGCAAAAATTGGCAAATAGTTGACGGATTACAGAGATCTGAGGAGTGAAACTTCCCAAAGCGGTGGTGCAGGTGCTTTCTCAAGATCAACTGGAACTATATCTGAGCATTGATCTTTAAAAACAACCCTAAAAATGAACTTTCGCGTAATATGTTGTATTCTTCTTTGGCTAAATCAAAGATTATTTTGTCCCCGTTTTCATTTTTCATAGATACTGTGGCGAAATTATGGTAAGGCGTTAGGACGCCCTCTATTTATCTAATTTATGCTAATGTTCCCCGGGCCGCACAGCTATAAAAACCGCGTGCGGTGGCGGGAAAGTGGGTCTTGTCAGTTGCGTGTTTCAATTCGGTCGCGTGTTCCACGTCAGTCCCGTGTTTCAGAAGTCAGTCCCGTACGTGTTCCACGTCAGTCCGGAGTGAGTGTTCCAGTCAGTTCCCGGTGAGTTTCTCGTCAGTCCTGAGTCAGTTACCAGTCAATCTCGTCAGTACGAGTCAGTTTCCTGTGAGTTATTAGTTAGTCCGCGTCAGTACCCGTCAGAAGTCCCGTTCTACGTTGAAGATTTTTCCAGCCAATCACCCGATCTTTAAACCTTATTAGGCGACCCAATAAAGGCAATACCCGTCTCGTAATTATATGGATTTATTTTACAAGGTATGCAAACATAATCGGAGGTGATTATAAGTTGAGCCCCTGGTAAGGCGACGTTTTCGCCTGTCGAGGCGACCAGAGCTGAATAAACCAGGTCCTACTTATATGGTACATGACCAAGCCAGTGTGTTGATTTAGAAGGTCCATCCCCCGAGGTTGCCCCTTCCCCGTGCCATTGCCCGATCCTGCAGTACCGAGGAAGTGACTGGAAGTCGTCTGCGACCGCCTGGCGGTAGGCTGCCGCAGAACGGACCTGCACCCATGGCCTACTCCACTGCCGCTCGTCGGGTGGGCCGAGGGCAAGCCCGGGCATCGTCAGACCCAACCGCCACAATACTTCAATATTTATGAGCAAAATTGTCACTAAATACCAGTGTTCATTGAGCACAGAGAGTTTTGAAATTTTATTGTGCATGACCTCCTTTTTCATTTAGTTATTGATTAATGTGTAAGACAACAAGAAGTAACCCTTTGTCAAAAAAATAATAAGCGATCTAAGGTTTCTCGATGTCAAAATCAAACCATTGAAATCTGTACAGTGTTTTCCCAGAATATTATTCCAACAGCGGGACCTTCAAAATGTCTGGTTTTAGATACCAGAAAACATTCTTTTTTTTTAAATTTCAACTCACCTGTCGATCTTAGCATGTCGGTTGCTGAATCCGGTGTGTCGGTTCCATTACTCGACTGGTTGCTTGTCGCACTCGGTTGCTCACTTGTCGTTCTAGTTTCATCATCAGATGATGTAACTAGATGAGAAAGCATATCGATGTAGACATCAATAAAAGTAAGCTATTCAATTTGGATCCAGGAAAAGGATGAGATTCTGTTAAATTCAACATGACAACAACGTTAAGAAAAGATCCCTTCTTTTCCTGTAGTGTTATACGCTCATTGATATTTCCTCGCACGCGCGTTTCATCGAATCACATTTTTAATACGAACCCATATCAGGTCTAGATGGACAGCTGCTGCATTTTCATTTCTTTTAATTCAACTATTCACGGTGTATTTTCACTGTTCTTAGTTGCAGTTGACCCAAAGCCATCAAATCAAGTGGGTCTTGGCCGCGGTATTTATGTTTTTACGGGACTTGTAATTTTAGAGTTAGAGTTCCTAGAGTTTGGAACGCGTTGGCTAATCACAATGCGCAAAATCTGTTGTGGTTGGCCAAGGCGTTGCAAATCCTTCGAGGCGCTCCACCCCCCCCCCTTTCAATGTTGAGAGACAATCAGCATCATGCCGGCCTGCTTTTACCTTAACATTGAAGGGAGGGAATGGGATTTCTTGTCAACTGGAAGAAACATTAGCAAAAATTGGCAAATAGTTGACGGATTACAGAGATCTGAGGAGTGAAACTTCCCAAAGCATCCAAGGACACACATTGGCTTATCACATGTCTTGCAAATCAAGCAGGTTTGCTTATTCCGATCTTGGTGCAGGTGCTTTCTCGAGATCATCTGGAACTATAGCATTGATCTTTAAAAACAACCCTTAAAATGAACTTTCGTGTCATATTTTCAATTCTTCTTTGGCTAAATCAAAGATTATTTTGCCCCCGTTTTCATTTTGTTTAAATAGAAACTTCAATATTTATGAGCAAAATTGTCACTAAGTACCAGTGTTCATTGAGCACAGAGAGTTTTGAAATTTTGTTGTGCTTGACCTCCCTTTTTTCATTTAGTTATTGATTAATGTGTAAGACAACAAGAAGTAACCCTTTGTCAAAAAAATAATAAGCGATCTAAGGTTTCACGATGTCAAAATCAAACCACTGAAATCTGTACAGTGTTTTCCCAGAATATTATTCCAACAGCGGGACCTTCAAAATGTCTGGTTTTAGATACCAGAAAACATTCTTTTCTTTTAAATTTCAACTCACCTGTCGATCTTAGCATGTCGGTTGCTGAATCCGGTGTGTCGGTTCCATTACTCGACTGGTTGCTTGTCGCACTCGGTTGCTCACTTGTCGTTCTAGTTTCATCAGATGATGTAACTAGATGAGAAAGCATATCGATGTAGACATGAATAAAAGTAAGCTATTCAATTTGAATCCAGGAAAAGGATGAGATTCTGTTAAATACAACATGACAACAACGTTAAGAAGCGATCCCTTCTTTTCCTGTAGTGTTATACGCTCAATGATATTTCCTCGCACGCGCGTTTCATCGAATCACATTTTTAATACGAACCCATATCAGGTCTAGATGGACAGCTGCTGCATTTTCATTTCTTTTAATTAAACTATTCACGGTGCATTTTCACTGTTCTTAGTTGCAGTTGACCCAAAGCCATCAAATTAAGTGGGTCTTGGCCGCGGTATTTATGTTTTTACGGGACTTGTAGTTTTATACCCGAATTACTTAAAAATTATAAAACGCCTGCCGTCTTCCCACATTTAGTAAATGTGGCTCGTAAAAAGTAACTTGAATTGAACAGGAATGCGATTTATCAGTGTTTGGAGCAGTCTTTCTAGACTCATTAGAATGCTACCATTTTTATTCGAATCTTCCAGAGGTAATACTCATCATAACGCCTATGAAAACGGTCTTTAGCTTCACGCTGACGCGACCGCTACAACTCTAAATCAACCTACATGTATTTACTATTCGATACCTATTATAATTACGGAAGTGTATAAGGGCCATTGCAAAATTTTATTTTCGAGTTACTATCTCGCCGCGGCGGGTTAAAATAATGAATGTTTATCTCGCCGCGGCGAATTATAAGATCTTGCCACGGCGTTAAATTGATTTCCCGCCACAGCGAATATTTCATTAGCATATATTAGCATTCATTAGCAATATTTTATTGCATAAGTCCTATTCAGCGCGCCGTTTTCAAATGTATCTTTAGGGTGAAATACAATGCCATGTGGTTTTAGATTGCTAATTGGAACAAAAGGAGATGTTAGATTTCAACCGCAAAGATTGATCTCCAACACAAAAGAAATCTTATTTCGTGGTGTGAACTTCCATATTCAGGTGAAGGATAGACTGTTTTTAATTTCTTCCTACATTTTGCCAAACCAACGCAAGCAGACTTGAGAGTTACATTTGAACTTCATTCGTCAAAATTTATTCAATTATAGTGCTTAAAATGGAGAGCAAAACCACTTTTACAAACGAAACGCATGAAATACTGAACAGCTCTGGATGCTCAAAGGATTTAGAGTTACTTAGTGCCCTAATTTCCAAATATAGTATAAGTGCACATGTGTCATGCGCACGGGGTCGAAAATGTCGACCCGTGTTCAGATGTAAAAATAAACTACAAACAATAAGTTATGTATTTGCCCTTCCCGGCGCCCTGCGCTGTGTGGGTGGTTCGTGACAAGTGAACGCATGGATGTGAGGTCTCGAGCTTATTGATTTCAATCCAGTGGACAAAAAAGTGTGTGTTAGTTTCCATTCACCTTCACTTCACTTTTCGTTTTGCTTGTTGAAATCTCCTAAATTATAGCAGATTTTAACGTTAATGATATCAACATCGAGGTTTGCTCCAAAATGGTAACAAATATTGGACAAAAATATGCATTGGCGTCGCGAGATTTTTTTTTTTTTGGCATGGCGGAGGCCGCAAACCAGCTAGTTAAAACAATAACATTTAGCTTCAGGAAGGGGGTCATTTTTTTTCCTTTTTTTTTAAAGCAACTAATTCTCTTCTATTTCATTTCTAGTTTTTGTTCTTTAGCTGTTTTCTGTTTTCCTTTTTTCCCTTTTTGTTTGTATAAATGGGATTATTTGTATAAGTATAAATGAAAATTTCACGTTGCAGCAAGATCGTATACTTCGCCGCGGCGAGATAGTAACTTCAATTTGTTTTTGCAAGTGGCCCTTATACGCTTCCTTACACCACCTTCAAAAAGGCTTTATTCATTACTGTTGACTGATGACTGCTGGTAAAACAGGGGTTATATGCTCGGGCAATACATTCAATACATTTTCAGAATTTTGGTTTTTCTGAGTGATCATAAAAATACTGTACAACTCTGTCACGGGCCCCTTTGGATAAAAATTGTGAAAGCTCTCACAATATGACATGGGACTCCGACTCAGTCTGAATCAGTATTTACTTGATAACAAGGCTTGTATGTTGCCTTTTCAAGGACTTTGCTTTCTTCTGTATTAGAGTATAGTTTTGAAATCTGAGCTAGGAAGGGAAATGTGGTAGATTCAATGTTGAATCTGGACATGGGCGTAAATCCAAGGGATGGGTATATATTCCCCCACGGTTTGAGGTGGGGGTGGGCTATTGAATCATCCCCAACTGAAGATTTTTTAGACTTCCAAGGAAAAAATGCATTCAATGTCATTGATAAAGGAAAAACAATTGTGAAATACACGTTATAGATGAATATCAATATATCATTAACATTGACCTTTATACACGTATAGAGTCGTACGATGTCAATCCCCCTCCCCGCGTTCAAATTTTCATAGCTGGGCAATTATATATAACAGGTTTTTGCCCTTACCCAGCGTATATTAATAAACACTGTATACTCAGTGCTTGTCCGAGAGCTTGCGAAAAAAACCTCACAAGCTTTACTCGGGTGGGACTCGAACCCACGACCTCCTGCCTACTAGTGCAGATGTCTTAACCACTCGACCACCGAGCTTGCCGGGGTCGGCTGGCCGGTCCGAGTCAAATGAAGCAGCGGGTACCGCGAACTATTTTCAAGATGTATTTTTTTTTTTTTTTTTGGCTGGGCAAGTTATCCCTCTCACCCTTCCTCACCCCCCCCCCATTTCCAGATTTACGCCTCTTAATATGGAGTTCCTTGGCAGAAGAATACAGGGGTAGATGGAATGATTCAGTACTTACCGTCATCTAAGACCATGCAGTCACTAGTGCCATTCAGTGAGTATCGAGGCGTGTCTGCATCGTCATCCAAGTACACACTTCCTTGGACTGTGCTAAAGTTTCCAGGATGCTCTCGTCTGGTAGCAATGTTCATCTCGCACGTCTTGTTGCAGTCATTGAAGTTAATTGATTTGCATCGTTCATCTAAGCTGCAGATCCGTCTGCAAATGACACTAGAACGAACAGGTCTACGTGCATAGGTAAAACCACGCAGTGCGTGGTTTTCCGCGACGTAAAAGGTTTTTCGGAGTGGATTACACTGGTACCCAAAGGCTATTAAAATAACCGTCCCCAGACTCAGTGTCAGCCTCAAAACTACGAAACCAGCGTCTGGTTTCGCCATTTTTAAATTTCCCGAAATGTTCTGTTCCGTATTCTAAGATGTAGGTTCGGGCAACAGAAGAGAAGATTATTTCTGATAGAAAACAAGGTGTTGACGATTCCATGCAGTTGCCAAACTGCTATGTGGAAGATCATGGTGAAATGCCAATGTCTAGCTCCGCCCATCATGACGTCAGCCTCAAGCACGACCAGGGACTGGTCAGGACTTTTTTCAGCTCCTCGTAACAATTAAAATTCTGGAAAACTAAAGGCATCTACTTCATAACCATTGACAACTAAAACGCAGTGTGTTGATAGGACCATTAAAAGATGTTTTCCTGTTAGATCGGCAGTGTTTGGCTACTTCAAAAACCACTGCATTTGTAGCATCCTTTAAGTTTCTGTTTCAAATCATTTATAATTGTATTTTGTTTGCCCTCTCAATATACTTGTATTTCAAATTCTTCGTGAATGTGTTTACATCCTGTTTTGAGATTTATATCCTTTCTATTGGTTCAAAGCATTTTGTTCACATTAATATTCTAATTTCCTTTAATTTGTCCTGTCTCTGCAGTGAGTGTTAAAAATGAGCAGTTGGGCACACAAGGACTCTGTAGCCTTTTAATGCTATTGTGAGCAGAAGGCGCGGTGGAGGCAATGAAAAATTGAACGCTGCCTGGCAAATAATGGCCACTGTCGAATTGCCTTCGAAGCCATTAATAATGCATTACACTGCTTGGCTGTGCTGGCTTTAAAAATGTACCTATTGTACTCTTATACAATAATACTTGACGGACCTGCCCCCACCCCTTCCCTGCAAGAAGGTTTTAACAAAATAAAACAGAATTTTGTACTGTAACAAAATTACAAAGCCCTTAAAAGGTCCTCCATATTGAGCCCCACCCTGTCGAAAAGGCCATGAAGGTTTCAGCAGCTCGAGATCACTACAACACGGATTATTTCATTCTTCGTTTTGGTACGATTCTACCTCTGATATAAACTTTCTGGTCCGTTTTTACGAAGAAACCTACACGTGAATTTCGAAAAAATATAGTTCTGGCGTAATCGCAAGAGAAATTTCTCCTTTTACCTAAACTGCATAAACTAGTATTTTTCAACAACTCTTTGGGGAACAGAAAGCTTGATATAATTATATACCTGAAACCTCAAATTAGAGGGGACCGAGTTGTTGATTAGCAAACAATGATTGATCAATGGTTACATTTACGCCCTTCTGTTCAATGTGTTCTTTGGTTTGGTTTGGTTTGGTTTGGTTTGGTTTGGTTTGGTTTGGTTTGGTTTGGTTTGGTTTGGTTTGGTTTATTATTAAAACTCAATAGCAGCCACAGGCTGAATTACTGAGAGTTTTACAAATTTTTAATTTACGATTACGAAACTGACTTGAATGAGATTCAAACTTGCAACGGGCGGAACAGGAAATGCATATATAGAAATGGCCTTTTTAACCAAATAATTTAGAGAGTTTTACTTCGCACAAACAACTTTCCATTATCTCTGGTTGTGTCTAACCTTAAGCAGTAAGAAATGAAACCTTGACAAAACCCTTGGTAGCTGTAGCAGACAGCGGCTGAAATTACGCCCACTCAAAATGTTCCAGGTAATGTGCTGTCATACATAGTGTCCAAACTAATTAATAATCGTTTAAATAGTTTATGCTGGCTCTGCACTCGCTCGGTTACCATGGTGCCAACACAATTAAATAGTGGTACAAAGAGTAGAGTGCAATTTACCTCTCCTAAAAACTCAATTAACATTTGGTGAAGAGTATGAAACACACCGGTTAACGTCAGTGTTTCGCGCTGTATATTCGCTGCGTTTCACTACACCCATTTGTAATTCATTTTATGTGTGACAAAAATAAAGCTCTTTTAAATTAACAGAATATTGAGACAAATGATACCATTTGACCTGGTAGTGGCACTAGAAATCTTCTAAAATACCCCTGGAAGGATTTATCAACCGTTTCTGCAGGCTATGTCAGTCATGCCGACCCAGTTCTGTGATTTTTTTCCACTCTGCTGAAATCCCCTTAATTTTAAAACCATCATTAAAATTATTTCAGACTGGGAACCAAAACTTCAGTTGCCTTGATATCAATACCATGTATGTACTGAGGACTTTCAAGGACCATTGTAAAAAAACAAAAAACAAATACTGCCTCCAAATTTTGACTCTTTAATATGTGTCATTGACTTTTGGGGTCAGGAGTCAAACAGCTCAACGCCGTCTACGTTTCTTTTTAGATATTGGTGCAGAAAGTTGTGAGGGGAGAGGAAAACGTTTGACGTAAATGATTAATATGAGTTAAATTACCGAAAACATGTACAATGGAGACCATACACAGTCATGGAATGATTGACTGGTAATAAGTAGTCCAGAGAAAACATTCAAGGGGTCTCTGCCTGCCAAGACAAAAGATTTTGCTGACCAATTTGAATTTGCCATTTGGTCCTAATCTTAATGTTGATTAAGCCCGTGCTTTGTTGCAAGACAAAACATACTGGTCCAGCCATTTATACCGATGATACAAAATAAGTCTTGAGCCATCGTGAACTTACCTACTAGGAATGAGACAGCCATATTTAAAAGGGGGGGGGTCATTAACCTTTTCAGCACCAGCCCCTCTCTGTACCATCCCCCTTGAATGCCAACCCACAGAGAGATAAATGACCGGCTTAATACCTAACCTGATATGGTACATGCATCCATACTGCCCTCTGCAGATTGTATGGGCATAACCTGACTTTCTATGCGATGAGTAATAAACCAACATTGACACAGTGGAGTAGTTACAACAAACTTGTAGAGACCAACCTAATCACTTAGTCTGCCTTTGATGTTCTCAGAACCGAATTTTCCCAAACGAATACTCTTATTAGTTGGCACTATCCGGAAAAATTAAGTGTTCCGCTCCAAAGTACAAGTATAATTATTGCTTTCATTGGACAGAACGCCAACCCCCCCCCCCTTCAATGTTGGGAGAAGCTCTGCTCCATGCTTGCTCGTTTCTACCAAAACTTTAAAAGGGGGGCAGAATTGTGATTTCTCGTCAAATACTCTGTTTTCTGATACTGGTTCTTTTAATTCTACCACAATATTAAAACCGGGAGGGATTGAATTGGGATTTTTATTCAAATAAGATAAAAACCAACAAAAAACTTGCAAATTGTTGACAGATTTAACGAATCACAGGAGTGGAATTTCTCAAAGTATCCCCATTGACAGCAGGCCTTGGGTCAGATAGAGTCGAAAGTCAAGATTTTATATGCTACGATTGGTGTCAAGACTATTATACACTATTCTTGCATTTAGATCACATATGTCTAGAAGATCCAAAATACTCGTTCCCACCACTTCACCGATATGTGAGCATGTGCATAGTACACACACTCCCACATGATTGATGTACTCAATGACAGTATTTGGTTTGCGGATGACATGATAACCTGTAGGAGGGTTTGTACATCGAACCTGCTTATTAGTTACACTACAGTTATCATAGTTTGTCAAGAGTGTCACACGCTGTTTATCCTACCATACAACACACAGTTGTCCTGACTTTTCATAAAAGCAGGGTTTATCTCCTTTAGCCATAGGAAACTTTTAGGGGTTTTGCAAACTGAGGAATTCCTTGAGTCTTGTTCATATCGCACAGTTCCACAAAAGCCAAAGCATAGATGGGTTAACCTATGAACAAGAGCAGGGCTGGTGTACCAATTATCAGCAAAGATGCAGTGCCCCTGATTTTCAAATTAACTTGACCGGGTGGAGGAACTGCAGAGGAATGATCAGCTACACTGTCTGTCTCTGAATCGTCACGTGATGTTTGTGCTTGTAACCCTGTGTACACAGTCCAGGTGCATGTGTACTCCGTTTCAGATTCGTTCATGGCGAAACACTTGATACCTCATTTGGTGTTTGCTTTCTTGGCATATACTTCTGGAATGATAGTCTCCCCTGGAATTTGATCATGGGCTCGTCAGGAGCAAGGTTTCAGCTGGGTCTGTAATTATGAAGAAACGAGGGTACTATTGTCTGAATGAATTGGCGGACTTTTGTCAGCTTGTCAGGAGAAGTGCCCATGCTTGGAACTGTTTGGTTATCGGTCAGCTAGGTGGAAGAATTAGAGAATTGCCGTGTTGCAAGACAGTGGTTGTTGGATAAATGGCACTGTGTACAATGACCCCAGTTGCTCCAGTACACATTGTAGTTAGGCCGCTTGTTGATACCTAGACACATTAGTAGTGCTACAAAGGCCACGATCTCTGGAATGGTGGTTGGAGACCAAGGACTTGGGTAGCTCGGTGACTTCTCCGCCATACTCTGCCTCAGCATAACGATTGGCTTCAGTGACCAGTAGCTCCCTCACCACTTACAAGAAAAATAACTGGACGCGATCTGCACTGGCGTGAAATCTATCCATTCTTCAGAATGTGATACCCCAGTGTTGCCTGTGAGAGAAACAAGGAAGACCCATTGTGCTGCTGAGGAACATGTATGGCATTTGGGTTGTACCTACTGCTGGCTGACAATCACCCCGATTATTCAGGCCGATCATTAGATGCATATTATACAATGAACGGTTTTCAAAAGGCGATTACTTTTCAACATGTTTGTAAGAAGAAAAAGTAACCCTTAATTGTATTTGTTAGGACACCAATCACTGTACAGGCTGAAATTAAAAGTGACCGGTCAACGCGGGATGAATGCCCTTCAAGCCATGATTTCGGTTGGACAATACTGGAGCATTAATATTCACATTCGATGTCGAAGCATAATCCATGACAAAACATTGTTTGGTTGGAAGGGATTTCCAAAACTTTCCTTTTCTACCAGCTTTGAAGTTTATGAACATCTTCATCCCAAATCAATAATGCAACACTTTCAGGAGAGGATGCCATATGTGGAGTATGGAACAAGATGGAAATAGATTAACGTTTACCAGGTAAACTTCTCCTATGGGGCTGGGCTCCTTCTTGTCATCCAAACCCAAACGCCAAAAAATTGTTTTTGCACCAGTGGCATATTCCTTGCTAGGTAGGCCTACTGCTTAATAAATGTTTTTTTTTTTGGGGGGGGGGGGGTTGGGGGGTATCAGTTCCCACCCCACACGGTATTGACATCCATAAATGCATCAGAAGCTAGCCATGCATTGTTTCGAACATTGAGGTGAGATTACGGGAATGAACGACATATTTATCAGACTTTTTACCTGTACGGGTACTGTCTTCCAATGTTTCTGCCACGAAAGTCCAGCTTTGCTCCACCCTCGCCGATAATCAGGTTTTGCAGCTGCCGATGATTACACTACCCTTTATTAAAAGCCTAAATCTTTGTATAGGCATTTTTTCCAGCAGACCATTTTAGAGGAAAAATAGTGGAAGATAAAGGAATCTCCCGGTACTTCCGGAAAAAGTAATCAAATTGCCCTTTAAATCCATTCCACTGCAAACTACATGATGTTTACTGGTGTATAATTATGTTTCGCTATATGAAGTTACAAGCTGCAATTGTCCAAGCAGTGCCAACAGGGCCAAAAAAATGGCTTGTGTTTGGGGTTGGTTGTGGTAATTGTCTTGGTGCTATATTCTCTGGCCTTCTCGCCTTATGGAGTGTGGATAACAGCGGCGTATCCAGCCCATAACGTGGTGAAGGGGGACAAATTCAAAAGGGAATGCGGCTTCTGGCTTAATATTCAACATTATGCATGTTGGGGAAGAAAACGTAACTGAAGCCTTTACGGCCCTGAGATCCTTACTTTTATTATTGTGGTGTTGTTTCCTCAGGGTTTTGGTGCTAATATGTGATAAATGAAATACCCTTCTTCATATTTGATTACAAAATCCGTAACCCCCCCCCCGCCGGATACGCCACTTGTCGATAATTATTTTAGTGGCGGATTCTTTCATGGTGTCCGAGGGCAGTTTCTAAGAACGCCCAAATCTCTTGATGATGTTTTCAGGTTCTTGGTCTCCATGGTGACACATTATTTTAATAGATCTAATAGATCTACTGTTAATTTTAACCAAGACCTGATTGCAGCGACGTGTACATTTTTTTCATATAAAAGAAAATACATACATGTATATTAGTGAATTATACATGTATATGTAGGCCTACAGTATGCAGAAAGGTTATGAACGAACTCAACGACTTAATGTTCAGTGCACTTGGAGAAATTGGGGACAATATAAAAAAAAATGCAGCCTCGTGTCTCCACATCAAAAACTTTCTCATGTGGCACAAGTCAGTAAAAGTGAAATTCTATTTTCCCTCGATATCTCCCGATTTTTTTAAACTCCCGGACCATTCACAAACTTCTCATACCAAAGTAATTGAATCACCTCCTAAGGCCATTCCACATAAAAAAGAAATAATTTATAATGGTGCAATATGTTTCCTTACGTAGTCAGAAGATGCATTTAGCACTGCTAACGGGGTCAAACAGTGGCTTGAGTTGGGGCTCATTTTGGTCATTGGGTCAGTACAAAGATCGACAGTTTCTCGCCATCTACAGTGTGAACAATCGTCTTTCGTGGTGTATGTCCAAGGGTTGTGTTAGATGTATCTTCTTTGCAGTTGTCAAAAACAACCGAATGTCTGATGAAACAGTTTTGTGGTCTCCACCCCATCAAATTAATTTGACCAGAAGAACTGATTCTAGCAGTTGCATATGATTCTTTTTCATATAAAACAAATGCATACGGAACAGAGAGGGTTATAAATTAATTTTGTAATGGCTCCTACAAGAAGTAGGCACAGTGCATCATTTAAGTTCTATTTGATGTTTGGTGAATTTGGTGAAGTTGGGAACAATATGCAGCCCCATCTCTTACAGGGCATTATGGCTCTACATTTTAAATGTTCTCATTTAACGCCAGACTGTATAGGAGTTTGATTAATGAGTGGTATTCTATTTTCCCTCTTGGCATAATGAGTATTCCCTTGTTTTTTTTTTTTACGAGCTGTCATCCAATCTCCAAAAGCACTAGTGTGACTTGATACCATATCTATAAAACGGCTCATGTTTTTCTCCATACAAAGCGGATTTGGAAAATTTAATGAGTTTGTGGAAAATTGTCATAATCGGCCCTTGTCAAGGTGGGCATATAAGTACCGCCCCCTGTTTTTAAATGGAATGTTTTATGAACATAAATCTGATGTGTCACATAATGTGCTGCCTTGTTGGTGACCGAGGTGATTGTGTTGTTGCTGATGCTACATGATTACAGGCTGCAATGTGCAATGGAATTATGTTGTTTCTTGAAATGTGAAAGGTCAGCGAAACACTCTGTTGGTTTTATGTATTTTCCTGGCATCCAAGCCCGGTTGGTGCACTCGTTGGCCGTGCGCTTGCCATCCAAGCTGTCATGTTTGAAAATTCTCTGGGAAGTAAATTTCAACTGTGTGACACAAACCAATTAATTGTTGATCAAGCTTTCCACAAATTTAAGGAAAACACCTCTCCAGCGTTGACCGGGAGATATATATGGTCCATTTCCTGAAATGTATTGAAGTTCTGATCTGCGAAAGCGCTGCAAATGAAGCGACGTACAATCACAAAGCAGCTATTAAATTACATGTACAATGTTTTTCCCTCGTTTAGATCGTAATGGTACAACCAGACGTGATAGTGCAAGTACCCTGCAATTGCTGGTTGTTGAAAAAAAAAAAAAAGAATTGTACAATTTCAGATGAACTTGCACGTGCATAGGGTTTTTTTGGAAACAAACATTAAAAAATTCAGAAATTTAAAAACAAAACGGTGCTGCAAGTTTGCTTTTTTCTGATTCTGATGCCATCTCAACTTTCAGAGCATCGTAACTACTAGTACACGTAATAGTATTGCGGTAACCCAAACAATAATTGGTTGTTTTACTTAGGAACGTGTTATGGGGAATTCCACTTTTCGACCAGCATGCGGTAGTTGTTCTCAAGAAGATCTAGTTTTCCATTTGGAGCCTTTTGAAATTTTATATTAGCAAAATTGTAATATCATTACGGGAAGATAACCTCAATCGTGCGTTGACTTTCACAAAAAAAAAACCAACTCGACGTCCTGATTTTTATCATAACAGCAATTTTCCTTTTCTGTTTATTCATTGCTGGCTAAGAAACTCATGGCAATAAGCCAACAAGAAAGCTCAGGGACGTTATAAAAGCGCAGAATTTTGGTTTTCTTGTTCAAATAGAAAAACCGAAAGATGTTGTCCTTGACGGACAACACAGTAACAATGCCCTCAGTAGTTCGTAAGCAAGGAAAATTTTAACCCTAAAAGAACCCCTCCCCTCGACATTTTTCTCCGATATTTCCGCAATGCATTTTTTGTTTCAGGTGCTGGACCTTTAGCAGTTTTTAAAGTAACTCTTTAAAACAAAAATCGAACATTCTATTTTCGGGCAGTGCGCATTGCTCCGAGACGGGTCAGCCAAACATGTATACGAATACTTTTTCACGCATCGCTGCTCAATGCACGTGAAGGCTACTAGCACACATATAGCCATGAACTTCAAATGACCGTAACAATAAAACTGCATGTCTGATTGAATCAAACTTACATAATTGTAATGATAAGGATGCTCTGGCGCATGCGAAAGGACACTTGTATTATTTTTTCAAACACCACAGCAGTAAAGGGAGTTTTTTGGCCCCCTAATATTCAGATGTCAAGTGACCTGAGACCTCGTGATGAATTAGATTGCCAGCTATGTTAGCGCCCTCTGGTTGGTGCATATAGGTCCAAAAATGGCACAAGGTCGAGGAGCACAGCCTTGTCCAGTGCTGGTCGTTTACCGTGCGTACTGGAGTTCCCTCTGCAGTGCTGTGGCAAAATGACAAAAATGACAAAACACATAAACCACATAATTGCTTCATTAAAACTCAAGTGAACTATAATATTTATTACATGCCAATTTTCATTTCTAATTCGTATGGATGAGCTTAGTCATACGGTTCGGGAAATTGTGGCTTCCCATCGGAGTCTCCTCATTGCAACTATCTTCAATTCTAGACGTTGCATTTTGAGCTCAACACATTTCCACTAATTTGCAAATATACATGTAGCACTCTTGCTGGTTCTGACTACACTCCCCCCTCCCTTTAGTTGACCTATGAGTATTGTACATTTCATTCCGTGTATTGCGTTTCCCGTACTCTAGCTCTAACGACTCATACCATTTTCTACTTTATTTTACTTTTTTATAGCTCTTTTACACTTTTAGGAGAGTTAGTTTACTTTTAAACTTCTTAGATCAAGCATTAGATAATTACAAATACAGAACTAACACAATATACTGCACAGTACTTTTATACTGACTTTTCGTCTGAAGGTAGCCTACACCTCAATGTGGGGTGCAAATTTGCAGGGCAAAGTTGTGGGTGTGCACTCATATAAATCGGATCGTTTAGGGGTGACATCCTTTATGGAAAATGGAGGGGTGAACAAAATAAGCAAAAAAGGAAAGAAAGGGAGGAATGGGAAAAACAATTGTCAATTTGTTGAAAATACCTCAGAAGTGACCTTGAATCTGCGATGGTTTGTCAGTTTGCTACAAATCCTGGCGAAGCCTGTTATTAGTGCTGGCTCCAAAGGGAGCCGATTGAGAAATTAAGATCTGTTCTTGCTTAATAGGACACGCGTTTCCCCTTTCATCACCACTCCGTTATGCAAGCCAAAGCTATCAACCTGGAGTTCCAAGAACACGCACTGGGATCGGTTGGGTTTCCCCCAGTCAGTTATAATTGCCAGTTTCACTGGGTTTTACACTGCGGCGGACTCCCATTATTAGTGTGAATTGACATTCGTCGTGCCATCTGGATGCAGATTTCCAAGAAAATGAACGATTCAACTCTCGCAAATGCAATTTTGAATTTTTTGTATACCTGTAGGGAATGTCTTATTAAGTTTAATTCAGTTCACGCAGCTTCTGTGGGAGTGACACTAGGATGAAGATTTTCTTCTTAAGCACTTTGTATATGCAACACAGAAATCAGTACACCAGTTCATACATTAATGAAATCTGGAGGACGCATGGAAGGGCGTTGCGCTCTAAGGGTGGCGGAGCATTTGTGATCAGCAGACTGATAAACCATCACGTAGACCGTGTCAATTCTAAGGTATTTTCATTGATATTGCTGATTTCCAGTACCTTTCTTTTATTTCTAATCTGATCACTAGATAAATGGGTCATTTCCATGTCAAATCAATCCTTAGAATGGAAAACTTTACCCTCTCAAAATTGGTTCATTTTGGTGTAACTAAAATTTCAAGTTTTAGCCCTGTTGGACTAACATTTTCTGAGCTACAGACCACAATTTTTGGTTGTGACCATATCACGCTAATCACTTAGCCAAATTGTCTGAATGTTGGTGTCTTATTGAAAAGTAAATTGTGTAGAGAATCCAAATTTGTTATTTTGGGCATGATTTTTTTACAATAACATTGTCCTGGAATTAGACTTTGTATATCACACGACCTTGAGTTTAATTTGGATAAAAATATAAGCCATATGTTTCCTCAAAATATTTAAAAATTGAGGTGTCATATTTTTTTCTTTTCCAGGTCCTCTCAGAGTTTGCATACTTGAAGCACAAATGTGATATTGCAATGAAATTTATATTAAATGTACAAGTAAATGGTAAAACATCTGCCATCACTGACTGAACAGATCACACTACAATTAGCGAGTTTCCATCTGTAAAAAAAAAATCACTACTTAACGCTTGGCTGTGCTATAGCAATACAAAACAAGAATGAAGAATACTTTATCAGCCCCTGTCAACATGAAGAGGATTCTGCGTTGCCTACAAAAAAGTACCCGTGATGGGATAGGAGGAGAATCCGACGTAGAGACTGGTCACGAGAGCTAGTCTGCAGCGCCTATAATGACCACATTCTGACGGGGGGATGCTATCATTGATTTCTACAAGAATAATATCTCTAGCATCCACCCTTTTTAATGTGACACCTTAAGATGTAAGTGAGGGCAAAGATTGTGAAAGGGACACTGCAGTATCGTACGTTTGTTCCTGTCTCCAATATCTGCATTACATTTGTACAAGTTGAATGACCAAGTAATCACTCCGGATACAGTGCCAATTTAAGACAGTAATAATGCAATGTCAGAACCTTAACCAACAGTGCAACTGACAACAAGGAATACAGCCTTTTCTGCTGCCGTTATGATGGATCGACATGGATTAATGGCAAATGTGGATTCCTTACACTATTATTACACTACAAATATTAACAAATTTGACTATTTTATTAGGGAAATATAAGGGTCATTTGAAAATGGTGTTCAACCCCATTTCGGCGAACCTGGCCAAAATTCTGGTCCATAGCATGAAAACCATTGGTCCGACAGGCTAAAATTTAAAATTTCAGCTTTGAATGACCTGCACCTGAAGGGACGGTATACAAGTTTCACAGTTAGAATTCAAAGGAAATTTTGACAGCGGAATATTTTATGGAGTAACCTTTTCTTAATAGCAGCATGAAGTGATCTTTTAGTGCTTCAATGCGTTTACAGGGTAAATCTCTGATTTGCCAAAAGCAAGTCCGGTAAAATTAAAATGAAATCTTCAATTCAGGTATTAAATCCCCTTAAACCATCGTAAGTAGGCTCTATAAGTACTGCCAGTTGACCCGCTATTACGTCATTTACTTTTTCACCAGTGTTTTGAGGAAACTCAAGTTGAAAAGTAAAAATAACTCTGAAGCAACGCTTGGTGGCAGAGTGTATTGTGGATCACACCGCACGTTGGTCATCTTACTACAAAATTAATGTACGTTACTCCATAAAATATTTCTTATCATCTTCACACTAATGTTTCATCTTTTATAAGCTTGATTTCTGGATTTTTTTACACTACACTTTACACAACTCGATCGGAATTGATTTGGAGTATCATAGACTCCCCTATTTCTTCCTGTTCCGCCCAGTGACGTAATAGGCTACTGCTTGCCAGGTAATTGTAAACCTGCTAATCTATTTGGGTGTATTTACAGAAAAATGATATCGTTGAGCAAAATTCCTATTTTGTATTTCTTGTATTTAAAGTTAGAAATCTGTATAAATTAAAGTATAAGATAATAGGGTCGTCAAAGCATGTAGCAGACAGCGTGAACGTCGAATGCGTTTTCATTCGCTCTAATTTCCTCAAAACTCTACATTTCCGTTTCTCCCACTTTTTTAGGTGCACACAAAAAGGTTCATTAAGTGAAAAGGTATTGTTGTCATCTCCATATTGTTTCCTGACGGATCAGGGTGACTGGCTACCAGTGGGAATCTTAGTCACTCCACAAACTGCTAAGTTAATTTGCCTTGCTCCTCAGTGATTGATTGGGGAGCACGTTGCTTTATAAGAGTGTGATAACTCTTACTACTCCCATTCCAAGAAGATTTCAACGCGTAGCCAAGCCCCTGTAATAATCGTTGCAATATCGAGAGTCCTTTTTGCACAAAATAAATGAAATCAAACAGGCATTTACCCTTTTCGCATTTTCATTTCACTTGTGAATATTATGTCACCCGGCCCAACGCCTTTCCATGTTAGAAAAGCAGGATTAGTAGACCCACCCCTAGTTGTGGAATATTCGCCATTGAGGTTACTTGTCACGTCTGGATTAAAATTAAAACCAGTGGTAGGTTGGCACTTATTGAACCACCAGCCTCCGTGGTGCTTCTCAGCGCAGTTGCTGCCAGCATCGTTGTCGTTTTCTTGGTCATAGGTTGAGAAGTCTTGGTTATTGTGCTTGGTCGTGAGAGAGTCACCTGGATGTACCAACAAGAACACATCATATACAAACTGAATAAGCATACATACAGCCACACGTTCATAATGATATCTTCATTCGGCTGCTACAGGATCTTTACAATTAAATGTTTACTACAACCTTTGAACATGTACCTCAGTTGCAATTGATTATGCTATTTTCATTTTGTTTTTATTGTTTGGCGCCTGAGGACTTTTATGCTAAAGGATATATTTATTCTGTCGTCTTCCAAACACATGTAAAAAGCCCCCAAATTTACCCGCCCTCACACAAAGGACATAAAAAGTATACATAACGAAATTCCCTAAGGGTGTAAAGCTGTTAAAAGTTTGTCCAAAAACAAGGCATTGCATTGAACCTTTAATAAGCCTGTTTATGTGAGAGAACCGAGCAGATGACATTGTGAAATGTTAATAACATCAGGTACAAAAGAAGAGAAAACATACGAAAAACAAATCTATAGGAAACACCACGACTTGCAGTAATTGTAAACTTGTGGGTGGAATATTTCTCTGTAAGGATTAAACTCGAGTATATCTACAACTACCCACCTGCCTGCACTTCCACCACCAGTGCCATTTGTCATGAGCCATCCAATCTAATAACTAATTAATCTTGATCAGTTTCAATTTTTTAATTAGAGCGTCCTGCTCCTAATTCAGACTGGAAGGCTGGCGGGGGGCAGTGTACAAGTGCGATTTTGTGATTCTAGTTAATTAATAAAAATAATTTTAACACTCCGGAATCTTTGAATGTGCGTGTGTGTGTTTATGGGACTAGCAGGTGGGGACCACACGATTTAGAAAGAAAACAATTCTGAATTTAAACGAAACTAGTTTTTTTTCTAGGTGAACCCTTTTCCAGAAGAATCTGAAGTGAAATATCGATCTATTGGAGGGAAGGAATTTCACTCAAATTTATCCTTTCATTTTTCAATCTGAGGAAATGAATTTTCACTCCAATGGAGTAATTTTTAACCTTTAGAATTTAAATCATGACAAAAAAGTGAAAGGGCATCGCATTTCGATCCTTGCAGATTCTTTTTCAAGGTCAGAATGACTAGTGGACTGAGCCACCGAGCAAGGAACCAAACAAGCATGGTGGCATGGAGAAAAAAATGGTAGCTGGATAAAGGGGCTAGTAAGGGTAAAGGGAACTGCGTAAAAGGCATGAGGGATGTGAGATAGGAAAGGATGAAAGAACAAAATAACATAATGGAAGACGCTGGACAATAAAAGGGGTGGATTATCAGAAAAAGAAGCAAAGGAGGGAAAGGAGTGTTAACTAGCAGTTCCCTTCTTCGAATGTTCAGGCCCGTGAGGTTGCATGGTCTGGAGGCGTTTGATCCACCGTCTTTCCGTGCTGAAGGGAACGGCATCCGTGCGGTGTGCTGGTGATTCTATGCTCTGTATGATCATATCAGAAATGGAATGTTCATAGAAAGGTTGAAGTAATGGCTGAAAGAGGTATCTAGTGGCTTGATGTTGACTGTGGATCTATGGCCATAGAGTCGTGAGAGTGTTCTTGGCCTCTCCAACATACTAAACATTGCACACCCTACGAGAGATAAGATATGTGACATTAGAAGAGCTACGAATTGTGATGCCTTTGGCTCTTGTTAGTGCTACCGGTTGCTTGCTTCTTGTCTCTGTCCACTTATCCTTTTGCCATTGAGAAATAATCTGCTAAGATCAAAACGTCGATTTGTGTCTCAGGTCAATGTAGCAAGGAAACAGTTTGCATCATTTTGTATTCATGCAGGCACCGAGTTACCACAAAAACTAGCCAATCTTGAGTTCTACGATCGTCTGAAAGGACATGATGAGCCAAGACAGAGACAGAATGCAAAGTTGGACAACAGAGGAGCACATTAGAAATCCCTTAATTCGGAGACGTAATTGGTCCCCCGAAACAGTCTCCTATAACTGACATTTTTAAGACGGAAGTTTGAGTGGAATTTAAAAAGACAGCATGCACGTGCACTATTCCAATCGATTCTTGGTTCCCCACATTTTTTGAGCAGAAAAAAGTAGCTGAAGTTAATGTAACGAATTGTGTACCGTTTAGGTTCAACAGAGGCTTACTACACTGTTCATTGGCGATCGTCCCCCCCCCCAGACTCCCACGTGTAATTCCTTAGGTAAACGGTGTAATTTTTTATAGCATGTTTAAGCTGCAGCCTATAGGTTCAACAAGGTCTTTTTTTTCTTTTTCTTTTTCTTTTTCTTTTGAATCCACTGGTTCCCAAGTCTCAGCAGGGTGCGGCAATGGGAGGTTCCAACCTAACCTAAAATATATTTTTCTGTTTCTGGAAACAATAATCTTTTGGTTTTGTCTTCAAGTATTGTGAATCCTGCAATTTCAGGGACAGTCTCGGAGTTCCAATGTGCTCCCAACACTGTCAGATGGCACTTAAAAGTGTTCAGTATTAAAGCAGGATTCACCCAGAATCCTTTAGTCCGAAATTTCTCCAAGATAGGTGAGTTCATACACAATACACGAATAGCGATAACATAGCCCCGTTTTCCTAATAAAGCTTTGGGTAGACGGAATACATGTTTCATTCTCTCCATTGCAGGCACACGTTGTCGAGTCATGGGACTAGACCAGCTTTTTTATGATAAAAATAAACAACTGTCCATAGTCTGCTATCATTGCTTAACACTGATCTCACTGGGATCTATCGTCCTGAGTAAAAGATCGAGCTGCCTGTAAAATGTTGAGGCAGTGCAGCAAAGGAGGGCGCTGTTACTGCACTGCACTGCAGTGGAAAAAAATTGACGTACACGTTTCAAATTCAAATCGATGCGCGTGCTGACCTGAGACAAGAGACTTTTTTGGCTGTAAGTACATAACGATCGGCGACTACGTCACTAATATGAATATCTGAAGCATTTCGATCAAAATCTCCTGAACTGGAGCGTGGTATCATTGCAATATTTAAGACCAGTTTTAAGAGTTATTGTGTGAAGACCTGCAAATGCAAAAAGCAAACTTATTCATTAGATCATATCAAAATCATTCGAAAAGGGAAAATAAAATTTAAAAACCTGAACACTTAAACTACACCTTTAACCTTACACTGTGTATCTGTGATTTGTAGAGTGGCACCTTGGACATATTCAATTGAATTTAAACGTTTTGATTCCGTAATTCGTTTCTAGAGTAGTGGTTTGAGTTTGATTGTATATGGGCACAAACATTTGAATTCTGAAAGGAAAGGTTAATGTTTAAAATGTAGTCGTGGTTGAAAGTTTGCTCATACCATAAAGGAAGGAGGTTCCTCCATGCTCATACTATACACACTGTTTAAAATAATCTGAAGCCTATATGCGGTATCAAATGATTTATTGCTACTGGGCAGCATATGTGGACATGGGGTCGCGATCACGCTAGTATGTAATAGAGCGTGTATATATAACTATTCGATAGGCTCGCAATTCACTCTCGGTCCAGCAGCCTATCGTACCATTCAAACATCCCTCCCTCCCATAATAAAAAAATTCCCAAATTCAATTCGATACCAAGGGTAGCGCAACCCCGCTGATCGCCCTGGATGCGCCCACGTCCCCCCCCCCCCGGGGGGTGGGGTGGGGTTCGTGGCCACAGAGTGCCAACGCCCAGATGTTGGACTGGCGTTCAGCAACGAATTATTCTCCGGTCTTTGTTTCGCCCAAAGTCGTTTATATTGTCTTTTCCTTTTTGGCTATCCGAAATTGACGAAATTCATTTTACTTTTGTTTTTATCACGTTACAGGCTGCGGTTACGCAGCAGGTCTGGGCTGTGTGTAAAATCATATGAATCGCTGATCGAGCACTGATTTAATATTATTAAAATATCTTAACTGCATACTTTGATTTCCTCATTCAAGCCCACAATTTGGAATTTTCGACTTGTGCCAATGAAAACCTGATATCGGGCATGCCGAACCCGACTGCTTTGCGGTTATTTTACTGGTTTCTTTCTCAACAGTGGCATGGAATGAACTATCCGCCTCCCTATAAGACCCCGGGCTGATCTCTCTGGCCACCGCTAACCTACCAGATCTCCTCCTGTCAGCCAAGGCCCCGGCAACAACCAAGAAATACCTAGCCAGCTGGAAGAGGTGGGAGCAGTGGGCATCTTCAAAACCCTGTGGCACTATACGTTTCCCCTTCAGCCATTTCATTTCTCGCTCTACCTAGCGGAGCTCGCTATATCTGCGCCAAATCCGTCGCCGAATCTGCCGCAGCGTCCGTCAAATGGATACACAGCCTGGCTGGTATGACATCCCGACAGACAATCCCATGATTAAGACTGCGCTACAAGGATTCAAGCGTCTTAGCTACTCCCCGACTACTCGAAAAGAACCCATCACAGCAGACGAATTGTTTCATCTGTTCACCCAGCTTGGTCATCCGCAAGCCTCCTTGGCCGAGCTACGAGTACTGTTTATATGTGTCATCTCGTACGCAGGATTCTTGCGTTTCAACGACCTCATCCACATCATGAGGGAAAACTGTTCAATTACGTCAGACCGCCTTACTTTCCACCTCGCATCCTCTAAGACGGACCAGTTCCGGCAGGGTGCTGACATTTTCATTGCCAGAACAGGTTTACCTACATGCCCGGTCGCTCTTGCCGAGCGTTACTTAGCCGCAATGGGCGATCCTCCTGATTCACCAATCATAAGGAGAATTGTCAGCTCTAAAAAGGTCTCAAATCCTCTACTCGTCCTATTAGATATACTCGCACCAGAGAAATAGTATTAGAGGCTTTGTGTCCTATTGTCCCAGATGCATCAAAATATGGCCTTCATAGTTTTCGATCAGGCGGTGCTTCTGCCGCCTTCAATGCTCACATTTCACCATTCTTGACCTCAAAGCATGGCAGGTGGAAGTCGGAAAGCGCTAGAAATGGTTACCTTAAGTTAAATTCCACTTCGGCCCTACTAGCGTCGAAATCATTAGCAATTTGACATAAATCCTCCTTAATCGCGCAATTTAATCTTGCAGTAAGAGCACGGCTTGCTCATTCTGTTCCTAACATCTTGTTGGCGTCCAGATCAGTACAAATTATTCAAATTTATTCTGCCTGCAATTCCACATAGGATTTGCGTTTCATGGCACGACATTAAACTGATTCCTAGTTGTCAGGGTTGCTTATACAGAGTTGGTTTAAGCGAGTTAAAGATTGAGACGGTTTAAGGATTGAATGATTAAAGGAACATGGATGAACCAAAGTGCAATTTTGTAGCAGTATTCGTTCTGTTTTGGTTGTTTATTAGAAGGTAGAAATAGAAAAGAAATGAATTTTCTGACGTAAGAGTGAAGAAAGGACAGTGTCAAGGGGCTGAGAAATCACTTTTGTCCGTGCAGTTGAGCTGGACAGATCGATTCATATTTGGCTCTCAGTGAATTCACTTTCAAGCAAGCCCACGTCCTCCCCTCCCAGCTACCTGCAGATTTGAAATTTAAAGATGTTCAAATTGCTTTGACAATTCAAAGAATAGGCCAAAGTGCTGTTACATTGGCGCACACCAGGAATTGCCCTTCATATATATGTGGCATGTCTTGGTCAACGTAGATTTCAAAAGCCAGCTAGCTACGTAGAACAAATGAAAATTGTGAGTACAACTACGAGTCTCTGTCTTGTTTTTCTTTGTCTCCTGCGTATGGTTGATGCACCTAACAAGAAAATTACATACACAGACAACACTTGCAAGAACTAATGGGGGACGACTTGGCCCAGGGACGATTTGACCCGGGAACGATTTGACCAGGGTTTCAATTTTGGGGGACAACTGTACTCGAGCAAAGATCTTATATAGCGACGAAGGCGCCGCTGCGCGGCGCTATACGATCTTTGAGCTCGAGGACGCTAAACCCATTTCCGTGGCGAAGCATGTACCTGTACATTATCATGTACATTAGTTTTCACGGTTTACCGTCACTTCGCCCCATTTCCATGTTACCCCTAACCACTTCGCCCCATTGCCCGATCCTTACGTCGCCCATCCCCACATCGCCCCATCCCCACATCGGCCCATCCCCACTTCGCCCCATCTCCACTTCGCCCCATTTCCACTTCGCCCAATCCCACCTCGCCCCATTGTTACAAGCCTCTTCAAAAATGGTCGAGGTTTTCCACCGTGACGACATGAAACGACATTTAGGTATTATAGAAAACTCTACGGCATTAAATTAATGTCACCTGAGTTGTCCATTATGGTGAATTAATGCATATGGTTGGACTCAGCATCGGGGTGAATTCCCATCCTCTTCAAGTTTATTTCAAAGCGACACACACAATTCTGTTCACATCATTCTCGTAATTGTCGGTGCATCTGGACAGTTGTACCCGGGCGATCGGATAAAGCTTGGCGCACAGCGGGAAATTTTGTGGAAATATGCTCGCTTCAAGTACGAGCAAAACAGCCTAAATGAAACTGATGAAATAAATAAATACAAACATAGACAAGATACTAAGAGTTAACGTGAAGAAATCTTGCAAACATCGATTTTTTTCGATGCGTGACGGATCACGTACATGAATGGTCGCCGCGGCATGAATAGACTGGTCGCCACACTCCATCACGCATTCTTTTTACACGGGTTTTTGTTTTTACTGTAGCGACAACAAAACACAAAAAAATTGGGTCGGGAAATCTGAACCATTGTTTAGGCCTTTGAAAGTTGGATTATTCGATCGTTATTTGCGTACTCAAACGTCGATGTTTTTACTTGTTGCATCTAGGCCTATGCCTCCGCTACTGAAGAACAGAATGAACGATTATCAATGGGGCGAAGTGGAAATGGGGCGAATGGTAATCGGGCGAAGTGGCTAGGGGCGAAGTGGTAATAGGGTTAAGTGGAAATGGAGCGAATGGTAATCGGGCGAAGTGGCAAGGGGAGAAGTGGAAATGGGGCGAAGTGACCTACAACCGTTTTCACGAGACATGTTAGTAGTGCCACCGGAGTTGGCACTACTAACGAAAGTTACAGGAAGATTCTCCCTCTGAAGCTTCATCTTCTTCCCCTAAAAAGCTCTGGGCTAGATAAAGATTTTGTTCTGGAAGATCCTCAAGACTCTCATAACGCTGAGTCTGGCAATGCCTGGTGTGTTGCCTGCAGTGTAAGGCTGTGTGTTAACTTGCATGCATCATGGACATGATGGAGGAAAGTTGAGTTGTTCGTCACTCGACATGGGAAATGTGTCGATGTCAAGGATAAGCTGTTACAGGCAGAAATTTCTGATGGAGGTAAGCTGCCTAACTATTACATTGCAGTCAGGCAAGGGCATGTTGATTGAAGTAGCTTTCAAAATTAAATAAATAATAATTTACACTGTAGGTCTATATTGGTATTTTAATTTTAGCCCATCATGCCAACCACTGAAGCTATTTCTAGTAACTTCAACGACTGGACCTTTTCCATGAAATATACAAATAAAGCAGGAGCATGCACATTACTACCACAGGTTTGCAAAGTTGCCATCAATCTACAGACGTAACAATACAAATCCTCATGCTGTAGTCTGATTCAATCTGACCAGAACTGGCAGCATAAGCAGTAGACCCATAAACAAGGCCCTTCTCTTGGGTCCTGGATATAGATACATGTACACTTTTTAAAGATTCACCCACTGACACCCGCATATTCCCTTAAAAGGACAACCTGCAAATGGCAGGTCGCATTAGTAATGAACGTGATGGTGGAATTTCAGCTCATAAAATGTAGCGAATGTCAGTGGGTGAAACGTTTGAACATTTGAAAGCTGTTTTTATACCTCCATCCTGGACCCAAGCATTGGCAGAGTACACGAAGAGCCCTGATTAAGGGTCCACATTAAGCAGCAGCCTTTATTTGGACTGATAACACAGACAGTACAAACCATCGTTCCAAAAGTGTCTAGCAACCAATAGCATTTAACAAAATGGTTAGAGGGCTACGAGCACAAGCAAGATGGTTTAAATTGTATTTTCTTTGTTAAGCAGCAGAGAGCAAAAGAGACGAGAATGTCTTGATACACATTTGGGACAAAGATTGTGTCGCTCTGGAGGTTCGATATCGCACCTCTTGTTACAAATCACACACTCAGTTCCTGACAAGGAAAAGCAAGGACCCTAAAGGGTAAGCTGTAGACAATATTTGAATGATGTGTTTTCCTATTTTTACTCAGGTTAAAAATAGTTTCTTTATTTGGGGGAATATGAAACAATTTTGGCCTCATGTCTTTCAGTGCCCATTATCATTATTTTAGGCTCCTTTAAAAATTAGGGTCGTGTTCATAATCCTGGTGAATAATGCTGACAATAGTGAAGGAAATCATCTTTAAATTTCACTCAAAACTCTGATTAAAACCACAATTTGTGATGATTGGAAACCATCACTTGTTCCAGCTCCCACTGTGCTGTAGTGTCCTCATTTGCATGTCAGACACTTTTTTATAACTGTTGGCTCATATCAATTCCATCCAAACCTTTTAGTATTGGCAAGTTGAAGTACATACATGCAAAATTTGTTGTACTCGTAGTTATCTTTCGTGCAGGGCAATCTGAACAGTTGCAAGTAAGTGCCCGCATATCACCAGTCTGACTCATTGAATTGAACAAGCATAATTCCACAGTAAGGCCAAGTCACTCCTTCCCATTTTTCTCTTCCATTTTCTCAAAATAGGTTCAAGGGGTTGTGATATGGGAAGATCTGTTTGGAAGAAGTGACCTGTATAAAAAGCGTTATTTACTGTCTGATTGTATTAAAGGAGTGAACTTCAGATGGAGCACCAAGAGACCTATGAGATGTTCAATAGAGATAGTGATTGATAGCCAGGAAATCGTGAGTATTATGTCGAAGATTGATTAACTATTTGTAACAGTGAGTAAGACGCATGGTGGAACTGACCTTCAATCGACCGGTATGATGATTGACAGTTAGTCAAATTGCCCAGTGCTTACACTGCTAATAAAATGTTCAAATCAACAACTATTGACATTGCATTTGGAAAGAGGTGTTGCATGGGCAGTCTGTGATACCTACTCTTCAGCTAATAATGTATTTATACATGTACATCAGTAGAAGGTAAATTGAGCTGTTGAAGGATCATGTGCATGATCTATCTCATAAATGTACTCTTTCGTCTGCTCCAGTCATGCCATAGTAGCTCTTGTTTTCGTCAAATATGTGTAATAGGATGAATTTTGTGCCCCCCATTTTTTTGAAATGCTAACTCCCCCAGAGTTAGGTCATGCAGTTTCTTAGAAATGTGTGGGTTGCTTGGCAGCACGTGTGGGCAGGTTGGTAGCAGAACTTGCAACCAACCACAAGAGTCCTTGAGGAGGAGCAGATAAATTCAGTGGCCAGTGACCCTCCACTCCACTTGGCTACTGGACTCAACAGAGACTGTTCTGTTGTCTCTGTGATCTCTCCTTGCATTGAACCTGCCACAATTACATATTCGTCCCTGTCCTGCTCTAGGCAAAGACACCACTAGTACTGAGGCACAAGAGTAACATCAGTGAGCCTATTGAGCTGCATACACTACTGGACAGTGAGTGACTTGGAGCGGAGTCAGGTAAATTCTGTTCCCCACACCTGATTTACTCAAGCCAGGGAAGGAGAGATTGTGCAATCGAGCCCTACACACCATCTGCGCGTAGCCAACGATCCTCGGAATTCATTCAAGTCCCCTTGAAGTCCTTTAACTGCAAGCTCCCTAGCTTATTGCCAAGTGAAGCCAAGACAAGTCATCCCCAACTTCAACACATCTTCAAGCTGGGCCCTTTATTTATTTTTTTTGTTGATTGATAATTATCTTCTGTGAACAGAATCCCTGTTTTTTTTCTTGTTATTTTTAAATATATGTATCCTTTAGATTTAGGATATTTGTATTTTGTATTATCTTAGCCGGAAACGCACTAATCTCCACTGGTTGGCTGACAATAAAATGGCGTAAACTAGTAAACAAATAAATAATGTAAGCAGGTGTCATAATTTTCATATTATGCCCGCTACATATTCACCCATCTAATTTTAACTATTTCTTCTAATACAGAAGTGACATGTTGAAGTGCTGGCTCAAAAGAGATTATCCTGAGCTCTGCTCCAACAAGCCTCTCTGGGGAAACAAGTATGGGATTGTCAACTCCTCCACATTGTCATCAAGAACTTTGGCCGAATGTTTGGACACTTCAGAGCATGATTCATTAACCGACATGTCTGACTTGGAAACTGGTACAGATGCTCCCACCTTTTCATACGCTGTTACGGGACAGAATGACTCTGTACTTGATGATTTTTGATGGATAAAAATGAAAAAGATGCTCCAGGGTTCCAATTTGCAGCCCTTTCAGTATTGCCTTTTCAAGGAAGCACAAATCATCTTGATTTCGTAGCTGCCCTGTTCAGTAGAGTTGCTACCTTTACCTTTGCATTGTGCAATTTTATTCATAAAACAGCATTAGATCTGAATTAAATGTGCTCTTTTGATAATCAATGTAACCGGTGAGATTAACCTTTTTGGGACATGTTCCTAAATGCCTTGTTTCAGGATCGTAAGACCTGTTCCAGATAATAACACCAAAGTATGAATTAGTCATTTGATTTGGATTTTGGAATTGGATTCCATTTTTAGCACAAATTGATTGGCTCAAACAAGGGGGGGGGGCTCGGTCGGAAACATAATTACATTAGGAGTACGTTGAGTGAAGTTCACTACATGTACATTGTATTTCCCCTGCTGTCAGCTATTTATTACATTTTCATCTCCATTTTGGACATCACAGCCCCCTGGTATCTGTACCATACAAAACTAATTAACTCTCCTTTTGCATTTTATTTTTTCATTCTAAGACGCCAGATTGTGAAATATTTGGAGACCAGAATAACAATGGTGGTGTCTGCCAGATCAAAAATCTTTTAAGAAAAACATAATAAAACCTTTCCGTGGTGTGACCTGACAAAAATCATGTGCCGTCTTTTCTTCATTTGTCACATATACTCATAATATAAATCGAAATTTATAATGTTGAAGATTTGACATGATCGCAGTCCTCTAAATTTAAAGTTTGAAGTGCCCAAACAAAGCCTTCGAAGTGTGTACATGTGCATGCATTACGCATTATAGCAAACTTTGAGATGGAATTACTAAAACACTGCAGGATGTTTTGGAGACGTTTTGACATAACGGTTTGGATGTACAGAACCTCACATCTATGCATTCAAAAAGTATTCCCAGCCTTGCTGGAACGGAACTCATTTCAGTTCATTTAGAGTAAAACAGATTTTTCTCTTCTCCAACCAAACAAGCAAAAGCGACCGGGAGTAACTCCCTCCAGAGCTACTACCTTTTAAGGTCACGCCAGTAACTAGTTCGAGGCATTAAATCACCGTGCAAGCAACCGCGAGTGAACACTACTGATCCACTTAAGTGACAAGGGCCTCCAATGTCCCGCAGTGTTAAATTATTTGAAGCTGCAATTTATTTTGCTTCAAATTGATTAGCCCGCATACTGTTAACCACTTTTCGAGATCTTGTTTGCTTATTCTGTATAGATAATGTTGAGTTAACATATTTTGTATTCTCCTCCACTACACGTACACTGGTTGTGTGTATACGCGCTCACGTTCCCAGGTTTTCAACTGATTCATTCCTGGTCCATTTCTGTCACTGCTTTACACGCCAGTAGTCGAATTGTTCTTTTGCTGGATCCTTTCGTATGCTATTTTTCATAAGCCAATTTGTTTCCTCCGTTGCTTATCAGTGTCACATTTGACCTTTGTGCCACATTGGTTTCGTGGATGTTAATTATTTGCACATGGTTTTTTATCCTGCTCATTTACAGTTTACCATATGCGAGAGTATCATCAAATATACAATTTCAAGTTAGACCCGAATCCGATGTCTCGTGTGCTGGTTGTCTAACTGAATAGGGAGTCCCCATTACTCGCCGAGGCCAGATTAGACATTAAAGTGCACATAACGAAATTCCCCAAGGGTTGTAAAGCTGTTGAAAAGAATGAACAAAGCATTGCATTGACCCTTTAATAAGCTTAAGGAACAGAAACTAGGAGAAGATGACATTGTGAAATATTAATAACATCAGGTAGAAAAGAAGAGCAAACATAAGAAAAACAAATTTGCAAGAAAAACCATGAATTGCAATAATTGTAAACTTGTGGGTGGAATATTCTTCTGCAAGGATTAAACTCGAGTATATCTACAACTACTGTTTACCCACAACTGCTGAAAGTTGGATTTGATTAAGAATGAAATTTGTATCTCCTTGACGAAAAACAAAATCAAGTAGAGGTTCAAGACATCCTTTTCAGTTGGAACAAATGTCAGTGCGATAGCTTTCGTGCCACCAGTTTGTCTTTGCATGTACTTCCGCACCATTCTTGCCATTACACATGTATAACAGTGCAGCGTTGTTTCAGGCATAAGCAGTTCTGTGAAGCTCCAATCTTTGGTATGTCAGGCTCAGATGATGGAATGACACACTTTTTCCATTTCTCATATCACGAAAACAGAAATGAGGACAGGGAATTATCAGCATCAAAGCTAATTGCAACTTGAACTAACTTGAATATTCCCGCTAACTTTATCTTGTAAAGGTCATGAAGTTAATTAGTTCTCGCTACTTGTTTTTGCGTCATCTGTATATGCATCGAAACAACAGCGAGGCTGTGACCACGAACTAACCTTAATTGACATTGAGACATTGTTATCATTTTGCAGTTGTCAAAGATTCTTACAGTTCCTCAGTTTACTGTTAACGAACCGACGCGTAATTGCTCTTGCTGGATTGCATTGATGAATATATTTACCAATCACTGACTTCAAAAATGTGTACTTGTACCACTGAGTGATAATTCCATTCGGCCTGAAAATAATCTAAACCCTCATCATCTATTCCAGCAAACCGACCAATCCCTACCCCATCCCTAAACCCCACACTGTATGAAGGTATTTAGACATCGGTAAGTTTCATTTTTTTTTAATTAGAGCGTCCTGCTCCTAATTCAAATTAGAAGGCTGGCGGCGGGCAGTGTATGAATACGTTTTTGTGATTTTAGTTAATGAAAAACTATTTCAACCCTTTAGGTAATCTTTGGTTGTGCGTGTGTGTGTTTAAGGGACTGGCAGGTGGGGACCACACATTTTAGAAAGAAATAATTCTGAATTTAAACAAAACTGGTTTGAAAATGAACCCTTTCCAGAGGAATCTGGAGTGAAATATCTCGATCTATTGGAGGGAAGAAATTTCACTCAAATTTATCCTGTCCTTTTATTTAATCTGAGGGAATGAATTTTCACTCGAATGGAGTGATTTTTTACCCTTTGTAATTTAAATCATGACTTAAAATTTAAAGGGCATCACATTTCTATCCCAGCAGAATCTTTCTCCAAGTCAAAATCACCACTTGGACAGAGACAAGGAGCAAGGAATCAAACATGCATGAATATGACGTCGAATGACAAAAGGAAGGGGTGAGGAAGGTCGTGGCTGAATAAAGGGGCAAGGACTTCATTCAAGATAGGAAATGATCAAAGAACGAATACATTGGAAAGCGCTGGACCCTAAAAGGGGCGCATTATCTGCAAAAACACTAAGGAGGGAAAGGAGTGTTAATTAGCAGTTCCCTTCTTCGATGTTCATGCCCGTGAGGTTGCATGGTCTGGAGGCTTTTGATCCACAGCCTTTCCCTGCTGAAGCAAATGGCATCCTTGCGGTATGCTGGTGATTCTATGCTCTGTATGATCATATCAGAAATGGAATGTTCATAGAAAGGTTGAAGTAATGGCTGAAAAACGTATCTATTAGCTTGATGCGGACTGTGGATCTATAGCCATAGAGTCATGAAAGTGTTCTTGGCCTCTCCAACATACTGAACATTGCACACCCTACGAGAGATAAGATATAAGACATTAGAAGATCTACGAATTGTGATGCCTTTGGTTCTGTGGGTCGTACCGGTTGCTTGCTTCTTGTCTCTTTCCAGTTGCCTTTGAGGAATTATCTGCTAGGATTAAAAAGTCAGGCCCTCCAAAGTTTCTGATTTGTATCTTAGGTCAATGTAGCAAGCAAGCAGTTTGACTCAGTGTTTGTATTTATGCAAGCATCGAGGGACCACAAAAACCTGCCCACCATAGGTTTGCAATCGTCTGAGAGGAAATGACAAAACAGAGCCCAGATATAATAACAAAGTCAGACAGTAGACGAGTATACAAATTCAATTACATGTAATTCGGAGATTTAATCAGTCCGCCTGAGTTTCCCCAAACTGGCAATTTTAAGAGGGAAGTTTGAGTGGAACCCAAAAATGCTACACGCACGCTATTATTAACGATTAGTCCCCAATATTTTTTAACAGAAAAACTGGCTTAAGTTAATTTATCAAATTGTGTTCTATTTTAAGGTTCAACAAAGTTGTACTAGAAAACTTTTCTTAATGTTAGTTCTTTTGGCCTTCAACTCCTTACAAACCCTTAGGCCTAATTACAAACCCTGTAATTCCACAAGTAAACCCTAGAATTGTCTTTTATAACATGTTTTAACTGCAGTACAGTCTATTGAGTGTCTTTTTGTTTGAAATCCACCGTATCTCCATTAAGTCTCAGGGCGCAGCAACGAGCTGAGGTCCCAACCTAACCTAATAATATACCTTCCTGTTCTGGGCAACAATTAATCATTTGGAATAATGATTTTTATCTCCAATTAGTTGTAATCTTGCAATTTCAGGGACAGTCTTGGATTTGCGATATGCTTCCCATTACTCTTGGGTGGCACCTGAAAGTATCGAAGCAGGATCAACCTGGATGCCATAATCGCGACATTTCTCCTGGACAGTATGTACGTCAGTTACGATTTTGCAACATGCAAATATAATTTGCTGCCTTCAAATCCTGTTTGGAAATTTATAGTTATTTTGTAAGCACTAAACAATAAACAGTTATTTGTGATTTCGGTACTTTTCATATCGAATGAACACGACAGAAAAAGCCATAAGCGATATGCAACACTTCTCTGAGTCCGAGCTGCACTTCCGAAGATCCATTCTGTAATTCGTTTCTAGAGTGGTGGTTTCAGTTTCGTTGCATATAAATTTTAAGTGGGGCACGAACATTTGGATTCAACGACAAGAAATAACAGCAGATTTTTTTTCCGACCTGGCAATAAAACTGCACTGGCCACACGTAACCATACTGAACATCGGGGTCATTGTCCGCATCGTTCATGCCGCCTTTGTGTTTGTGACAAGAATTACACGTTGTAAGACTTGCTCTATTCCTGGTAACCCTTCCCAACTGTATCTAATCAAGAAGAGTTATTGAATTCAATTTCAGTCAAACGCGTGACACATTTGCCTGTCCCTGTAAACCTGAGCTGTTTGATTTTAACTAGGGATATTGCCATTAATTTCAAACTGCTGGTGACTTTATTTGTTTGGCTGGCCTTAATGCAAATTTTGGAAAGTCATAAATGCGTTAGGTACTTACAAAATCATCGGTCGTATGTAACGGTACATAAAAAAATGGATCCAACTTTATAAAAAGAATCGTTAAAGGTTCATGTGAATACAATGGATGTGTTGGCCGAATAGGAATAGAGAGAGAGTAGTTGTCATTAATCCGCACAGACTTAGAACATCTATCAAAACTTCCCGTCGAAAAGTATGTTAACCTTCATTCACAACTGACGATAATTCGCTTGTAATTTTACGTACCAATTGATCGGCAGACCGCGACATCACATACGGGTAGGCGTAGGGTCTTATCATAATCTCCAACGTGCACGGCGTATTGTTCCCCAGTGATGTTCAATGTCCGGTACCACATCAGGTGTCTCGCCAATGACGTGTCCGGCCTACGTGCAAGCAGCTCCACCAGCAGCTCCCATCTGCCTTCCCCGGTGAGCTGACGAAGATACTCGTTACCCAGCCAGAACTCCCCTGTCAGATTACCGAATCCATCACGGTACTCGGCCCAGCTACGGGTGAAATTCACCGACCCGTCCTGACGCCTCTGAAACACCTGCAGCGAACGAGAACCGAAGCCCTATATTGTTATGAGTACAGAGTATCCAAGGCGAATGTGGCGCCTGATTGTAGTGATGGTGGTTGTGGGAAATAGTGGCAGTGGGCGTGACTCTTTTGATGGGAGGGGAGTATTGAGTGTGCAAACGTATTCAGCGCGGATCCACGAAATTCTCCAGTCCAGAAATATATATTTAATATCTCATTTTTGCGGAAAACGGAAACGATGATGAAACATTACATGATATACATAGTTTACAGTGGTATGTTGAAAAATTATTTTCCCTATTTGTTAAGCTTTTTGTTTTGTTTTTGTCTCTCAACGGGATCCGCGTCTGTCACGTGGCGATGGTGGATAAGGAAAGGTAGGTTGTATAGAATGAGTATGCAATTGTTGACAAAAAGAAGCGTCATGTGTGTGACATCTCGAACGAGTCCAATGACAACAAAAGGATGAACCTGGACGCGTCCATTTGGTCGAGAGTATGTGGAGAACTCCAGGTGAAGTAAACCTTGCAACGCTTGTAGCACTCTGATTGGTGGATTTAATGACCGAATTGTTTTAACAGGCACAAACGATGCCCGTCTTCTATTTGCTGGCTAACGACCGTCACTAAGGACATTTGTCTAGCTTTAGTAAATGAGGATAACATTGTCGACCTACAGCAGACGGAATCGTCTCAGAAAAAAACCCAAAGCTGCAACTTCCGTTTATTATTAGTGTTTAAACTACCAGAGAAACACGTTACAGAGGGCGAAACAGAGAGAAAAACGATTTCCACGCACAACCAAATCGGCATCGGTCAGTTTATTCCCCCAGAGATAGAGCCAGGAGTTGGGCCGACACCAATGCGTATTTTTAACACAAAACCATTTACCCTAAATAGACAATTCCTTCTTTCTGAGGACAGCTTAATTCGTATTGGCACTCTCCTTGAAGGAACATCGGACGTTTTACAGTACACGAATCATCAATTTTCGACGACAATTTCATACTGTTGTCAATCAATCCACTCACGCTGAAGAAAATTTGGGCCACGCTGCATGCAAACGGTTCATGCCAACAGGCCTTTTTTTCAAAGGCAATCTTATTGGCATCTTACACTCTACTCTCGTGAAAGGAAAATAATTGGCCAGTGTAAAATGCAAAGACAGGTACATTTATTTCTGAAGATTACTAATTAGACACTAGTCACTTGGTTCTATTACATTACCCAACGCATAGGTGAACTGCACAAGCTGTTTAAAAATGTGACCCAGCACATCGAAATCAGGAATCGAAATCAGGAGAAAATCTTAAATTGACTTTTGAGATATGTACATGGTCAGAAATAGAAATTCCATAAGCTTTCCTATGACTTTTCATGTTTACCAGATCATAACTCCAGAACCAAAGAAGCAGCACACTTGTTATGTGCCAATTGAAAGCTTATAAAAGTCTCTGTCTGACCATGTACATATCTAAAAATGTTAATTTGAGACTTATTCCTGATTTCGATAAGATGGGTGACTAGTCTCTGCATGAACTCCGAGCACTCCGTCGTCCAATTCTTCAAGTGTCTTATTCTAAGTTGATTAGCATAATATATCTGAAACAATTATCACTCCACGGCTATCACTGGGACAAAAACTGTTATTCCCAGACTGAGCCCCTGATTTCCATACAGTTAGTGATGTATTACTACTCCATTGTACACTTGTAACAAGCCAATGCAATGTGCTCTACGTGGTTTGTGTGTTTCTGCGACCGGGACTATTCCAAAATACCTGAGAATTATCAGAGTGGTAACGTGCTATATGGGAATGTTGATTGTAAATAAGACCTTTAGAGACCTTTTGGAACTCTGAGAATTTGAAAAGAAGAAAAATATACATTAGTAAAAAATGCAGCATATTTTCTGGCACTGGTTAAGCATGAAATTACCAATTTTGACTTCAGTGATTTGCTGACCAATACAGACTCAGTGAATTTGATAACAAACTTCACTGTTTCATAAAGACTCCTCTACTTCTAGTCGGTTGGTTTACTAATACGGGCGTTTCACAAGAGTGCGCCTCCAAGAGTTTGCAACGCCTTGACGAATCACAATGCGCAAAATTTGTCGATCCTTTTCAAACGTGCATTGGGTTGACAGATTTTGGGCATTGTGATTGGTCAATGCGTTGCAAACTCTCGGAGGCGCATTGTTGTGAATTTCCCGAATTAATTTATGTTGAATTTCACTTTCAACTGTCGTATTCTTCTCAAGCTTATTATGATGTCTTGATATTAAAACGATGAAAGTTGTGACTGTTGCATAAAAGTAATGATAGGTTACAAGGAGAAATCCTACTAATTGTCTTTATTAGTTACATCTTGAAAATCCCCACAATACGTACAAAGCGAGCAGCAATATGCAGAACTTAAAACATAAAAATTAGTCATGTTTTTCAATAGGCCAATAGTGAAGTCCCGTTCGTAATTGGAACTGCAGATTTGTAACCGAGAAAGGTTCAACATTGGTTTCACTCATTTTGGAGTGATAAAACCTATAACAAAATATTGTAAAACATCGCAAACGACAGAAATCATTTCCAGGCCACTAAAAACTCTTGGACAATTTCCAGGAGAGTTTGCAAAATTTCGGAAATGTTCAACCAGGTTGCAACTCGATATGGGGAGGTTACCTGCATTATAATTGGCCGCAATGTCAATTGGCATTGAAGAGTTTTTTGTGAAAAAATTCAAGGGACCATTGCTCTTAGATGACATTAACAGTAAAACTCATTATTTCTGACAATCAAATCAAGATGTACCGAGTACGATTTTTCCATTCTTCAGTTTTCGCAACCACATTCTGTTTCTTACTGTGAATAATAGCAATCCGCTTCAAGAACAGGTCCACTGTCCTTGAGTCAGTTTTCTCAGACCAAGACAGTTTTCTGGACAGATCGAGAAATTCCTTCGTCTAGAAATGTAGCAATGTCTCAAACTATATACCAGTACACTTGCGATTCTATCGCAACCTCCTCAATCATTTGTTGTTGAATAAAGTCACGGTGTATAACCTTTAATCAAAGCTTTTGTTTCGACTGCATTTACTTCAACAAATTGAAAACACGACTGTTTGATCAGTTCAATAGGATGTATAGAACCAAGATGAACGATTTAGGCTGGGTACATGGACACTTTGAGTATGCATGTAGCTCATGAGTAGCATCTGTCGTATTTCAACGAGACTAGTCCAGAAGGAACTAATTAATGTACGCCAGCAGATGTCAGCTTTCTACAGTAACCTTTTTAACTCTCTTATCTACATTTTCTTCTATTATGTTTTTGCGTAATCTGCTCTTTGAAACTCTTATTCCATTTTGTGGTTATTCACATTTACCCTGCATTAGAAAACGTTACTACAGCTGTTCTCTATTTTTTTCTCAAGTAGGTTTGCCCAGACAATTCAACGTGTTTGCTAGCTAGTGACGATTCACTCGGTTTTGTTCAAATTTATGCTTTGAGATTGATTTCCATTAATAAATGTGATGCTTAAGTTTATACGCAAAATTGTGTGATTGCACTATTAGGTTGTGCAATTTATTAATAACCTAACATTACACATAAGGACTTTCAAATTTGCTGCATCTTTCAGCTGTATTTATAGAACGCAGGAATATAGTTTCAATAAGCCGTAGTCTTTGGTATGGTGTTCTTATAGTTGTTCTTAGTTTGTTCTGCCAAAATTGCGTCACGTTGCCCTGTCGCCCCGATGCGACCCTCTGACGGCTTTGTCGCGTCGTGGCGTCGCCTTCATTCTCATTACTTTTATGCTGCGTATCATTCATTACCTCATGGAGTCGCGTCGTGACTTTTCGTCCTGCCGTCGTATCGTGCCGTCGACCTGTCGCGTCTTGCCGTCGACCTGTTGCGTTGTGGCCTTCAGCATCGTGTCGTGTCACAAGGCTAACACCCATAAAATTGAAACAAAAAGTCATCTTCTGGCCATAATTTTGAATTTACAGTGAAAAAACGGAGGCCACCCTCTTCCCCAGAGTCCCAGTCTGGTTTTGCACTGTTTTCTACGGGAGCGAATTTGGTGTAGTGCGACCCTATGCACGCACGTTAATTTTCCAATACTTGTGACATACGCCTTCAATTGGTCTTAGTAATTACCAATCATTTGTAGAAACAGTAAGGCACGACGGCACGATACGACGACACGACGCGATAGAACGACGACGGTGCGACGACACGACGCGACGGCAAGACATTAGGACGCGATGTTCTAACCCACACTGTTTTAAAACCGTACAATTACAGGCAACGCAACGCACAACGGCACAACGCGACGCTACGACGGCAAGACGCGACATCACGACGGCAGGATACAACGGCAAGACGGGATGGCACAACGCAAAGGCATAAAAAACCACGACGAGACGGCAAGACGGCACGACGCAATGCATTAAACACAGCATAAAAGTAATGAGAAAGGAGGCGACACAGCAACGCGACGCAACGGAGCTGTCGTAGCGTCGTGTCGGGGCGACGGGAGGACGCGGCTATCGAACACCATATTTGTGTTATTAATCTTACCTTTTTACAACTGTGTCTTTCGAGATTCTGCCGTTTCTCTGATACAATTGTTTTACAATTACAATTGTTACAAAAGGTGGGGGAAGTACTGTCGCCATACAAATTTTGTTGCAAGAACAACAACATTTTGTTGAGTGAAAAAGACACTTTATTCTATGAAACAGACATGGAAATAACACAGTTGCAGGAAATACAGAGAGACTAGTCAGTAGTCAAAATGGAAGGAAAGGGAAGACTCCACCAAGTGGGCGTGCTCGACGCACCCAGCTGCATCTGTAATAAAGCGCGTAATCACTCGCTTACTATCCATCGCTTTTTCCTCAAATGAAGTGTTTTTCCCTCGTCAGAACTATCCGACCCCCCTCCAAAAAGTGCTGTTTCCTCTGTTTCCTTGACAAGCTTTTGCTTTTCCCTGAACAAATTCGTTTGCGAAAATATTGCATTTTAACCGAGTCCTGTTATAAACACAATGAAAAGTACTGTGCCAATCAGGATGGTCCACAATGCAGTGCGCCACTGTTGTCATGGCTAAGCCTTGGCCGACAAAGTCTCATTCGCCAATGCGCTGTGAGCGGGATAGTTAAAATTTTTCGGAATGTTTGTTTCTTTTGGTTCAAAATTCGAAATTGCTTATTGCGAATGGGTATCTGGTAGTCAAGCTGATTTTTTTTGGGGGGGGGGTTGTGTAGGGAACTATTCAATCACATAGGCCTAACTCCAAGTTACCAAAGTGCGCTAAATCGCAGTAGCGTGTCGACCACAAACTTGAAAAGTGACCTTTGCGGCAAAATCTTGCTAGCGCACTGTATTATGCGTCGCCTGTATTGAGACTGAAACTCAGGAGCATGGCACGTTGGAAGCCGTGAACATATGAAAGTGCAAATTACTTTGATCGATCACAGCCTTCAAAGGCAATGTTACTCTCAATTTCCAACTTACAGATGATTTGGGCAGAAACAAAGTGGCAGATCAAATAGCAACAAAATACTTGATAGACGCAGGGGTCTTTCCAGAATTAGGACAAATACGCAACATAGCACGCTACTCAGTTGTCAGAGAATATTGCAAACACACTTTAGCCCTTGAAATGACTGGAAAAAGTATTATTTTCAGATTTTCGTTTAATTAAAATATCAAACAACAAGTGCTTTAAAAATTGGTAAAACATGAAAAAAATAAATAAATAAATCCGGAACAAATACAGAAAAATCAACCAAATCATAATTTCTTGCTCTAATTTTCATTATTTGAATACAAAACAAAATAGAATTTCTTGAAGTCAAAGCGTAACTCCAAAACCGGATGGAAATTAGACTTCACGGACAGACCGTTGATTTGAAAAATCATTAGAAACAAAGGACATTACTTCAACTGATGATGAGTAATTATGCAAGAGTGCTGTCTGAGGACGGAATTGAATTTCTCAAATCTAACATTTAAGCAAATGATGACCTAAAGCAGGGAGGAGGTTTGCCTGCATTAGTTAAGGCTTTTTGTAAAACGAATTTGACCTGGCAAATGTGAATAGATTGAGACGTGATCAATGGATGAATAGTTAATCTACAAAAGATACTTACAATCCAACCTCCCTGTAGGCCCATCCAACGTGATCCATTCGTCTTCATATCACAGTAAACCTGCAAGCCATTTTGATACTGCATTGGGTAGATGGTGTACACGTCGCTGGTATAGTGCCCTGCATCTAACCACTCCTGGCAGTCGGTAATATCTACAGAAAGAAACAAGTTGGAAAGAAACGTACTAGTTAAACCGTTTAATACATCTTGACCTTTGTTTTTTGTAGTCTCATAGGATGTGCGATTTGGAACACAGCTCCACTTGTCTGGCACCTAAACCAAGATTTATCAATTTTATTTCTTGAAAGGACAGTCCGCTCCAGCTAGCTGGAGTGAGGGCGAATGTTTTGTTTTATAGTCTATACCTTTTGGACTTTACGTTTTGTACTTTTCCGTAATCTTAAACCAGATTTGACCCCGAAAGCCGAAAATGGAACTCTGCTTTAGAATAAAAAAAACTCCAACAAACAGAAATTAATGTCAGCTTTAGCAACAGGGGTGTATTTTATCTTTCGGTCCAATTCATTGGGATAGTTGACATGGTGTGTTGATAAACCAAATCAAAGGACAAGATGAACCGAGTCAACTGTTTGTAAAAGATGCGGAAACAGAATATAAGTTTTCCTGACCAATTTCAGTAAAAAGCTGTTCAATTCAACACAAGGCCCATTGAAATTTGTGGTTAAAATAACGATCCTTGATGTGAACATTCAGTAATCACCGAATCATTCTCCAAATTCCAAACGTAGGTTCGTTTGCTCATACTCGTCAAAGGGCTTAGAAAGATATTGATCAGGCATTTGATTTAGTCAATATGCAATTTTTTTGACATTTGAGAATTCAAATTCGTTCCAGTGATAAACGTTTTCTGAATCCTATATAAAATCTGATTTTTCCGAGCAAAAAAAATAATAACGTGGATCTTGAAACAGCTTTTGTCGTCCTCAAAGCAACAAACAAGTATAAAATATGAAATTAATTGAAACAGACAATATTGCATATAGGTAAAAATATAACAACATCTGTTAAAATATTGTAACGGACCGAGCAGTAAGGACACATGGAAGTGGGGTGCCCCCAAATAGGCAGCAACTTAATCAAAAAATATAATTTACCAAAGGACAAAAAACCAGGTGTTCACGAACAAAAAGTGCATACTGTCACAGAAATTCCAGAGGGCCCTCAAGCAAAGTAACAATTTAATTAATCAACACTTAAGACTTGCAAAGAAAGAAAAGGCGCGGATGGTTGTAAAATTGTACAATAATTATGCACGAAGCATTAGCGCGTGGCCCTCCACAAATTACATGACTATGGATGAATATTAACAAGATTAATGGAGGACAGACATAGATTCAACGAAGTGGTGCGAGGGGCTGGAGCTAATACCACAAATGTGCTTGAACAAGAACAAAATACAAACCAACTTAAGTTTGGGGAGAAGCAAAATTACAGAGACTTATCTGCTCAACGAAGAAAACCAAAGACTGCTAAAAGTTGAACTCCACCAACCGCTGCCAGTTGATAAGAGGCAGAATGACCACACCCCGAATCAAGGCCACCGATATTTATGCCCTCATACAGTCTGCCTGAGTGTTTCTCAATGAACACTATGTGAGAACTATGTTCATGTGCAAAAGACAGTGTCCCACCTCAGTGCACAGCTGCACCCGCCCGCAATAACCTTTGTCGACACTTGGCGCCAAACATGTCTCACCAAGAGTAGGGAGCTTGAGTACAACAATTGAATTAACTTAGTTTGGTACAAATATCAAAAGGTTATACATACTTTTACGAACAAATGAACAATAAGCGGGAAAATACAAGGTTAAAATTGACTGGATGAAGAATAAAAGAAACAGAGAAGATGAGGGAAGATTGGATGTCAGACCACCGAAGGCCAAGACCTCAAACCAAAACCCATCCATTACAATGAAAAACGACGCAAGCAGACACCAGGGCCAAGCCATGCGTACAGACAGACAGATAAAACCAGAATTGGAGAGGAGGGAAGACTACAAAAACACCCAAAATCGGATGAAGCGAAACAATGACATGAGCAGAAATGACCAGACCGACCTGCCAGAAAACAACCAAATAGAGAGTAGGAAAGCAACATGTTAGGAAACAAAGCGTGCTCTTTAAGTGACCTTAAAAGTCTTTTGAGGGGCATTAGAATCAAGGAATTACGAAGTTCAGCAGATAGCTAAAAGTGTTCAGCGAAATTGAATGATAAAGCTAGAAACATTACTGCCAGGAAACCGAATTGGAAAAGGGGGAAAAAAACAGACCAAACCGAACCGTAGCCTTCGCACGAATATGAATACGTGTTCATGAAATTTAGCCCGTTTTTGTGGTTTTTTGTGGTTTGTGTGTGTGAGTTTGTTTCTGCATTCAATTGGGGGCCTTGAACAATGGAGGACAATAAGGTCCCCGATTGACAGAGGGTCCCCGATTGACAACTGTACAAAACATATGGGTGGTCCTGTAAAAAAGTTAAAGTACAAACAAAAGAGGAACAATAGGGGGTCCCCAGTTGCAGGCAAATACACACTTCTGTGGGTGTGTGTGTGTTTTTTGTCTGAAATAAGCCTGGAAAACCTATACATATAAAATTAAAATGGAAAGTAATACAGTTTCCCATGCCCATGTAAAGACTCTTTTTCTTCCAGATATTGATGCATGAAATTGTTAAACCGCAAAATGGATGTGTAGATATGTCATTCGGATATTCCCTCTCCAGGCTCTTTGTTTATAAGGGGCACATGGACCATTCCCAGTGAAAACACTCCTAAAACGTCGAAGTGAGTTAATATGTGCTTCATTTATTCTGCGTGAGTAATGTTCACATTCGATTCCTATATTTCGCGTGAGTAGTGTTAACCCTTTCAGCGCCAGTCACTCTCTGTGCTATCCCCTTTCAATACCAACGCACAAAAAGACAAACTACCAGCTCAATACCACAACCTAATAATGGTCAATATGCTTGCATACTGCCCTCAATAGATTGTATGGGCATAACGTGGCTTTGAAATGCAATGAGTGATAAACCAATATTGACAAAGCGGACTACTTGTTGAGACCAACCTAATCACTTAGTTTCAAAATGTGAATATTCTTAGTGGTTATCACGAGCAGAAAAAAGAAGGTAAATAGTAAACTCCAGGATGATATCGGAGGTCTACATCAACACAACAGACGCAATACGGTCGTTTCACAATAGTGCGCCTCCGAGAGTTTGGAACGCTTTGGCCAATCACAATGCGCAAAATCTGTTGTGGTTGGCCAAGGCGTTGCAAACCCTTCGAGGCACTCCACCCCCCCCCCCGTTTCAATGTTGGGAAACAATCAGCATCATGCTGGTCTGCTTCTACCTTAACATTGAAGGGAGGAAATGGGATTTCTTGTCAACTGGAAGAAACATTAGCAAAAATTGGCAAATAGTTGACGGATTACAGAGATCTGAGGAGTGAAACTTCCCAAAGCGGTGGTGCAGGTGCTTTCTCAAGATCATCTGGAACTATATCTGAGCATTGATCTTTAAAAACAACCCTAAAAATGAACTTTCGCGTCATATGTTGTATTCTTCTTTGGCTAAATCAAAGATTATTTTGTCCCCGTTTTCATTTTTCATAGATACTGTGGCGAAATTATGGTAAGGCGTTAGGACGCCCTCTATTTATCTAATTTATGCTAATGTTGCCCGGGCCGCACAGCTATAAAAACCGCGTGCGGTGGTGGGAAAGTGGGTCTTGTCAGTTGCGTGTTTCAAGTCGGTCGCGTGTTCCACGTCAGTCCCGTGTTTCAGAAGTCAGTCCCGTACGTGTTCCACGTCAGTCCGGAGTGAGTGTTCCAGTCAGTTCCCGGTGAGTTTCTCGTCAGTCCTGAGTCAGTTACCAGTCAATCTCGTCAGTACGAGTCAGTTTCCTGTGAGTTATTAGTTAGTCCGCGTCAGTACCCGTCAGAAGTCCCGTTCTACGTTGAAGATTTTTCCAGCCAATCACCCGATCTTTAAACCTTATTAGGCGACCCAATAAAGGCAATACCCGTCTCGTAATTATATGGATTTATTTTACAAGGTATGCAAACATAATCGGAGGTGATTATAAGTTGAGCCCCTGGTAAGGCGACGTTTTCGCCTGTCGAGGCGACCAGAGCTGAATAAACCAGGTCCTACTTATATGGTACATGACCAAGCCAGTGTGTTGATTTAGAAGGTCCATCCCCCGAGGTTGCCCCTTCCCCGTGCCATTGCCCGATCCTGCAGTACCGAGGAAGTGACTGGAAGTCGTCTGCGACCGCCTGGCGGTAGACTGCCGCAGAACGGACCTGCACCCATGGCCTACTCCACTGCCGCTCGTCGGGTGGGCCGAGGGCAAGCCCGGGCATCGTCAGACCCAACCGCCACAATACTTCAATATTTATGAGCAAAATTGTCACTAAATACCAGTGTTCATTGAGCACAGAGAGTTTTGAAATTTTATTGTGCTTGACCTCCTTTTTCATTTAGTTATTGATTAATGTGTAAGACAACAAGAAGTAACCCTTTGTCAAAAAAATAATAAGCGATCTAAGGTTTCTCGATGTCAAAATCAAACCATTGAAATCTGTACAGTGTTTTCCCAGAATATTATTCCAACAGCGGGACCTTCAAAATGTCTGGTTTTAGATACCAGAAAACATTCTTTTCTTTTAAATTTCAACTCACCTGTCGATCTTAGCATGTCGGTTGCTGAATCCGGTGTGTCGGTTCCATTACTCGACTGGTTGCTTGTCGCACTCGGTTGCTCACTTGTCGTTCTAGTTTCATCATCAGATGATGTAACTAGATGAGAAAGCATATCGATGTAGACATCAATAAAAGTAAGCTATTCAATTTGGATCCAGGAAAAGGATGAGATTCTGTTAAATTCAACATGACAACAACGTTAAGAAACGATCCCTTCTTTTCCTGTAGTGTTATCCGCTCATTGATATTTCCTCGCACGCGCGTTTCATTGAATCACATTTTTAATACGAACCCATATCAGGTCTAGATGGACAGCTGCTGCATTTTCATTTCTTTTCATTCAACTATTCACGGTGTATTTTCACTGTTCTTAGTTGCAGTTGACCCAAAGCCATCAAATCAAGTGGGTCTTGGCCGCGGTATTTATGTTTTTACGGGACTTGTAATTTTAGAGTTAGAGTTCCTAGAGTTTGGAACGCGTTGGCTAATCACAATGCGCAAAATCTGTTGTGGTTGGCCAAGGCGTTGCAAATCCTTCGAGGCGCTCCACCCCCCCCCCCCTTTCAATGTTGAGAGACAATCAGCATCATGCCGGCCTGCTTCTACCTTAACATTGAAGGGAGGGAATGGGATTTCTTGTCAACTGGAAGAAACATTAGCAAAAATTGGCAAATAGTTGACGGATTACAGAGATCTGAGGAGTGAAACTTCCCAAAGCATCCAAGGACACACATTGGCTTATCACATGTCTTGCAAATCAAGCAGGTTTGCTTATTCCGATCTTGGTGCAGGTGCTTTCTCGAGATCATCTGGAACTATAGCATTGATCTTTAAAAACAACCCTTAAAATGAACTTTCGTGTCATATTTTCAATTCTTCTTTGGCTAAATCAAAGATTATTTTGCCCCCGTTTTCATTTTGTTTAAATAGAAACTTCAATATTTATGAGCAAAATTGTCACTAAGTACCAGTGTTCATTGAGCACAGAGAGTTTTGAAATTTTGTTGTGCTTGACCTCCCTTTTTTCATTTAGTTATTGATTAATGTGTAAGACAACAAGAAGTAACCCTTTGTCAAAAAAATAATAAGCGATCTAAGGTTTCACGATGTCAACATCAAACCACTGAAATCTGTACAGTGTTTTCCCAGAATATTATTCCAACAGCGGGACCTTCAAAATGTCTGGTTTTAGATACCAGAAAACATTCTTTTCTTTTAAATTTCAACTCACCTGTCGATCTTAGCATGTCGGTTGCTGAATCCGGTGTGTCGGTTCCATTACTCGACTGGTTGCTTGTCGCACTCGGTTGCTCACTTGTCGTTCTAGTTTCATCAGATGATGTAACTAGATGAGAAAGCATATCGATGTAGACATAAATAAAAGTAAGCTATTCAATTTGAATCCAGGAAAAGGATGAGATTCTGTTAAATACAACATGACAACAACGTTAAGAAACGATCCCTTCTTTTCCTGTAGTGTTATACGCTCATTGATATTTCCTCGCACGCGCGTTTCATTGAATCACATTTTTAATACGAACCCATATCAGGTCTAGATGGACAGCTGCTGCATTTTCATTTCTTTTCATTAAACTATTCACGGTGCATTTCCACTGTTCTCGGTTGCAGTTGACCCAAAGCCATCAAATTAAGTGGGTCTTGGCCGCGGTATTTATGTTTTTACGGGACTTGTAGTTTTATACCGGAATTACTTAAAAATTATAAAACGCCTGCCGTCTTCCCACATTTAGTAAATGTGGCTCGTAATAAGTAACTTGAATTGAACAGGAATGCGATTTATCAGTGTTTGGAGCAGTCTTTCTAGACTCATTAGAATGCTACCATTTTTATTCGAATCTTCCAGAGGTAATACTCATCATAACGCCTATGAAAACGGTCTTTAGCTTCAAGCTGACGCGACCGCTACAACTCTAAATCAACCTACATGTATTTACTATTCGATACCTATTATAATTACAAAAGTGTATAAGGGCCATTGCAAAATTTTATTTTCGAGTTACTATCTCGCCGCGGCGGGTTAAAATAATGAATGTGTATCTCGCCGCGGCGAATTATAAGATCTTGCCACGGCGTTAAATTGATTTCCCGCCGCAGCGAATATTTCATTAGCATATATTAGCATTCATTAGCAATATTTTATTGCATAAGTCCTATTCAGCGCGCCGTTTTCAAATGTATCTTTAGGGTGAAATACAATGCCATGTGGTTTTAGATTGCTAATTGGAACAAAAGGAGATGTTAGATTTCAACCGCAAAGATTGATCTCCAACACAAAAGAAATCTTATTTCGTGGTGTGAACTTCCATATTCAGGTGAGGGATAGACTGTTTTTAATTTCTTCCTACATTTTGCCAAACCAACGCAAGCAGACTTGAGAGTTACATTTGAACTTCATTCGTCAAAATTTATTCAATTATAGTGCTTAAAATGGAGAGCAAAACCACTTTTACAAACGAAACGCATGAAGTACTGAACAGCTCTGGATGCTCAAAGGATTTAGAGTTACTTAGTGCCCTAATCTCCAAATATAGTATAAGTGCACATGTGTCATGCGCACGGGGTCGGAAATGTCGACCCGTGTTCAGATGTAAAAATAAACTACAAACAATAAGTTATGTATTTGCCCTTCCCGGCGCCCTGCGCTGTGTGGGTGGTTCGTGACAAGTGAACGCATGGATGTGAGGTCAGAGAGCCTAGGGATTTCAATCCAGTGGACAAAAAAGTGTGTGTTAGTTTCCATTCACCTTCACTTCACTTTTCGTTTTGCTTGTTGAAATCTCCTAAATTATAGCAGATTTTAACGTTAATGATATCAACATCGAGGTTTGCTCCAAAATGGTAGCAAATATTGGACAAAAATATGCATTGGCGTCGCGAGATTTTTTTTTTTGGCATGGCGGAGGCTGCAAACCAGCTAGTTAAAACAATAACATTTAGCTTCAGAAAGGGGGTCATTTTTTTTCTTTTTTTTTAAAGCAACTAATTCTCTTCTATTTCATTTCTAGTTTTTGTTCTTTAGCTGTTTTCTGTTTTCCTTTTTTCCCTTTTTGTTTGTATAAATGGGATTATTTGTATAAGTATAAATGAAAATTTCACGTTGCAGCAAGATCGTATACTTCGCCGCGGCGAGATAGTAACTTCAATTTGTTTTTGCAAGTGGCCCTTATACGCTTCCTTACACCACCTTCAAAAGGCTAATTCATTACTATTGGCTGATGATTGCTGGTAAAACACGGGTTATATGCTCGGGCAATACATTCAATACATTTTCAGAATTTCGGTTTTTTTGAGTGATCATAAAAATACTGTACAACTCTGTCACGGGCCCCTTTTGATAAAAATTGTGAAAGCTCTCACAATATGACATGGGACTCCGACTCAGTCTGAATCAGTATTTACTTGATAACAGTGCTTGTGTGTTGCCTTTTCAAGGACTTTGCTTTCTTCTGCATTAGTGTATAGGTTTAAAATCTGAGCTAGGAAGGGAAATGTGGTAGATTCAATGTTGAATCTGGACATGGGCGTAAATCCAAGGGATGGGTATATATTCCCCCACGGTTTGAGGTGGGGGTGGGCTATTGAATCATCCCCAACGGAAGATTTTTTAGACTTCCAACGAAAAAAAAATGCATTCAATGTCATTGATAAAGGAAAAACAATTTTGAAATACACGTTATAGATGAACATCAATATATCATTAACATTGACCTTTATACACGTATAGAGTCGTACAATGTCAATCCCCCTCCCCGCTTTTCAAATTTTCATGGCTGGGCAATTATATATAACAGGTTTTTGCCCTTACCCAACGTATATTAATAAGCACTGTATGCTCAGTGCTTGTCCGAGAGCTTGCGAAAAAAACCTCACAAGCTTTACTCGGGTGGGACTCGAACCCACGACCTCCTGCCTACTAGTGCAGATGTCTTAACCACTCGACCACCGAGCTTGCCGGGGTCGGCTGGCCGGTCCGAGTCAAATGAAGCAGCGGGTACCGCGAACTATTTTAAAGATGTATTTTTTTTTTTGGCTGGGCAAGTTATCCCTCTCACCCTTCCTCAACCCCCCTCCCCATTTCCGGATTTACGCCACTTAATATGGAGTTCCTTGGCAGAAGAATACAGGGGTAGATGGAATGATTCAGTACTTACCGTCATCTAAGACCATGCAGTCACTAGTGCCATTCAGTGAGTATCGAGGCGTGTCTGCATCGTCATCCAAGTACACACTTCCTTGGATTGCGCTAAAGTTTCCAGGATGCTCTCGTCTGGTAGCAAGGTTCATCTCGCACGTCTTGTTGCAGTCATCGAAGTTAATTGATTTGCATCGTTCATCTAAGCTGCAGATCTGTCTGCAAATGACACTAGAACGAACAGGTCTACGTGCATAGGTAAAACCACGCAGTGCGTGGTTTTCCGCGACGTAAAAGGTTTTTCGGAGTGGATTACACTGGTACCCAAAGGCCATTAAAATAACCGTCCCCAGACACAGTGTCAGCCTCAAAACTACGAAACCAGCTTCTTGTTTCGCCATTTTTAAATTTCCCGAAATGTTCTGTTCCGTATTCTAAGATGTAGGTTCGGGCAACAGAAGAGAAGATTATTTCTGATAGAAAACAAGGTGTTGACGATTCCATGCAGTTGCCAAACTGCTATGTGGAAGATCATGGTGAAATGCCAATGTCTAGCTCCGCCCATCATGACGTCAGCCTCAAGCACGACAAGGGACTGGTCAGGACGTTTTTCAGCTCCTCGTAACAATTAAATTCTGGAAAACTAAAGGCATCTACTTCATGACCATTGACAACTAAAACGCAGTGTGTTGATAGGACCATTAAAAGATGTTTTCCTGTTAGATCGGCAGTGTTTGGCTACTTCAAAAACCACTGCATTTGTAGCATCCTTTAAGTTTCTGTTTCAAATCATTTATACTTGTATTTTGTTTGCCCTCTCAATATACTTGTATTTCAAATTCTTCGTGAATGTGTTTACATCCTGTTTTGAGATTTATATCCTTTCTATTGGTTCAAAGCAATTTGTTCACATTGATATTCTAATTTCCTTTAATTTGTCCTGTCTCTGCAGTGCGTGTTAAAAATGAGCAGTTGGGCACACAAGGACTCTGTAGCCTTTTACTGCTATTGTAAGCAGAAGGCGCGGTGGAGGCGGTGAAAAATTGAACGCTGCCTGGCAAATAATGGCCACTGTCGAATTGCCTTCGCAGCCATTAATAATGCATTACACTGCTTGGCTGTGCTGGCTTTAAAAATGTATCTATTGTACTCTTATACAATAATACTTGACGATTCTGCCCCCCTTCCCTGCAAGAAGGTTTTAACAAAATAAAACAGAATTTTGTACTGTAACAAAATTACAAAGCCCTTAAAAGGTCCTCCATATTGAGCCCCACCCTGTCGAAAAGGCCATGAAGGTTTCAGCAGCTCGAGATCACTACAACACGGATTATTTCATTCTTCGTTTTGGTACGATTCTACCTCTGATATAAACTTTCTGGTCCGTTTTTACGAAGAAACCTACACGTGAATTTCGAAAAAATATAGTTCTGGCGTAATCGCAAGAGAAATTTCTCCTTTTACCTAAACTGCATAAACTAGTATTTTTCAACAACTCTTTGGGGAACAGAAAGCTTGATATAATTATATACCTGAAACCTCAAATTAGAGGGGACCGAGTTGTTGATTAGCAAACAATGATTGATCAATGGTTACATTTACGCCCTTCTGTTCAATGTGTTCTTTGGTTTGGTTTGGTTTGGTTTGGTTTGGTTTATTATTAAAACTCAATAGCAGCCACAGGCTGAATTACTGAGAGTTTTACAAATTTTTAATTTACGATTACGAAACTGACTTGAATGAGATTCAAACTTGCAACGGGCGGAACAGGAAATGCATATATAGAAATGGCCTTTTTAACCAAATAATTTAGAGAGTTTTACTTCGCACAAACAACTTTCCATTATCTCTGGTTGTGTCTAACCTTAAGCAGTAAGAAATGAAACCTTGACAAAACCCTTGGTAGCTGTAGCAGACAGCGGCTGAAATTACGCCCACTCAAAATGTTCCAAGTAATGTGCTGTCATACATAGTGTCCAAACTAATTAATAATCGTTTAAATAGTTTATGCTGGCTCTGCACTCGCTCGGTTACCATGGTGCCAACACAATTAAATAGTGGTACAAAGAGTAGAGTGCAATTTACCTCTCCTAAAAACTCAATTAACATTTGGTGAAGAGTATGAAACACACCGGTTAACGTCAGTGTTTCGCGCTGTATATTCGCTGCGTTTCACTACACCCATTTGTAATTCATTTTATGTGTGACAAAAATAAAGCTCTTTTAAATTAACAGAATATTGAGACAAATGATACCATTTGACCTGGTAGTGGCACTAGAAATCTTCTAAAATACCCCTGGAAGGATTTATCAACCGTTTCTGCAGGCTATGTCAGTCATGCCGACCCGGTTCTGTGATTTTTTTCCACTCTGCTGAAATCCCCTTAATTTTAAAACCATCATTAAAATTATTTCAGACTGGGAACCAAAACTTCAGTTGCCTTGATATCAATACCATGTATGTACTGAGGACTTTCAAGGACCATTGTAAAAAAACAAAAAACAAATACTGCCTCCAAATTTTGACTCTTTAATATGTGTCATTGACTTTTGGGGTCAGGAGTCAAACAGCTCAACGCCGTCTACGTTTCTTTTTAGATATTGGTGTAGAAAGTTGTGAGGGGAGAGGAAAAAGTTTGACGTAAATGATTAATATGAGTTAAATTACCGAAAACATGTACAATGGAGACCATACACAGTCATGGAATGATTGACTGGTAATAAGTAGTCCAGAGAAAACATTCAAGGGGTCTCTGCCTGCCAAGACAAAAGATTTTGCTGACCAATTTGAATTTGCCATTTGGTCCTAATCTTAATGTTGATTAAGCCCGTGCTTTGTTGCAAGACAAAACATACTGGTCCAGCCATTTATACCGATGATACAAAATAAGTCTTGAGCCATCGTGAACTTACCTACTAGGAATGAGACAGCCATATTTAAAAGGGGGGGGGTCATTAACCTTTTCAGCACCAGCCCCTCTCTGTACCATCCCCCTTGAATGCCAACCAACAGAGAGATAAATGACCGGCTCAATACCTAACCTGATATGGTACATGCTTCCATACTGCCCTCTGCAGATTGTATGGGCATAACCTGACTTTCTATGCGAAGAGTAATAAACCAACATTGACACAGTGGAGTAGTTACAACAAACTTGTAGAGACCAACCTAATCACTTAGTCTGCCTTTGATGTTCTCAGAACCGAATTTTCCCAAACGAATATTCTTATTAGTTGGCACTATCCGGAAAAATTAAGTGTTCCGCTCCAAAGTACAAGTATAATTATTGCTTTCATTGGACAGAACGCCAACCCCCCCCCCCCCTTCAATGTTGGGAGAAGCTCTGCTCCATGCTTGCTCGTTTCTACCAAAACTTTAAAAGGGGGGCAGAATTGTGATTTCTCGTCAAATACTCTGTTTTCTGATACTGGTTCTTTTAATTCTACCACAATATTAAAACCGGGAGGGATTGAATTGGGATTTTTATTCAAATAAGATAAAAACCAACAAAAAACTTGCAAATTGTTGACAGATTTAACGAATCACAGGAGTGGAATTTCTAAAAGTATCCCCATTGACAGCAGGCCTTGGGTCAGATAGAGTCGAAAGTCAAGATTTTATATGCTACGATTGGTGTCAAGACTATTATACACTATTCTTGCATTTAGATCACATATGTCTAGAAGATCCAAAATACTCGTTCCCACCACTTCACCGATATGTGAGCATGTGCATAGTACACACACTCCCACATGATTGATGTACTCAATGACAGTATTTGGTTTGCTGATGACATGATAACCTGTAGGAGAGTTTGTACATCGAACCTGATTATTAGTTACACTACAGTTATCATAGTTTGTCAAGAGTGTCACACGCTGTTTATCCTATCATACAACAAACAGTTGTCCTGACTTTTCATAAAAGCAGGGTTTATCTCCTTTAGCCATAGGAAACTTTTAGGGGTTTTGCAAACTGAGGAATTCCTTGAGTCTTGTTTATATCGCACAGTTCCACAAAAGCCAAAGCATAGATGGGTTAACCTATGAACAAGAGCAGGGCTGGTGTACTAATTATCAGCAAAGATGCAGTGCCCCTGACTTTCAAATCAACTTGACCGGGTCGAGGAACTGCAGAGGGATGATCAGCTACACTGTCTGTCTCCGAATCGTCACGTGATGTTTGTGCTTGTAACCCTGTGTACACAGTCCAGGTGCATGTGTACTCCGTTTCAGATTCGTTCATGGCGAAACACTTGATACCTCATTTGGTGTTTGCTTTCTTGGCATATACTTCTGGAATGATAGTCTCCCCTGGAATTTGATCATGGGCTCGTCAGGAGCAAGGTTTCAGCTGGGTCTGTAATTATGAAGAAACGAGGGTACTATTGTCTGAACGAATTGGCGGACTTTTGTCAGCTTGTCAGGAGAAGTGCCCATGCTTGGAACTGTTTGGTTATCGGTCAGCTAGGTGGAAGAATTTGAGAATTGCCGTGTTGCAAGACAGTGGTTGTTGGATAAATGGCACTGTGTACAATGACCCCAGTTGCTCCAGTACACATTGTAGTTAGGCCGCTTGTTGATACCTAGACACATTAGTAGTGCTACAAAGGCCACGATCTCTGGAATGGTGGTTGGAGACCAAGGACTTGGGTAGCTCGGTGACTTCTCCGCCATACTCTGCCTCAGCATAACGATTGGCTTCAGTGACCAGTAGCTCCCTCACCACTTACAAGAAAAATAACTGGACGATCTGCACTGGCGTGAAATCTATCCATTCTTCAGAATGTGATGCCCCAGTGTTGCCTGTGAGAGAAACAAGGAAGACCCATTGTGCTGCTAAGGAACATGTATGGCATTTGGGTTGTACCTACTGCTGGCTGACAATCACCCCGATTATTCAGGCCGATCACTAGATGCATATTATACAATGAACGGTTTTCAAAAGGCGATTACTTTTCAACATGTTTGTAAGAAGAAAAAGTAACCCTTAATTGTATTTGTTAGGACACCAATCACTGTACAGGCTGAAATTAAAAGTGACCGGTCAACGCGGGATGAATGCCCTTCAAGCCATGATTTCGGTTGGACAATACTGGAGCATTAGTATTCACATTCGATGTCGAAGCATAATCCATGACAAAACATTGTTTGGTTGGAAGGGATTTCCACAACTTTCCTTTTCTACCAGCTTTGAAGTTTAAGAACATCTTCATCCCAAATCAATAATGCAACACTTTCAGGAGAGGATGCCATATGTGGAGTATGGAACAAGATGGAAATAGATTAACGTTTACCAGGTAAACTTCTCCTGTGGGGCTGGGCTCCTTCTTGTCATCCAAACCCAAACGCCAAAAAATGGTTTTTGCACCAGTGGCATATTCCTTGCTAGGTAGGCCTACTGCTTAATAAATGTTTTTTTTTTTTTTTTGGGGGGGGGGGGGGTTTGGGGGTATCAGTTCCCACCCCACACGGTATTGACATCCATAAATGCACCAGAAGCTAACCATGCATTGTTTCGAACATTGAGGTGAGATTATGGGAATGAACGACATATTTATCAGACTTTTTACCTGTATGGGTACTGTCTTCCAATGTTTCTGCCACGAAAGTTCAGCTTTGCTCCACCCTCGCCGATAATCAGGTTTTTTAGCTGCCGATGATTACACTACCCTTTATTAAAAGCCTAAATCTTTGTATAGGCATTTTTCCAGCAGACCATTTTAGAGGAAAAATAGTGGAAGATAAAGGAATCTCCCGGTACTTCCGGAAAAAGTAATCAAATTGCCCTTCAAATCCATTCTACTACAAACTACATGATGTTTACTGGTGTATAATTATGTTTCGCTATCTAAAGTTAGAAGCTGCAATCGTCCAAGCAGTGCCAACAGGGCCAAAAAATGGCTTGTGTTTGGGGTTTGTTGTGGTAATTGTCTTGGTGCTGTATTCTCTGGCATTCTTGCCTTACGAAGTAAGTAACAGCGGCGTATCCAGCCCATAACGTCGTGAGGGGGACAAATTCAAAAGGGAATGCGGCTTCTGGCTTAATATTCAACATTATGCATGTTGGGGAAGAAAACGTAACTGAAGTCTTTACGGCCCTGAATTCCTTACTTTTGTTATTGTGGTGTTGTTTTCTTAGGGTTTTGGTGCTAATATGTGATAAATGAAATACCCTTCTTCATATTTGATTACAAAATCCGTACCCCCCCGCCGGATACGCCACTTGTCGATAATTATTTTAGTGGCGGATTCTTTCATGGTGTCTGAGGGCAGTTTCTAAGAACGCCCAAATCTCTTGATGATGTTTTCAGGTTCTTGGTCTCCATGGTGACACATTATTTTAATAGATCTAATAGATCTACTGTTAATTTTAACCAAGACCTAATTGCAGCGACGTGTACATTTTTTTTCAAAAAAAAGAAAATACATACAGGTATATTAGTGAATTATACATGTATATGTAGGCCTACAGTATGCAGAAAGGTTATGAACGAACTCAACGACTTAATGTTCAGTGCACTTGGAGAAATTGGGGACAATATAAAAAAAAATGCAGCCTCGTGTCTCCACATCAAAAACTTTCTCATGTGGCACAAGTCAGTAAAAGTGAAATTCTATTTTCCCTCGATATCTCCCGATTTTTTTAAACTCCCGGACCATTCACAAACTTCTCATACCAAAGTAATTGAATCACCTCCGAAGGCCATTCCACATAAAAAAGAAATAATTTATAATGGTGCAATATATGTTTCCTTACGTAGTCAGAAGATGCATATAGCACTGCTAACGGGGTCAAACAGTGGCTTGAGTTGGGGCTCATTTTGGTCATTGGGTCAGTACAAAGATCGACAGTTTCTCGCCATCTACAGTGTGAACAATCGTCTTTCGTGGTCTATGTCCAAGGGTTGTGTTAGATGTATCTTCTTTGCAGTTGTCAAAAACAACCGAATGTCTGATGAAACAGTTTTGTGGTCTCCACCCCATCAAATTAATTTGACCAGAAGAACTGATTCTAGCAGTTGCATATGATTCTTTTTCATATAAAACAAATGCATACGGAACAGAGAGGGTTATAAATTAATTTTGTAATGGCTCCTACAAGAAGTAGGCACAGTGTATCATTTAAGTTCTATTTGATGTTTGGTGAATTTGGTGAAGTTGGGAACAATATGCAGCCCCATCTCTTACAGGACATTATGGCTCTACATTTTAAATGTTCTCATTTAACGCCAGACTGTATAGGAGTTTGATTAATGAGTGGTATTCTATTTTCCCTCTTGGCATAATGAGTATTCCCTTGTTTGTTTGTTTTTTTACGAGCTGTCATCCAATCTCCAAAAGCACTAGTGTGACTTGATACCATATCTATAAAACGGCTCATGTTTTTCTCCATACAAAGCGGATTTGGAAAATTTAATGAGTATGTGGAAAATTGTCATAATCGGCCCTTGTCAAGGTGGGCATATAAGTACCGCCCCCTGTTTTTAAATGGAATGTTTTATGAACATAAATCTGATGTGTCACATAATGTGCTGCCTTGTTGGTGACCGAGGTGACTGTGTTGTTGCTGATGCTACATGATTACAGGCTGCAATGTGCAATGGAATTGTGTTGTTTCTTGAAATGTGAAAGGTCAGCGAAACACTCTGTTGGTTTTATGTATTTTCCTGGCATCCAAGCCCGGTTGGTGCACTCGTTGGCCGTGCGCTTGCCATCCAAGCTGTCATGTTTGAAAATTCTCTGGGAAGTAAATTTCAACTGTGTGACACAAACCAATTAATTGTTGATCAAGCTTTCCACAAATTTAAGGAAAACACCTCTCCAGCGTTGACCGGGAGATATATATGGTCCATTTCCTGAAATGTATTGAAGTTCTGATCTGCGAAAGCGCTGCAAATGAAGCGACGTACAATCACAAAGCAGCTATTAAATTACATGTACAATGTTTTTCCCTCGTTTAGATCGTAATGGTACAACCAGACGTGATAGTGCAAGTACCCTGCAATTGCTGGTTGTTGAAAAAAAAAAGAATTGTACAATTTCAGATGAACTTGCACGTGCATAGGGTTTTTTTGGAAACAAACATTAAAAAATTCAGAAATTTAAAAACAAAACGGTGCTGCAAGTTTGCTTTTTTCTGATTCTGATGCCATCTCAACTTTCAGAGCATCGTAACTACCAGTACACGTAATAGTATTGCGGTAACCCAAACAATAATTGGTTGTTTTACTTAGGAACGTGTTATGGGGAATTCCACTTTTCGACCAGCATGCGGTAGTTGTTCTCAAGAAGATCTAGTTTTCCATTTGGAGCCTTTTAAATTTTATATCAGCAAAATTGTAATATCATTACGGGAAGATAACCTCAATCGTGCGTTGACTTTCACAAAAAAAAACCAACTCGACGTCCTGATTTTTATCATAACAGCAATTTTCCTTTTCTGTTTATTCATTGCTGGCTAAGAAACTCATGGCAATAAGCCAACAAGAAAGCTCAGGGACGTTATAAAAGCGCAGAATTTTGGTTTTCTTGTTCAAATAGAAAAACCGAAAGATGTTGTCCTTGACGGACAACACAGTAACAACGCCCTCAGTAGTTCGTAAGCAAGGAAAATTTTAACCCTAAAAGAACCCCTCCCCTCGACATTTTTCTCCGATATTTCCGCAATGCATTTTTTGTTTCAGGTGCTGGACCTTTAGCAGTTTTTAAAGTAACTCTTTAAAACAAAAATCGAACATACTATTTTCGGGCAGTGCGCATTGCTCCGAGACGGGTCAGCCAAACATGTATACGTATACTTTTTCACGCATCGCTGCTCAATGCACGTGTAGGCTACTAGCACACATATAGCCATGAACTTCAAATGACCGTAACAATAAAACTGCATGTCTGATTGAATCAAACTTACATAATTGTAATGATAAGGATGCTCTGGCGGATGCAAAAGGACACTTGTATTATTTTTTTCAAACACCACAGCAGTAAAGGAAGTTTTTTGGCCCCCGAATATTCAGATGTCAAGTGACCTGAGACCTCGTGATGAATTAGATTGCCAGCCATGTTAGCGCCCTCTGGTTGGTACATATAGGTCCAAAAAATGGCACAAGGTCGAGGAGCACAGCCTTGTCCAGTGCTGGTCGTTTACCGTGCATACTTGAGTTCCCTCTGCAGTGCCGTGACAAAATGACAAAACACATAAACCACAGAATTGCTTCATTACAATTCAAGTGAACTACAATATTTATTGCATGCCAATTTTCATTTCTAATTCGTATGGATGAGCTTAGTCATACGGTTGGGGAAATTGTGGCTTCCCATCGGAGTCTCCTCATTGCAACTATCGCTAATTCTAGACGTTGCATTTTGAGCTCAACACATTTCCACTAATTTGTAAATATACATGTAGCACTCTTGCTGGTTCTGACTACACTCCCCCCTCCCTTTGGTTGACCTATGAGTATTGTACATTTAATTCAGTGTATTGCGTTTGCCGTACTCTAGCTCTAACGACTCATACCATTTTCTACTTTATTTTACTTTTTTATAGCTCTTTTACACTTTTACGAGAGTTAATTTATTTTTAAACTTCTTGGATCAAGCATTAGATAATTACAAATACAGAACTAACACAATATACTGCAAAGTGCTTTTATAATGACTTTTCGTCTGAAGGTACACCTCAATGTGGGGTGCAAATTTGCAGGGCAAAGTTGTGGGTGTGCACTCATATAAATCGGATCGTTTAGGGGTGACATCCTTTATGGAAAATGGAGGGGTGAACAAAATCAAAAAAGAAGGAAAGAAAGGGAGGAACGGGAAAAACAATTGTCAATTTGTTGAAAATACCTCAGAACTGACCTTGAATCTGCGATGGTTTGTCAGTTTGCTACAAATCCTGGCGAAGCCTCTTATTAGTGCTGGCTCCAAAGGGAGCCGATTAAGAAATTATGATCTGTTCTTGCTTAAATAGGACACACTTTTCCCCTTTCATCACCACTCTGTTATGCAAGCAAAAGCTATCAACCTGGAGTTCGAAGCACACGCACTCGGATCGGTTGGGTTTCCCCCAGTCAGTTATAATTGCCAGTTTCACTGGGTTTTACACTGCGGTGGACTCCCATTATTAGAGTAAATTGACATTCGTCGTGCCATCTGGATGCAGATTTCCAAGAAAATAAACGGTGCAAATCTTGCAAATGCAATTTTGAATTTTTTGTATACCTATAGGGAATGTTTCATTAAGTTTAATTCCGTTCAAGCGGCTGCTGTGGGAGTGACACTAGGATGAAGATTTTCTTCTAAAGCACCTTGTATATGCAACACAGAAATCAGTACACCAGTTCATACATTAATGAAATCTGGAGGACGCATGCAAGGGCGTTGCGCTCTAAGGGTGACGCAGCAGCTGTGATCAGCAGACTGATAAACCATCACGTAGACCGTGTCAATTCTAAGGTATTTACATTGATATTGCCGATTTCCAGTACCTTTCTTTTATTTCTAATCTGATCACTAGATATATGGGTCATTTCCATGTCAAATCCACTCTTAGAATTGAAAACTTTACCCCCTCAAAATTGGTTCAATTTGGCGTAACTAAAATTTCAAGTTTTAGCCCTGTTGGACTAACATTTTCTGAGCAACAGACCACAATTTTTGATTGTGACCATATTCCCCTAATCACTTAGCCAAATTTTCTGAATGTTGGTGTCTTATTGGAAAGTAAATTGTGTAGGGAATCCAAATTTGTCATTTTTGGAATGATTTTTTACAATAATGTTGTCCATGAATTAGACTATGTATATCACACGACATCGAGTTTAATTTGGATGAAAATATAACCCATATGTTTCCTCAAAATATTTAAAAATTGAGGTGTCATATTTTTTTGTTTTCCAGGTCCTCTCAGAGTTTGCATACTTGAAGCACAAATGTGATATTGCAATGAAATTTATACATACATTTATATTAAATGTACAAGTATATGGTAAAACATCTGCCATCACTGACTGAACAGATCACACTCCAATTAGAGTTTTTGAAAATGGTCATGGAACACCTTAAGAGCGAGTTTCCATCTGTAAAAAAAATTCACTACTTAACGCTTGGCTGTGTTATAGCAATACAAAACAAGAATGAAGAATACTTTATAAGCCCTGTCAACATGAAGAGGATTTTGCGTTGCTTACAGAAGGAAATTTCTTCTTCTACATCACACGGCAAGAATGCCTGTGATGGGATCGGAGGGGAATCCGATGTAGAGACTGGTCACTGTAGAGCTAGTCTGCAGCGCCTATAATAACCGCATTCTGACGGGGGGATGCTATCATTGATTTCTACAAGAATAATATCTCTAGTATCCACCTTTTTAATGTGACACCTTAAGATGTAAGTGAGGGCAAAGACTGTGAAAGGGACACTGCAGTATCGTACGTTTGTTCCTGTCTCCAATATCTGCATTATATTTGTACAAGTTGAATGACCAAGTAATCACTCCGGATACAGTGCCAATTTAAGACAGTAATAATGCAATGTCAGAACCTTAACCAATAGTGCAACTTGATAACAAGGAATACAGCCTTTTCTGCTGCCTTTATGATGGATCGACATGGATTAATGGCATGGTAGATTCTTTACACTATTATTACAGTACAAATATTAACAAATTTGACTGTTTTATTACGGAAAATATAAGGGCCATTTGAAAATGGCGTTCAACCCCATTTCGGCGAACCTGGCCAAAATGCTGGTCCATAGCATGGCAACCATTGGTCCGACAGGCCAAACTTACCCCATAAACTAAAAATAAACCAGTTTGACCTGTGATTTGACATGTAATGAATGACCTGCACATGAAGGGACGGAATACGAGTTTCATAGTTAGAATTCAAAGGAAATTTTGACATGGAGTAACCTTTTCTTAACAGCAGCATGAAGTGATCTTTTAGTGCTTCATTGCGTTTACAGGGGTAAATCTCTGATTTGCCAAAAGCAAGTCCGGTAAAATTAAAAAGAAATCTTCAATTCAGTTATTAATTCCCCTTAAACCATTGTAAGTAGGCCCTATAAGTACTGCCAGTTGACACGCTATTACGTCATTTACTTTTTCACCAGCGTTATGAGGAAACTCAAGTTGAAAAGTAAAAGCAACTCTGAAGCAACGCTTGGTGGCAGAGTGTATTGTGGATCACACCGCACGTTGGTCATCTTACTACAAAATTAATGTACATTACTCCATAAAGTGTTTCTTATCATCTTCACACTAATGTTTCATCTTTTATAAGCTTGATTTCTGGATTTTTTACACTACACTTTACACAACTCGATCTGAATTGATTTGGAGTATCATAGACTCCCGTATTTCTTCCTGTTCCGCCCAGTGACGTAATAGGCTACTGCTTGCCAGGTAATTGTACACCTGCTAATCTATTTGTGTGTATTTACAGAAAAGTGATATCGTTGAGCAAAATTCCTATTTTGTATTTCTTGTATTTAAAGTTACAGAGCTTTATAAATTAAAGTATAAAATAATAGGGTCGCCAAAGCATATAGCAGACAGCGTGAACGTCGAATTCGTTTTCATTCGCTCTAATTTCCTCAAAACTCTACATTTCCGCCTCTCCCACTTTTTTAGGTGCACACAAATAGGTTCATTAAGTGAAAAGGTATTGTTGTCATCCCCATATTGTTTCCTGACGGATCAGGGTGACTGGCTACCAGTAGGAATCTTAGTCACTCCATAAACTGCCGAGTCAATTTGCCTTGTTCTTCAGTGATTGATTGGGGAGCACGTTGCTTTATAAGATGTGGTAACTCTTACTACTCCCATTCCAAGAAGATTTCAATGCGTAGCCAAGTCCCTGTAATAATTGCTTCAATATCAAGAGTATTCTTTTGCACAAAATGAATGAAATCGAACGGGCATTTACCCTTTTCGCATTTTCATTTCACTTGTGTATATTGTTTCACTCGAGGGTACCTTCTTCCATCTTAGATTAGCAGGATTGTCAGACCCACCCATAACTGTGGAATATTCGCCATTGAGGTTACTTGTCACGTCTGGATTAAAATTAAAACCAGTGGTAGGTTGACACTTATTGAACCACCAGCCTCCGTGGTGCTTCTCAGCGCAGTTGTTGCCAGCATCGTCGTCGTTGTCTCGGTCATAGGTTGAGAAGTCTTGGTTATTGTGCATGGCCGTGAGAGAGTCACCTGGATGTACCAACAAGAACACATCATATACAAACTGGATAAGCGTACATACAACCACACGTTCACAATGATATCTTCATTCGGCTGCTTCAGGATCTTTACAATAAAATGTTTACTACAACCTTTGAACATGTACCTCAGTTGCAAGTAGTTATATTATTTTGATTTTGTTTTTATTGTTTGACGCCTTGGTACTTTTATGTTAATGGATATATTTATTGTCGCGTCTTCCAAACACATGTAAAAAGTATACATAACGAATTGCCCAAGGGGTGAAAAGCTGTTAAAGTTTGTCCAAGAACAAAGCATTGCATTGACCCTTTAATAAGCCTCTGTAAGGAACAGAAACTAGGAGAAGATGACGTTGTGAATTGTTAATAACATCAGGTAGAAAAGCAGAGCAAACATACGAGAAACAAATTTGCAGAAAACAACATGACTTGCAGTAATTGTAAACTTGTGGATGGGATATTCCTTGTAAATATCTACAACTACTGTTTACCCACTCCTGCAGTCCTGCTGAAAGCTCGATTTGATTAGGAATGAAATTTGTGTCTCCTCTACGAAAAAAAATTCACGCAGAGTTTCAAGACATCATTTTCATTCAGAAAGAATTTCAGCGCGTTAGCTTATGTTTTTGACAACAAATTGTCTCAGTTGCTTGTGCTAATGTATATGTATACCTGTAGAGAGTGGTTTCAGGCATAAGCAGTTCTGTGAAGCTCCAATCTTTGGTATGTCAGGCTCAGATGGTGGAATAACACACTTTTTCCATTTCTCATATCACGTAAACAGAAATGAGAACAGGGAATTATCAGCATTAAAGCTAATTGCAACTTGAACTAACTTGAATATTCCCGCTAACTTTATCGTGTATGTATAGGTGTCAGATGATTTGTGTTTTATTATATTTTTTTAAGTCTTTTTACATTCCCCTTGTAGACAAATAGCCTGTCTTTACTATTCCTCCCCCCCAAGTTACGTTGACTAGGCCATGAGTTTTCTTGTTTAACTTTCCCCACTGAATTCATCCCTCCAGTTGGAGTCCCATCGTGTAGACTCTTTTGTGTAGTTATCGTGGCTCCTTTCATAATTAGGCAGGTATTGTGTATAGTCAGTCGTAGACTCTGGGGGAGAGAGCTTTTCTCACCCCTCGTTACTAACTAATTGTGTTTTCTAGGACTGGGAACAATAAACCAGAATGGAAGATAACCTGTTTCTTGGTCTGTTTCTTTTGGTTAGATGAGTTGATGTAGCTCTGGTAGAAAGCCGTACCTTTATTATTCAAAGTTAGTCTGAGAATGCTAGAATGAAGTATGTAGTAAAAGTGAGGTGGAAAGTAAGAGTCAGTGTGTGAATCAGATTGCCAAATGATTCCGCTGTGATAGCACAAGATTTCGTTGATCCTAGAAGTTGTTCTTGTTGGCCACAAGGCAAAATCTTGAGGCAGCTTTTGCCTATCAGACACAACATCAGGTGTCTGTTCAGCAAATTCAGCCTTGGTCAAAACTGGACTGAGGATACCTTGTCTGTTGAGGGTTGTTGTCAGGGCCAGCAAAGGAGCAGAACTCAACTGAGAGTTACAAGTATCTTCCACTGAAGAAACTCATGGTCATTGGTCAGGGATTGATTCCCTCGTACTACCCTTGCTACCCGTGCTACCCCTGCTTAAAAGTCACGATTCCAGATGACGGAAACCCCGCTGATTCCTGAATACAGAACTGGGAAATCCGAGGTTGTGGCTGCAGTCAGAGTATTTTGGGAGCCGGAGTTACACCGTTGATTCGTTGAAGGGATGTATCCATGATGTATTGGAAACATAATAAGACTTTTTAAATTTGTGATTTACCAGTCTTTTTAAAGAAGCCTGAAGATTATTTTCATTTGTGAAGCCTAATTGGTTCTTTATAAATTTTGAAGTGAGTAATTATACATCCAAGTGAGGATAGTAACTGATTTCTTTCCTTTGGTTTTGTTTTTTGTTCCGTTGGAGCAACAACATGGTACATCAAGTAAAAGGAGTTGAGAATTAAATACGCAAGCAATAATTTGACAAGTTGTTTGTTTTTTATGCCTGTGTAAATAATTAAGAAATAAATTAATTTAAGAGAGAGTGGAGTATAAAACTGACAGTCTCTGTCCCATGTATTTTGAGAGTCACACTTCTACAATAGGCCATGAAGTTAATTAGTTCTCGCTACTTGTTTTTGCGTCATCTGTATATGCATCGAAACAACAGCGAGGCTGTGACCACGAACTAAACTCAATTGACATTGAGCCATCGTTATCATTTTGTAGTTGGAAATGATTCTTACAGTTCCTCAGTTTACTGTTAACGAACCGACGCGTAATTGCTCTTGCTGGATTGCATTGATGAATACATTTACCAATCACTGACTTCAAAAATGTGTACTAGTACCACTGAGGGATGATCCCATTCAGCCTGAAACTAATCTAACCCCTTTTCATCTATTCCAGCAAACCGAACAATCCCTACCCATCTCTAAACCACACACTGTATGAAGGTATTTAGACATCGGTAAATTTCAATTTTTGAATTAGAGCGTCCTGCTCCTAATTCAAATTGGAAGGCTGGCGGCGAGCAGTGTACAAATACGTTTTTGTGATTCTAGTTAATGAAAAATTATTTCAACAGTGTTCGGAATCTTTGGTTGTGCGTGTGTGTTTAAGGGACTGGCAGGTGAGGACCACACATTTTAGAAAGAAAATAATTCTGAATTTAAACAAAACTGGTTTGAAAATGAACCCTTTTCCAGAGGAATCTGGAGTGAAATCTCGGTCTATTGGAGGGAAGAAATTTCACTCAAATTTATCCTGTCCTTGTATTCAATCTGAGGGAATGAATTTTCACTCGAATGGAGTGTGTTGTTACCCTTTGGAATTATTTAAATCACGACCAAAAACGTTAGGGTGCATCACGTTTCAACCCCAGCTGAACCCTTCTCAAAGTCAAAATCACCACTTGGACAGAGAGAATTAGCAAGGAATGAAACAGGCATGAATATGACGTAGAATGGCAAAAGGAAGGGGTGAGAAAACTGGTGGCTGGATAAAGGGGCAAGGACTGCGTAAAAGGCATGCAAAATAGGAAATGATCAAAGAACGAATACAATTAAAGGCGACGGACCCTAAAAGGGGTGCATTATCTGCAAAAACACTAAAGAGGGAAAGGATTGTTAACTAGCTGTTCCCTTCTTCGATGTTCAGGCCCGTGAGGTTGCATGGTCTGGAGGCGTTTGATCCACAACCTTTCCCTGCTGAAGGGAACGGCATCCGTGCGATGTGCTGGTGATTCTATGCTCCGTATGATCATATCAGAAATGGAATGTTCATAGGAAGGTTGAAGAAATGGCTGAAAGAGGTATCTAGTAGCTTGATGTTGACTGTGGATCTATGGCAATAGAGTCGTGAGAGTGTTCTTGGCCTCTCCAACATACTAAACATTGCACACCCTACAAGAGAAAAGCTACGAGTTGTGATGCCTTTGGTTGTGGGGGTGGTAGCAGTTGCCTGCTTGTTAAGCTTTAGTGTATGTTTGCGCCTGCGGTTTTTCATTGTGGTGTATTATAAGAATGAGAAGGTAGGTTGGTGAGATAGAGAGAAAGAGAGAGAGGAGACATTTTGGATTTGGCAGAGTGAAGATCGGGAGAAATTCTCTGAGCATGTTTGAGACCGGCTTCAACTGTAAAGACAGAAATATTGATTCAGAAGATCAGGTCTTCGGTCAGTTCTAAATACTGGGTAGGCTACTTTGTCCCAGTACCAGAATTCGGCAAACTAGGCCGAATGACCAGACCCAGACCATAAAATTGTCGCCCTGGTCGTCTTGACACCCGCCAGCAACAGCCCATCTCACAAGTATCGGCTAAGCTTGATTACCGTGGCCTTCCATAGTTATGAAGTCGGATCTATGGACCGACTGGAGATGCAGAACCTGAGATCGAGCAGTTTGACAAAACCAGAGAACTGGGTTTACTACTACCGCATCTGAGTTACTTGGCCCGTGAGGTGCTCACAGCTAGACAAACCTTGGAGACATCATTTGACTGTGACACTGCCTCATCGTTTGTTGCAATTATTTTGTTTAAATATACCGGTATAAAGACTTAAAGTGCTAGCGAAGTACAGCTGCTTTAAAAACTGTTCTAACAAGTTGGAAATAAGAAAGTAATCGGACTTTGAGATATAATAAACCAGATTTCAGCTGTTTTTTTTTTAGGAAAGAGTCAGTATTGATAAAGAATTGTACATAAAGTAAAGTAGAGAATAACTGGAAGTTGAATTGACATAATATAGTATTACGAAGCACTTGAATCTGTTTTGCTTTTATTTCGTTTTCTGTGTTGTGGTCCAGATCTGGGGTTGCCGTTTTTTAAAGTAAAGGTTAAACTTGCAAAGTTATCTAGAACGGTGACACAGGCCCTCTTCTTTTTTCGATTTGTATCTCAGGCCAAGGTAGCAAGGAAGCAGTTTGCATCATTTTTGTATTCATGCAGGCATCGAGGGACCACAAAAACTAACCCACCATAAGTTATACGATCGTCTGAAAGGAAATGATGAAAACACAGCCAAGACAGAGACAGAAAGCAAAGTTGGACAACAGAGGAAATCCATTAATTCGGAGACATAATTGGTCCCCCGAAACAGTCTCCTATAACTGGCATTTTCAAGACGGAAGTTTGAGTGGAATTAAAAAAGAACTGCACGTGCACTTTTTTAATCGAATCTCGATTCCCCAGATTTTTGAGCAGACAAAAAGTGGCTGAAGTTAATTGAACGATTTGTGTACCATTTAGGTTCAACAGAGGCCTGTTACATATTTATTGGCGATTGTTCCCCCCCCCGACTTCCACTTGTAATTCCTTAGGTAAATGGTATAATTTTGTTTTATAACATATGATTAAACCGCAGCTATAGGGTCTACGAGGTCTTTTTGTCTTTTTTCTCTTTCTTTTGAATCCACTGGATCCCAAAGTCTCAGCAAAGTGCGGCAACAGGAGGTCCTAACCTAACCTAAAATACACTTTTCTGTTTCTGGAAACAATCTCTTGGAAGAATGGCTTCGTCTCCAACTAGTATGAATCTTGCAATTTCAGGGACAGTCCGACGTGCTCCCAACACTGTCGAGTGGCACTTGGAAAAGTTCAGTATTGAAGCAGGATCCGTCTGGAAGCCATTAGCCCAAAGTTTCTCCTATACAGTTGAGTTCATAACACAATACACGAATAACGATAAAAGAGCTCTGTTTTCCTAAATTAAAGCGTTGGGGAAGACGGAACGGATATTTCATTCTCTCCATGCTCCATGTAGCTTGGTATAGGCCTATGGCAACAAAAGGTTTCATTCAATGTTCATACACACAAAAACTTTGGAGCCTATCGATCCTTTGAAGTGTGGCAGAGCCCAAGATGGAATGGAGCATAATTCTGTTCTTGAACTTCGATTTAACGCCAAACAAAAACGTTTGTCTCCGGTCAGACTGATGTTGCGGAATTGACTCCTCGGCGACGCGACTCCCCCCCCCCTTCAGGGTGGGATTGTACAGGCAATTGCAGGCACACGTTGTCGAGTCATGGAACTAAACCAGCTTTTTTTATGATAATAAGCTGACAACAAACAACTGTCCATAGTCTGCTATCATTGCTTAAAAATGATATCCTTGAGATCTATCGTCTTGAGTAAAAGATCGAGCTGGCTGCAAAATGTTGAGGCAGTGCGGCAAAGGAGGGCGCTGTTGCAGCACTGCACTGCAGAGGAAAAAATTACGTGCATGCTTCAAATCGATGCGCGCGCTGACCAGAGACAAGAGACTTTGACATTCCGATCGGCTACTACGTCACTAACATGAATATCTGAAGCACTTCGATCAAAACTTCCTAAACTGGAGCGTGGTGTAAGTGTAATATATAAGAGCAGTTTTAAGAGTTATTGTGTGAAGACCTACAAGTGCAAAAAGCAAACTTATTCATTAGATCATATCAAAATCATTCGAAAAGGGAAAATAAAATTTAAAAACCTGAACACTTAAAATACAGCGTTAACCTTAAACTGTGTATCTGTGATTTGTAGAGTGGCACCTTGGACATATTCAATTGAATTTAAACGTTTTGATTCCGTAATTCGTTTCTAGAGTAGTGGTTTCTAGAGTAGTGAGTTTGATTGCATATGGGCGCAAACATTTGAATTTTGAAAGGAAAGGTCAATGTTTAAAATGTAGTCGTGGTTGAAAGTTTGCTCATACCATGGAGGAAGGAGGTTCCTCCATGCTCATACTATACACACTGTTTAAAATAATCTGAAGCCTATATGCGGTATCAAAAGATTTATTGCTACTGGGCAGTATGTCTGGACATGGGGTCTGAAGTGGCCGGAAGCGAGAATTTGACCTTCGGCTTCCGCGGACTAAGCTTAGCGATTTGGGCAATTTTGGCCAGGCATCTACTGGATTGCACGCACCCCCCGTACTTACACTATTGGAGGGGGCATAACGATTACACGCTCTGATGTTGTGATTTAAATGTATAATTTGTGATAGTGTTCGGGCGGGAAACAAGACGAGAGAGAACAAACTCATACTATTGTCAACCTGACGATAAAACTGCTTGTCAATACGAAGCGTAGATCAGGCGTCAGTTTCCATAATTTGCATACTGCATGTGTATGAGGCAATACTTGCTTTTCGGAAGACTTCATCTATTCTGGTAACCCTTTCCATGTATGTCCGATCAATCTTAAGGCCGTAAGCGCACTTACGCCCTTTTGCCTGGAAGCATGATCACAGTAGAAAAAATGTTCTCAGTAAAAGGGCATAAGAAACACGTTCTCTTTATTTAGTAAAAACGGGTAAAATTTAAGCAACCTTTGAACAACTTACCGGTATCAAACGACCTGGGAATTTTTTTGGAACTATTTCCAAAGAAATCTTTATATTTCATTAATATAATACAGTTGCATACATACGTCCTTTTGCAGCGATTATGCTTCCAGGCAAAAATACGCAAGCGCTTACGACCTTCCAGGTGCACGACGTATTCTAATCCTACATTTATAGGCTCGTGTAAATAAAACGGATGTGCTTGCTAATCGGCGACAGAATAGACTGGCTGCCAAGAATCAGCACACTACGAAGCTTAAATGAACTTCTATGTTACCGCGTTACAGAGTTATCGTTGAAACATAGAAACATACACTGAATAACAATGATTTCAAAGATCAATAATCCCTGAACTGACGATAACGCTCAAAATGCACAATTCTTGGAAGAATTAAAGTTGTTTATAATGTATCTCAGAAACTCCACTCCACGTGCATTTCAATTTCAAAACAAACTGAAGATGATGAGCCCATTAGTTTACGTACCAGCTGATCGGCAGATTGCGACATCACATACGGGAAGGCGTAGGGTCTCATTACAATCTCCGGCGTGCAGGGTGTATTGTTCCCCAGTGATGTTGAGTGTCCGGTACCACATCAGGTATCTCGCCAATGACGTGTCCAGCCTACGTACAAGCAGCTCCACCAGCAGCTCCCATCTGCCTTCCCCGGTGAGCTGGCGAAGATACTCGTTACCCAGCCAGAACTCCCCTGTCAGATTACCGAATCCATTGCGGTACTCGGCCCAGCTACGGGTGAAATTCACTGACCCGTCCTGGCGTCTCTGAAACACCTGCAACGACAGAGACAATCCAAACTCTATGTTGATTGCAACCAAACTTTTTGACGGTTCTGCATCCAAAGGGGTGGATCCAGAAAATCTTCCGGGGTGGGGTCAAGCCGGAGATTTTTCTAATGTCTTTTTGGACAAGCAGAAACAATGATGAAGCATTATACGTGCCATGATTATTGACAATGGTATTGGTGCACTTACTTTAGTTATTTTTTATAATTATTTTACCCATTTTTTCCTTTCCCAATTTTTGTCTAAAAGAGGGGTGCTATAAGGTCGAAAACTGCATACGCGTCTATCTGCACCAGCTACACCGTCACCTCAACGCATTTCCGAAATGTACTTTTTGACCAATTCCTGCTGCTTCCATGAATTTTTCGGGAGGGGGGATTTTTATAAACACGCTTTCAAAGTCGCGCGGATCCTTCAATTTGTTCAAAGGTCCTTTTCCCTTATCACTGCTTTCAAAACTATTTTCGTGAGCAAAACGTATTTTTATTATTCTGTTTCATTTGTAGATATTCAATAGTACATTTTCAATATTCCGTGTTTAACTTTAACTGTTCAATTCAAGTATGATGTGGCAACTGCAAGTTCGAGTTAACTGCACCTTTTAATGCTCGCATAGTCATTAAATTTAAAAAACTGAAAATATATGTATACATGGAATCGAGATCTGTTACACATCAACTATATGAAAACCAGTATAACAAATATGAGAGCAGTAACAATAACATCGCTAATTACACAGCAAGAAGACAAAAATACCAAGTGAAAACATGCAAAACAACTGCCATCGACTTTTAAACACAGGTTTTCCACAAAGTCCCGCCGACCGCTGCCACTTTAGGAAAATTCAACTTATATAAACGATGTATTACGGGGGGTGGCGATAAATAAATTTAAAAATACCTACCCGTGGAAATTTAAAGCGGGGGGGTTGGTGTTCGAAGTAATTTATCCCAAAGACTGAGCTTTTCAAACGCTTAAGCACTCAGGCAATAAATCCAGGGTCTCTTGCAAAAAGCCAGTGAACCCAAGCTGACCTAGGATGAAGGACTGAAGACTTTCTCCCCTCAGAAATGGAGATTTCTTTTCTCATGCAAAAGACCATGTCGGCTGCTGTTAATTAAAATTACCGTCTAATAATTCACATGATATTCCTATACTCAACAATGATCATGCTATTCCCCTTTATTGTTCTACTGATATTTGTGTAGGACTGTCTTAAATGTAGTTGTCAGGAAATAGACAATATTTTTATTGTGTTTGCGAGTAAATTGCAGCTGCTTTTAAGTTTTCCTACTTTTATCTACAATCTATTACTAATCGGACCACTCAAATGAAATGTAAAAGTTTGACATTTATGTGCTTTCCGTCACTTATTGTTCTGCCTTTCTTTCATCGGAAGGTTCACCTTAGGCCAGAACAAATGAGAAACAACTAATACAAAAATGTACATGAATACATAGTCGAAATGTTGGCAAGTATTTTGATCTAAATCCTTCCCAGTTCTGCTAAGAATTTGATGAAACAAATAGCTCTCTCAATTTAATTAAGTGAACTTATTCGTTGGAAGACTGCTTATTTGAAAACGATTTGTGTCGACCCTAACAGATTTGGTACGTAATCCTTCCAAGCTCACAGTGTCCTCGATATCGCAACAGGACATTGATTTACACTCAACGTGCATTTCGATTTCTAAATAACGTAGTTTTATACACTTTTTGCTACAACTTACTGCTTTTACGCAGCACCGATTTTTCAGAAACAGGTCAGTTAAAAAATGTGTAATTTGTCCTTTGTCGTGCTTGATGCGCACGTGCCTACACACTCGTGTGGCTTTGTACTTAAAATGACCGTAGGGACAAATACTTAGTCAGATTGAGTTGAAACTTTACATTTGCAGTGATCCGCCTCAAGCAGAGTGTTCATTTTGTTGGTGGCGATGCGACCTTGACGTGTGCATTTCCAGGTCGTTCGTGCACTGGAGAATGGTTTATTTCCAACCTTTTCGCGAGTGGCTCAGCGCTCGAACCGGGCACTGGGAAGGGTTTATGGCTTTGCACTGTTATTGGCTACATTGTGCACGAATTGTGACTGCGAAGTTACCACAACCTGTTAGCGAAGCATTATTTAATTTTTTTGGGGTTGCCGGTGGTAATGCTTTGGCACTGTTCGGGCGCTGGGCGACTCGGATGAGCGAATTCTGACCTAAGGAGCCACCGTTGCTGAGAAAATTGCGCCCTCTCTTGATCAAGGTCGAGGCCCATGGGTTGAGTTCGGGCGCCGTGTTCTTGGCACAGGTTTCTTGTTCTCGCGCTCGAACGGCGGGAACACGACTCAAGAACACTGTTCTCGGAACAGGATCACATACCAACTCCCCGTCAGGGTTTTACAGGAACACACAGAAAAACTCGTAAGACTTTGATTTTTGAACAGCTGCAAAAAATAGAGAGATGGTTTACAAAGTTGGAGACAATAAGAAGTTTGCAAAATTAACATTAACACAGAAGTAATTGTTCCTGTTTAATAGAAATGAATTCAGTCCAGTTGGCCAAGCATTAACTCTTGAATAGTTTACTACGATATGGACGCCGCCACGTTGCTTGTCACTAACTACCACCGATGACGAATTGTACGTTCCCGGCGTTCCAGCGGTCGACCCGAGAACGACAAATCAAGCTGTTCGTGAACATACGAGAACAAGCCGTCCGAACTCAGCCAACGGTGTCTAGTCCGGTCCTGACGACTCTTGATAATAAATCTTTGGTCGGGGTGCACCCACGCAAATGGGCCAGAAATATGTCCAACGGGCTCATTAATAACAGTTATACACTCAAAATATTCTATATTAGGGAGTTCTGACAGACGTTGAATTGGGGGATTAACAAAAAAAATGCACTGAAGCTCTGGCCCGGACACAGAGCTTCCAATACTAAGATTTTGGATGCAATCAGGTCCGAAAGTGGCACTATTTAGCCGTTTTGCAGAGAGCTGCAGTTTCATATGGCTACTTTTCCGGGCAGTAGCTCCATTTTAGGGGAGGTCTGCTTCGGGTGAGAATTTCTCACAAATTCATTGGTCAACCCTTTAAAAACTGAAGGAAAATGAAAGAGGACTATGTCGAACATCATTTTGCTGTCCAGGTTGGACACCTGTGAGAGTTGCATTTTTAAAATAATTTTGATAAAAAGATTTATCATTGGTGTGAGGCAAGGGTCAAGGGTAACAAATTGAGAATCCGGGTGTTTTTTTCAAAAATGAGGCTTTTTCCATATCCAGTGGACAATACTGTAAGTGTATCTCCACTGAGAGCATGTTTCAGGCACAAAGCCTGCATTGGTCTGCACTTCACCTGGTATTGTTTCTGGCGAAGACGACCTTCGATTTCTGTGTAAAGTCAAATATTGTAGGATCAAGGACGTGACTTTGCGTGAATTCAGTCAGTGCGAGATGAAAACAATGCACTTCACGTTGCTTCGCATGGCAAACGTGCGTTCACCTCAGGTTGTTTTCACCACGCAGGCCGGAAGTTCAACAGCTAGCCTACTTAGGCCTACCCGGCCAGGAATAACCGAACCTCAACGGTGCCAACCGAATATGCCGAATATTTACGGGACGACTTAGGAATGTTTTCCAAAAAGTTTAGGAATTTCCCCAGTCTTGGTTGCGTGGACATTGGATGCTACCGGACTCTTGATTCGTAGAGTAGTCAGAATCATCGGGTTTGCTATCCAGACTAACAAGTCATATGGAAACACTCCATCATGAAACTGGAAACACATGCCACGGACGCAGATAGTCGACAAAGTTGGATCATGTTAAACTTCACCAACCGTCCGGTGTTGTAGTGGGTCCACAAACACACTCACAGCGATGTCTCTCGAGTACCACATTCAGGTATTGGGACCACTTTCTCCTCAGGACTAACAGAATGAAACAAACTCGGTGACATCGGATGAAATCCTTGGACCTGAAGATCCACCTCAACTGCCAGAAATAACCGGGTCTTGTTTTTTCACCGATGATGTGAATTGTATCTCGAACATGCCACCATTGTAGCCCACTACTCCAATACCAAACAGAATAGGGGCTTCTTGGCTGTTGGAAAGGATAGCAGTACTCATTTAAAAAGAGCAAAACCCACAACCTTTACTACTTATACTTACCACGGCCTACCGCAGATATACACTGTGAATCAGTCTGAAGTAGGAAATAAATAGCAGGAAGAGGAATTGTAAAAAATTACAATTAAACTATTTCACCCTGTTTTGCGAATAGTGGGTCACGTTTTGTTTCTATTGTTTTGTTAAACAGCGTTACACTCCGTCTTGTCCATAACTGTTTATTTCTTAACATCGTGCGTGCTGCCGGCGATCGTTATGACTTTGTAAACTAAGTTTCAACGGAAAACTTGTCAGCTCAATCCTTCCGCGTCGTAGCTAAGCTCTAAGAAAAGGAGCCTTGTGGATACACACCCTCATCATCATCGATTTCTTATCCATTATGACGAACGTAATATCACCCATGCCGTACAGTAGGATACGAACTGCTCAAACTGCCGTGCCCGCATCTCACGGTCAAAAGTTGGTCCGGTTGGCTGAGTGTTGCATGGTCGGTCTCTGAATCTTCTCCAAGCTGGTCCAGGACGGAATCCCCTTGCCCATCGACCATCAGCTTGAGGGTGATCTGAGAGCCTGTTTCTTCCTATCAGGCGCACGGACATATATAAAAAAATCTGGATCCGTAATGATCTTAATCAGCGAGAGATCATTGAATCCCTGGCGTCAATAGAAGCGAGCCAGCCCGCGCATTTGTATTCGGCTCGGTAAAATGGCCGCTGGTTGGCTTCTATTTCATACAAAGTCGTTGCAAGTCCACTTTTTTATACATGTATACGTCCGTGGTCAAGTGTCAGTAGAGGGAGCAGAGTGACACAGTAGCAGGGATGTCCTCAAAATAGATGGTCAACAAGATTGTTAAATTGTTGCCAAAGCCGACCATCAGAAGCTTAGAATGCGCCTTTGGAACATTGTGTGTAATGTTCGGATCGATCCTTCGCCCATCCTCTGCTAAAAGCATCAGAGATATCATCCGTGGAGTACACACAAGATGTACCGGTACTTCTCCTCAACGTGATACTAAAGTTGAGACCTTTATTCCGCAGCCCACTGTCTCTTTGACAAAGGGTTGATGAAGCGAGCACCAGAGTCGAAGGATGTCAAAGGAAGAGCAGCAGGCATAATTGATGTCACATCCAAAATATGTAAACAATTCTGTGGCGTGGACATGTTGGCCCATAGCCCTGACGGAGCAAGTGATGAACCAAAGCCGTTGCAGGTGTGGATCTGGTCTGGCTCTGGCCCATGGTATATACAAGCCACAAATAGGGATGCACGCACCTGAATCTCACTGTAAAATTCACAACCGCAGAAAGGAACAGAAGAAAATTGCTACTGCTGCATGAACGTCGGTAAACAGATTGAACAGAAATTCCCCCCCCACACACACACACACACACTTAATACTATCCCCTACTCGCTCCATGGTGAAAACCCTGCCTCTCTTTTCCGTCGGCACCAATTCTATCCAGTATTCAAAACTTGATAGAAAAACTCCAGGAATAATTACCAAAGGGAAAGGTAGAAATCCGTTTGTAGTTAACCAGTTCTTCGGAAATGGAACCATTTCGCCAGACAAACGTGGACGCCTAGTTAACTAACAATTGCATCCAGCCACTGCCAGTTATTCGCAATCAATTTACTAAAACTGAAAAAGAAGTCGGGGAAGGTCTCACCTACTTAACCATTAGAATGACAACGAAATCCTACACCGAAGAAACATCCTGGATGCAGGACAAATCAGCTAACTTCTTAAAGTTATCCATCGCATAATACATCTATCTCGATGCCAGATGTTACACGCCGCAGAGAGATACCGCTAGAAATTTTGATTTTGGTCCTGGCCCGTTTACACCTCTGTACAAAACCAGAAGAACCCTGAAAATATCTTAAGAGAACATCATTCTGTCCAACTAATGTATTGAAACGTCCAACATGGTCCAATAACTTGAAAAAAGGTTTTGAGTTTTACGAAGTGGTTTGGAATTTAGAATTGGCTAGGGGACGAATTGCTGGATTTTCGTGTAAGTCCAATCGGACTCATTCCAAAGAAGCAACCAGGCTCATGTTGTATCAACCAGCTTTCATCTTACCCAACAAATGGCTCTGTGAACAAAGGTATACCAGATACATGTAGTAATACAACAGTTGATTATGCATCCACGGATGACGCTACTTGTGTCATAAAAAGAATTGGATCCGGCTGCTTTTTGTCTGAAGTCGACATCAAATCGGAATTTAAGATCATACCCTTGCACCCTGATGATCACCAATTGTTAGGTTTCACATTGGATCAATTTTATTACAATAAAACTTTTGCCATGAGCTGCAGATCTAGTCATGCCATATTTGAAACATTTAGCACTGCAGTTGAATGGATAGCTAAAGAGGGTTCGCGGCGCTCGGGGTATGGTACATTCACTATGACTTTTTGCAAATCTCCGAATCTAAACAAAAACGCAGACAAGACCTGTATGGTTTTCAATCAATATGTAATGCCCTAGGTATCCATCCCTCTTGCACCCAAAAAAGACAGAAGGGCCCACAACGTGCCTTACGTTGGCTGGTATTTAAATATATACATTTGGAATGCTGGCTGATAGAATAGCTGAGGCAACACAGAACATGGCTGACGCTTTAATGAAGAAGAAGCGTATTTTCCGAGAGTTGCAATCAATCATCAGATTTCGCGACTTTGCATTTAAGGTTGTAATGCCTGGTCGTATATTCTTAAGAACGTGAATTAATTATTGGTATTAAGAACCCCAACTTTTTCATATATTTGACTTTGCAAGCGAAGGTAGACCTGCAGATGTGGCTGTAGTTTTTACAATTTAATGGAAATTCGTTTTTTCTTTCGGACCAGTGGTTGTCATTTCACGTTACACTTATTAACAGATGCAGCAGGTTCTTTGGGTTTGGATCTATATATATATATATTAGCAAACCATGGTTTAATGTTAGTTGGCCTGACTCCTGGTGCAACCAAAACATCACCCAAATGTCGCAGCAGTACACGACTGGGGATATTATTGGGTAACTAAACGGGTTTTACCCAATAAAGATAACGAGACCTTACTAAATACCATTACATGTAATTCCAAGACATCTAAGGACGAGAAGGTAATTATAGGCCTACTGGTGCGTAAACATTCAGTTCAAATTTGTTCACGTGCCTGGTTGCGTTAATATCTTAGCAGACAATCTTTCTCGCCAAAAGGTTGCACTTTTCAAAACATGGTACATAAGCGAGGATACATAAGCCTGTGCCACCTGCAGTGGAAATACGGCCTCAGACTTAGTTCCCGGCCTTTTGAAATTAATATCCAAATAAATGACTGATGCAAACACAAAGACTTATCAAAGTGCACAAACCACATTGGTGACATTTCGTGGTGAATACTTTCAAAATACTTGAATGCTTTAAAAATACTTTCAAAATACCAGGCCAAAAAGGTTCAAGTTTCTAGTCAGGGGTTGACTCCAAATGTGGTGTGGGGACGCGACTTTTTCCCCTCCTTTTTCCCTAAAAATGACACGTGTGCTTGTAATGCCTACCGCCACTGCCAACACTGGAATAGACTGCCCCTCACTATTTACTGATTGAAAGCGTTTTCAGCTTGAAGAGGTACACAGGACATAAGACCACCTAGCTTGTCTGGTTCCCAAATGTAAATGTTTAGCACAGAAATGACGTCATCTAAAAAGAGTGCCTGACTAAATGTATGGGTGCCTAAAGGGACTCCTTTACCGTACACATTACTCAACCGTAGGCCTTCTAAAACACGTTAAAATTACGAAGTAGCAGGATTCCAGTCAATCAAGTCAGGTTTGGCAGCTTGTTGACACCGTTTAATACAAAATCAAATTACTTTTTTTTTTAGTTTGTCGACGCGCATGACTACAGCGACGCACGTGCTCACCAGAAACCGAAGAGTTTTTTTAGGGGGGGGTTACCAGTCCCGCCGAAAGAAATGACGTTTTTGTAACCTACCTAAATTGAGCAAATTACGCAGCTGGTACAATTCAAACGTTTGTGTATGTTTCAAATTATATCCATTGCTTATATGACATGCCAGCACCGGGTAGGGCATTTTTAGTACAAAAGGACATAGATGGCATTAAGAAGGGTAAACCCCATGCAGACAAACGATTACCTCTGTCTTGATATTGCATAAGATTACTAGTGCTTTGGAGATCACGGAAAAATCACTGTACCAAGAACATTATGGAGGAATTTGTTCGTATTAGCCTTGTAGAAGTATGGCGAACACAATAAGGGGGGCGCTGTTTGAAGTGGTAAATTTGGAGCATGCACAAAAGATTTTACCGAAACCTAATAGCGCCCTCCTATTGTGTCCGCCATACCTCTAAAAGGCTAATTGGCTTTGGAGCCTTATATATTGCGGGTAGGAGAAATGCCCATATCGAATAAGAACATCAACGTGTTAAAACTAGACAATGTACGCAAGGGTATAATGTTGGCGCTGGTGTGAAACTCATATTCAAAGACTCTAAGTAAATATTCTAAAGGTCGTTCGGTGAGCATACAGATTGCTCCGACGGGTTATATTTGGCACATCAGTTGAAGCTTGAGAAGGGCATTATGACTCCTATGGGTCATTTGCAAGAAAGACAAACCTATTTACATTGATCTGAACGGAGGTATTTAACAAACCATAATAAATTGAAGAATTAAATAATATCATAATGTTTATAACAAGTAAAAAATATATAAAGAAAAAATAAAAGGACCCCAAGTAAGAACGATGTCAGACCTTCCGGGTAGGCCTTCATTTCTTTTCCTCCTGTGTTTTGGTGCCACTTAAATAAATATATTGGCATTTAGCTGCACAGGCCCTACTACTCAAAGGGAAATATTGAGGTCTGTTCGACGTCCATAAAAATTCTTATTAGTAAGTGGAGCTAGTTTTTGATGGTGTTGAAAATTGTCCATAATTATTGTGAAAATTTGTATGTATACGTACATGGGCTATAATTAATTTTCACTCGGAGGACTTTTAATTAATCTTGTTTTCATAGTCATACTTGTTCATTACATTTTGCGTTTGATTTATTATGCATTATCTCGCAGCAGAACGCGTATGGTAAATAGAACAGACCTCTTTAGCGCCGATTCGGCTTGACTAATAAAGTTTTATCTCATTTATCATGGACTTACTGAGTTTGATTAACGTAATGAAGTTACCAACTTTCCATAATTAAGTAGTCTTCTCGAAAATCTAGTCTAATGTACACGTAGTAAGTTATAGGACGATTATCATTTCGAATTTAAGTACCCATTATTCTCCTAACTTCTAAATAGTGTCCATAATGTGTAATTGTAAATACCCAAGCTCGAATTTTACAAACTGGTTTCAAGTCATTTTCATGTGTCTGAGGTATCTTTACCTGGAGTCCTCACTAACATCATGACGAAACTGCTCAGTTTAGAGAAGTGGTAACATTTGCAAGTTCAAATAAACGGGGACTGCCAACAAGTTTCGTTTTGATTTTTAATCTCTCGTCACATTACGGAGTAGGCCTACTCAAAAAGTTCTAGCAATTCAATGGTAATTTTTCATTTTCTTTGGTACTGATGAAGTTAAAAGATTAAAAGATATAAACAAAAGAATAAGTTATAGAAAGAGATACTTACAATCCAACCTCCCTGGAGGCCCATCCAACGTGATTCATCCTTCTTCATATCACAGTAGACCTGCAAGCCATTTTGATACTGCGTTGGGTAGATGGTGTACACGTCGCTGGTATTGTACCCTGCATCTAACCACTCCTGGCAGTCAGCAGGACCTACAGGGAGGAACGAAAGACGTTAAGCAGTTTATTTCTGTCCAAACGAGACCAACAGACGACACAAATTTTCCCATGCAGCAACGTAAGCTCCTTCTATGGAAACTGCATTTTGCTGGTTCATGAGCGATTACGAAAACTACGTCTCGCAGTCGTGCATGCCTGCAAGATGGCGCTCGAGGCTGCCCACTAAACTGGCGCTGTTCAATTGATAAGGGGTTGTTTCCGCTCATGGCCAATAAGTCATGACATTTTGTTTGCAGTGAAAATGCATTATCGCACGCCATGCATGTCGTTATTATGGTATGGCGAGCGACTAATCACACGACGATGAATGACGCAACGATTTGCTTGGCCGGTTGTACATTTCGTGCCGTCTATATGATTGCTTTTATTTCAAGTAACTTGGAAAAGATAGAGTACCTTGTTACACTTCATTCGTCCTTTCCAAATGAGAGAGAATGTTGTGTGATTTGGCGGATCAGTTGAATGTCAAACTCACTACAGTGTAATGGACAAACGGGGTTTGGAACCCAAATGTAAATTCCATTAAATGGTCACACTAAGGTCGTCAATGGTGCATCGTGGTAAAAAGACATAGCGATACAAAAACTATTCGATATGGAGTTCAACTGAGACTTTCGTTTTCACGAAGAATCACACATCGTTGTTACATTCACAACTGACTGCACTTAACCACAGGTCCTTTTGAAAAGAAGAGCAGAATGTACAGAAAAACGTGGATTTTTGATTTCACGATTTCATCTTTACTAATGCAAATGCGGCTAATTAATTAATCGCTGTGTTCATTTTAATTACTTGGTAACCTACGCTCATAACAATCATTTTAGAGTTTTTTAGTACAAAACTTGTTCCATGCAGTTGTGAAATAGGAGAAACCTGGGTAATTTGAGGGCACTCTTCCATTGAGCATGGTTAGAAAATTGTACAAAGTTAGTTTTCGTCCGAGTTACTCTGTTAATTTCGAAGTACATCCAGTGACTTCCTTTGGCAGAACAATGTATCTCATATTAAAAATGATGTGGTATCGTTATTGCTCTTACATAAAAACCCTGGCTTCTACGTGGTAAACATTACTTCTTGGAAGCTTCAATGAGCATTTAGCAGAAAGGTTTATATAAACCGAACAATTCGGAACACTTCCCGGAAAGAACTTTTACAACTCAAAACCAACCATATCAAAGACACATTGCTCTGCCAGGATGCAAATCTGTAATTTGAAAGTATATCCTCACGTACTCAATTCAGTGCAGTTTCTATTATCATGACATAACAATACATCTTCAAGATATTTCCTTTTGCCAAAACAAATGCTAGTCTTTGTATGAAAAAATAACTGCTTTTTGTGCACTTAAACACATTTTCCCTTAAAATTAGACCAGACACAGACTGGTGATTTACTGTTCCACGCTCTTACTGATATAATTTTCATGTATGCATGCATGCTAAACCGTGGCATCTAGTTGCAACTGAAATGTATTTTACTAAGCCTTTCAAAGAATCAACTTACTTTGTGCTCATCCTTGCCACGTACATGTCTTAAACTACATTTAACACGTCTTTGTGACTTGAACCTTGCCATAGTTGAAACTATTTTACAGTGTTTCTTTTCTGATAAAATGTCGTGATAATCTCAAGTTCTAACATCCCAAAATGAGTTAATACATGTAACATGACTGCCGATTAACTGTGGCATGGAGCTGTAACTGAAGTGAATAATTATGTCAACTATGTTTTAAGAATCAACATGACTTGAACTCAGTCTTGTGGTGAAGATATGACTGAACTTTACCACCCAATCCGACAACCCACCGCTACTTATAAGTAGGGCTTGCACACCAAATACGTACGCCATGCTATAAGCAGGTTGGTATTTTAGGATCGTAGCATGGACTACGTTCGGCGCACTTGTAAGCTGGACTAGTTTTAGCTTGTGCATCGTGGCAGGGACTCTCTGTTGTGTGGCAAGTGGGGGCGCTTTTCATGTCATCCTTACAAGTCTGCCGAACGTCCATGTTACAATCCTATGATACCAACCTTCTTATACCTTGGAGTATTTGGTGTGCAAGCCCTACTTTTAAGTAGCGGTGGGTAGTCGGATTGTAGTCCCCTACACTCAAATCACCGGAGTTAAACATGATCAGTGCTCAACTGTGACAATGAGTTGTTCTAACTGAAGTGTGTATGGTTTACTGTGTGCTTTAAGAACTCAACATGATTTTTCCTTTTCCTCATATTTATTAAAGTCAGATACATTTATTACAAATCACCCAAACCCTTAAACCTTTTGGTGTCGAAGAATTGTATTCACTTTCATTTCAAAACTGAAGGCAGAAGCCTACATGAATAAGTACATGGCCATTCTTAACGAATAGAATGATATTTGTATTTCAGTAACAAATTAATGATTAGAATAATAACGGTCTGGGCGCCCACTGTATAACTTATTAAGCAAAACGACGAGGAGAAACGAGACTCTTGTTAGTTCTTTTTACTTTAGTTTTTTTACTAGTGTTAATTCTGCACACAAGCAAACTACTTGAACGCAACCAGCATTTTGTAAAAGAAAGTAGGTTCCACTGCCGTGACGGTCTTCAAATAGCGGTATGACAAAAGGCATGATAATTGAGAAAATACATTATGCTTACCAGGGCATCCAAAGTAGTCGTGTATTTTCTTCACGTCCTTGGTAAACAGCGGGTTGTCCGTGAAGTTCGGGTTGTAGGGTCGATTTTGGGGCATGGGGTTCACACCTCCAATTCGGATGCTGGTGCACGAGCAGTGATCCTCGCGTGTTCCTGGAATCAACCAGCGAAGTCTCCCGTTGTGAGCTGGGTCCGGCTCCTGACCGAAGTAGCAATGCTTAGCCGAAACTTCATTAAGCCCAGCGATGGCTTTAAAAAAAATGAAAGAAAGAACGAAAGGGGTGTCCATGAGAGGTTGTGCTGACATAGTGTGCATCTTGTGAGCAAATTGTTTTCCACTCCACCATTTGGTTCCGTCGGATGAAAAAGGATGGGAGGTGACTTTTTCGGCCATGAGAATTGAAAGGGGGAGGGGTTGGGGCCATATGACTCTGTATGGAGGTCGATGATCATGATTATGATATACATATGTACTATGTATTCAGAATGGCATATCTATGGGTGTTTTAAATTCTTTTCCCTTTGTGAGTGAAATTGAATGCTTTTCAGTCGTTGAAAGTCTGACAAATTCTTCACAATACGATTTGATATTTTTGCTAACCACAAAAAGTGTCTGGGGGCTGATTCAATAGCCCACCCCTACCTCAAAAAGTGGGGGATGTACCGGTACACCGCTGTCCTCCGGGAATTACGCCCATGCTGGTAATTCTTCCTTCCCAAAGCACTTAAAAAGCCCCAAAATATAGCATACCCCCCGGAAAGGCCAAAAACGTTAAAGTATAAACTCAGCAATTTTAACACCCCCCCAAGAATTTGTAATGTTTGGAGATGATGAGAATGTTCATAAATCTCATTTTAGGGATGGTTAAGCTCGGTCAGGTCAATTTCATTCTCTAAAAACTACTACATTGAATTGACAGATTTAAAGTTTTGTTTCAAATAAGTTCTTGAAACACACATTTGTAGAAATATTTGCCGAGGTGGAAGACTCAGTAATATAGGATGTTCTTACTTTTGATAATTACAAATCATTTGTCCTCACATGGGATTTGTTTTGCGTTTGAGCCTTGAGCAGAGTCTATGATGCACTTGTCTTGGAGACTGAATTTTTTCACGGTTTCGTTGAGGCAGAGCGTCAGTAACGGTGACAGCTTTATTTTTAATGTTATTTTATTACGCTTTCCACTGGTGGACAACATATAAAAACAGTACAAAATATACAACATATTTAATAAGTGTTATATAACATCCTTAAAATAACAAAAATACAAAACAGCAAAATAAGAGACAGAGAAAAACCATCCTGACCGAAGTGATCAAGCCAGTATGTTGCAAGATAAAACTGGTGTCCAGCACCTCTACAGCGCCATCCTACCACCAGAAGACAGAAGAAACTAAACTAGCTAAATAAAGACAAGAGGGACAGGGAAGGCGAGGGGCATGAGGGGGCAGACAAGATGAAAAGGAGCAGATCTTTTTTTTTTCTTTTTGAAAAAGTGTGGCCAAAACCGAACTGAAATCTTTTATAAAAGTAATGCTAAAAGTAATGCCAATGTGGAGTGGTGGGCAGAGGTAGGCTTGCATCAACACATAAAATCAAAAGCAAAAGCCCCAACACAGGGCCCTGTGGAACACAAGAGGTAACTGGTAGCCACTCAGAACTGCATCCATCCACAACTACTCTGTTGTAAATAGGATCTCAACCAGCCAAGTAGCTCTGAATGAAACCCGAAGGATTTCAGTTTGTGAATAAGTGGCACGCTATCGAAAGCTTTCGGAAAAATTCGAATAAATCATATTCACCTGCCCAGCTCTGTCCAAAATGCGACTAATTTCCTGAGTGACTGTGGACCAACCTTTAACAAATAAAAAGAGGCACAACATTGGCCTTGGGCCAATTTGAGAGCAATTCTTGCGTTCTAACATACAAATTAAAAATGTGACATACAGGAGAGACTATCTGACGGGCACATTCCTTCAACACCGTAAGAGACAACCCATCTGGACAGGTAGCCTCCGTAACATCAATTTCTGTGATCCAATACACTTTCCTTCATAAAATGGCAGATCCTCTTCCCTAAAACAGGAGTCATGTATGGGGAGGAGGCATGAAAAATTTATTTCAATCGAATGTTGATGCTTATTTTTTGAAGCCGTGACCAAACATAATTTGAAACGTTTGGCTAACAGAGGGCCTCCTTTGGCGTCATTCACTACCACTTTACTCCCCATTCAAACCACTTTTTTCCAGCTGACTCAAATGATGCGTCACATGACAATAATTATAAGTGGCGTCCTAAACGACGCCCATCAGTTCAGGCCTAACACACATCAATGAGTCCTACGCCGCGCTCGTGCAATACGCAGAGATACTGAATCTGAGAGCAAAAAGAACATTTCGATCCGCATATTTTTTTTTCTAATTCAAAGATTACTTTGACCACAAATTCAGCACTCTGACAATTTTGGAAACAAAGGATAATTCTGAACTCAAAGAACTCAAACTTGAAGCTAAAGATCTCATTAAACCAGGCAATATCCAGGGGGGGCTAATACCAATTCTGCGGACAGCTGGAACTTATCCTCGATACCGTCAAGGTAGCCCTTATCAAGACGGTGGACGCAGACCGAGCCATCGAATCAATTCGAGAAGTAGAAGAGATTATCCATGAGAGAAAACAAAAAGATTATAGACAATAGCAAGGCAAGCTAGCTGACTGTGTCTCACTTTTCACATGATTGCTGCAGACATTTTTCGATGCTGCATAAAAAAAAACATGCCAAACGAGAAGCTTGACTGGATTCCTAGGACTGAGAAGAAACAAACAGACATCGTGAGCAGACTTGTCAATGCTGATGACTGATCCAAATTCTGACACACATTTCAAATTCTGACCCAAAAGTGGGGTTCCTATACGTTTGATTGCTTTGCTTGCTTATAACGCCAAGGTAATTTTGATTTTTTAGGGGGGGCAGATTCTAGAACCTTTTATTTGGAACATCTGGGGTAGATGCCTTCACCCAAAACTGGTGAGGCGAAAATTACTTATTAGTTCCTCCCATCGCCCTTGCACCAAATTTTCCTCATCACATGTACAAATGTAAGGCAATAGGCAACACTTGTGGTTCCATGATGGTTGTCTTCTGGTCATTGCTATTATTTTGCTTTTGGCCTTGGGTCGTACACATGATTATCATAGAAGGTAATTCTCCGGAATAAGGTTGGAACAAGAATTTATATCTTGGCTCTCAAAAGTTCACCACCCCCGCACGGGCCATACACTTAAAACCTACGAAGAGGATAGAATTGTCTTTCTTTAACATCTTGAAAAAATAAAAAGAAACGTACTTCCTCCTATTTGAACTAAGTCTTTTTTTTTTAAATCCATTTATCATTTCGATAACCTATAACCAGTCACCTCTCAGTCCTTAAGATATTTAAATAACGAGAGTATAATGACCCTGTTTCTCAGAGACAAAACCCAAGGAGCACGGGCTTCTCCTTACTCATATTGTCAAATACACGTATCATGATAAAAACGCAACGATGGCTTTAGAATCCTAAACATCCCCCCCCATTCCTTAGTTTGTCAAGTGTTGGTCATGTTTGGCAGTGGCTTGACCTGTCAATGGCACATGCCCAGTAACCTCCCCGAATTCCTTATACGCACATAAACCCCGGTACTGCCATGACATCCAAAACATATCTACCTCCATCCACGCTCTCATTCAGACTTAAATCAGCATACACTGATCAAGAATAGTATAGAATCTGCTTGAGCATGGCGAGGTGACTCAATTAAAGTAAAAAAAATCAGAAAAATAAAGCAGCCAAGGAAAGATCTTTTCATCCCATAAAATTAGCAAGAAGAATAGAAATCGGGCGAAGGTGATCTCCGTTGAGCTGCAGGCAAATGTTTGCCATGTTTTGGTAACCTTTCCAACAGTCAGCTCTCTAACATTGAACTGATTGCTTCGAGTCTTGAACTTTATTCCAACCCCCAAATAACCAATAAGGTCAAATATCCTTCGCCATTCTCAGGGAGAATTAGACCCTCTCACTCACCCCGACTCCAACTGCCTTCAAACTGGAATCCCCAAGCTACTTTCAACTTGAATCTAGAATCATGCATTGACTGCTCAGAACACATCGGGTGCCCGGAAGAAGGTCGTAAAAAATTCCCAGCAAAAGGACGTCTATGCAATTGTTTATTTTAATGAAATATAAAGAATTCTTCGCAAATAGTTACGAAACAATTTCCCGAGTCGTTTGATAATTTGTGCAAAGGTTGCTTTTTGCACAGCCTGGCTTTTATTTTTTAGTAAGTTTTTCCCGTTTTTACTAAATAGAGTGTGTTTCTTATGCCTTTTTACCGGGAACATTTTTTTCTACTGTGATCATGCTTCCGGGCAAAAGGTCGTAAGCGCGCTTACGACCTTTTGCCGAGCACGATACAGCAATTAAATCAGTTTGTGGTGCACTGTCTTGAAGAAGCCAAAAGCAGACTGTACGCCTTCCCCAAACCAACAAGAGCACACGCACGCTGTCTGTTAGACCTTGTCATGCATCGAAACATATTCGAATTCAGTGGCAGGTTTCTCAGACAGAAATTTGGCAATGGGAAATGAGCACAGCCCTGAAATGTGCGAAATATGCAGTCCCTGTTCAAATGTGAGAAAGAAATCATTCTCCCTCGCAATCCTTCAGTCGTGAGCTACATGAGATACAGAGACGATGTCCTCGTATTTGACGGTAATCAAAATCACCCAACGCTTAAGTTCATGTCAAATATTTCGCACTTCCAAGTTACCTTCCTCGATCTTTCTCATCTACAAAGGCAAACGGTTTAGGACAGAAAGGAAGCTGCACATCCAAGTAGCAACCCCCAAACGGATACATTTCCGTATGGAGGATTTTCACACAGAACTACGCTTCCTTCTGATTATTGGCCTTAGATTTGGAGCAGGGGTTATTGAGGAAGTTCTTATCCAATCAGATGTAGTTGCTAGTAGCACAATTGGCACAATTGTTGTAGGAACTTTTTCTCCATGTACATTACGCTGCACTTGAAATGTTTCGTAAAGAAATGTTAATTCTTACTGGAACACCTTGGTACTTTTTCAAATGTTTCAATATTCTCGTTGTACTGTATTTAATATCCAAGGCCTTTTTGATCTCCATCAGATTTCTGTAAGATTTTTAAAGGTGTAATGCTGAGCGTGTTGCTTATTTTGGATTTCGTTTCACCTTTGTGAAGATCTTTTTTAGAGATGCTCACTTTTGATCAATACTTCACAGTGGAGACTGAGAACAGTTTTTTGGGGGGGTAACATATGAAGTGATTTTGAAAATATCAAACTAAATTAAATGGATAGCCTGATTCCCAAGTTTTCCTTCTTAAAAAAAAAACAACCGTAACCAAATTGTTTCGATGTGGTTACGAATAAAAAACAACTCGCCTAATTCAATTCGTAAAAATATTTCAATCGCTTTGTATCCAAATCTTATGAAATCCATTCGAATTTTTGAAGAATGCCATGAATAATCCAAATATGTTTTGTATTTTGAAATATTTAAAAGGCTAATAGCAAGCAGTTTAGAAAAGTATTAATTTGAAAATTATACAACAAAGGGTTTTAACACCTAATTTATTTTCGATTTTCAATTATTCCTTGGAGACTAATGAAGCTTTCAAGAATTTCTTTCCCTCAGGACGGTTCTTGCCAACTGTTGGCTGTTGTTGCATCTTGAGTGCAATTTTCCTGAAGTATGAGTTATTATCATCAGTTCTACAAATGTTTTTCTTTTTACTTGAATCAAATTTGTAATGGCACTTGAATTCCGGGAGTCAATGGGGATGTTCTGTATTCTCAAACATCCGGTATAGCTGTGTTCGTTATATTGGCATTCCACTGTACAAAGAGGTGTGGCTTGGAATTGTTCATTGATTAAAAGCTTTGAAGATCGCAGCTAATGGAGGGTGATGTACATATAAACACAATATGGGTAAAGTGGATCTGAGTTCGTTTCAAACGTTAAGTCATTTTCAGGTCATACAGACTGGGATGAGTGCGCAATTGTTAAAATATTTTAAGGTTTTGCGTGTCACTGCGACCAGAAACCATCCATCGCTATCACAAAGAAGTATTGTAAATACAAATAAGTTTTGCGCATCACTATGTCTTTAAATTGCTGATAGGAAATTGATCTGACAATGAAACGCTCCGGCGGACATAAACAAAGGCATTTTCTTGTCAGTGCCTGAATTCTTTACTGTACCATCTTATAGGGCTAAAAAATGGACTTTTAAAGGCCAGCATTTTTTAATGAAAGACTAAAGTGACACTAATGTCAGGATAAAATAAACATGTAATCAGCCTTCCCAGGCAAGAAGGTTTATATTAAATGAGTATCTAAATGCACTTTCACGTACTTTGACGTTGAGTGCTGTTTAATATGGAAAGGCGTACATTTTCTTCATTAGACTGTGTCGCATCAAGTTAAAAAAATACACGCATTTGCCGCAAAGATCGATCTTGAGGGAGCTGTTTCACTTTTACCCAAGATAGACCCTGCTACTCTGAAAGGAAAGTCTGTTGTTAGACGGCAACAGATCTGCCAGTAGTCCTGAATTGACATGATCTCAAGATGGTCACCATTCAAATTAATTATATCCAACCCTGCGAGGGCTGCATGATCCTATCTCGGAATACTGTTTTTTTAGTGGCCGAAGAATTATTCTGGCTTTCTGAACTGTCAATTTAATAATTTCATTTTTGAACATTTCTACTTACAATAATTACAAATTCGGAAGAGAGAAAAGGGACCATAATAATTATGGCTAACTGTGAATTTGTGCCCAACAAATCTTCCAATGCAACCCTTCCAGGGCAATATTATACAAATACAGCATGGTTTGATGGGAAGTAGTGGGAATTACTGGTCCCGAGGTGTAGGTCAGTTTGACTACCTCCCGACGCGAAGCGGAGGAACGAGTAATTCCCACTATTTTCCCAAAAAAATAAACCATGCTGTAGGCCCATTTGTTTTACTGCACCTCATAAATATTCAAACAGAAATCTCACGTTGCTTGTACTCACAGATGCCATTGTTGTTTCTCAGCTACTAAATTTCCATGTTATTATAGTGAGTGCAAATGTGCATAGAAACGGGCTTCAATAGTCTGGTACTGACATACATGCACGTTTTGGATCTTTATTGTAAGAGTTTTTAGGATACAACTCCAGATAGACTGGTTCCGTAAAGATTACATGACACAGACTACACAAGATAATATCTTGTGCCTTTTGTTTGAGAAAAACTTCAGTGGCACAACTGAAAGTTTAAATGGCATTAAAGGCTGTAATTTTATTTTCCTTTCAGAAACTCCATATGGATAAGTCCATAGAAATGTTTGCTTCGGAGTTTCAGAATTTGGCTTTTATTTTAAGGATTTGCCTCATGTCTGCAAAATGTAGAAACTGGTGTTACACTTTGAACCCATCACTGTGTAGATAATCTCGAATTGATTAGGATAATTTTCCTTTTAAAATGATTCTGCTTGGATAGCAAAGCCGCAGTCACACACTTCAGTTAAGTATTTTTAGTTTGTATATCGCAAGTCATTGTTGTCTGCAAGCAGTTTGTAGCTGTTTTGTATGACAATGTAATCAAATGTGAAATTATTGCATCTCACATTTAGGGCAAAAACCCAAATCAAGCTGCAAATCACTGTTATTCATAGCACCGAAAACGTTTCAGGATATTTTGAGCCATACTCAACTTCAAAAAGACACAGTGAAACGGTAAGCAATTTCACGGTGTCTCTTCCCGATAGCATTCAACCCTACTCTGTCGGGTACTCATTTTGGTCAAATGAATCGCCGGCGTATCATTTAACACGCTACTGGTACTAAATCATGGTTGCCTGTGCTCAAAAGACATCGGTGGCATGTTCCTTGATCGTTAATGTCAAAAGAGCTGCAAATATACCGATGCATACCCAAAACAATAATCATATTTCAGCAAAGTATTGACGGATATCGACAAATTATTCAGTTTGTCAAGCTGTCATCGCTGACCTTCAGCGATTGCAGCTTAATTAATTTAGTTAATTCCGTTTTAAAGCCTTGTATATTCAGCATCACTTCATATATAGTGACACTTAACAAAGTTTGTTGCACAATCTCTAAAATAATAAAATCACAAAGGCTCCATTCTTGATTTCAGTCTGCGTGGGCGTAAATACTGCGGGATGGGGATATGTCCTCCCCACCTATTGAATCATCCCTCCATTTTTTTCATCTCGGAAAAATCATTACAGCGGATTGTAAAGAATTTTGTGACTTTCAAATCTTTGCCATTTCAACCAAATTCAGTTTCCTGGGTTTAAATTTCGACCATATATAAAACACTTCAATTCACAGGTGAATGACACTAGAAAATTCCTCCTTTTTGAGTGAATTTAAAATATCTGTTTCATGAAATTCTTGTGGGGTAACACTTTAGTACCTCACAAGGATCAAAACTGGCCTTGTGGGGTACCTTCCATTGTTCTGATTCCTCAATTCCTCCCTGCCCCACTTTTCAAATTTCCTGGTTGGGCAAGTCATTCCTACAATTCCTCCCTGCCCCCACTTTTCAATTTCCATGGTCGGGCAAGTCATTCCTACAGTTCCTCCCTGCCCCACTTTTCAAATTTCCATGGTCGGGCAAGTCATTCCTACAATTCCACCCCTGCCCCACTTTTTACATTTCTGTGGCCGGGCAAGTCATTCCTACAATTCCTCCCTGCCCCTACGTTTTACATTTCCATGGTCGGGCAAGTCATTCCTACAATTCCTCTCTGCCCCACTTTTTACATTTCCGTGGTCGGGCAAGTCATTCCTACAATTCCTCCCTGCCCCACGTTTTACATTTCCATGGTCGGGCAAGTCATTCCTACAATTCCTCCCTGCCCCACTTTTTACATTTCCATGGCCGGGCAAGTCATTCCTACAATTCCTCCCTGCCCCACTTTTTACATTTCCGTGGCCGGGCAAATCATTCCTACAGTTCCTCCCTGCCCCACTTTTTACATTTCTGTGGCCGGGCAAGTCATTCCTACAATTCCTCCCTGCCCCACTTTTCAAATTTCCATGGTCGGGCAAGTCATTCCTACAATTCCTCCCTGCCCCACGTTTTACATTTCCATGGTCGGGCAAGTCATTGCTACAATTCCTCCCTGCCTCACTTTTTACATTTCTGTGGCCGGGCAAGTCATTCCTACAATTCCTCCCTGCCCCTACGTTTTACATTTCCATGGTCGGGCAAGTCATTCCTACAATTCCTCCCTGCCTCACTTTTTACATTTCTGTGGCCGGGCAAGTCATTCCTACAATTCCTCCCTGCCCCTACGTTTTACATTTCCATGGTCGGGCAAGTCATTCCTACAATTCCTCCCTGCCCCACTTTTTACATTTCCATGGTCGGGCAAGTCATTCCTACAATTCCTCCCTGCCCCACGTTTTACATTTCCGTGGTCGGGCAAGTCATGCCTACAATTCCTCCCTGCCCCACGTTTTACATTTCCATGGTCGGGCAAGTCATGCCTACAATTCCTCCCTGCCCCACGTTTTACATTTCCATGGTCGGGCAAGTCATGCCTACAATTCCTCCCTGCCCCACGTTTTACATTTCCATGGTCGGGCAAGTCATGCCTACAATTCCTCCCTGCCCCACGTTTTACATTTCCGTGGTCGGGCAAGTCATTCCTACAATTCCTCCCTGCCCCACGTTTCACATTTCCGTGGTCGGGCAAGTCATTCCTACAATTCCTCCCTGCCCCTACTTTTCAAATTTCCATGGTCGGGCAAATCATTCCTACAGTTCCTCCCTGCCCCACTTTTCAAATTACCATGGCCGGGCATGTCATTCCTACAATTCCTCCCTGCCCCTACTTTTCAAATTTCCTAGTTGGGTCAGTCATTCCTACAGTTCGTCCCTGCCCCCAACTTTTTAAATTTCCTGGTCTGGCAAGCCATTCCTACAACATTTGCAACATTTTGACAGAAAAAAAAAATCCGACAGCTCCTTACCCATATACTAGCCGACAGTTCAACAGACACATATTCTAAAATCCCCCTTTAAGTGAAAGTGAACGTTGAAGACAAGAAATGGCAGAAACTAATTTTGAAGATAAAGTAACTGACACAACCTGTAACCGATGTCTTCGATCATTGGATCGTGGAAAATTAAACACATTTTCACTGGAAATCAACACTTATGAAGTTACTTTAAATCTGTTAAAATTTTCTTTCTGAATACAGTGGCTGCTGAGCATTGTCAGTAAAGGTGAAACCAGCAGAACAAGTAATTATACACTGTAAAACCCAAGAATGTTCAACATTTTTATAAACTAAACACATTAAACATTTGAACACGCGGTGCGCTTTCACATGAACGTGTGTAATATATAAAGTGCTTAGCATCAGGACATTAAACGCCTGTTTATAGCGGCTTACAACGTGAATTCCGTTATTTGCCGCCAACATTCTTTAGTGCAGATGAAATTCCAATCTCACTCTGTAAGTGGTTCATTTAAGCTGATATAACGTGTAATAATATAGATGCAGAGTGGATAATCAATTGCTTATCTCACCAAAAATAAACACCGTGTTTAGCAATCCGTCCAGTTGTACCATCGAGCGTTTAAGACGCACGACCTAGGTACATACGCTGTGTGTACTGTACACGCACCTGCATGCGCACTTCGGTCTCTTTCCGCGTCCCCCGCACGTCTGCTGGCTGTTAGTTGCAAATGTAGAGAAATCGGACTGTTTTAGAGTAGCATTAATCGTTTCTTACAAACGTTTGTGCATAAAATGTGCATTGATATTACAGGATCCCGGATGGGTAATAATTTTCAGAAAAATAAGGTCTGTCAACAGTATTTCAACCATTATAGCAGTTGGCTTGCCACTCTCCACGTCACTATGTATGACTTGCACACGTGTCATTGTTACCCAATGATTTGCAGTAAACACAAGCTGCACCCTTTATAAACGTATAAAAACAGAAGTTTTACAGCGCGTACACGTGTAGGTGTTTAGGTAATAAACACACATGAACGGGTGTCTTATGAACAAGTGTTTTAAAACCTAACATACCCATATATTTGATCACAAACTTACCTTGCGTTGATTAAATAAAATGGTGTGTTCGGCTTGTAAGCATGTCGAATGTGTTTATTTGTAAATGTGTCAAAGTGTTACAGGTATGCGTTTAATTGTGGTTTGAAGTTAAACGCTTAGGTTTTACAGTGAAGGGCATAAATGCAAACTTTAAACATGATACAATTGTTCCCCTGCTTGCATTTCTTTTCCAGAATAAGCTCATTCTGATCAATGGTTTGCAGCCAAATCGAAAGTAAGGCTTACGTACGTACACCTTTTTAAATTATGTGAAGTTTGTTCATTATTTTAAATGTCAGCTGTCTTCATAAAAAGTTACTCACATCTTTCTTAAATTTACCCTGCGACGCTGTATGAATTTTTTCTCACACTGTCTCGGGAGCGGACTCGCCAGGTGAGTCCATATCATTTCTCAGAGTTGCAGAGCCCTGAGTCCGTCCTGAAGGTACATCAGTGCCTCAGTAGTTGTCCCCTAGCCTCTACAGCTCTTACAAACCACCAAAAGTGTATCACAGTACCGAGGGGGCCGTTTTCCTAGGCTATCCCGATTTGAGGGGGGGGGGGCCTCGCCACGCGCCAGCCAAGCCACACCACCACAACAACACCCGCCCCCAACCAAAATAACACTTCAGAGGCCTCTGACAAGTTCCAGACAGCTGTCACTGATAAGAAACATTCCACTGTCTGCCCGAGGCACCGCTTTGTAAACAATCCATTAGATTGTACACAAGAGCACACTTAGCACACAGTCCTATGGGAATTGGCTTGAGGCCGGCTGGATTTTTTTATTTTTTTCTGGCTAGGGAAGGCCCTGGCTGTAAAGCGACTAAACCAGGTTTTTCAGCATGTACAGGGGTAGGATATGATAAGTAGTCGTTGCATGTGGACGAAAAAAAGATTACACGTTAACTAGCTCCAATGGACTCGCCCAAAGAGGCCGCTCCCTCTTCCCAGGGCCAATGATACCATAATTTGTTGAACACATTCATGCAAAAGAGACACAAGCTTTCTTAATCCCACGTTAAAAAACACCAAATCTCTGGCGATGCAATGCTGTCCATACTTCAAGTATCTAGACAGATATGATTGGCGGGATTCACAGCCTAAATGCGTAGCAGTGGTTAATAAATTTGTGGAGAAAGTTTTGTTTTAATATCAAACCAAATAAAGAAAAAATAACTGTGATTGCATTCATTATAAGGAAATCAACCAGGTTTCATTTTTTCAATGACTCCAAATGTATCTTACAATAATGAAACTGCCATCATTCACAAATTAGTACGAGCGAATTTGTCGATATACAGGAAATATCTCGATTACAACTGTAAGGGCACAGTCTACCACAAGGCATGAAGCTCATTTTTGGAAGTTGCAGGTTCCAACATGTGAAGCAATGCAGTAAAAGTTGTCAAGAAAGGTAAACTTTCATGGATGAATTATGTCCACCTACAAACAAAACATTTTTAAAAATTTCGTTTCATATACAAAAGTGTCTCATTTTTCACTCTCCTCTCAATTTACGTTACAATTTGAAAATCACATTTCAGTCTCCGAACAAGGAAGCAGGTCAATGTGATATTTATCAGAGATATCTTTACATTTACGACTGCAGTGGTAAAACTCATTCATATCTTTTTTTATTTGTTTTTGCTCAAGCCCTGACTGAAAGCTGTGCCCATAAAAAATTTCAAAAGCAAGAGAAAAGAAACAAAAAACAACTTTGACTTACTCAAGACGACTGCTGCTAGGGGAACCCAAGCAAAACGCTGAACCATCTTGACCGAATGGGTGTTGTGTTTGATGGCAATGGTGTAGACTGAGACTTTGAAATAGCCAGGTAGAAGTCGTCACGGTTCTTCTGTTCACTCTGAGATGTCTACTGATTGAGGGTACACTGAAGTCTCTGAAGTCATTCCTAATGCGTCCAAGCCCGATCGTGTCTGGATCCGCACTAAGGCCAGGTGTCAGGATCTCGGGTAGTTATAGTTTGGAGTGGGTGCTGGACGAAATTCAACTGCGCAGCAAAATTTCATTATGGCAATTTATCATCACGTGTCATTATTAGCTTCAAAGAACCCATGAAATTATGCGAGTGAGGGGCCATCCCATCATTGAACATGTGGCAAATGCGCCATTTCATGTACATTTTATAATGTGTGAAAGCTCCCTTAATAAGGAGACACCAATTCAACCATATACAGCCAGTAAATGACAAGCCGTTTAATTGATCACATCTAAAGGGCACGAACTCTCCAAGAGTGCAGCATTGCGGAGGAAAGGGTTTACAAAGTTGGAACGTGGTGGAAGGACACAGAAGGAGTTTGAACTGACCAGCCATTAACAAAAATGAGGCCCCTTTGAACCCTTGATCATCGCTGCAATTCTTTGCTGGTAATCTGCATCCTTTAAACTTTGTGTACTGAAGTAGGCCTATAGGAAATGGAATATATATCTTTGTTCGTATTTCTATGATCTCAAAGCAGCATGCTTGCTCGCGCAGTTGCTTGTGTTATGCCGTGTGCCCTAAATGTTCATGAGCAGTTGTTGCCCTTCTCAGACGTTTTTTTCTGGAGATATTTTGGAAATAAAAGATTTTGTGTTTTATTTGAATAATTTTTTTACGACGGCTTTACACGAAAGTGTATTTTATTGGATTTCACAACCACTCCTTGTGATGAAATGGCGCATTTTGTCAAATTGTGTACTTAGCTTTCGAGTGGTGGTAAACATGTTGTTGGCGAGTCTTAGCCATATTGGAGCCAAGTCTTTGAAAACTGATGTTTTGGAGGGACAGCACATAAAATTACAAACATTACGTAGATAATGGAGCCGTGTGTCAAATTCAGTGGCGTACGGTATCCAGCTGTTGGTGTGGGAGGGGATTCAAAAGCAAACACACTTTGGGGCTCATTCAACATGAAAATGTGGAGAATAGTCTATTTACATGATAAAGAAATATACCTAGTAGTTCCCCCCCCCCTCCACTGGATACGACACTGATCAAATTAACAAATTTTTATGATTGCAAAAGAAGAGTTCCTAGGGATTTTTCTTCTTCGGTTTCCTGGTCACAGCGACAAGTTGTAGTTAACTGCAAGCAAAACACCACAAGTGTCGCTAGGATATTACTGGCCAAATTGTCCGGCTAAGCTTTAGGTAATAATTAGGTATTTGTGAAATGCTTTCTGCAGACTGAGGCTAGGGGCGTCGTTCATCGAGCAGTTCAGAGTTTACCTCCTTCTGTACCCTTCCTCCATGGTTGTAAAAGGCCGAGATGAGATGAAGCCAAGTTGGCTCCAATAAAATGATTGTCTACTGACAAAATAGGTTCCGTGAAAGTGTAAGAGGAGAATGGTCTGTAGCGTCCAATTATTGAGAATGTGAAATAATAACAGTACGTGATCTTTTAATATTGGACCATTGGCTCAATTCTGGTGGACTCATTGGCAAACCTAGGGGGCTGCCGGGGGATACCCCCCCAAAAAATAAACACCAAAAGGAAAGGTTTATAGCTGAACTTTGCCCAATGAAAATCATCGTGATTTGACTGGTTTTAATGGATTCGATAAAATAAATGTTAACTCCAAGTTTTAGACATTGCATAACATGGTTAATGAAGAAATGAAAAAAATACTTTGGGCTAAGTGTCTCTCTATGAAAGATTGACTAAACGTTGCAGCTACAAGTTACATCAAACCAGCGCCGTTGGGGCAAAGTTTCACCCTGAGAACAATGTTGCCATTTTTAGCCCCTCCTCTTTAACATCGTTAAAGAAACTGCAGGCGCAAAGACTTTCAATTATTCCTTTCTTTTCAGGGAATTATAAGAATCTTTTACGGATGGAAACACTATCTCTAATCACTAATCGCTACACGAGGTTTCACACCAGAATATTGCAAATGTGCCAGCTCTGCACATGAGGGATGGAGCTTAATATTGGAACTGTTGGGGAGCCAACTGAAGTTGCTACCAGCGTGCTTTTCCTTTTTTCCGTCGAAATACAGAGCAACAGCGCTCCGCTGCACGTATCTCGAAACCATTCAAACTTGCGTACTTACGGTTCCGAAAACATAACGTTTTCCCTTGTAACAGACATAAACTTTCGAAGCCATTTCATACGCGGTTCTAAAGCCATTCTGTGTGTGGAGATAGACCCTTTACACGCAACATCTTTTGCTTTTAACTTAACTACTGCTCCATCATGTTTGCATGGTGGCTAGACAAATGTTTGGTGGAAAGCCCACCCCAGTAGAGTAGCCCCTGAGCCATAAGTATTAGATTCAAATTTACAACAGGGTGTTGGTGATGATGGTTAGAAAGTAACGAGGGGTAAGTGCATGACATTGTTAATGTTAAAAGCGGTATCATTTCTCACTGTAAAAGGCCTTCAGTTCAATCACAAGGCATTTCTGCAGGCCCCGTCACTATGACAACATCTTTCGTCCGGCCAGCTCGTAGAAAAGATGTTGACGTGAGTTGCGCTAACCAGGGCGTGACCAATTCAGGAAATAACCGCGTAAGAAGGCAGGAGTTTTTGCTGCATCCTATTTTTGTGCAATCCTGTGTTATTCCTCACGTTTATGTACCTAGCCTTTTCTCGCACCTAGTAAATTAGTAATTATGGAGACCCTGTGAAATAGGTTTTCACGGGGTCTGTTCGGTAATCTTGATCCAATTACAAAACCAAATTTGGCCAATAATATTATTACGTCTCTCCAAGGCCCATGTGAGCTTTATACACGGAATTTGGCTCAAGGCAATTAAATGTTTGAGGTGAGCAGGAATTCCTGTAGCCTGTAGCACTGCAGTGACTTCAAGGAGATAGAATTGATATAACCCTAAATAGTCTCTGCCGCAGTTTTTTGGCATCTGAAGCTGGGTTTGGTCTAACTTTAGCTAGGCCCCGTTGTTAGCGGAAAAGTTGAATTGAGGCTCAGTCATACTTATGCATTATCCATGATTTTGACCTAAAGATTCGATTCAAAAATCCGATCGCCCTCAAACTTTACAAAGGGTCTCGAATAAATAACTAATAATAATAATAATTACCGAAAACGGGTCACTTGGGAGACATTCCCATAGGAACGTGCACAAACTTTACTGTCCCATAATTAGATATTCCCTAATCTGATCTGAACCAAACTTTGTATGTTTTCAATTTAGACCCTAATCTATCATCTCTCAAAATTTGGACGGTAGAATTTGGCCCTTTCTGGTAGCTTAGGCATTAGGGAGACATTGAAATATCTCCCTAATGACCGATGTCTCTCTAAGGTTGAAAAATTTACCACAAAATGTCTCCCTAACGACCCATTTGTAAGAATAATTGTATAGGTTAGAGTTTTTACAGGTTTTGAAATGTCTGGTCTTGGTAGAACAGAATTTATTCGTGAGGGGAAAAAAAGGTTCTGTGAGTATAGAAATGTGCCGGATATGCAGGGGATTGACTTACATGTTTCCCGAAACAATTTTTTTTGGGGGGGGGGTTATTTTCACTCCAAGTACTCTCCAATGGTGGCACTGAAAAAGAGTGAAAAAAGGAGAAATTACTTGTATCAAGTTACTACCGAGCCACTGTAAAACAAAAAAGGTGACAGAGCGGGTTCAGAACCAACCATGACGGTGTGGCACCTTTATGATCTTGCCTAATGATAAGACTAATTAAGGGTCTTTTATGCACGTTGGGAAGGAGAGAAATAAAATATCCCCAAAGATTCGGTGATCACACCCCCAGATGCATCCGCCAGTGACAAATCAGTCCCATTCATTTTCCAGTGGTGAGCCATAAAAAAGTTGTGCGACTTTAGAAACAACTGCCGGGCCAGGCGACGTTGGGGTTTCAAAAAAAGCAAAAAACAAAGAAACAGACAAAAAGCGACCCAGAGATACGAAATAGAAAAGATTAGGAAAAAAACACAACAGAACCCAGAGGTGGGGATAGAAGGCAATATTTTATGTGAAACCATTTCCTTTTGTTCTCTTACAGACAGGTAATTGATAGGCCTACTATGTACAGCAGATAATTACAGGCGAACAAAAGTAAGGCCTATTAAATAATTCAGTTACTCTGCGCTTTACGATCGGGTGTAAAATATGCAGGCAGTCAGATGTAAGTGTTTCATATTTAGTTTTGACAGATGTTCAGCAAAAAGCATCCTGGTTTTTTTTTTCCTGGAATGGTCGATGTCCAAGATGATATACATCATTACATAAATGATGCATCTGACTGATCGGCGACAGGTTGAAAAGAAGTTTTGTAAGGAATAGATTATAACTGCACTTTTTATGTTGCCGTGACTATACATGTAGCTACTTGAGAGACTTTTATGCCAGATGAGATACAAGCGTCATTGATTGATGCAGTAATTTGGCACAATAAACATTTATAAATAAATAGCGCCCTCTATTGGCCACAGTTTTGTAGACCGTATTCACGGCGTCCCAATTTCAGTCATTGGTGTATTTATTTGAAAACGTTAAATTCGAAGAACCAGATTCTATTCTACGTTTTCATTCCGACCCCCCAAATCACCTGGTACTATCGTATTACGGGTTTCAAATTTATACGGTACGTTCAGGAATACGGCTGAAATTGGGGACGCCGCGAATACGGGCTAACACTGCGCCGCCCTCAGGACCAGCGGTCGGTCAAGTCCCCCTCCTTAGACGTGGATCACACCTCGCAGCAGTCCTCGCCCAGCGGTCAACAGAGCAATCTGGTCTTCTGTGTTATCATAGTTTTCCTATGTTCAACAGGCAATATCTTTGTATGTATATCGGCCGATAAATTTATTATAATTGTATAAATTTGGAATATATTTATTTACTTGTTAATCTCCCCGTGTTAATTGACGTTGATTCATTATTAAAATTAATGCACTGTCAGTTCTTCTAATGCAAATCAAGCTTCACTGCCTTGATAATTGCTGGTTGTTGAAAATGTCCTGTTTATTTGTTGGTTCTTTCCTCTGAAATTCTTTTGCTGCCGTGTGCGACGGATTGAGCTTTTTTAGTTGATCTTTCCTCACGTAACAGCTGCTTTTCTAGCTATTTTGAGCGCATTCATCATTCTGTCCTAAGATACAACAAAGAGACTGCTTGCTCTTAGGTAAGGCTTGCATTTGATGGCAGAAAGATACCGCTTGATGGTGGCAGGTAGGGCGTCCACAACATGGCCAGAAATCACTTGATATATTCGTTCCACCAAATCTTATACATGACCTAATCCACACCCCGTGACTTCTTCTACCCTGCAGCCATTTTTAGAGGGGGTTTAAATAATGGAGTCATCCGGGCAGTAAAACGGGGCGGGCTAAATCTACACTCCCATGTGTTTGTGCATAAAGTGATGCTTCCATACGTTTGTACACAGACTCTCTACTGCCACGTGTCTGCTACATGTCTGTGAAGAAAATATCCTCTCCCCTCTTGTAAAAGTGGGCCAAGCCACTAAGTCACTGCTATCATTGTCAGCGTGTCGCGAGCCTTCTGGCTGGTGCCCAGCACATAGTCTACTGACCTCCAATGTTTAGGGCCAATTAAAGCAAGATAACTTGCCGAAACAAGATAATAAGAAACACTCATCGCAAAGGGAAATGGAAACCAATGGGGCTTCCTATTAATGGAAGTTGTTTTGAGTTAAATGCATGTGCTGGGAATATAATTTATATATTGGCATCATTTAAAGTAAGACACTCAAGACAAAGGAGGGTTTGAATATTTTGTAGGAGCATCAGTGTATGCACAGTTAATTGGATGGAATGGGCTGGAAATATGTGGCTTTGTTTAATGCAGGAGGGTGTCATTGTATAAGGTTCCAAATAAAAAAGAAAGTCCACGGAGTTTACTCACACATATTTTTTAATGTTGAAGCATAGGCCTATCTTCTTTGTGCCAGTTTCCTCATCAGTGAAGTTTACATTGATAGTTGATAGTTCAATGGTCCAGTCTTGACCAGATTCTGGGCATAAGTACATGTATTTGTGTACATGTAGGAACTTGTGTTCAAGTACAGTAGCATGCCTCGATTTTGGTTATCATTTTGTGTATCCATGATTTTTTTTTAACATTGGCTCTTACGTATGGATTAAAATCCGTGAACTGGACCTCAGCTACAAGAGCTGTCCGGCAGATTCCAAGCCCGTGTATTGGTCATCAACCTGCGGATTTGCAGCGAAGTTAATCTGTCATCGGATTCAAGCCGTCACCTGGACCAGTTGTGGATTCCCCTACCGTTTCGATTGGATTCTGACTCCTGGACCAAAACTGGAGGATCAGGAGCAGTTTGTCCTTTTTGAGGAACCTTTGACTCTGGCTATTAGTTTTAGGCCTAAAACTGGACAAAGATCCAGGAGGCGGGTACAGGTGTAGGCCTATACATTTTTTGTTTTTTAATATTAAGCGCTCGTTTATTCATTATGTGGTACGAGAGTTTACTAAGAGTTTTCTTAAATAAATAAAGGAGTTATTTTATAAGCTCGCTATTGTGCATAAGTGAATCAATTTCTGTCTTTTATGTGTTTGTATGCGGGTTAAAGTAATAGTGTACTGTAAAAACCAACGCGCATTATGAAGGCGTCTTTGCGTTAATTGTAAAAAAGGGAGCGTATGGAACTAAGTATAATCTTTCGGAAATAAACGTGTTTTGTTCTTAAGAAAGTGTTTTCATATGAGTAACTTTTTTGTGTCTTATTTAAACACCCAAATGTGTCTTTGTGCTAAATTTATTAACACATCGAGACATCTTTGTTTATGAAATAAACACCACAGCGTATTTTGCCATCGATTATTAGCACCACAACGCATTCATTGAGAGTTACCAAGAATGAAAAGGCGTTAAAACACGAATACTTGTTTTACAGAGTGTACAAAAACTGTCTCCTGGATCTTTTAATCTTGTATTGTCCAGCAAGGCTTACCTGAAAGAACATGATATTATATTTGCCTTCAACAACTGAGATTTAGCAGTAAAATGTGAAAATGCAATCTGACTCTCACAAGCGATGGATGGAAGATACGTGGTATAGACCTCCATTTGCCATAAAACAAACCTATTCAGGTTTTATCCAGCCAGCCCATCTTTTTTCCTGTTTTCACCATGTAAAGCTTTCACTCTTGAAAGACAAGAAGTAATTGGCGTAAACATTTCATTGAAAAAAGGGCGAAATGTTTAGCTAATATGTCTTCCCCAGACACGTCGCGCGCAGGGCGTATGTGGCAGGGGACAGACGGTTTTTGTCCCCGGCTCTTTCCCCCTTTTATAGTAGGCCTACAGTAGGTATTTATTAGATATTAGCATCAAAACCCTGAGAAAATAACACCTAAGAAATAAAAGTGTTGGACGTTGGACAGTGAGTAACCTAAGGCTTTTGATATTTTTCTCTCCCAACATCATACGCCATTGCACCCTCCACCCTGACACCATTGCTGGATACGCCGCTGCTCGGCGTTCTCTTCATAAAAACATGAACAATCACGCTGTTGCCACGGTAATAAACACTAATGGAACATCCGATGATGATTGAAGCAACGCGTGGTGTATACCTTCTGTGCATTATAGTTCAAGATCCGCTGGTTTACCCTTCAATACGCATGCACGTGTCGGAGTACACGCTTTTCTCAATTACCAGTTGAAGAGAACGCTTGAACAAAACAAAATTGACTCCCTTAGGGAAAATCTTTATCTAGCAAACTACACATTTAAATAATAACATTTGACTTTCAATTTAATAACAAGAACACAGACACGTAATCTGATTATGCGCTGAGACGGTAGCAGTTGACTTTTGATTAAATTACAATCAAAACCCCAAACGAACTAACAAAAAACAGACACAATGCTTTTCAGACGAAAGCCAAAGTAAGCGGATGAGTCGCTATTACCAGTATTCTGGCTGAACTATTAAACAATTTGGGGGCTATTACAATTTCTTTGTTTTTGAATTTTGTGCTTTGAATATCGTTTACTGTTATGTCATTCCTCCAAAAGACAATTCGTATTGATTAAGTGCATTTCATAGTTTTTCCTAGTAATTGATTCCAAATATTATGCACGTCTGAGTTACTCTACGACTTGAAGGTTAAGGAGTCCGTTTTGTTGGTCTAATTAGAAAATGAAATAATCTTTATCTCTCTAAACGTTTGTAATGTTTCACTTTCCTCACCAGGGAAGAAGTCTTCTGGTGTACAGTGATCGTTGGCCAAACGTTTACAAAGCATTAATTTTTATATCGCCGGGCGGAATCTGGGGAAGTGTATTGTTACTTTTAATTAAGAAGAGCAAATAATAACAATTTGTTTCACGTACCTGAGCCATAAAAAGTTGTATGAAGAATATAAGGTAATTTTAGGTTGATCTAGCAACCTCTTTCCAAAGAGGTAAAAACGAAAAGAAAGCAAACAGCAACCACTGAGTGACCTGACTGAAAAGAAGAAAGGAACTCATGAGACATGAAGAGGTTGGAGCTTAAAAGCAACATAATATGTTCTGTTACCTGTTGGCAGACAGGTAATTGATGACAGGCGAACATACATGCGAAGGCCTATTAAATAAATCCACTCAGCAGGCACATTACGACCAGTTGTGAAAGAATGCACCGAGTCAGATATGATTAAGAGTTTTGTGTTTAGGTTTGACAAACAAAAAGTTATTCCTCGGGTCAGGTGATGTTTTTCATCAGGCAGGGTTCGACAAAATTTATCTCACATTATGTACATTGTTATGTCACCTTAAAAATACCTTTCTTAAGCGATGTTCCCATTGGTCAGCGAGAAAGAATAGAGATGGTTTTAAGGAAAAGCCCCCTAAAATACACTTTCCCCCAAAGTTATAGTAAGAAACGTCTTATTTTGACAACATGCCATTAAAAGGCATGGCAGTAAAATATGAATCAGGCTCTCGAGACTATGAGGTGCAATTTTATTTAAGCGGTATGTATTTCAAACACATCTCCGCCTGGCATAAAAAAATCCTTATAAGTTTAGCACCACATTACTTACCATGCCATTTACCATGTATTGCGACAAAGGTCAACATAATTGGCCCACACATCACAAACAAGAGTCACGCGCTCTCTTCATTAAAAAAAGATTAAGGAGTCAAACTGTTACCAGGGTAACCGGTAAACAACCGGCAGTTACTGATAGAACATGCGACTGCATCACAGTAGGCCCCTACATGTACTTGGTTACATTGAATTAGTGGCCATTAATCCAATTTCATCTGATCAGAGTGCCCGACTGAATAAGAAACAGTGGAATTAATACAGGGGTGGGGACACGTCCCTCCAGTGGATGCTCGTCCCCCCCCCCTGTGTCCCCTGGAAATTTAGCACCATTACGCCACTGATAGAAATAATTAAATTCGATAATTTAGCTCAGCTTATAGGAACCACAGGAATATTTGTAGTACATGAACAATAAATGTAGCGTTCATTTAGTTTTACAATAAAGTCCATCTCAAGGAGCGTGGGCAAAATTTATCACAAAATAAATTTGATGCAATTTCACCAAGAGAGTGTGTTCCACGTTGAGTTTAATTGTTTGCCATTTATCTCCTGCCCTCTTTGCCAAAAAAAATAAATCAATCAAAATTTAATTACAAGTTACAAAATCTTAATGATTGAAGCTATCTTGTATCAATTTTAACGAGTGTAAAATCCACTCACTAATTTTAAAGAAAATATTGAAAAGTGACAGTGAAGCTCTTGATAAAAACTGAACATTCAACCTCGTTTCTTGAAATAATTAAATTTTATTGAGGCATATTTCACAACATTGCATGATTTAGCCAACTAACAGCAACGACAATCCCAAAATCAAACTTCTTACAAAGTATACGAGAAGCTGTTTGAATATATAAAAACTGAAGATACTACATTTCAGTTTCAGAAAAGTGCTTTGATTTTTTACAATATTACAAAACTGTTAACATTGTTTCAAAAACTACGTAACCGTAATTACAATGAAAAATGTATATTTGGCACAAGGATAAAAATGCACACACTGAAGCTAAAATAGATACATTTACAATTTCATCACTTCATAAATTCCTTAAAGGACTCAGGAAATGAATTCTTCTTAGAATTACTTTTTGTATCTGTCTGTTCTGTTCTTCTAAGTATGAAGACGGTTAGACTTTTTTAGTTACGTGAACTGAACGGTGCACTTTTTCCAAACAAAAATATCGCCCAAGCATTTCTGGACAAGTGAGGGCGCTTTTGCTTTGTTGTAAATCCAGGAAGACACAGTTCAGGTTGCATGTTTTTATGTTTAAAATGTGAATTTGCTATCTGGGAACATTTAGCTGAAAAGGATGTTTGCTTGATTATTGCCATATACTTTTGCCAAAGAAAATGAAATTTACCACAGCAGTGGTTAAATAAAATCTAGAAATTTGGATGACATTCATAGTTCTGCTCATAAAAATGCAAATTTCATTAACATAAAAACCAATGAAGCATCAAAATATATGTTAAAATCAAATCTAAGGTTAATTGACACTCAAAAATGCAATTTCAAGGGCTTTTACTAAAATTTATAAAAACATTTCTATTTCCTGGTTCCTTTAAACAGAAATACACATTGCTAATTTATCACTTTACTCCAATATATAATACACAGCAGATATTTATAAATAATTTTGGAAAGTTTTACATTTAACCTGATCAAAAGTATTAACAGTTCATACTCAAATTTGACAATTATTCACCGACTGTAAGCCCCGATGAACTAGAGTGTCTTACCCTGCTAATTTTACAATCTGCAATTATTTTATCCAAACCAGGCCTTCAGCTTTTCTCATTTGATTTCAACAATATTGCCTTGTGTCATTTGTTACGAGATGTACATCAGGCCAACACTGGGCCCATTTAAAAATAACCAACATCTTTGACACAGGGGAGTGAGGAGTTCATGCATCTTCAGATATGAACAGTTACGGAGGCAGAATACTCAACTTTTAATTGCCCCTTTTCCGTGCCAAATTTCTGCAAAAAAAACCTTTCTTAATCTAGCAAGAAACCAACATCAAATTCTTCTTTGATTGATAAAGCAACGGCGTGGCCATCAGGGGCTAGGGGTGCATCCCTCCAAAGAACACTGTCACCCCTTCCGGATCCCCAGTCACCCCAGGGGACATTTGGATAATAGCATTATAACTACGAAAACACTGGGACTAATTCACTGACTCTCCATGTAACATCCAGCTCCCACATTTGCCCCCCCCCACAGTGAGAACCCTGGCTATGCTGTTGTTGCCTGGCTTCGAAATCACCAGTCCTCAAAAAACAGCCCTGACGGAGTCTATATCCATAGCATCAGGTATTCTTTTTAAGAAAGATGGATATATAGCATGCTGTCCCAAAGATTTAGAGTGCTAAGGTTCTTTACAAAAACACCTCTCACCCCTTGAGTGGATATCTCATATGTTGCCGCTGAGAATGCTGTCTGACACATAGCTATAGGGTCACCAGACAGCCCTTCATCAAGTCCTGCACATTTTTCATTTAATGCACCAACACAAACCAAGATCCAAATATTCCCCCTCCCCCCCCAAAAAAAGAAACATAGAAATGAAAAATGATTCTGTAGGTCAGTTGTTTCTAGCGATACTGATAAATATCCAGCTTGATGCAACACAGTGCACCTAGGCCGTCAGCAAAGTACAGATACAAGTCCCTGTCGTCTGCCTTCCCCTCCCCGTCTCCTCCTGGGTCTCTCAGGTAGACCGGTAGGAAACTGTGATGGCCCCCGCCTATGAACGGATGGATAGCAATGATGTCACCGGCCATGTCAAACCAGTAGAGGCTCTCTCGGTAATACGGACTCGACTCGTGACGGCTGGAGATTGTAGCCGAGACTACAAAGCCCGCTGTTGATGTTAAAGGTGTACAATACGGATCAAACGTCATTGGACGTTGTTCATCAGCATTAATGCATCATATACATGAGAACTGGAAAATGTTCAATGAATGGACATCTTTCAAAGTAATAACAGTGCAAAAACAATACTACTATAGGATTCAAACCAGCAGCATACAGTGTAGTGTATTAACAGACCTCATACATACAGTAGTCCTAATCGAGAGCCAAACTCTCAATACTCCATTCATCATGGGAGGATCTGTGCACAACTCAAATATGCTAGCACACTGTGCTACATGCACATTTACAAATGAACAGATGCCGACACACATACAGGCTACCTTTGACTTGCTCCTGGCAGTTTAGTGGCAGCCAAGTATGTCTGAGGTATGGTTATGCAAATATCACATGATTTATTTGGGTGCATGGATAGTTAACTTCAGCTCCCCCAGTATACGAAGTTGACACGCTGGTTCTCTTGACTTCAACTAGGGAACTTCCACAACCTAAAAAAACAGTCCATCTACCCTCAAATCACGCTTGAGTTGTATGCTATTTGCTTTACCAAGATAATCACTACCTTGATACCCAGGCTGGTGTACACAAATTAAACTGGCTGTGACTAACTGAGCCCAGTCTTTGGAAACCTATACTATAAAGGCTTTGTTTCTGACCTTTTCAGTGGTACAAGTGGGCATGTGTATTTGTTCCCCATAAAAAAAATTCACAAGGATGAAGTAGCAATGAAGTATCCCTGCTACATATGGGACTTGGAAGGAGGGTGCCCTATGCTTTATTTCTCGGGCATGGCATATATATTCACACTGTGTTCTCAAGTGTGGTCCAAGACCGCGCTGTGGTGTGGTCCAAGACCACGCTGTGGTGTGGTCCAAGACCACGCTGTGGTGTGGTCCAACACCACGCTGTGGTGTGGTCCACGACCAAGCTGTGGTGTGGTCCAAGACCACGCTGTGGTGTGGTCCAAGAGTTGTGGGAAAAAGCACAAGCTTTTCAGGTGGGATTTGAACCCACAACTTCTTTCTTTCAAGTGATTACATGTACTTGCCATTCCCGATGCTGCACAGTGTACTGAACTTGAGTCAGCCACCCAATTCTGGCAAACTTGATAGTCCAACCTGCACTAGTAAGCAGGAAGTCATGGGTTCAGGTCCAACCCCAGCAAGCTTGGGGTTTTTTTGTCTTGATTTTGTGTTTTTTTCTGGCAATGCTAGGACCAAACTGAAAATACTGAGTGAGTCTACTCATTAGTGTTGGGGCAAAAGTTAGTCAAAAAATCCAGAAACACACCAGAACAATCCAGGTGTTGCTGAGAGTTGCAAGAGCCAAGACAGCTATAGAGCTAAAGGTTTGACCTTCCTGAAACTACATGAAAGATGAAAGAAGATCCAATGAAGCTAGATTTTAAATTGAAATGTTTTGTCAGTCAATGTGTATAAAATGTAGGCACTTGTAAACAAACAGAACTGGAGTTGTACGTTTGTGATTTCTGACAAAACGAGGTTTGAACATTGACCTTGTTTGCTGAGATAGCATAGCTCCTTAGGCCTCCCTGGTACCATCACATCCTTCACTTCCAAGACATCTGGCTTCTGCTCCCCTTTGAGAAGGTCACCCTCACTGTGGAAGGTTAAGGAAAACAAGTTTAACAACAGGCAACTGGCATTCTAGTCGACCACCTGCCAGTGGCATAGCTAGGATGTTACTGGTGGGGGCACAAAGGGGCACCAGCATCTGGGGGGAGGCAGCAGCTTTCAGTGGTGTGTTTTGGGGGGCATGTAATTGTAAGCCTTGTTCAATATCCATTCCTCCATTTTTTTTCAGTAGGGGGGCAGCTGGGGGGCACCGGGAACCCCTGGCCCCCCATGGCTATGCTACTGCCACCTGCCGAATCTACAGGTTTTATGTTGTGTACCGAGTTCTGCATCTCTGTGGTTGTACTCTCTAGCAGAAGCATTTATTGCATTGTAATCGATTCTTGTGATGTGATTAATATTCTTCTTTCATGCAACTGACCATCATTTCACCCAATTTGACTCAAATTTCGAGAGTGAAAGCAGTGAAGTGCATGATAAAATTTTAATTTGACAAAATGCTGACTAAGTTTGCATGAATAAGGCTGGAAGTGAATGCCGAAGTCTCTCCCAAGCCCATTTCAGGTAAAATGTGACCATTTTCCTTACTCCATTTTGTGTCTTCTGAGTAGAAGTACATGATTGTCCATGCCAAGGAAGGTTCCATTACCCTGTTCAGTCCCGTCAATCCTTGTCATCACTTCATTCGTGCTCAACACCTTGAGGTAGTCTATGGAAACAAATATAATGATAAATTGCATATTTATAAGTATGAGTGCCTCAGACAGTTTGCTAATTCCTATTAATAGGTTTGTGGCAGCACCATACAAACATATATCTTCTGTGAGTATGTGTGGTTCTGAAAAGAAACGGAGGATATCCAACGTTTGAGACGGTATGTTTTGTCTGTCAGGTGACTCCCTCATTTGCAGTTGGATTGCTGGAACTGTCTGTACAAGGACTGAGATATATTGCCAAAACACTGGAGGGTGAGAAATTTGTGCTGCAGCATCCTCTTAAGGAGAGGTGTGGGGTCTTTCTGGAATACGCGACAGTAGTTGGAGTTGAAGATGTCTGCCACCTTTGTGATCATACTCAGCCTTGTTCATGACAATCATGGTGTTTTCCTTGTCTGCTCGGAGGATATGGATGGACTTATCTTGGTGGGGTGGTGTGATGGCTGACCGATCTTGTCTTGAGAGGTTGGGCTTGGCTGGCTTGCGTTTCTGGAGGTCTGACTGATTTGCAGGCAGATCGCATTGGCTCTAGTATTGTCGAGATGGCAGAGGGTAGGCTCGGTGCATTGAATGATCTCTTGAAAATGGGGGACCAAGGCAAAGTTCATGCCCAACGATAGAACTTTCATCTACAGAGAGGGTTCATTGGCCCAGAATGGGTACATGTACGGTGTACTTGGCGAAAGATATCCTTGGGGGAAGATGGGGTTTGATGTGATTTCAGCTGGGTTAGGAGCTTTGGGATATAAAAGATCCCATGTGCTGGGTCGGGGGCGGTAGGCGTAGTGATATGGGTGAACCCACTGGATTCCTTGAAGGTATGGTCACTGGAGGATGAGGTGAGCTGCTGCATCTTTTCATAATCAGCTGCGGAAACGCCCACTGGATTCCTTGAAGGTATGGTCACTGGAGGATGAGGTGAGCTGCTGCATCTTTTCATAATCAGCTGCGGAAACGCCCACTGGATTCCTTGAAGGTATGGTCACTGGAGGATGAGGTGAGCTGCTGCATCTTTTCATAATCAGCTGCGGAAACGCCCACTGGATTCCTTGAAGGTATGGTCACTGGAGGATGAGGTGAGCTGCTGCATCTTTTCATAATCAGCTGCGGAAACGCCCACTGGATTCCTTGAAGGTATGGTCACTGGAGGATGAGGTGAGCTGCTGCATCTTTTCATTATCAGCTGAGGAAATGCTGGATTGGAGCTGCTCCTGGGTAGAGGAAATCTGCTTGTCTAATGTTGCAAGGATGGAGTCTCTTGACAAGAGACAGAGCAAACTATCTGCAGCATACCTTCTGGTTCTTTTCAGCACCAGACATACAAAAGAGATATTTTGGCAGAGTGTTACCACAAACCTATTACTAAATTTGCCACCTTCACCATGAAAAGTTTCAAAATCTCACCATTGCTGTTGGTCAAGAGAACTTTGTATGGATATGGCTTTTAAGAAGTCATTAAGTTACCAACTGGTTCTTTAAAATTTTCTTGGCTGGCATCAAATGAAATTTGACCTTTCTGGACTCTAAACCTCAAGAAAGTGGCACTAATATGAATTCAATCAAAAGTGCAACACAGTGGTTTTAAACCAGTGCATTTAAACCTGGATCGGAAGCCAGGGATGATGATTGGATGGCATTGTAAATGGACTTACCAGCACTCACAGTGGGGAGATTCAACAGAAGTCCGTTGTCATTGGGTGGTGCCATAAATCTGCTGGACCTGAGATGAATGATCACAAGTGGCTTCAGTGTGTTGATGTCCAGGGCAAACAGGCCCTCTCGCGTTGAGACGTAGACGGTGCCCTTGGCCATGTCCAGCTTCAGTATGCTGGTCAATTCGCTGGACCAAAGCTCTGTCTGTTTCTCCAGGTCGCAAACTGTGACCCTGGAAGTCAACGTGTGACATTGATGATCACTACAACCCTGATGGACGCAAATGCTCTCCAAGTGGAGTGTTGACACATTTATGGCAATGCCAGGTACGTCACAATGGGCTTTATTCACAAGATGCCCCTGTTGGATCATGCTCCCCAAATCCACCTCACTTAGGTCCTGTTTGTTTCACATGGATCTGGATCTGGATCTGGATAAGTGATCCCAACACTGGTTCAATCCATCCACTAGGTAGGTTCTTGTGTCACATAAACCAATGGCTAGATCACTGATCACAAACCCAGATCTGCATGAAACAAAAAGGCCCATACAGAACACTCTGAAATGGGAAGGAGACTGACAGGTTTGCTACAATCACGGGTACGTTGCTTCGATTTTTTCATTTTGAAAATCAAGGTGACATGAGTTTGTATTCACAATTTTGAAGTAACCCACTAATCTATTATTTTATTCATTTATATGTCTTTCTGATATGTTTATTTTCTACTTGATGCAGTTCCTAACAAATAATTACTGTTTTTATATTTGTAATTCTAAATATTTTAATTTCACATGGTTTTACTATCTTCTTATAAACTGGAAATTGACTGTAATTCAGTGTTTGGCTGTGAGACTTTTTAGACAAACAATAAATAATAATAAAATAACAAGGATGGTAATCTATAATCTGTCACTAAGGCAGCAACTTCATTCTCACACTTTTTAATTTCTAGTTCTAGTTAATAAGTGTATAATGTCTACAGTAATTGACTGTAATAAAGAAATTCACTTTTACTTCAAGATGGCCACCTTGAGAATAAAGGCCAATACTTGTACTCGCATAATCATGCCTAATATTGATCAGCCTATGGGAATCCACACATTGAATTCATAAATTGAAATCAATACTCTACTATGACAGTATGGAATGACTTTAAGATAGTACACTTACTTTGTCTTTTCCTTGTTGGTGCCGATGATTTTATGCCCTTCACAAGACAAAAAATATCTTGCCTTGCTGGAATCTTGCTCTCCTCTGTTAGCAAAAGTCTCAAAGCTGAGAGTGTTGCCCTTTTCATCAAACATCTTCATCCTTACAAAGTCACAGGAGATAAAATACACAAAGTTTGGGATGCCAGATGCTGTCAGTGAGCAATGCTTAGCTTGGCAGAACACACTGTCAAAGTGAAGCATTCCACACCTGAGGCCACGTTTTGTTTGTTAATACCAATGGGTTGATTTTGCCTGGTATCCAGCATACATCTTATGTGGAGGTCCTTTACAAAGCAGAAATTTATTGTGGTTGACAAATTGGCTGCTAATCTAACTCACCCAAGAGTGGTTTTTCTCAGGGTGTCTTGCATGTAACTTAGTCTGGAATGAGGTTGATCTCATGTCACTGTGAACCTTACAAAATCAACCTGCAGGAAGCTTGCCATGCACAGTTTTGTTGTGTGTCAAGGCTAAGGAAAATGAATGTGAACTATTCTGTTGGAATACGGGGTTTTGTTACTGTTACTCAACAAAAACAGATTCCGTAGCGAATCACTGTGGAACATTTATAGCTGTTTTGAGCTCCTGATTGTACTTTATCTTACATAAAGTGACTAAGATAAGGTCCTGGTCGTTCCTCAAGATCATTGTCAAAGGCAAAAAGCAGACTGGCTGTAGGGTTTGGAGCACTCCAGCAGGAGCAGTCACTCGGCAGGGTCCAGCGATTGTGCAGGCTTCCATACCAAATCATACCCATTTCATTAGTCCTTCTGAGGACGGGCTGGCTGAAACTCTCTGCCGAAGTGCAGTCAATAAACTGTAACAGATAGTTTGGTACCAATTTCAGCAGCTAACAAACAAGTCTGCTGCTTGGGCACACTTCAGAAAAATGGTGCGCATACTGATTCTGACTTTGTTAACTGATACAAAAATATGCTTGCCTACTTACACACTGAAGTGCATTTTAAAGATTTCAGTTTTCCCAAACTAACACACAAGCAGTTTGTGGGTATACAATTTAGAGGAAAAATGCAACTTATTTAACTGCAATATTGATAGCCTGAACACACTTCCACCATTCAGACAATCAGTGATTTTATATGCTTCATAGGGTCAATTCCTCTGACTGGGCTTGGAAAGCGTCAGTACGTAACAAGACATTTTGTGTAGCAACTTGTTCTCACGTTCTCATTTCAATCTGCTGTTTCAATTCAGTCCAGGAAACTGCAACCCACTTTTCCCCACCATATCTAACTTGATCAAAGCTAGGGTGGAGTGGAGATTGCTGTAGTGTATACCTACCACAAATACATCGTGACTCCACATTGTCAGCAAAAGAACAACTGTCGCCTTGCCCACGTACAGAATCTTTTTCAAGATCATTCGCATCATTAGGATGTTGTGCCGCTCCATCTCCCCTTCAACAAACTTGGCCATTTCCCTCTTGGTGGCCAAGCGATGTTGTGACTCAGACTGCCTCATGTTTCCATCAGTCCGTCTGAGTTTCAGAAACCTTGTTACATTCTGTGCATCAAAGACACAATCAGTAACTTCATTAGATAGAATGACCACAAAGTTAGCGATCAAAAAGGTAAGAAGATGACTTGTTTGTGGAACCACCTGGGAATGGTATTATTTCTAGCTGAAAGGGTAACTTTTAACACATGCATCCGAATGCCATCAACACTAATTTGCAAGAGTCGTTTGAACAATTTTGTACGTTTCTTATTGCAAAGCCAATGGCATTTGTCAACTCTCCCAGGTGTGCCCCCTGATTGATGTTTATTTCCACAACGGGTCATGCACAGCGGCCAAGTTCAACACACGGTCTGCCCCTACAGATTTCACAGACTCTGTGCGAGCGTGTATAAGTAAACAGGGGATGGGCATGTTAGGGCATCATCAACTGGAGTTAAGTTGGGGCACCCTTTCAATAAACCAACAGTCCTGCCTGTGCACATCACAGCCAGCCACAAATCCTGGACAAAATTGTCGGGACAATTGGCAATAGCTATACGCTCTCCATCCCCCACCAGCGCAGACCCAACATTGAAAGGGGGTCTGAGGGTTGAAGGCCCAACGAGATTTGTTCAGGATTGCAGAGATTGTGTTTACACATCCTCTGTTGCCATGCCATCCCCTGGTTAGACTGATCCCCTGGCATGTAAACGATTTCTATGAAATAGAATCCATGTATTTGGAAATGCCCCCCAAAAATTCAGGCACCTCTCAGAGCTGTACCTTTGAGGGTACACATTTGTCATTTCCAATCAAAGGGTCAACAGGGGTTAAAATCCTGACAGGTGGTTACATGTTGTGACCTTGGGGAGGTCATTTTGCCCGCATGCGCCTCTCTCCTGCCAGCGGCAAATGGGTACTTTTAAGGCCTGGAGATATGAAGCTGTGTTCAACATGTTTGCACCTGGAAGGGCAGCAATAGGCGAGTAAATTCCCCAGGGAGCTGAGATGGTCTCAGGAATGTTCAGATGTGGTGAGCCCCAATTTGTGGGGACATAATACATCAGTGCCTTTGAGTGACAGATACTGTTAAATCACTGCATGTCTTATAAAATTATGATGTCTCTAAAACCGCAGAAGCCGCAAAGAGAGAATAATTCGTAACAGTTCCTATTTACATGTACACCTGAATATTTCAAGCTTACACTGCTCCAGCATCTACTGACCTTCTCATGGAAATCATACTGCCTCCTAATGCAGAAGTCAAGGAAGTTGTCAGCTTCCTTCATGAGTCTGGCATCATAACTTGAGTTAATTGCATCGAGTATGCTCTGAAATAGACAAAAGGTATAAAAACTACCTCCAAGGATAGAGTAACAGGTCAGCATATCTAATCAACAAAACTGCTGATTTGTGAAAAAAAGTTGTTTGCCTGTGAAAATTACCTTCTTTCGTTCCTTCAAGACAAGATCTACAATGTTGACTTTGACCCTGGCCAATCCAGTGCGCTGGTAGACAATGGAGATGGCAACTTGTGACTCCCTCTGGATCCACCTCAAGTTCTCCGGACATTTCTTGCCCGCGACCATTTGGGCATGACTGTCAGCCTCCAATTCGTAGTATCTACTCATGCTGTTAATTACCAGGGTTGTGACTGTTGATGTCTTGGGGTCAGAGTAAATGATGTTTGATTGTGGGACATTACTATTACAGTCGAAGCTAACCTTGCAAGTAAAGCTGTTATCTGTAGCGGGTTAAAAAAAATCAAAGGAGTTTATTTTTACCGACAAAATTTTGAAACGCAGCCAAATGGTAAAATGTTCACCCCTGCCCCCCATTTTGAAAAGTTTGCGTCTTTTCTTTGTCAGAACTGGACATCAGCTGCTGGTCACTTTCCTAATGATTTCGTTTGATGATTTGTTGTTTAAAAAGCCTTCCCCATAGACCACTTCCCAAGTTCTGCTGTGGAATTGGGGGATGATCCCTGGCTAAGTGGTGATTGGGGCTTTAACAGAGATATAGCTTTTAAAATCGACTTGAATCCTGCTACTGCTAATTTTAACGTGTTATTGATGGGGTACGTTTGACTAGTATATACATCTTGTCTGGCACTCTTTTTAAGATGACATCATTTTTGTACTATACCGGTACATTTACATCTACAAACTGAAAATACTTTTAAACAGTGAAAAGTGCAGGGGCCAGTCTATTTTAGAGTTGGTAGCGGCCAGTGATATGTGCGCATGCAGTCGTAAAGGACATCGTGCGTTATAAGTACATCATTTCTAGAAAAAAATAAGGGTAAAAAAAAACATGTTGCATCGCCACAACCCTTTGGAGCCTACTCGTGACCAGAAACCTGAGCCTTTTTTTTGGGGGGGGAGCCTTACTATTCAGTTTACATGATCATTGAAAACAGCTTTGTTGACTCAATTCCAGTAGTTGGTTAACCACTTGCTGCCAGGGAAACCCATTTCGAGCATCATGGGTTTATACATAGAGCCGGGCGGCCCAAAATCAGACAGAAGAGCTGGTCTGTGTAACAAAAGACTGAACTCAGGAACAAAAGACATGCTGCTGGGAATTGCCATCATTTTTCAGCTTGCATTTTTCGAAGCTAATCCGTCACTGGTTTCAATACCACTGTTTTGGGCAAAGCCCGCCAGCGGATTAGCACCACAGACAAAAGTGCTCCAGGGCCCCATCGATGAGCGACACAGCACCGCTGCACACTAATCCAGCCACATTTGAAAAACACCACTCCCATTCACTGGGAACAAAGGAAATTTTGCAACACCTCACAATTCTGGGCTCTCTTTACAGGGCGGCAGGCCTGGCTGAAATACTCAGGAGTCAATGAAGGTTACCTTTCAGCTTAGAGTAGCCACCAAAGAGTCATTCATATGGGTGTAAACGTCCATTAAATGAAATGATGAATTTTTGAATAATTTTGAAAACTGAAAATGGCCCGTATGTGTATGTGCCTTTTTAAAAGCACCCAGCAGCAAGTGGTTACGATTTTCTAACAATGGGTTTTGCTCTTATGGTGTACACCAACATATATAGCTTTGAGGATTTTTTTTCTTTTTTTAAGAACGTTTTGAGAACGTTTCCTGAATGTGCTAGTGGGAAGGTAAAATTACCCTGATAAGTGCCACTGGGCTTATTGAGCATCTATGCAGCTTTCATTTACCGGTAACATATCCGGGACGGCTTTCCTTTAGACAAACAGGACGGTTTCATCTTTGGTATCTGACTGGCTGGGATCATTAGACCAAGAGAGAGTGCCAAGTTTGCTGCCAATGCATAAAACTGATTTGATGGTCAAAGGAGGAAAACACATTGATCCAATGTAAAGATTAGTCCCACTTGGCCTTTTAGCAAAGTTATCAATATCTGTTTCTGAGGAAATGTTTATCACATCTTTGGCCAGCCCCATTGATCTCACCATAGTTGTCCCATCGATGGAGCTCATCATTGCAGCACGTGCCTCCCAGATGAACTTGCCTGGTGAAAAGAAAGATTCATAAATAGTTTCCCTATTCAATAACACACAACATGATCATGTATTAGCATTTGATAATGCCCACTACGTTAACACGCTCTGGCACCTGGATACCAGACAGTTTAATCCATCCCTACTGGTCAAGAGTCTGTGTGTGACGCGGCGCGCAGAACATGCCACCTGGGTACCAAGTCCACATATGGAGATTCTTCTGAACAACTTGCACAAGGAATATACCACAAAATGGATAGGGGTGTGTGGGAAAATGGAAGTAAAATTCTACAACAAAATCATTGGAAAGCTATTATATATTGACTTCTTTTGACGCTCAGACTAAAAGAAGGTACATGTATTTATGAATGGGAATAAATGTGCTTGGCCAGTCTTAAACTAACGTTTACACTCAGGAGAACGAACGCTGATGATACTCCAGCCTGCGTGCACCCATTCTCCTGAGCTGGTCTTAACTCCACATTTAAGACTAGCTAAGCACACATTTCTTCCCTTATCCATGAAAATCATTCATTCCACAGAGCTGAACTCCCCTATGAATGAAAAATCAAAGCTCATAGAAAAGCTAACTCACTTCATGTCACATAATTTCTCTTATCTTTAAAACAATTGTCTAATCCAGTATACACGTATATCTCAGTATCAAAATCCCTTGTCGACCGACGGTGGGTCTTTGAAACTCATAAACTGTTTATTAGTTACAATGCCCTAAAAACATTAAAGCTTCTTCTTTATTTGATTTATTGGACAGAGGTGTTGTAAAACATATATGGACTGGCTGAATTTGGTCACTGGTGGATGTTTCTGCTCCCTAATGGCTGTGAGTAATCAGAAAATGGTCCTATTTCGGTCTCCGACAAGACCCTCTTCTGGTCACTCACAGTCCGGCAAGGCACATAGATTTCCACTTGTCACCTTATTTCCCTCAAGTGACCTCAAGCGCCCAGTTTCCTTACCCAGTGTACGCATCCATGCAGACCTTTGTCATTGGTGGGAGATTCTGCATCATGGCACCGGTCAGATGACCTTTAGGGGTCACATGAAGGTCAAGGGTAAATCCCTCGATGTCAGCAATTTGCTTGCGCAAAGTCCTCCTATCATATCAGTAGTTGAAAAATTAAAAGAAGACCCTATTTGAATGAATACCACAAACTTGTCTTGAATTAAAACAAAACGGGGGTGGTGTATAAAGGCAGGGATTTTTCAAAGTTCAACTCCTGATTTGGAGACATTGAATTCTGATAACGAGAAAATGTGGATAAAGTATGCACACAGTGGAAGTCCCACTTATTCAAAAGAGAAAAAGGGAATCAGCCAGTTTGGCATTCAAACAGTGCACATTAAACAAAGTGTGTCCAGAGTTACCGGTCATTTGGGTGCAGGCTATATGCCCAATCAGTGCAGCCCCATGCCAGTTCACACATGTGCTCTGATTCTCAAATGATATTGTATGCTTGAATACCAAAACAGGTTCCTTTTTGGTGTAGAAAAAGAGAGTATTTCGTATTTCAATCTTTGACACGTTTGATAACTAACAAATTGTGATTTCGTTCATGTGTCTATGACCCAACTCTCTTCACCAGATGATCAAAATGGTCTGGCATCCATCTTCTTCATAGCTTTCTGGGCATGGTTGACTCTTGCTAACTCACCCATCAAATCTGTAAGCAGGCTGCTGCAGCCCTCTTCGCCACACCAATGGTAGAACTCGCAGGGGCTCTGAGAACGACTTCCCCAGGGCCGCCTTCCGAGCTGCGATCCATTCCCCGAAGAGCCACCATGGGTGGGGTCTGACTTCAGTTTCCCTCAGCACAGTGGCAACATTCCCCACCTCCCCCCTCCAGACGTCACCTGGCTCTCCTCTCCAGATATTGCTGCACAAAGTTGGTGATAATGTATTCTATGATTTCTGTGTTCTTCAACATTTATTTTTTTGGGGGGGGATACTCTTTAATTCAAACAAAGAATGAAAAGGGGCTTTAATGGTTAGGTTGGAACTTCCTGTCACAGGGTTAAGGTTCAAATCCTGGCATGAGGCATTTGCTGTAACCTTGGCCAAGACAGGGAAAGATGCAAGTGTAGGCCAAGTGACTTGCCCAAGCTCAAAACGTACAGTGTTCTGCATGAGAGGATCAAATTTACCTTGTCAAAGAATGGTGGTACGCAATCTCAGCATCCCTTGCCTCATTAAGCATGGCATGGACAAAGGACAGATACAATCCAACAAAGGCACTCTCCGGGCCTTGAAGCTTCTCCAGATAAGCTTTGGCCCCAGTTAGCCAGACTCGATTCCTGTGCAATGAATCTTGACAATCCTGGCTGGCTGGATCTGTTTTAAGGCAAATACAAGCAAGCCTATAAAAATTGTGTTTGGTAGTCTTATTTTTCCGGTAAGTATCGTTCTATTTCTATGACATAAATGAGTGAAAAGCCACTCCAGATCAAATGGCTGCCAAAACAACTTTCTCCTTCAGCAATGGAAATGTAATAGAGCTGCTATTATGTAAGGGATTTCAAAGCCAATTATCTGCAAAGCTAGGCAACAGACCTTGTTGTGTGTTATTCTAACCATGCAAAATGCAATTTAAGATTCTATCAGATTTTCCAAAGCATGTGGAAGAGTTGGGGTTAAGGGCTGTATAAATTACTGGGTGTAGCTTGGAGTACCAGAAACATAAATGTTAAGTGTGTAACTGCAACCATGAAGCCGCTTGCTTCCAAAGCCGCTTGTCAACACCGTATGGCAAAGTGACAAATCTGCCCAACAAATGGGATTTGGGGCAAGTAAAGGTTTTGGGGTATTCGGCAATTTTCTGATGTCTCCCAACTGATTACCAAGTCAAAAAGAGCAAAAAGTGATGCATGTGTGCCAGCTCAGTTTTCCGTTATAACAAAGTAATGCACCTAATAAATCTTGCTAACTTTAAAAATGCGTAATACAGAAGCTGCTGGATTGGCATAATGACAAAGTGACAAATTGGTTTTCTGTACTGTATTACATTTCATGAATGTGCACATGCTCTGTACAAACATATGCCATGTTCTAGACTTTCTGTTTTGACAAAGTGACATCCATATTTACTAATTGATATCTCGTAATTAAACTTGATTGTGAAAATAGAAATTTTGTGGAGCTTTTCATGTAATGGGCTATTGCATCAGCTAAAACTTTTGAAACCTTTGAGGAAAAGCGAATGAAAATGCCCTTGAACTGTTCACCCTTCGCAATCTTTTCGAAACACAGTTTTGCAGCTGTGTGGGAAGACAAGTCAAGTTTTCAAAATGGTTCAACACGGCTTCCCTATTGCTAGTCAATGCAAGATGGACTCCAAGACCATCTTCGCTGTTCACTACCTACGACATGGCCGGCGTGGCAGTGCAGCAATGATTCCACGGCGGCTAGCACTGCCTCACGGCAGCCGTACTCCGGTACAGGCTCCCCCCGATCCGCCCACTCATAATAGAGCAAAGTCCTCTCAGGCGTCTGCTCCACGGCCTGAACTTGCTGAGCAGTGACTGACCAAAGTCTGGCAGCCTGGATTGCTGAATGGCCGGCCATCATGCTGAAAATGATACCACATGCACAGACTTTAATACTCAAACACAATAAAGGTACATGTACGGATAAGTGCCAATAAACCCTGGCTTTTATAAGAATACATCCACCATGTGAAAAATGATCATCTGAAAAGAATACTGTGACAAACCATGTATATGGTAATTAAGCTGTCTATTCAAGGACTTGTCCTGATTGCTCGTCTGAAGGCTTTGTATAGGATGCTAAAGGGAATTGCCAGAGGTTACTGGCAAATATGATGTTATGTAATATGAGTAACCCACATGTTTCCATCCATTTTCTGCAGTTTAGATCAAGTGCAAAGGACAGTTGGGATATAAACTTCCTCAAAAAAGCATTTAGTTTGCATCAGCAGTGATACACAGAAAGAGAAAGCATGGAATTACTCTCTGGATATTCCATGTTAGGCATTTCACACTCAGCCTGCCTTGATTATAATAAAAAAAAATTCAGCCAAGCTCCTATGAGCAGCTTGTAAAAATTTTACGCCCACCCTTGGTCGTAAGCCGAAGCAGTCAGAGCCAGGGACTGCAGGGTCAGCTTGTCTGCGATCTTGGGGTGAACCTTCCTAGAGGCCACCTCGGCAGCCTCCCGAAAGAACTGCCCAGCTGAGTCCGGCTGGTCAAAGCTCACCAACAGGCGGCCAATCTCAACCAGCACCATGGCTCGGTGACGGGCCCATAAAGTGCTCTGCTCTGTCTCAGAAATCAGGTCTAAAAAGAGAGAGAACATACTCAGTTGAGTGCAGCCCATTGCAGTATCTTAAGGCCAAACAAAAAAATAGTTGTGTTTCCGGTTACCCAACCAAACCTAGAGATCACACGGCACCTATATCTATTTATTCGGCAAATCAATAAAATCGAAAAACATATGGTGCCTTGCCCCAGCAAAACTGGTGGGCAAAACCTTGCTGTATGAGACACCAAGGTCGTGTTTGATGTAATGGTATGTATAATTCAGCCTTTAAACTGTTCAATAAGGACGGAGTCATTACCGGGTGGATATCGTTTGGCAATCTTTATGAAGGATTCCTGAGCTTTCGTGCATCTGCCCCTGGTCCACCATACATAGGCCATGGCGTGATCAAAACAATACTTCACCAGCTTGGGATATCTGCGACGGAAAACGGGGGAAAAAATTGATGAATGGAAAGTTTTCAAGGATCTTTGCCTCAATTCTGTTGCTCCTCATATGTTGATCTCTTCCAAGGCACTTCTTCTGCACAGTTGACTCAGATCCTGACAAGTTTAGTGCACATCTGAGCTGCTTTGGGGTCAACAAAGGTGTGTGTTTGGATAATGCATAATATATGCTCTTCCTGGTGCTGATTGAAAGACAAAAAATTGTTCCAAGTGTCGACAAACTCATGTTCTTGTACACTACAGTACAGGCAAACATTCAGTCCTAAAATAAAAACAGAGAAATGTCCGACATGACCATTCGCAAGTCTAATTTTTCAAATAGCATAATTTTAAGCATCTGTATTCACTAATTTCCAAGCAATTTCATTTATCTTTTTGTACTGCATATGTTTCCTTTTGTGTTTTTAAGGGCCCCCGTTATTGGCAGGTTTTTGGGTTATCCCAAAATATATCAATTGGATCCACAATATGTATCTTGAGAATACATCTCGAAAAGGACAAATTGGTTAACACTTATCCTCACTTGGGAAAGAAATCTTGACTCCTATTGTATGGACTCTAAGCCTCTCATGACAATCATCAAAGTCACATAGCCAAAACAAAAATAGAACTGATTACATTACACCACGTGTCATTTACGAGTTCGTTGCTGTTGAGTTCTCGGACCCCTCATCTGGAAAGACCCCCCTTCTAAAAACGTTTTTGCCCCCCTCCCCCAAAAAATCCCGTTGATGCCCATTCTACAGACCTCTTTCTCAGACATCGCTTGACCTGTTGTACATGTATATCTGTATCCCAGCAGCCCTTATGTTCTGACTGGGAGGCCCCATCCCTTTTGCTGTCGACGCTCCAGTGTGGCAGTGCCAAGCTGATGTAGTGAGCCAGGGCTTTGGATAAACAATCACAAAAAAGTTAGCACTGAGTACATGAACGAGGTAAAACGCCGGTGACAAAAATACATGTGTACTCCCAAACGAGTCAAGCTTCTTGATTGAAAAATTGGATTTTCCTTAATATTTGCTGCGATCACTCAGTGCAGTGTTAGTGGAGGTTGTTGACACTGTGGATGTAAAACAGAACACGCAAAAACAACAATCAGTCACAAAACAAAAAAGAAAAGAAACATCCTCTAAAAAAAAATCAATCCATATGAATAGAAAACAGAAAATTTATTTGAATTCAGTATTAATGTCATTCATTTTCATCAAATACTGGCATGACCGAGAGCCATGATAAGTCAGAATTTTTTAACGGTGACATCAGTCTGTGCCCCTTTCTCCCGGCTGAACAGTTCTGTGATGTGAAACTGCTTCATTTGACTTATGCCACGCAGTCAACTGCTTGCACCGGTATGGGCAAGCCAGACACATGCATGTGCATGTAGAAAGCCAAAATGTTCATCTCGATGTGCACAAATGGGCCAACTATGGAGACATACGACCTGGTAAGGGTTGTGACTCACAAACGTGCAGTTTGGGGGTTCGAACCCAGCTGCTGGTTACCTGTCATTACCTTGGGTAAGTCACTTTACGCCCATTTGCCCCTCTCCACCCAGGAATATGGATGGGTATGGAAGGGGACGGGGCCAGGGATGGTTTGTGTTGATTCGCTATTTACACCAGAAACAATGGCATTGAAAATATACACTCCCAAAGGCAGTGTAACCATTTTTAAAGTGGGGGAGACCAGTTGTGAGACTACCAGGCATGAATAAGCTAATTTAATCCCCACCCCAGTATAACGCTTCCACCGCTAGTGTACATGCATATACACTCCCCAGGGATGGTTTTAGGAATGTTTGTGACCCAGTGATTATAGGAGGCACCTTATGTTCCTTGGTTATTTTGAGCTATTTAGTTGTGAGCTCAGGAGGTGAAGAGTATGATCCTGGATGCCTGGACACATACCTGCTATCTTCCAGTCTGTTGTGTCATACACCTGGCAGCTGGCAGGCAGAATCCACAGCTTCCTCTCAGGGTGTGGGCTCCACTCGTAATGCCAATGCTTCCTTCTCCAAAGAGATTTGGCGTCACGCCTCAAATGAGTGGACTTCACATAAAAAGGAAAGGAAGGACACTGTGTCATGTTTTACCTTTGCCTGACGCTATTTTTGAAAATATGTACAAAATCTTATTAAGCCTTGTGAGAGATGAAGTTGTGAACTGTCAAGGGAATTATGATAATTTCATTAGTTTTTATCATAACCAAAAATGCATTTTCAGTTTGTGATGTGTTTCAAGTCTGTGTCATCTAACTGGCAAGTGCGACCTCCTTAACAAGGGGTCCTTCATTCAATAATCTACTCAGAATCGATGGTGAAAGTTATTTTTTTCATTTTAAGGTTATGGTTGCAGTAACTTTGGAAATTTTCCAGACGGCCTCTTTCCACTTTTTTTTTTGTTTTATGGGGGGGAGGGGGAAGATGTAGAAAATGGATTTTTTGTTTTAGTGCACATCGGAAGAGAGGGCTGAATCAAGAGCACACCCTCGTTGGGCGGTAATGAGGAAGACCATGGCCCTCCCAACCAGAACAAAGTGCCCTCCCAAAAAATCCTGCTTGAAAAGTAATGAAAGAAGTGAATTATTTGGCCTATTTGATTTACCTTTCTTCCAGAAGCATATGAGAAGCCCCACCCCTCAGAAAGGTCGCAAAAACTTACAGGATAAAATTCCAAATTTTTTGGGTTTTCCCCCCCCCAAAAAAAATGTTTGGCCCCCCTGACCCCCCCCCGCCAAAAAAAGTCAGTCCAGGATCTGCCCTTGTTGCAAGTGCTTACGATCTCACCTTCACACCGTGAGGTCCCAATGCCTCAACAAGGTTCCACTTGATCTGCTTCTCAAGGATTGCCAGGTTTCTGCCAAGCCAGCGCAACTGTAAAGCAGCGAGCTTGGCCTTGCCACGATGCTGGGATAGGGCCGGCTTCAGTCCTGGGGGCAACGGACTGGTCGTGGAGAAACCCTTTTCCATGCACAGCTCCATCAAAGTAGGGACCCACTGTGGCCTGTTTTCAATTTCCACTGTGCCTACCAAGAGTGAAGTAACAACAGTAATAAATAAAACAAAATTACAAATAACCCCATTGCTAAGCTAAATGCAAATGGCTCCAACAACCAAGGCAAAATGTGCAGAGTAGCTTGGCTGTATTTAACCTTCAATTACTAATTAAGACTAACTGTTAGTAAGAAAGCAGCATGGAACCTAATGGCAAAGAGCACAAGAGAAGTGCATTCCAGTAGAAATGCACACCTGTGTAACTACAGGATGGTCAAGGCCTGTGCTGCTTTTGGCAGAAAAAGGCCTTGTGGGTGTGATCTGTTGATCTTCATAATCGCTCCATTGCTCTGCATGATTGGTGATATCATATATCTCCAACTTTACTTCCCTTGTTTGAAAACAATTTTTGACAACCGTGAATAGATAGAAAATGAGATTGGCCGATGGTGGAACTACGGTCTCAAAAAATTGTACAATGTATGATCAACCTTTTGTACAAAGACTGAACGATAGCACAGATTGACTGATTACATCTACCATTACAACACAAATACATACACACCCACACTTACCTTGCATACCTAGTGTGGTCATTCTTTTCTTTTCTGCAGTTAAGAAAACTCAGTGAAAATACTTGTTTTTCTTGAACTAGGAACACGATTTTCAGCTGGCTTTTTGTACCAGATTTCCTTGACTATTCCTCTTCCTTTAACAACAGAGGACTCCTACCGCAAAATGCCTCTTAACTTCTTTTTCAAAGAAGGGGAAACATCCTGTGGACATGTGTAAGTCCACAGAACATCTTCCATTCCTGCATCGTGTGGACATCTTTTGTTCACAAGTCCACACTAGGTATGTAAGGTTAGCGCGCACATGTGTACTAATATTCAGACAATTTATAAACACAAGTCAATAGAAATTCAAAGGACTTCTAAGGGGAACAGTTCTAAAACAACTACTGCGACTCAACCAATGTAATATACTGTAAATGAATAATTGGACGTGAAGGATTGTGAGTGAGCATACATGTAACTGTGCACACCACTTGAGGAACAAACCTGAATGCAAACTTGTAAAGAGAACAAAATCTGAACATCACTGAGATATGCCTATCACCTTCACAGGACAGATGCAAGTCATCATCTTCAATGAAGGGTGCAAAAAAGTCCCTCTTCTGCTGTCGTAATCTTTGCCGCTGTAACTGCGTCCTCCTTCTATGGTTTGAAACAGTTGACTGGGGGAGAGGTGCCATTTGCACTGCATCACTGTCGTCATCACTGCTGACACTCTCTTCAGTTGTTGCATCGTCACTGACAGCCTCGTCTTCCCCATCCTCCTCCAGGACTCTCCTCTCAACTCTGTCTTCCAAATCATGATCTTCTTCCTTGATTGTTGACGCGATGTCCAAGCCCTCTGCAGAACGTGCCACATTGTCTGCCGAGATGCCCAACGAGTGACCCCTGTCATCTTGCTCCACAGAGCAAGAGGGCAGGAAGTCACCACCAGTCTCAGCCGATAGGGCCAAGGAGATGGACCGTTGGAACTGTCCCTTGCTCTGTATGGCAGCCAGCTGGCTTGCTGGGATGTCACTGGATTCTACATCCTCATTCATCACTTCACAAGACATTCAAAATGTGAAATTATTGACAGATATAGGCCTATAAACATTTAAGAACACAGTTACAAGAAAAAAGGAATCAGTACATTCTTGAAGTTTTGCTAAATGAATGTTGGCGGCAATCAGCCAATCGGCATGACATCACCCATTTACTCTGTGTGATCCCGTATGAAATCTCAATTGGGATGAGTCCCACAAACGGACATCACTATTTTTTTTTTTTTTTGTAGAGTGGCAAGTGCTGGTATATCAGCCATTAGACAGAAAGTTAGAAAAGTTATAACATTTCCTAATTTAAGGAACCAGATTTAGCAGGGGAAATATCAAATTCAGACTACCTGTCTCATGCGTGATGTCCGTGTATGAAAAATTTTCCAAAACGACAAACTTTACATTCCTTCTTTGAAACAATCTTTTACAACCTTAAATTTGAAAGAAGAGGTGCTTGGCTGATGTCAAAAAAATCATGCCATAAGATCGAGCAAATACGCCTACATGTGTCATCTCTTCCTACCTCCATGGCCTGACAGTAACATATTCAACAAGCAAATTTGGAAAGACTTGCATATCTGGCACCGCCGTGCTTTTCAGGAAGTATCCGGCACCCATCTTATAGCCTACCTTGTCAGGCTGACTTGTGGTATGGGCTGTGACAGAAATGAAGATTAGGCCTTGGCTTAATTACGTGTAGATGGTGCTGCATTTTTTATACTACGGTACTCGTGATAAAGATCCCTGGCGGGCCATGCCTAGCACCTGCCGGTACCGGTGACCGTACCATACCGCGCACCCGTCGCGTTCGTCGGTGATCGCTGTAGTAAATGTAGCACGCCCCCAACCAAAGGAGTTGTTGCACAGGCATCGCGAAACCATGGATCGCTAGCCTAGGTACTATTACTAAAGCTAGGCCTACTTTGCTAACGCTTTTCGATAACACCACACCCCTCTCCCCGAACTTCCGAACCGAAGGTTCCCGACCTTGAGGTAGGTCTAGGCCTACATGTACATGCACATTTATGGCTACCTACGCTACACATGCACATCACATCAAGTTTCCTCGGCATTTAACCCAGACAGATGGACCTTGCCGAGTATAGCCTAATTGTAGAATTTGACATCTAGGCCTACTTTACCAAGAAGGCATGTATGAAAATTGATTGCACAAATGTAGCTGTGATAGGAGGGTACATTGTAAGTTGGTACAATCTGACAATCCAACAGCCAAAATGTGTTATGGGAGTTTGTACACGGCTACCTGGAAACCATGTTCTGGAAGTACAGTAGGTTGGATGGATTGATTGTGGCCAATGTACATGTAGGCCTATAGTTGTTGCTGCACTACTGGAACTTACATGTATAGGTTTTTGTGAATGTTAACAAAACGCAGTGTTGCATACAGTACCCATGGTTCCTGGACACTAGTAGTAGGCCTACTGTGTCTGATGTCTGGATGTATCATAAAAAGTAACATATAATGGCCTCTTAATGGAGTGACAAACATTGTACCGAGTTCTGGGAGATGCTGTCGATATAGGCATTTACATACAGGTATGCACCACATCTGTACTTTCATGTGATCTTGCTTGTCTCGTGCAGCTATGGATGAGGATGTAGAATCCAGTGACATCCCAGCAAGCCAGCTGGCTGCCATACACAGCAAGGGACAGTTCCAACGGTCCATCTCCTTGGCCCTATCGGCTGAGACTGGTGGTGATTCCCTGCCCTCTTGCTCTGCAGAGCAAGATGACAGGGGTCACCCATTGGGCATCTCGGCAGACGATGTGGCACGTTCTGCAGAGGGCTTGGACATCGGGTCAACAATCAAGGAAGAAGATCACGATTTGGAAGACAGAGTTGAGAGGAGAGTCCTGGAGGAGGATGGGGAAGACGAAGCTGTCAGCGACGATGCAACAACTGAAGAGAGTGTCAGCAGTGATGACGACAGTGATGCAGTGCAAATTGGCTCTCTCCCCCGGTCAACCACTTCAAACCGTAGAGGCAAGACCAGGTTACAGAGGCAAAGATTGCGACAGTTCCGGCGGGATTTTTTTGCTCCGTTTATGGAAGATGATGACTTCGAGGATTTGTCCTGCCAAGGTAAAGTCCGGTGTACACATGTAGTTTATTTCAGCAGACTTGCAAGGTCTTGATTCATTTAATTAAAATGGGACTCCAACTCAATCATCTGAATTATAATGCTTACGCTTTAATGACCTATGTTATTTGGCCTAGGATTTGCCAAATTTGTATGATATTATACAGTGTATTCTTAACAATATTTCTCATATTACAAAGAATTAAAACAGTTACAGCAAAAACTGTGAAGGCATCAATTGGAGTTTTTGTCTAGCATCCTTCACGACTTCCTCAGTGATGCATCAACTGATCATGCAGCTGGGATTGTAGAACCTTTCATGTCATCTGATGATGGTATTGTAGACTAAAGGACATGGAGCCAGCCCTAGTCGCTCTCAAGGGAAGATGATCTTGACCTGATGTGAATCACCTTACGGACAGCAATTGTTGAGTGTTAGGGTTGTTTTTTTAATTTTTTGGTTGTAGTGGAGGTTGAAAACAGGCCGCAGAGGGTCCCTACTTTGATGGAGCTGTGCATGGAAAAGGGTTTCTCCACGACCAGTCCGTTGCCCCCGGGACTGAAGCCGGCCCTATCCCAGCATCGTGGCAAGGCCAAGCTCGCTGCTTTACAGTTGCGCTGGCTTGGCAGAAACCTGGCAATCCTTGAGAAGCAGATCAAGTGGAACCTCGTTGAGGCAGTGGGACCTCATGGAATGAGGGTGAGATCATAGACACTTGCTGTTGCTCTTTACTAAAAATAACGTAGTCCTCTTTGGATATCTTTGAGCGTGCCATAGGCACAATAATAATAATAATAACAGGTCCTTATGTAGTGCTTTTAACGAGGACCAAAGCTCTTTGCAAACAAATGCATGTACATTTCCCTCATCCTGTCCCCCCAAACCTGTGGAAATATGCTCCATGGAGAATTTCCAAACTTGCTGCGACAGTGACCTTTATTTTTCACCATACGTCTTAGTAGGTTATTGGATAAGGATCTCCCTTACGGTATTTCAACAGTACATGCCCAAAATGAACAGCATCCGAGGGTATTTCGGGAAGAGCATGCACACTCGAGATCTACTCGAGATCAGTGCAGCCAGTCTTGCCTTTTTGAAATATCGAACAAGCTCATTAGGTGACACAGACTTGAAACAAATCACGTAAAAGATAAACATCTTTTTATCCGCCCCTCCAAAAAAAAAAAGTGATTGAAAAATTACAACTCCCAGAGCACTTCAAACTTCATCTGTCAGAAGGCATGTCACTGGCAAATACATGTACGTGTATAAATTGTGACACGATGCCCATCCTTATCTTTCTATTTAAAGTCCACTCATTTGAGGCGTGACACCAAATCTCTTTGGAGACGGAAGCATTGGCAATATGATTGGAGCCCACACCCTGAGAGGAAGCTGTGGATTCTGCCTGCCAGCTGCCAGGTGTACGACACAGTGGAGTGGAAGATAGCAGGTATGTGTCCAGGGGTCCTGGATCACTGTGATAGGCCAACCCCTTCCTCCTACACTCGTAACTAAATTGTATCGAGTGGTACTGGTACTTGAAATGTGCTCACACTGAGACTCTGTCCCCAAACCCCTTCCAAGATGACTGGGAGGGAACTATGTAACAGGCACTTGAATGCCATTGATAGGATCTCATATGAAGGTGTCACAGATTTGTACTCATTCCGATGAAAATTCTTTTGCCTGCATGCTTGTATGTGCCTGGCTTGGCTAAACTAGTGCATGCATTTGGATGCATACCCGTAGCATCAGTTGAATGAAGCAGTTTTCAATCACAGAGCTAAAGCCATGTTACATGTACAGTACCTGGGGGAAGGAATGAAGTTAGCATAAACTAATGTTGCTATATGAGAATGGTTCAAACACATAATGTCTCTCAGTCATGTCAGTGTGTCGATGAAGAAGAATGGCATAAATGCTAAATTTGAATAAATTTTTCTTTTGTTCATTTATTTGATTTATTTATTGATACGTTGTACATGTGTCTATATTTGGGGGATTCTTTGCTTTTTTGGAGGGGGGGTTTGAGTGGTGGTTGTTTTTGTTAAGTTTAATATTACAGGGCTGTAGGCCTACTAATCACTGAATTGCAATGAAAAACAGGGAAAGTTAATTATTTACATAAGAAGCTTGATTTTGTGCATGTGGAGGAACTTGTACTTTTTTATAAGAGAAGGTATTTTGTCATTTATATTTTGCGTCTTTCTGGTACTCGACGCTAACATGAGTGTGGTTGTTTTCCCTAGCCCTGGCACATTACATCAACTTGGCACTTCCACTTCGGAGCGGTGACCCCAAAAAGGGTGGAGCTTCCTCGTCAGAACAGCAGGGCTGCAAGGATGGGGACGTCCAGCAGGTCAAGCGATGCCTGAGAAAGAGGTCTGTAGCTTGGGCGTGGCCAATGAAATGCATATTCATTGGTTGTTTTGTGTGCCCACGTAACCGTAATGATTGTCGTGTGTGAGGCCTAGCATCTGTAAGATAGGAGTCAAGATTTCCTATGAAACTAGAAAAGAGTTTGAAACCAGTTAGTACTTTTATCATAAAGTACCTTTGTAACGGGCTCTCAACCAAAAGGAATGAATAATTGTCTGAGATATTTGTGATTTCTCAACAAATATTACTTACGTGTACTTGCAAAAATCTCAATTTTTGTATTTAGAATGTGCCTGCATCTGATAGCTTTTCTATCCTTTACCCGTCGTGCACTTCAATAGGCATATCTTAAGTCCACCAATTAGCACTCACCTGGATTAATCTCATACCAGTGCAGAAGTGTACTCAACTTGTGGGGATCCAGGCTAACTGCACAAGAGGAGTGTGTGGGAAGAGTTTAAGATTAGGTGAAGAACAGAATTGAGGCAAAGATCCTTGCAAACTTTCCATTCATCAATTTTTTCCCCCGTTTTCTGTCGCAGATATCCCAAGCTGGTGAAGTATTGTTTTGATCACGCCATGGCCTATGTATGGTGGACCAGGGGCAGATGCACGAAAGCCCAGGAATCTTTCATAAAGATTGCCAAACGATATCCACCCGGTAATGACTCCATCCTTATTGAACAGTTTAAAGGCTGAATTATAAATACTGTAACAAAATTAGTTTTATTTTAATTTTTGTTGTGTGTTACAGATTTTATTTTAAATTGTTATATTTTTGATGTTCATGTATATGTGTAGTTTGCTTTCCATATCAGTTGATCTGGATTTAAATGTAGGACTATACCACTATGTTTAGTCCCACTAAATGGAACAGTCCAACATGCCACACCTTTCATTGTTAACTTAATTAGCCTACTGGGGACTTCTACCTTGGTTCCATGATCTTCTATTGTACAAAGATTCCTGGGACTTGGTATGCCACACTCTTATTGTTTGCATTCATTGGGCTATCTATAAAACTGGAGTGTAAAAATTCTCACTAGGGACTTCTTTGACTGGGACGCTTAGAGGAACATCCACAACTGGGATGTTCCTGTATCTTTTCTGTATGTAAGTTTTTGTGTTTATTTCTTTAACAAAAATTTGGGATACTCCGCTCCAGCCATTCCTTATATCTGGACTGCTATGCTCTTGTGCATGTGGCCAGGGTATTTTTCTCCTGTTACAGGTCCATTTCTGGGGGGAGGGCGTCGCCCGCTTTGGGTTCGAGGTAGTTTGTGTTCACATGTGTGTGATTTAAAATGGCCAACATGTACAGGAGCATATTTAATGTCATTGCACCCTGCATGGTCCAGGGAGCAACTGCTTGTAGTTAAGTTAATTTGTTATCTCTATAGCCATATTCCTGTGTGATTAATTACTTGATTTTGTTTATTATTTTTTAGAAAATAAATAAGCCGCTGAAAGATTTCTGCGGATTGGCAAGTTGGCCAAGTATCATACATTTCAGTTATTTTCTTTGATCCCACGTTTGTTATCAGGGTCCTTCATGGATTCCGTTACACTATCCATTGCTTTTTCCTCAAATGAAGTGTTTCTCCCTCGTCAGAACTATCCGCCCCCCTCCAAAAATGTGCTGTTTCCTCTACAAAATTTTGTTTCCTTGACAAGCTTTTGCTTTTCCCTGAACAAATTGGTTTGTGAAAATATTGCATTTTTACCGAGTCCTGTTATAAACACAATGAATGTACTGTGCCAATAAGGATGGTCCACAATGCAGTGCGCCACTGTTGTCATGGATAAGCCTTAGTCGACAAAGTCTCATTCGCCAACTGAGCTGTGAGCAGGAGAGTTAAAACTTTTCGGAATGTTTGTTTCTTTTGGTTCAAAATTCGAAATTGCTTATGGCGAATGGGTATCTGGTAGTCAAACTGATGGTTTTTGTGTGGTGTAGGGAACTACTCAATCACATAACACCAAGTTACCAAAGTGCGCTAAATCGCGGTAGCGTGTCGACCACAAACTTGAAAAGTGACCTTTGCGGCAAAATCTTGTTAGCGCACTGTATTATGAGTCGCCTGTATTGAGACTGAAGCTCAACAGCATGGCACGTCAGAAGCCGTGAACATATATATGAAAGTGCAAATTATTTGGATCGATCACAGCCATCAAAGGCAATGTTTCTCTCAATGTCCAACTTACAGATGATTTGGGCAGAAACAAAGTGGCAGATCAAATAGCAACAAGAGGGCGTGATAGACACAGGGATCTTTCCAGAATTTAGACACATACTCAACACAGCACGCTACTCAGTTGACAGAGAATATTGCAAACACACTTTAGCCCTTGAAATGACTGGACGAAGATTTTCTTGTAATTAAAATGTCAAACAACAAGTGCTCTAATAATTGGTAAAACTTGAAATATATGAATAAATACCGAACAGAATACAGAGAAATCAATCAAATCATAATTTCTTGCCGTAATTTTCATTATTTGAATACAAAACAAAATATAATTTTTCTTGAAGTAAAACCGTAACTACAAAACCGGATGGAAATTAGACTTCTCTAACGGACCGTTGATTTGAAAGATCATTAGAAACAAAGGACATTACTTCAAGTGATGATGAGTAATTATGCAAGTGTGCCGTCTGAGAACGGAATTGAATTTTTCTAATCTAACATATTAAGCACATGATGATCTAAAGCAGGGAGAAAGTTTGCCTGCATTAGTTAGGGCTTTTTTTTACGAATTTGACCTGGCAAATGTGAATAGATTGGGACGTGATCGATGGATAAATAGTTAATCTAAAAAAGATACTTACAATCCAACCTCCCTGTAGGCCCTTCCAACGTGATTCACTCTTCTTCATATCACAGTAGACCTGCAAGCCATTTTGATACTGCATTGGGTAGATGGTGTATACGTTGCTGGTATTGTACCCTGCATCTAACCACTCCTGGCAGTTAGTAATATCTATAGAGAAACAAGTTGGTAAGAAACGTACTAATTAAACCGTTTAACACATCGTGACCTTTGTTTTTTGGGTAGTCTTATAGGATATGCGATTTGCAACACAGCTCCACTTGTCTGGCACCTAAACCAAGATTCATATTTTTTTTAGGGCAGTCCCCTCCAGCTAGCCATTGGAGTGAGGGCAAATGTTTTGTTTTATAGTCTATACCTTTTGGACTTTCCATTTTGTACTTTTCTGTAATCTGAAAACCAGATTTGACTCAGAAAGCCGAAAACGGAACTCTTGCTTTAGAAAAAAAAACAAACAGAAATTAATGTCAGCTCTTGCAACACCCGTGTATTTCATCTTTCGGTCCAATTCATTGGGATAGTTGACATGGTGTGTTGATAAACCAAATCAAAGGACAAGATGAACTTTGTCAACTGCGGAAACAGAATATAAGTTTTCCTGACCAATTTCAGCAAAAAGCCGTTCAATTCAACACAAGGCCCATTCAAATTTGTGGTTAAAAGAATGATCCTTGATATGAACATTCAATAATCATCGAATCATTCGTCATTGAATATTCTTTCGGGAAATACGTTACTCCAAATTCCAAACGTAGGTTCGTTTGCTCATGTTCGTCAAAGGGCTTAGAAAGACATTGATCAGGCATTTGACTTAGTCAATATGCAATTTCTTTGACATTTGAGAATTCAATTTCGTTCACGTTTTCTGAATCCTATATAAAATCTGATTTTCCAAGCAAAAAAAAAATAATAAGGATATTGAAATAGCTTTTGTCGTCATCTAAGCAACAAATAAATATAAAATATGAAATTAATTGAAGTAATCGACAATATTGCACATAGATAAAAATATAACAGCATATGTTAAAATTTTGTAACGGACTGAGCAGTAAGGACACGTGGAAATGGGGTGCCCCCAAATAGGCAGCAACTTAATCAAAAAATATAATTTACCAAAGGACAAAAAAAACCAGGTGTTCACGAACAAAAAGTGCATACAGTCACAGGAGTTCCAGAGGGCCCTCAAGCAAAGTAACAATTTGATTAATCAACACTTAAGACTTGCAAAGAAAGAAAAGGCGGGGATGCTTGTTAAATTGTACAATAATTATGCACAAAGCATTAGGGCGTGGCCTTACACAAATTACATGACTACTGATGAAAATTAACAAGATTAATGGAGGACAGACAGATTCAACGAAGTGGTGCGAGGGGCTGGAGCTAAAAGCACAAATTTGCTTGAACAAGAACAAAATACAAACCAACTTAAGTTGGGGGGAGAAGCAAAATTACAGAGACTTATCTGCTCAACAAAGAAAACCAAAGACTGCTAAAAGTTGAACTCCACCAACCGCTGCCAGTTGATAAGAGGCAGAATGACCACACCCTGAATTAAGGCCACCGATATTTATACCCTCATACAGTCTGCCTGAGTGGTTCTCAATGAACACTACGTGAGAACTATGTTCATGTGTCCCACCTCTGTGCATAGCTGCACCCGCCCGCAATAACCTTTGTAGACACTTGGCGCAAAACATGTCTCACCAAGAGTAGGGAGCTTGAGTACAACAATTGAATTAACTTAGTTTGGTACAAATATCAAAAGGTTATACATACTTAGACGAACAAATGAACAATAAGCGGGAAAATACAAGGTTAAAAATGACTGGATGAAGAATAAAAGAAACAGAGAAGATGAGGGAAGATTGGATGTCAGACCAGCGAAGGCCAAGACCTCAAACCAAAACCCATCCATTACAATGAAAACGACGCAAGCAGACACCAGGGCCAAGCCGTGCGTACAGACAGACAGATAAGACCAGAATTGGAGAGGAGGGAAGACTACAAAAACACCCAAAATGGGATGAAGCGAAACAATGACATGAGCAGAAATGACCAGACCGACCTGCCTGAAAACAACCAAATAGAGAGTAGGAAAGCAACATGTTAGGAAACAAAGTGTGCTCTTTAAGTGACCTTAAAAGTCTTTTGAGGGGCATCAGTATCAAGGAATTACGAAGTTCAGCAGATAGCGAAAATGGTTCAGCGAAATTAAATGATAAAGCTAGAAACATTACTGCCAGGAAACCGAATTGGAAAAGGGGTAAAAAAAACAGACCAAACCGAACCGTAGCCTTCCCACGAATATGAATACGTGTTCATGAAATTTAGCCCGTTTTTGTGGTTTATTTTTGTGGTTTGTGTATGTGAGTTTGTTTCTGCATTCAATTGGGGACCTTGAACAATGGAGGACAATAAGGTCCCCGATTGACAGAGGGTCCCCGATTGACAACTGTACAAAACATATGGGTGGTCCTGTAAAACAAAAGAGGAACAATAGGGGGTCCCCAGTTGCAGGCAAATACACACTTCTGTGGGTGTGTGTGTGTTTTTTGCCTGAAATAAGCCTGGAAAACCTATACATATAAAATTAAAAATGGAAAATAATACAGTTTCCCATGCCCATGTAAAGACTCTTTTTCTTCCAGATATTGATGCATGAAATTGTTAAACCGCAAAATGGATGTGTAGATATGTCATTCGGATATTCCCTCTCCAGGCTCTTTGTTTATAAGGGGCACATGGACCATTCCCAGTGAAAACACTCCTAAAACGTCGACGTGAGTTAATATGTGCTTCATTTATTCTGCGTGAGTAATGTTCACATGCGATTCCTTTATTTCGCGTGAGTAGTGTTAACCCTTTCAGCGCCAGTCACTCTCTGTGCTATCCCCTTTCAATACCAACGCACAAAAAGGCAAACTACCAGATCAATACCACAACCTAATAATGGTCTATATGCTTGCATACTGCCCTCAATAGATTCTATGGGCATAACGTGGCTTTGAAATGCAATGAGTGATAAACCAATATTGACAAAGCAGACTACTTGTTGAGACCAACCTAATCACTTAGTTTCAAAATTTGAATATTCTTAGTGGTTATCACGAGCAGAAAAAAGAAGGTAAATAGTAAACTCCAGGATGATATCGGAGGTCTACATCAACACAACAGACGCAATACGGTCGTTTCACAATAGTGCGCCTCCTAGAGTTTGGAACGCTTCGGCCAATCACAATGCGCAAAATCTGTTGTGGTTGGCCAAGGCGTTGCAAACCCTTCGAGGCACTGCACCCCCCCCCCGTTTCAATGTTGGGAAACAATCAGCATCATGCTGGCCTGCTTCTACCTTAACATTGAAGGGAGGGGATGGGATTTCTTGTCAACTGGAAGAAACATTAGCAAAAATTGGCAAATAGTTGACGGATTAAAGAGATCTGAGGAGTGAAACTTCCTAAAGCATCCAAGGACACACATTGGCTTATCACATGTCTTGCAAATCAAGCAGGTTTGCTTATTCCGATCTTGGTGCAGGTGCTTTCTCAAGATCAACTGGAACTATATCTGAGCATTGATCTTTAAAAACAACCCTAAAAATGAACTTGCGTGTCATATGTTGTATTCTTCTTTGGCTAAATCAAAGATTATTTTGTCCCCGTTTTCATTTTTCATAGATACTTCAATATTTATGAGCAAAATTGTCACTAAATACCAGTGTTCATTGAGCACAGAGAGTTTTGAAATTTTACTATCCTTGACCTCCTTTTTTCATTTAGTTATTGATTAATGTGTAAGACAACAAGAAGTAACCCTTTGTCAAAAAAATAATAAGCGATCTAAGGTTTCACGATGTCAAAATCAAACCATTGAAATCTGTACAGTGTTTTCCAAGAATATTATTCCAACAGCGGGACCTTCAAAATGTCTGGTTTTAGATACCAGAAAACATTCTTTTCTTTTAAATTTCAACTCACCTGTCGATCTTAGCATGTCGGTTGCTGAATCCAGTGTGTCGGTTCCATGACTCGACTGGTTGCTTGTCGCACTCGGTTGCTCACTTGCCGTTCTAGTTTCATCAGATGATGTAACTAGATGAGAAAGCATATCGATGTAGACATCAATAAAAGTGAGCTATTCAATTTGAATCCAGGAAAAGGGTGAGATTCTGTTAAATACAACATGACAACAACGTTAAGAAACGATCCCTTCTTTTCCTGTAGTGTTATCCGCTCAATGATATTTCCTCGCACTCGTGTTTCATTGAATCACATTTTTAATATGAACCCATTTCAGGTCTAGATGGACAGCTGCTGCATTTTCATTTCTTTTCATTAAACTATTCACGGTGCATTTTCACTGTTCACGGGTTGCAGTTGACCGAAAGCCATCAAATCAAGTGGGTTTTAGCCGCGGTATTTATGTTTTTACGGGACTTGTAGTTTTATACCCGAATTAATTAAAAATTATAAAACGCCTGCCGTTTTCCCAACTTAATTAAATGTGGCTCGAAATAAGTAACTTGAATTGAACAGGAATGCGATTCATCAGTGTTTGGAGCAGTCTTTCTAGACTCATTACAATTCTAATAATTTTATTCGAATTTTCCAGAGGTAATACTCATCATAACGCCTATGAAAACGGTCTTTGGCTTCAAGCTGGCGCGACCGCTACAACTGTAAATCAACCTACATGTATTTACTATTCGATACCTATTATAACTACGGAAGTGTATAAGAGCCACTTGCAAAATTTTATTTTCGAGTTACTATCTCGCCGCGGCGGGTTAAAATGTTGAATGTGTATCTCGCCGCGGCGAATTATAAGATCTTGCCACGGCATTAAATTGATTTCCCGCCGCAGCGAATATTTCATTAGTTGCATAAGTCCTATTCAGCGCGGCCGTTTTCAAATGTATCTTTAGGGTGAAATGCAATGCTATGTGGTTTTAGATTGCTAATTGGAACAAAAGGAGATGTTACATTTCAACCGCAAAGATTGATTTCCAACACAAAGAAAAACAAAAGAAATTTCCTTTTGTGGTGTGAATTCCCATATTCAGATGAGGCATAGACTGTTTTTAATTCCTTCCTACATTTTGCCAAACCAACGCAAGCAGACTTGAGAGTTACATTTGAACTTCATTGGTCAAAATTTATTCAATTATAGTGCTTAAAATGGAGAGCAAAACCACTTTTACAAACTAAACGCATGAAATACTGAACAGCTCTGGATGCTCAAAGGATTTAGGGTTACTTAGTGCCCTTATCTCCAAATATAGTATAAGTGCACATGTGTCATGCGCACGGGGTCGGAAATGTCGACCCGTGTTCAGATGTAAAAATAAACTACAAACAATAAGTTATGTATTTGCCCTTCTCGGCGCCCTGCGCTGTGTGGGTGGTTCGTGACAAGTGAACGCATGAATGTAAGGTCAAAGAGCCAAGGGATTTCAATCCAGTGGACAAAAAAGTATGTGTTAGTTTCCATTGACCTTCACTTCACTTTTCGTTTTGCTTGTTGAAATCTCTTAAATCATAGCAGATTTTAACGTTAATGATATCAACTTCGAGGTTTGCTCCAAAATGGTAACAAATATTGGACAAAAATATGCATTGGCGTCGCGAGAATTTTTTTTTGGCATGGCGGAGGCCGCAAACCAGCTAGTTAAAACAATAACATTTAGCTTCAGGAAGGGGGTCATTTTTTTCCCTTTTTTTTAAAGCAACTAATTCTCTTCTATTTCATTTCTAGTTTTTGTTCTTTAGCTGTTTTCTTTTTTCCTTTTTTCCCTTTTTGTTTGTATAAATGGGATTATTTGTATAAGTATAAATGAAAATTTCACGTTGCAGCAAGATCGTATAACTCGCCGCGGCGAGATAGTAACTTCAATTTGTTTTTGCAAGTGGCCCTTATACGCTTCCTTACACCACCTTCAAAAAGGTTAATTCATTACTATTGGCTGATGACTGCTGGTAAAACAGGGGTTATATGCTCGGGCAATACATTCAATACATTTTCAGAATTTTGGTTTTTCTGAGTGATCATAAAAATACTGCACAACTCTGTCACGGGCCCCTTTTGATAAAAATTGTGAAAGCTCTCACAATATGATATGGGACTCCGACTCAGTCTGAATCAGTATTAACTTAATAACAAGGCTTGTATGTTGCCTTTTCAAGGACTTTGCTTTCTTCTGTATTAGAGTATAGTTTTGAAATCTGAGCTAGGAAGGGAAACGTGGTAGATTCAATCTTGAATCTGGACATGGGCGTAAATCCAAGGGATGGGTATATATTCCCCCACGGTTTGAGGTGGGGGTGGGCTATTAAATCATCCCCAACTGAAGATTTTTTAGACTTCCAAGGAAAAAATGCATTCAATGTCATTGATAAAGGAAAAACAATTTTGAAATACACGTTATAGATGAATATCAATATATCATTAACATTGACCTTTATACACGTATAGAGTCGTACGATGTCAATCCCCCTCCCCGCTTTTCAAATTTTCATGGCTGGGCAATTATATATAACAGGTTTTTGCCCTTACCCAACGTATATTAATAAGCACTGTATGCTCAGTGCTTGTCCAAGAGCTTGCGAAAAAAACCTCACAAGCTTTACTCGGGTGGGACTCGAACCCACGACCTCCTGCCTACTAGTGCAAATGTCTTAACCACTCGACCACCGAGCTTGCCGGGGTCGGCAGGCCGGTCCGAGTCAAATGAAGCAGCGGGTACCTCGAACTATTTTCAAGATGTATTTTTTTTTTTTTTTGGCTGGGCAAGTTATCCCTCTCACCCTTCCTCAACCCCCCTCCCCATTTCCGGATTTACGCCACTTAATGTGGAGTTCCTTGGCAGAAGAATATAGGGGTAGATGGAATGATTCAGTACTTACCGTCATCTAAGACCATGCAGTCACTAGTGCCATTCAGTGAGTATCGGGGCGTGTCTGCATCGTCATCCAAGTACACACTTCCTTAGATTGCGCTAAAGTTTCCAGGATGCTCTCGTCTGGTAGCAAGGTTCGTCTCGCACGTCTTGTTGCAGTCATTGAAGTTAATTGATTTGCATCGTTCATCTAAGCTGCAGATCTGTCTGCAAATGACACTAGAACGAACAGGTCTACGTGCATAGGTAAAACCACGCAGTGCGTGGTTTTCCGCGACGTAAAAGGTTTTTCGGAGTGGATTACACTGGTACCCAAAGGCTATTAAAATAACCGTCCCCAGACACAGTGTCAGCCTCAAAACTACGAAACCAGCGTCTGGTTTCGCCATTTTTAAATTTCCCGAAATGTTCTGTTCCGTATTCTAAGATGTAGGTTCGGGCAACAGAAGAGAGGATTATTCTGATAGAAAACAAGGTGTTGACGATTCCATGCAGTTGCCAAACTGCTATGTGGAAGATCATGGTGAAATGCCAATGTCTAGCTCCGCCCATCATGACGTCAGCCTCAAGCGCGACAAGGGACTGGTCAGGACTTTTTTCAGCTCCTCGTAACAATTAAAATTCTGGAAAACTAAAGGCATCTACTTCATGACCATTGACAACTAAAACGCAGTTTGTTAATAGGACCATTAAAAGATGTTTTTTCATTTATACTTGTATTTTGTTTGCCCTCTCAGTATACTTGTATTTCAAATTCTTCGTGAATGTGTTTACATCCTGTTTTGAGATTTATATCCTTTCTATTGGTTCAAAGCATTTTGTTTACATTGATATTCTAATTTCCTTTAATTTGTCCTGTCTCTGCAGTGAGTGTTAAAAATGAGCAGTTGGGCACACAAGGACTCTGTAGCCTTTTAATGCTATTGTGAGCAGAAGGCGCGGTGGAGGCAGTGAAAAATTGAACGCTGCCTGGCAAATAATGGCCACTGTCGAATTGCCTTCGAAGCCATTAATAATGCATTACACTGCTTGGCTGTGCTGGCTTTAAAAATGTATCTATTGTACTCTTATACAATAATACTTGACGGACCTGCCCCCACCCCTTCCCTGCAAGAAGGTTTCAACAAAATAAAACAGAATTTTGTACTGTAACAAAATTACAAAGCCCTTAAAAGGTCCTCCATATTGAGCCCCACCCTGTCGAAAAGGCCATGAAGGTTTCAGCAGCTCGAGATCACTACAGCACGGATTATTTCATTCTTCGTTTTGGTACGATTCTACCTCTGATATAAACTTTCTGGTCCGTTTTTACGAAGAAACCTACACGTGAATTTCGAAAAAATATAGTTCTGGCGTAATCGCAAGAGAAATTTCTCCTTTTACCTAAACTGCATAAACTAGTATTTTTCAACAACTCTTTGGGGAACAGAAAGCTTGATATAATTATATACCTGAAACCTCAAATTAGAGGGGACCGAGTTGTTGATTAGCAAACAATGATTGATCAATGGTTACATTTACGCCCTTCTGTTCAATGTGTTCTTGGGTTTGGTTTGGTTTGGTTTGGTTTGGTTTGGTTTGGTTTATTATTAAAACTCAATAGCAGCCACAGGCTGAATTACTGAGAGTTTTACAAATTTTTAATTTACGATTACGAAACTGACTTGAATGAGATTCAAACTTGCAACGGGCGGAACAGGAAATGCAGATATAGAAATGGCCTTTTTAACCAAATAATTTAGAGAGTTTTACTTCGCACAAACAACTTTCCATTATCTCTGGTTGTGTCTAACCTTAAGCAGTAAGAAATGAAACCTTGACAAAACCCTTGGTAGCTGTAGCAGACAGCGGCTGAAATTACGCCCACTCAAAATGTTCCAAGTAATGTGCTGTCATACATAGTGTCCAAACTAATTAATAATCGTTTAAATAGTTTATGCTGGCTCTGCACTCGCTCGGTTACCATAGTGCCAACACAATTAAATAGTGGTACAAAGAGTAGAGTGCAATTTACCTCTCCTAAAAACTCAATTAACATTTGGTGAAGAGTATGAAACAAACCGGTTAACGTCAGTGTTTCGCGCTGTATATTCGCTGCGTTTCACTACACCCATTTGTAATTCATTTTATGTGTGACAAAAATAAAGCTCTTTTAAATTAACAGAATATTGAGACAAATGATACCATTTGACCTGGTAGTGGCACTAGAAATCTTCTAAAATACCCCTGGAAGGATTTATCAACCGTTTCTGCAGGCTATGTCAGTCATGCCGACCCGGTTCTGTGATTTTTTTCCACTCTGCTGAAATCCCCTAAATTTTAAAACCATCATTAAAATTATTTCAGACTGGGAACCAAAACTTCAGTTGCCTTGATATCAATACCATGTATGTACTGAGGACTTTCAAGGACCATTGTAAAAAAACAAAAAACAAATACTGCCTCCAAATTTTGACTCTTTAATATGTGTCATTGACTTTTGGGGTCAGGAGTCAAACAGCTCAACGCCGTCTACGTTTCTTTTTAGATATTGGTGTAGAAATCTTTGAGGGGAGAGGAAAAAGTTTGACGTAAATGATTAATATGAGTTAAATTACCGAAAACATGTACAATGGAGACCATACACAGTCATGGAATGATTGACTGGTAATAAGTAGTCCAGAGAAAACATTCAAGGGGTCTCTGCCTGCCAAGACAAAAGATTTTGCTGACCAATTTGAATTTGCCATTTGGTCCTAATCTTAATGTTGACGATGCTTGAGAAAACTGTGCCTGTGCCTTGTTACAAGACAAAACATACTGGTCCAGCCATTTATACCGATGATACAAAATAAGTCTTGAGCCATCGTGAACTTACCTACTAGGAATGAGACAGCCATATTTAAAAGGGGAGGGGTCATTAACCTTTTCAGCACCAGCCCCTCTCTGTACCGTCCCCCTTGAATGCCAACCCACAGAGAGATAAATGACCGGCTTAATACCTAACCTGATATGGTACATGCATCCATACTGCCCTCTGCAGATTGTATGGGCAAAACATGACTATACTATGCAATGAGTAATAAACCAACATTGACACAGTGGAGTAGTTACAACGAACTTGTAGAGACCAACCTAATCACTTAGTCTGCCTTTGATGTTCTCAGAACCGAATTTTCCCAAACGAATATTCTTATTAGTTGGCACTATCAGGAAAAATTAAGTGTTCCGCTCCAAAGTACAAGTATAATTATTGCTTTCATTGGACAGAACGCCACCCCCCCCCCTTTCAATGTTGGGAGAAGCTCTGCTCCATGCTTGCTCGTTTCTACCAAAACTTTAAAAGGGGGGCAGAATTGTGATTTCTAGTCAAATTCTCTGTTTTCTGCACCATAATGGTTCTTTTAACTCTACCACAATATTAAAACCGGGAGGGATTGAATTGATTGAATTTCTCAAAGTATCCCCATTGACAGCAGGCCTTGGGTCAGATAGAGTCGAAAGTCAAGATTTTATATGCTACGATTATTATACACTATTTTTGCATTTAGATCACATATGTCTAGAAGATCCAAAATACCACCACTTCACCGATATGCCAGCATGTGCATAGTACACACACTTCCACATGATTGATGTACCCAATGACAGTATTTGGTTTGCTGGTGTCATGATAATCTGTAGGAGGGTTTGTACATCGAACCTGCTTATTAGTTACACTACAGTTATCATAGTTTGTCAAGAGTGCCACACGCTGTTTATCCTACCATACAACACACAGTTGTCCTGACTTTTCATAAAAGCAGGGTTTATCTCCTTTAGCCATAGGAAACTTTTGGGGGTTTTGCAAACTGAGGAATTCCTTGAGTCTTGTTTATATCGCACAGTTCCACAAAAGCCAAAGCATAGATGGGTTAACCTATGAACAAGAGCAGGGCTGGTGTACCAATTATCAGCAAAGATGCAGTGCCCCTGATTTTCAAATCAACTTGACCGGGTGGAGGAACTGCAGAGGAATGATCAGCTACACTGTCTGTCTCCGAATCGTCACGTGATGTTTGTGCTTGTGACCCTGTGTACACAGTCCAGGTGCATGTGTACTCCGTTTCAGATTCGTTCATGGCGAAACACTTGGTGCCTCATTTGGTGTTTGCTTTCTTGGCATATACTTCTGGAATGATAGTCTCCCCTGGAATTTGATCATGGCCTCGTAAGGAGCAAGGTTTTGACCGGGTCTATAACTTCGAAGAAACGAGGGTACTATTGTCTGAAAGATGCGATGTTTGTAAGAAGAAAAAGTAACCCTTAATTGTATTTGTTAGGACACCAATCACCGTACAGGCTGAAATTAAAAGTGACCGGTCAACGCGGGATGAATTCCCTTCAAGCCATGATTTCGGTTGGACAATACTGGAGCATTAATATTCACATACGATGTCAAAGCATAAGCCATGACAAAACATTGTTTGGTTGGAAGGGATTTCCAAAACTTTCCTTTTCTACCAGCTTTGAAGTTTATGAACATCTTCATCCCAAATCAATAATGCAACAGTTTCAGGAGAGGATGCCATATGTGAAGTATGGAACAAGATAGAAATAGATTAACGTTTACCAGGTAAACTTCTCCTATGGGGCTGGGCTCCTTCTTGTCATCCAAACCCAAACGCCAAAAAATGGTTTTTGCACCAGTGGCATATTCCTTGCTAGGTAGGTCTACTGCTTAATAAATGTTGGGGTTTTTTTTGGAGGGGGGGTATCAGTAACCATAAACTTTACCCGAAGCTAACCATTCATTGTTTCGAACATTGAGGTGAGATTATGGGAATGAACGACATATTTATCAGACTTTTCACCTGTATGGGTGCTGTCTTCCCATGTTTCTGCCACGAAAGTCCAGCTTTGCTCCACCCTCGCCGATAATCAGGTTTTTTAGCTGCCGATGATTACACTACCCTTTATTAAAAGCCTAAATCTCTTTATAGGCATTTTTCCAGCAGACCATTTTGGAGGAAAAATAGTGGAAGATAAAGGAATCTCCCGGCACTTCCGGAAAAAGTAATCAAATTGCCCTTCAAATCCATTCCACTACAAACTACATGATGTTTACTGGTGTATAATTATGTTTCGCAAAATGAAGTTAGAAGCTGCAATTGTCCAAGCAGTGCCAACAGGGCCAAACAATGGCTTGTGTTTGGGGTTTGTTGTGGTAATTGTCTTGGTGCTGTATTCTCTGGCATTCTCGCCTTATGAAGTTTGGATAACAGCGGCGTATCCAGCCCATAACGTCGTGAGGAGGACAAATTCAAAAGGGAATGCGGCTTCTGGCTTAATATTCAATATTATGCATGTTGGGGAAGAAAACGTAACTGAAGCCTTTACGGCCCTGAATTCCTTACTTTTATTATTGTGTTGTTGTTTCCTTAGGGTTTTGGTGCTAATATGTGATAAATGAAATAACCTTCTTCATATTTGATTACAAAATCCGTACCCCCCCCGCCAGATACGCCACTTGTCGATAATTATTTTAGTAGCAGATTCTTTCATGGTGTCCGAGGGCAGTTTCTAGGAACGACCAAATCTCATGATGAAATTTTCAGGTTCTTGTGGTGACACATTATTTTAATATATCTAATAGATCTATTGTTAATTTTAACCAAGACCTGATTGCAGCAACGTGTACTTTTTTCATATAAAAGAAAATACATACATGTATATTAGTGAATTATACATGTATATGTAGACCTACAGAATGCAGAAAGGTTATGAACGAACTCAACGACTTAATGTTCAGTGGACTTGGTGAAATTGGGGACAATATAAAAAATGCAGCCTTGTGTCTCCACATCAAACTCTCTCATGCGGCACAAGTCAGTAAAAGTGTAATTCTATTTTCATTCGATATCTCCTGATTTTTTTAAACTACCTGTCAGCCCTGAGGCCTGAAAGGTCAGCGAAACACTCAGTTCACTATAGCTGTTTCCTTAGCATCAACGTCCGGTAGTGTTTGGGTCCACTCTTGGGCCGTGCACCTGGCGTTCGAACTTTCATATTTGTAACCCCTTTGCGAAGTAAGTGTCAATTGTGTATGCAGAAATCAATTAACTGTTGATCTGAATTCCCAAAAATGCTAGGAAAACGCCGCTCAAGTATTAAATTTGAAATACATGGTCCATTTTATAAAATGTATGTCATTCTTGATAAGTCCTGAATGCACTACAATGAGGCGAACCTTCGCGAAAAAGCTTGACTATTATACTTGTTTTCACTCGTTTTAGATCATAGTGGTACAACCGGTTGCTTCCTATAGATAGTGCAAGAACCTTGTCATTGCTGGGTCTTGACAGAAGCCAGGAGAATTTTACAAAATTAGAATGAAATTGTATGTTCAGGGACACATAGATGTTTTGAAAGAAAGATTATTAATTAAAATGAAAGAAATATAAAACCTAAGCAATTCCGCTAATTTGCAAATGAAGCAAATTCAACGTTCTGAGTATTGTGCATACCACACTGAAACATCTCGAACGATAATTGGTTGTTTTACTTTTGAACTTATTTACAGAGACATTAGGGAACTTGACAATATGACGAAAATACCCCAGTCGTTCTTAAGATGATCCTGTTTAGCAATTATAATAGATATTTGCAGCCTTTTTTATTTTTATGTTAGTTTATTATTTTAATGAGAAAATGGTTATATCATCTTGCGCTAATTTGTGCACAAAAACCCTGCCTGAATTTCTGATATTTACAATACCCCCTTTTCCTTTTCTGTTTGATTCATTGCTCGGTTAGTTCGTGTCAATTGCAAGAAGCCAACGAGCAAGCTCAGGAATATTATCTACAGTTTGGTTCTCTAGTTTGAACAGAAAACCTATGACTTAAACCGAAAGGTGTAATCCTGACGGACACTACAAGACTCCCTTAGTTGTATGAAAAGCTTGGATGATTTTAATTTTTTTTATGTGTTAGTTTCAAGACGACTTCTCAGGAATGGTGTGGCTGATGCGGGAGTACCATAAACCCATGGGTATTTTTTTAAACACTCCAAAGATAAAGGAGGTGATTTGGGCGCCCTCTTTAGTTTCCTCAGTATATCCCAAAGACTAATGTCCAGTTGTCAGGTGGCCCAACGCCTGACTCATGAACGATCAGCTTAGCCTCGATTGCTGGCCGTTTTATTTGCCGTGCATATACCAGACTGGTGTCTTCTGCAGTGCTCCAGGTTAATGATCATTAGGGGAGTCACCAATTAGCTCAGTTGTATCACGGTTGAATTCAGACTTTTCAGCCTCGGTGGAGCACCCTAAGAACTGTTGCTCGCAGCACACAATTCACACTGAGTTAATTGCCATTTTGGTTATCAATTAGCAACTATAAAGTTTTGCTTTGGAATCATCTATTTGGGTAAAGGTAATAATTGTTAAAATGAGAAACCAATCTGAAAGGCTGTGGTTCTTTTGCCAGTGCCAAAGATTTCCCTGATTCTAGCCCCCCCCCCCACCAACCGCCAAGAAGTGTCTCTTTGGTGTACGCAGTTAGCTTTGCTGCCTGGTTTGCTGCCCTCTTCGGCTCCATAATTGGAGAAAAGGTGATTCCTTCCTCTAAGGCGCTATTCATTAAACCCCGAAATTCAACCTCAACCCTTAGAAGGCTAGAGTTTAAACAACCCACGAAAAAAAAAAAAACGCGGCCCGCAAAAAAATTGGTTCTGAGCCCGTCATTGAAAGGATGTCAAGTAGTTTTTATACATTGTAGTGAGTTTGAAAATTGGCTTTAGAAAAAAATCATTGAATTGTTCTTTTATCGGTTTTTGCAATGAACAGAATTTAAAAGGAACAGATTCAGACATTGATAACTTCACGCAAAAGAAAAAAATCAGCAGAATACACCCTAGGGTACATGAACACGAGAGTATATGTCTCCCTTTAGCAGTAATAGTTCGGCGTGTTTCCGCCATTAAGCTCTAGTAAATTAGCAACTCTAATTCCGGTAATAAAGCCCATAAGTCCCCCAACTGAAAGCTCGATTCAGTTAGCTGGAGTGTGAACTTAGATGGGAGCTTGCGTTGGCTTAGCAAAGAAGTTGCGCTGCAAGTTCAACAGAAATATGAAAACACTGCTTTGAACCCTTTGGTTTTAAAAATTTACTTTTTTTGCTGCAAGGCTTAAGTGAAATCAAAATTGCCGTCGCATTCGCTATCGCACCTTGAAAACTTAACTTCCTTATTGCCTTTTCTATTGGAAAGATAAATCATTCAATTAGTTGCTAATAATGGGACAATACGATACATCGAAAAAGAAAGGCGTTATTTATTAGAATCAAAATATAACAAAGAGGCGAGAGGTTCCAACCAATATCAAGACCGCAGCTACCACTCGAGTAGCCGTGGGCTATCTTGGCAAGGTGACTTTGTTGTTGCGAGCGGTGCTTGCATACAATGTGAAACTGTGTATGAATGTCAATGATCGGCGTTTGTTTGGCGTCTGAACCTGGCGATATCTGCATCCATCCCGGGACTGTAAGCAGGCGTCTCGCACTTTTACGACTCCAGCAACCTTTGAAATGCATGTTAACATCGTAGCAACCATCGATTAACTGTTTGGCAAGCTGCCAAAGATGGAGGGAAAACATTACCCCAATGTTGCCAGTGAAATATGTTGCAAACAATATGATCCTTAATAGATAAAAGCATGCGCTGCAAACGAGGCATAAACTCGCTCGAATTCACCAGCTTTTTCCTAATGTTGCAAATACCTTGTCAGACTTGCGTCATGAAATTAACGAAAAGAAAATTTGAACTTTATAATGACCTTGCTCGTGTAGGAGTGTATTCAGAATGTTTCAGGAGGTAAAAATACTGCCAAAAGTGAAAGGGGACGAGTTGGAAATGGGATAAAATAAACCATTTTACACACGCCCCCTTTATCCATTGCGTCATCAGTTCCCTAACAAGGAACGCAGTGTTGGCAGATATCATTATAACGTTGAATCATTATTAGCGTTTGCAAACTGCTTACACTTTTACTGAAAGTAAGATAAAGGTAACAGGAAAAAACAGCACAAACCAATCAACCACATCATTGCTTTAAAAGTTCATGAACTGAAAACGTATAGGCATGCCTATTTTTATTTCGTCTAGTTGCGATGTATGAGCCAACTCCCAGGCTTCGGGGAATTTGAACTCCCCTACAAGTCCCCCCATTGCAACTATTGCCAATTCAAGACGTTACATTTTGAGCTCAACACATTCCCAAATTTGGCAGATAAACATGTAGCACTATCACTGATTTGGACTCTTCTGTCTTTATTGGTCGACTTTCTGAGTATTATACATGTCATTTCGTATATTGCATTTGCCACACTCTAATGACTTATCACTTGCTACTAGTTCTTGAACACATTTTGAAGAGTTACTTTACACTTAAATATCTTCAATCAAACATTTAATAATTAAAAGTACAAAACAACTAGACCATACTGCAAGGTCCATTTACATTTAGTCTCCGTTTAGAGATAGAAGATAAATGTGAGTTGCGAATTTGCACAAACGTCACAAAACAATCAATTACATCGTTGCTTTAACATTTAGTAAAATGAAAAATTTACTAGATACGCTTTTTTCATTTCTTGTAGTTAGGATGTATGTGCCAATTTCCACGGTTCGAGGAATTTTCACTTCCCCTAGAAAAGTCCCCTCATTGCAACTATTGCCAAACCCAGACGTTACATTTTGAGCTCAACACATTCCACAGTTTCGAAAAATAAACATGTAGCATTGTTACCGATTCTGACTCTTATGACTTTATTGGTCGACTGTCTGAGTATTGTACATGTCATTTCGTGTATTGCATCTGGCACACTCTAACGACTTATCACTTGCTACTAGTTCTTACACACACTGCAGGGAGTGACTTTACTCTGAAACACCTTCAATCAAACATCTAATAATTAAAACTTATACAGTATACTGCACGGTACATGTATATTCTCTCCGTTTAGAAGCAACTGCAACAGACAAATTTGAGGTGCGATTTCCAGCGCAAAGTTGCGGCTGTAACTCACATAAAACGGGATTGTTCAGGAGTGACAGCCTCCTAGGAACTGACTTTCCATCTTTAATAGTTTGTTTTTGCTATCAGGGGCTTTGTCCCCCGGAAAACAACCCTGGCGAGGCTCGTAGTGCAGGCATAGTGCTACATGTACAAAGGGAGCTGATTAAAAAGTATGATTCGCTCTTGCTTAATAGGACACCTTTTTCCCCGGCCCTCATTAATAGCTCGAATTGACGTTCGTATAGTCCATCTAGATGCAGGTTTCCAGGGAAATAAACAACGCAGTCTTTTAGATTTAATTCAAAATCTTTTATGCTTGTAGGGATGTTTTAATTTGCAAATCCTAACCTGTGTACCCCAAAAAGGGAAGGGACTTTATTTTTGAAGAAGCAATCGTTTCTATTGCATCTTCTCTGATAAAGGCAAGACTTCACTCATGTGCATGACAAAACTATGGTGTACTATTTACGACAAACATTTCCCTCTCTCTCTTTAGCCTCCGTCCAGGCGACGGTGCAACGCGACGGCACGATGGCTCCCTTGCGTCGTGCTGGCATCGGGTCGCACCGTAGCCTTCTTGCCAATACGTTTGTACAAACACGACGCGTCGCGTCGTGCGTCGTGTCGTGACCCATTGCGTCGTGCTGTCTTAAGTCCTTTCTGTGTTGCATTTTTTCCTCCTGGCAACGATTTACACAAGCTCACCATTTTAGGAGCCAAACAATTTTCAAAAAGATGCTCGGAGCCACTTTTGAGCTGACCAGAAAATCTCACTTGAATAACCACGCTAGATATCATGTCAATTTGCAATTTCAGAAAAAAAATGGTTAATTTTTGATTTCAAGAAAGACTGCTTCGTCTCCCGCCTTTATGAGGATAATAGCAAATTCGGATTCTTATAAAAAAACACAGTTAATTGCATTTCCAAAGATAAAAACAACAGAAACATGCCAGTCTGTAGCATGGAATTCGTTGGTCGAACAGGGCTAAATAAAAACAAAGTTGAACTTTTTCAGGAAAAATTTCCTCATGAACTATGAAATAAGTTTAAATTGGGTCAGGTTTGACCCATAGTGTGATTTGACATGGAATGACCAGTGTCTGAAACGACAGAACAAATATTTCACAGTTTGATGCAGACAGCACTAAACATCATAAGGAGTAACCTTTCTAGAATAAAGTGATCTTTTAGTCCTTCGATGTGTTTACAGTGGCAAATCTCTGGTTTCCCCAAAAGGAAATATAGGTTGAAAAAAATCACACTATAAATTTTGACGCAAATAGGCTCCAGATTGCCGCGTAATTGTAAGCCTGCTAATCTGTTTTTGTGTACATGTATTTATAGAAAAGTGATATCGTCGAACAACATTTTCTTCTTTGAACATTAAACATCTCACAGTTACGGAGTATTATTTGTAGTGTTGATTTTGTCATCTCTTAATCATGTTCTTAGTGAGTCAGGGTTAAAGGCTTAGCTTTACAACGGGTGTACGTCTTAGTCACCTCCTAATGTGTGATTTTATTTCCACTGCAAAAATCTTCAAATGTTAAGCAGCCCCACCAAAAGTCAGTGAAATATCAAGTGCAACCTTTTTCACTAAATAAATGAAACCGAAGAGTTTTTTAAACTTTTCGCATTTTCAATTCACTCTTGCATATTATTATGGCCTTGTATAAGCAACTCCATCCAGGATGAGTAGTAGCACCAGGCCCAGTCATGCCTGAGTATTCGCGATTGAGGTTACTTGTCACGTCTGGATTATAATTAAAACCAGTGGTAGGTTGACACTTATTGAACCACCAGCCTCCGCTGTACTTCTCAGCGCAGTTGTTGCCAGCATCGTTGTCGTTGTCTCGGTCATAGGTTGAGAAGTCTTGGTTGTTGTGCTTGGTCGTGAGGGAGTCACCTGAATGTACCAACAAGAACACTGACTGGATTAGCACGCATAAAAATTACTTGTTAACAATCTTCATTCAGCTAATGCAGGGTCTGGCAGTGAATGTATATCACAGCCATTGATAATTCACCTCTGTGTCAATTAAAGTAATTTATGTTAAATTTTCGGTTCGTTATTTCAAGACAGTTTTTAATGTCAATGTCTTCATTCATTGAACTTCCTTCCCCAAAGCGTGCCAAAAGCCCCCACTTTTAACCTCACTCTTAGAAAGGACACAAAACGTTATCTTCATTACAGACGTACATCTGAATCATAAACAAAGTCCTAGTATCATGTGGTACGTCGGCAACCTCTCCCCACTTTTCAAATTTCCAAGGTGGGTCAAGTCGTTCTCCTCCACGATCCCGCATCCCCTATTTCTGGGCACATCTAAAGGCCTCGGACTTTATCATTGTTGCCACCTTTTTATGTCAATTCATGCATGCATCGTACCATAGCCAAGCTGTGATCACCAACTAATCTAAAAAATGTTAATTTGCATCACTTCCCCAATTAGCCATTGTTGTCATTTGGCAGTTGGAATTCGTTCTCATTACAGTTCCACAGATTTAGTTTTAATTAACCAATGCGTAATTGCTGTTGGTAGACTGTTAGTTACGAATTAATTTGCTAATTATCATTTTTTAAAAGTGTGTACCAACTAACGTTACATTCATCTTTAAAGTAATGTAAGCATTCTTATGGGTTTCCGAGTCACAGATAAAAAGCCCAAACTGCTCTTTTAATGTTGATAGTCTGAAGTTAGGAGTCCACAGTTTTTATTTTATTTGTAAATCAAAAATTGTAATTAAATAAATTAAATTTAAACTATGTTTTCTGGAATACATAGGGCCTAATTGTCAAATTAAACATTACACATTTCTTCTTTCGTTTGAATAATTACAAAACATCATTTAACGGTTACATGTAGTAGAGCTTTGCTCATCTCAATTATCGTTTGCGATTGTTTTTGATTATTGGTTCATTTCTCAAAATGGCGTAAACTTAGTGTTTGTGGGTGGGGCAGGTGGAAGAAAAACGAAAGCCTCGTATCGCAGTGTGGCCAGCTTTCTTGTTGGACAGTCTAAACGCAAGTGCCACACCCTAAGATTTCACCAGGCTTAAAAGTAGTTAAAAGCAGTGATGTAGTCGAGTACTTTTTGAGAACCAAGTTCTCTACCAAATATTTAATTAGTTAAGAGGGAACAAAGCTGAAGTACATCGGCATTTGATGATACATGCATAAAGGTAAGATTACAAAGCAACATAATGACTTCAGACTATCACTGTTTGATTAAAATTAACTTTTTAGGACAAAAGTACTCGGAAAGTACTCGGCCGAGTACTTTCCTAGTACTTTTCTCCTTAAAACTTAAATTTTACACAACTGGGAGTGTCTGAAGTCTAGCATTTATTTTGTAATCTTACCTTTGCACATTTACCATCAAATACCTGTGCACTCTGGCTTTATTCCCTCTTACCCAGTTCAGTATTTTGCGGAGAACGTTGGTACTCGGAAAGTACTCAACTACAACACTGGTTAAAAGCAGTGGACTGTAAACCACTTTGCTTGTGCATGTTGAGCAAAAGCTGTAGCGTAATCTTCTTCAACAGGTGCAAGGTGAAAGCAGAGAATGAACGCTTTTGCCTTCACTGGTAATGATGACTCGTGTCTCATAAATTCGATGAATGTTTCACGATTAATCTTTATTTTGTTACCCATTCCACCAAACCCAACCCAGTCTTACCCCATCCCTACCCAATGCAAACTCACCCTGTGTAACCCAACTCGTAGGAAGGTGTTTTTACATCAGTAAATAGAAAGGGGGCTGCTTCTCTTACGTATTGACATGTTTCGGTATGTGGCACCTTGAAAATACATTCCCAAATTAAACTAATAATTTCCATGGATTGCATTTGCATGAGCCATTCTATGAGACCACCACTCAAATCATTGGGACAGCAGCAATAATCAATTTTGACTTTTGAATTAGATCCTCGTTCAAAATAAAGGCTGGCGGCAGGCAGTATACGAATATGTTTTTGAAATTGTAGTTTAAAAACAATTTCAACACTGCACGCAACGTACATAATACGAAATCCTTGGGTTATACGCGTGCGTGTATAGGGCCTCTAACCTCTAAATCGAGATTGAAACTAGGACTACACATTTTAGAATTCAAGTCACTCTAAATGTAGATGATTTACTTTGAAAAAGCACCCTTTCTACAGGAAACTGGATTGAAATTTAGATATGGAGCCGAGAAAGTTTACTCGAATTTATCTGGTCCTGATATTCAATCCGATTGGGTGAATTTTCACTCGACTAGAGTGAATTTTAGCATTTCGGAATATAAATCATGACAAAAAAAATTTGCGGGCCTGACGTTTAAATAATTGCAGAATCTTTCTCAAAGGCAAATAACAAACGGACAGAGACAAACAAGCAAGCAAGGCCAACTAAGCACGGATTTTATGCAGAAGGGCAAAGCAGGTTGGAAAGCTGATGGCAGGATAAAAGTGTGAGGCGAAAAGGGGACTGCGTCAAAGGCCTGGTTGAGCAACAAAGGGATGCAAGGTAGGAGGAGATTAAGAGTAGTGTTATCCTTTTGCTGGATTATTGAATATGGTAAGAATCAAGAAAGAGCTTAAGTGGTCCAGTAGCCCCGACTTCCCCTATGTCTGGACATGGGGTCTGAAGTGGCCGTAAGCGAGAATTCCACCCCCGGCCTCTCCGGACTAAGCTTAGCGATCTGGGCAATTTTGGCCAGGTCGTTGGAAATGGAATTTCTTTTCGTTTTTGAACGACACGAACTTTTCAGCTCGCGATCACGCTATTATATATAACTGTTAGATAAGCTCGCAATTCACTCTCGGTCCAGCAGCCGACCGGACCATTCAATCTACTTATCCCTCGCTTCACAATGTCCGAGCAGGACAGCAAGCTCTCTGGCCGGCAAACAAACGACAGCAACAGCCAGATCTCGCAGGCGATTCAAGCACTCATACCCTCTTGATTCACGCGTTGAATCCGCGTGCAAGAAACAGCACCTGTCCGAAGTACCTTCATTCAAGCGCGAGGGAAATTAGCAACAGTTCCAACACTGCGAGAAAATTATGAATCTAGTCGAATCAGCCGCGCGAAACATCGAATCGTTGGATATTGACAACACCAAGTGAAATCTTATCGAGGCAAAGAAGGCGCTAACAGAAAGGCAGAAGCTCATCCGTATCGCCGACAGATCTGAGTCAGGCCGGGGAGTAGTCAAAGAATACGTCGCAGACGCACTGGCAGAAGACTCCAAAGATGAGAAAAGAATTAAAAAGGCCGAAAAAGCAGCAGCTTCCAAGAAATCTACCTCCAACAAGCGGACTTCCGCCAGCAGCAGCAGAGCCACCTCGTCGACGTATACTACCAGACCTACGACTCCTTACTTTGCTGCTGCTCAGCACCAACCTGTTTTTCGTCCATTCAGACTGTCCATCGACAACTGCATCTGTTTCCACTGCGGATTGCAAGGTCACATCCGTGCAACATGCCCCTCCTATCGGTCTCTTCAGCGACAACCAGGACGGCAAGCAGCTGGATCAGCCGACAGGACTTAGACAGAGGGAGGTCAGCCAGAGCGACCAAAAAGTTCCGGAGGGTGTTCAAGGTAGGCTAACCTGTTGCTTGCCTTATTGGCGAAATGTGTTGGATGTTACCGGGTGACTTTGTTACAGATGTAATTGATTCAGGCTATAAGATTCCATTGGTCTTTGCTCCGCCGCTATTTACGGCTAAGAATAATTAGTGCAGTCTCGATAACCCCGAGTTCGTTGAAACTGCGATTTTTTTAGCTTATTAATCGATGCATTTACGAGCTTAATCAACCATCCTACTGTCGCAATCCTCCTACAGTCGCAACAGGGAAGAAACTCTGGTTGGTTTTCAATCTTCGTCACCCAAACCAATTATCCATTCTAAAGTTAAATACGAAGATCTTAGATTCGTGTCTCAGGTCCTTGATAAAGATCAGTATTATTTTTCTTTCGATCAAGAGTCCGGATACCACCACGTAGATATTTTCCTCCCTACCAAAAATACCTTTAAGTTGGTTTCGCTTGGCAATTCAAAAATTCCAAAACCAGATACTTTGCTCTCCAGGTGTTGCCTTTTTGGCTCTCTGGCGCTTGTTATTTATTCAATAACTTACCAGATCCCTATACACCATTGGCGTTCCCAAGGAGTCTCTTCCTTTATGTACATTGATGACGGTTTAATCATAGGCCTATCTCCAAACCTGCAATCCGCTCAACGTACGTAACTCGGCCATAGTGAAACAAACCTTCATACTAAGTGGTTTTGTTCCAAGTGCGTCTGGCAACCTCGAACTTCGATCAAATTCTTGGGCTTTATTATTGATTCCACATCCTTAACCTTTTCAGTTCAAGATTCGAAAATGCACAAGCTTTTCCAAGACTTCTACGACCTCGTTTCCGTTCATTCTCGTGGTGAGCATACTCTTGTCCTATATCTCTCGCCCGAGTCACTGGGCAAACAATTTCCATGTCCCTTGCTATCGGCCCAGTCACTCGTCATATGACTAGAGCTATGTATCAACCTATAGAAACAAGGCTTTCCTGGTCCACTCCTTTCTCTATATCAGAACCCGTGCTTTTCGAACTCAATTTCTGGCTCTCAAACTTGCGGGATTTGAATTGTTTTTCAATTAAACATCAATAACCCCTCTCGTTCAATTTACTCCGTTGAAGCGACTTGGGGTATGGTGGATATGTCGATGATAACCCTCCTATTAAAATTCATGGTTTATGGTCTGACACAGAAAAGCAGCATAATTCCACTTGGCGAGCATTGGCGGCCGTGTATAAAACTCTCATCGAACTTTGTGACGAATTGTCTCATCAAAAGGTACGCTGGTATTCTGGCAATAGCAATGTACCTGGTATACTCGAGCACGGCAGCCCCAAGCCTAATTTGCAGAACTTAGCGTTATCCATTTTCAAGTGACAATCAAACACAGTATTTTCATCGTGCCAGAATGGGTGCCTCGTAATATCAATCACATCGCTGAGAGTATCAGCAGGATATTGGATTATGACGATTGGTCAATTGATTACTCGACTTTTGCCATGATTGATGCGCTTTGGGGCCTACATTCGATCGACCGATTCGCTTCCCCGGATAATTTCAAAATTCCAAGGTTTAATTCGCGACTTTGGTGCCGTAGCAGCGCAGGTGTAGACGCTTTTTGTTTCGATTGTCCAGTGATATTAATTATTTGTGCCCCCAAACACGTCTAATAGTACACACTCTGAAACACCTTACCGACTGTGTAGGTTGCGGCACTGTAATTGTTCCAGAGTGGAAAACGGCCAACTTCTGGCCCTCTTTGTGCCTCGATGGCATTCATCTCTGTAACTCAATTCATGATTGGCGCTTGTTACACATTTCATTTACTCCCCCACATTTGGACCAAAATTCCATTTTCAGTCGGTCTCCGAAATCTTTGTCCCTGGACCTTAGAATCAATCATATAATCCCACCCCGGAATTTAAGACAGGGTTTTGTTGTTCGGATCTTGGATATTGCCAGTAATGTTTGTAATTTTGTATGCAACTTTATACGAGTGCAGAGGTTCTTTACCTCGAGTGGTTATTTGATACCGGTTTGTGTCGTTTAATATTTTCTTTTCCTCACATGGAGGTATTTGACCGTTTGGTAGTCGATATTGCTATTTCGGATGCCAATAATTCTGGCATTACACCCAGCAGTTTATTAACCCTTATTTGGCGCCCTCTATTAACAACCAGCTCGCTTGACCATTCCTTTGTTCACCAGAGCGCAATTTTGTAGCAGACTACTCGAAAAGAACCCATCACAGCCGACGATTTTTTTTCAGCTGTTCACCCAGCTTGGTCATCCGCAAGCCTCCTTGGCCGACCTACGAGTACTGTTTATATGTGTCATCTCGTACGCAGGATTCTTGCGTTTCGACGACCTCATCCACATCATGAGGGAAAACTGTGCAATTACGTCAGACCGCCTTACTTTCCACCTCGCATCCTCTAAGACGGACCAGTTCCGGCAAGGCGCTGACATTTTCATTGCCAGAACAGGTTTACCTACATGCCCGGTCGCTCTTGCCGAGCGTTACTTTGCCGCAATGGGCGATCCTCCTGATTCACCTTTGCCAATCACAAGGAAACTTGTCAGCTCTAAAAAGGTCTCAAACCCTCTACTCGTCCTATTAGTTATACTCGCACCAGAGATTCCACATTGGATTTGCGTTTCATGGCACGACATTAAACTGATTCCTAGTTGTCGGCCTTGCTTATAGAGAGTTGGTTTCAACGAGATAAAGATTAAAATGGTTTAAGGATTGAATGATTAAAGGAACATGGATGGTACAAGGAGCTCGCTCAACCATTCCTTTGTTCACCAAAGTGCAATTTTGTAGCAGTATTCGTTCTCTTTTGGTTGTTTATTAGGAGGTAGAAATAGAAAAGATATGAGTTTTCTGACGTAAGAGTGAAGAAAGGACAGTGTCAAGGGGCTGAGAAATCACTTTTGTCCGTGCAGCTTAGCTGGTCGGGTCGATTCATATTTGGCTCTTAGTGAATTCACTTTCAAGCAAGCCCACCTCCTCCCCTCCCAGCCACCTGCAGTAGGAAATATCGTTTAGAATGTCAATCATTATTGTACGCTTGGGCTTTGACTTTGCTCGTTTGCCGACTGGTTTAGGACTGAAAGGGTGTTTTACACCACGGAAGAAGGACGCAAAAGGAGTTTGAACTGCACGGGCTTCAACATCTGGCCAATTACCGCTTTCTGTTATGCCCGGTATGTCCATAGCAGGAGCGCAGTGATCATTGCCGCAGTTTTTCAGTGCTAATCTGCATCCTTAAGTGTTGTGTACTGCAGTATAGGAAGTTGAATATTCATGCAATCGTTGGTGCTTGGTAAAATCTGACATCTAATTTAATGCTTGCGCAGTTGATTGTATTAGGCTGTGGGCCGTAAGTGTTCATGTGCAGTTATTGCCCTTATCGAAAGCTTTCTTTTGGACTTATTTTGGGAATAAATAGCCAAGTTTTTTGTAAGATCTTGTGTTTTGTTTGAATCATATTTATTACTGAATTTACACAAAGGGTATTTAATGGGATTTCATGATCACTCTTTGTGATGAAACAGCGCATTTTGTGTTTCGTAAACTTAACTGTCCTGTAGTGGTCAACATGTCGTTAGCCAGTCTTCGCCAAATTCGTACAAAGGCTTTGAAAACTGATGTTTCGGAGTGACAAAATAAAATTACAAACATTGCATGGATAATGGAAAAGTGCATCACAATCTTTAATAAATTATTCACGACGGCAAAACCAAATCTAATGCTGGATATTTTCTTTCTTTTTGGGCCGTCAGCGGAACCCCTAAATTCTTTTGTTTCTGTGGGGAGTTGCCCGTATATTTATCATGTATAATCTACATGCACATGGTATACGCCTTTAAGATCCTTTCAATGTTTACGTTGTAGCATAGCAACTGAGAGGGTCCCCTCACCCTTCACGTTGACGTGGCCTTGCGCCTCTATTGGAATTAGCTCCATTTAATTTCTATCGTGATAACATAAGATTTAGCCGGAATACCTTCCGCCGACTTCATTATCTGTTTAAAAACGCTTGGATTCATTTTTATTGTAATACGGGCATTGTTAACATTTTTACTATTTATACCGCGCTTGGATATGCCGGTCTGCCCAGTGTGCGTTACCGACCCTTCGACCACGTCTAGTCCTTTTTCTTTCCGTGGCCATCTCGGTGGAGACAGTGCAACATTTCGGGACCATTTCGGACAGTTTTCAGCCTGTTCCCTTGGAGTTGCTGGGCCCTGCAGACCACTGTAGGTCTCGCAACCCGTGGTGTCTGGGTGAGTCGGGTTTGGGGGGTATTTGGCATATCCTAGCGCCGGTATTTTGTAATTTCATCCATTATACGTTGCCATTTATGGTCACTTATAAACGTTCGACATGTACATCGTCTTCGCGCTGTACCGTCACGTGGTCAGTGCATTTGCATAAAGCCCCAAAGCCACCGTGAATAGAAATTTGGGTTGTGCTGTTAGCTTAAATAGCATATTCGCTTTTAAATAATATGTGTGATATATATAAGCAGTACGCACTCATGCCATTGCAGAACGTCTATTTCGCGTACACCATTGCAATTGATGTCATTTTTGTTTAATTATTGTCCATGAATCAACTAAAGCACTTATGTAATTAATTAGGGTTCATGCTTTTGTATTAATTTATAGGGTTTCCTTTCCATTGACGAATAAATTGGAGGTGATTATTTGATGACCTGTGTTACAAGCTGATCCAATCCATCCCTTACCGGGAGACCAGTCTCCCCCCTCCGGATCGTCAGGGTCCGCCCCCAGCGGGTGCGCAAGCGCTGCCGCTACAAGTTCGTTCCAGCAACTGCGGGAATAGATTTTCTGAACAGAATCGAGTACATTATAAATTACCACAGATAACAAACGCAAAAGTTCTCCACGAGTTATCCTGCAGTTATTTCAATAATTTGGGTGGAAAGAGCGAACTATTTTGCCGTCAGGGAAGCTCTATGTGCGAAATTCGCCACGTTTAAAAATCATTTGCAAATGATGTAATCTGACCATGTGATGCATATTGTCCAATCCAAGCCCAGAACGAAGGTCGTGGGTCGTGGGTCATGGCACGAAGCAGTAAACATGGCGACGTCCGACGATGCGGACCGGATGGCGTGCGCCTCAACGTCAACATCAACGAATTTCAAGTGTTCAATGCGTGCAGAATCAGACAAGTTGAAAAGGTAAAAGCCCTTACGAATGCCTGATGGAGAAAGGTCACTTCATGTGCCAAAGAGTGGCTTGATTAATGTGGCAGAGATCGCGAAATCACCGAACAAACCGAGTGCGAGGGACTACCTGCACGCAGCGCAGACTATGCCAGCTGTGTATGCCAACTCGTCCCCTAGTGAAGTCGTTCCCCAAATAAATAATTAAAATATAATTATGATTTTACTGCGGAAATTTATTTAGGGCGGATAATTTTTTTCTTCATTATTTTTTATTTCCGTTTTTACTTATCACGTTTTTACTGCGGCAATGTATTTTCTGCGGGGGTAATTTGTTTTATTTTTTACTTATCAAGTTTTTACTGTGGTAATTTACTGTGGGGGCGATTTATTATGACTACTGGAAGATTTTAAATTTGAAGATGTTCAAATTACTCTATAAATTCAAAGAGTAGGCCAAAGTGCTGTTACCTTGACGCACACCAGGAATTGCCCTTTTAATAAATATATGAGGCATGTCTTGGTCAACGTAGCTTTCAAAAGCAACCAGCTAGCTGCGTAAAACAAATGAAAATTGTGAGTACATATACGAGTCTCTGTCTTGTTTTTCTTTGTCTTCTACGTATGGTTGATGCATCTAAAAAGAAAATTACATACACAGACAAAATTTGTAAAAACTAATGGGGGACAACTTGGCCCAGGACGATTTGACTTGGGGACGACTTGACCCGGTAACGACTTGACCAGGGTTTCAATTTTGGGGGACAACTTGACTTGAGCAAAGATCGTCTATAGCGCCGAAGGCGCCGCTGCGCGGCGCTATACGACCTTTGGACTCGAAGACGCTAAACCCATTTCCGTGGCGAAGCATGTACATGTACATCATCATGTACATTAGTTTTCACGGTTTACCGTCACTTCGCCCCATTTCCATGTCACCCCACCCTACGTCGCCCCATCCCCACATCGTCCCATCCCCACTTCGCCCCATCCCCACTTCTCCACATTTCAAATTTGCCGTCCGTTTTGAGTGTGTTACAAGCCTCTTCAAACAGGCCCAGGTTTTCCACCGTGACGACATGAAACGACATTTAGTTATTATAGAAAACTCTACGGCATTAAATTAATGTCACCTGAGTTGTCCGGTATGGTGAATTAATGCATATGGTTGGACTAGCATCCGGTTTATTTCCCATCCTCTTCAAGTTTAGTTCAAAGCGACACACACAATTCTATTCACATCATTCTCGTTATCGTCGATGCATCTGGACAGTAACCGGACGATCGGATGAAGCTCGGCACGCAGGAAATTTTGTGGAAAAATGCTCGCTTCAAGTACGAGCAAAACAGCCTAAATGAAACAGATGAAATAAATAAATACAAACATAGACAAGATACTAAGAGTTAACGTGAAGAAATCTTGCAAACATCAATTTTTTTCGATGGGTGACAGATCACGTACATGAATGGTCGCCGCGGCATGAGTAGACTGGTCGCCACACTCCATCACGCATTCTCTTACACGTTTTTTTTGTTTTTACCACAGCGACAAGGAAACACAAAAAATTTGGGTCCGGCGGTCGGGAAATCGGAACCATTGTTTAGGCCTTTGAAAGTTGGATTATCCGATCGTTATTTGCGTACTCAAACGTTGATGTCGATGTTTTTACTTGTTGCACCTAGGCCTATGCCTCTGCTACTGAAGAACAGAATGAATGATAATCAATGGGGCGAAGTGGAAATGGCGCAAATGGTAATCGGGCGAAGTGGAAATGGGGCGAAGTGACCTACAACCGTTTTCACGAGACATGCTAGTAGTGCCACTGGAGTTGGCACTACTAACGAAAGTTACACGAAGATTTTCCCTCTGAAGCTTCATCTTCTTCCCCTGAAAAGCTCTGGCCTAGATAAAGATTTTCTTCTGGAAGATCCTCAAGACTCTCACGACGCTGAGTCTGGCAAAGTCTGGTGTGTTGCCTGCAGTGTAAGGCTGTGTGTTAACTTGCATGCATCATGGACATGATGGAGGAAAGTTGAGTTGTTCGTCACTCGTCATGGGAAATGTGTCCATGTCAAGGATAAGCTGTTACAGGCAGAAATGTATGATCGAGGTAAGCTGCCTAACTATTACATTGCAGTCAGGCAAGGGCTTGTTGATTGAAGTAGCTTTCAAAATTAAATACAAAATAATTTACAATGTAGGTTGCCCACCACTGTTTGGACTCAACGAGTGGACCTTTCCAATGAAATTTACAAATAAGGCAGGAGCATACACATTACTATCACAGGTTTGCAAAGTTGCCATCAATCTACAGACGTAACAATACAAATCCTCATGCTGTAGTGTGATTCAATCTGACCAGAGCTGGCATCATGAAGCAGTAGACCTTTAAACACGGCCCTTCTCTTGAGTCCTGGAAATGGATACATGTACACTTTTTAATGTTTAACTCACCGACACCCGCATATTCTCTTGAAATGACAACCTGCGAATGGCTGGTCGCATATTAGTAATGAACGTCCTGATGGAATTTCAGCTCATAACATGTAGCGGATGTCAGTGGGTGAAACGTTTGAAAATATCAAAGCTGTTTTTATACATCCATCCTGGATCCTGGCATTGACAGATTACACGAAGAGCCCTGATTAAGGGTCCACATTAAGCAGTAGCCTTTATTTGGACTGATAACAGAGACAGTACAAACAATCATTCCAAAAATGTCTAGCAACCAATAGCACTCTTTCGTCTGCTCCAGGCATGCCACATTAGCTCTTGTTTTCGACAAATATGTGTAATAGGATGAATTTTGTGCCACCCATTTTTTTGAAATGCTAACTCCCCCAGAGTTAGGCCATGCAGTTTCTTAGAAATGTGTGGGTTGCTTGGCAGCACGTGTGGGCAGGTTGGTAGCAGACCTTGCAACCAACCACAAGAGTCCTTGAGGAGCAGCAGATAGATTCAGTGGCCAGTGACCCTCCACTCCACTCAACAGAGACTGTTCTGTTGTCTCTGTGATCTCTCCTTGCATTGAACCTGCCACAATTACATATTCGTCCCTGTTCTGCTCTAGGCAAAGACACCACTAGCAGTACCGAAGCACTAGAGTAAAATCAGTGAGCCTATTGAGCTGCATACACTGCTGGACAGTGAGTGACTTGGAGCGGAGTCAGGTGAATTCTGTTCCCCACACCTGATGTACTCAAGCCAGGCAAGGTGCAATCGAGCCCTACACACCATCTGCACGTAGCCAACGATCCTCCGAATTCATTCAAGCCCCCTTGAACTGCAAATCCTTTAACTGCAAGCTCCCAGCTTATTGCCAAGTGAAGCCAAGACAAGTCATCCCCAACTTCAACACATCTTCAAGCTGGGCCCTTTATTTATTATTGTTGTTAATTAATAATTATCTTCTGTGAACAGAATCCCTGGCCGGGTTTTTCTTGTTATTTTTGAATATATGTATCCTTTAGATTTGAAGTAAGACACTCAAGACAAAGGAGGGTTTGAATAATTTGTAACAGCTTCAGTGTATGCACAGTTAATTAATCCTAGAGGATGCGATATTTGTATTTTCGTACAGCGTGTGAAAACCTTTCGCTATCGTAGCCGGAAACGCACTAATCTCCACTAATTGGCTGACAATAAAATGGCGTAAACTAGTAAACAAATAAACAATGTAAGCAGGTGTCATGATTTTCATATTATGCCCGCTACATATTCACCCATCTAATGTTAACTATTTCTTCTAATACAAGAGTGACGCACTAATCTCCACTAATTGGCTGACAATAAAATGGCGTAAACTAGTAAACAAATAAACAATGTAAGCAGGTGTCATGATTTTCATATTATGCCCGCTACATATTCACCCATCTAATGTTAACTATTTCTTCTAATACAAGAGTGACGCACTAATCTCCACTGATTGGCTGACAATAAAATGGCGTAAACTAGTAAACAAATAAATAATGTAAGCAGGTGTCATGATTTTCATATTATGCCCGCTAAATATTCACCCATCTAATGTTAACTATTTCTTCTAATACAAAAGTGACAATTTGAAGTGCTGGCTAAAAAGAGATTATCCTGAGCTCTGCTCCAACAAGCCTTTCTGGGGAAACAAGTGTGGGATTGCCAACTCCTCAACGTTGTAATCAAGAATCTTTGGACACTTCAGAGCATGATTCATTATCCGACATGTCTGACTTGGAAACTGGTAAAGATTCTCCCACCTCTTCGTACGCTGTTACATGACAGGATAACTCTGTGCGTGATGATTTTTGATGGATAGTAATGAAAAAAATGCTCCAGGATTCCAATTTGCAGCCCTTTCAGTATTGCCTTTTCAAGGAAGCACAAAGCATCTTGATTTCGTAGCTGCCCTGTTCATTAGAGTTGCTTCCTTTACCTTTGCATTATGCAATTTTATTCCTAAAAATAGCATTAGATATGAATTAAATGTGCTCTTTTGATAATCAATGTAACCGGTGAGATTGACATTTTTGGGACATTTTTCTAAATGCCTTGTTTCATAATCGCATGACCTGTTCCAGATAATAACACCAAAATATGAATTAGTCATTTGATTTGGGATTGGATGCCATTTTTAGCACAAAATGATTGGCTCTAACAAGGGGGGGCCTCGGTTGGAAACATCATTACATTAGGAGTACGTTGAGTGAAGTTCCTTACATGTACATTGCATTTCCCCTGCTGTCAGCAAGTTAATACATTTTCATCTCCATTTTGGACATCACAGCCTCCTGGTATCTGTGCCGTACAAAACTAATTAACTCTCCTTTTGCATTTTATTCATTTTATTCTAATAAGCCAGATTGTGAAATATTTGAGACCAGAATAACAATGGTGGTGTCTGCCAGATCAAAAATCTTTTAAGAAAAAAATAATAAAACCTTTCAGTGGTGTGACCTGACAAAAAACATGTGCCGTCTTTTCTTCATTTGTCATATATACTCATAATATAAATCAAAATTTATAATATTGAAGGTTTGACATGATCGCAGTCCTCTAATTTTAAAGTTGGAAATGCCCAAACAAAGCCTTAGAGGTGTATACATGTACATGTATTACGCATTATAGCTTACAAGACTATAGCAAACTTTGAGATGGAATTACTAAAACACTGCAGGATGTTTTGGAGACGTTTTGACGTAATTTTTGGGATGTACAGAACCTCACATTTATGCATTCAAAAAGTATTCCCAGCATTGCTGGAACGGAACTCATTTTTACAGCCTGTTTCTTAGTCTCAGCTGACGGCCTATTTTTCCGGTCACTGCGACAGGTTGCAGTTAATTGCAAAGAAAATTCCAAAAATATTGCTAGGATATTACTGGCTCCACTTGTCCGGCTATGCTGCAGGCAGTAATCAGGCATTTTAGGAATGTTTGCTATTGTTCGTCTGACCGGGCGGTAATGATCATCGAGTACTTTCATGTGCCACAGTTGTAATCCCTTCTGCGTCTTTCCTCCATGTTTACACCTACAGTCCGAGCGAAACATTCTAAAGGAAGTTTACTCGGGACACCAGCAGTAAAGACCCACCTCCTGACCTCCCAGCCACCTACAGCGAAAGACTACAGGAAATAGCGTTTACTTGTAGAACGCCATTCATTATTTGCACGCTTGGGCTTTGACTTCGCCCGTTCGCTGACCGGTTTCGGACTGAAATGGCATTTTTTAAACATGTAGTCCGAGCGAAACATTCTAAAACAAGTTTACTCTGGACACCAGCATTATAGACCTCAGGCGAGGTTTCTTTTGACCCAAGACTTAAAAGTTAAATATTAATCCTAAAAGGTTTCTTCTGTTTTATCTCTTTTTTGTTTACTCTTCGTTAATTTCGCATCCAATACCAGTGGGAACGAAGTATCACGTTTGATGGCCGCTACTTTTAATCATTGCTCTGATATTTATGGCCTTGGATTTTTAGGAGGTGGCAAAATGTAATAGGAATCTGCAGGTTTATCCAATGTGACATCATATAATCAAGGGAAGTTCCGCTTTTTCGCCTTTTGTTCATGTTTCCACGAGGACACAACAACCTAGAACAATTAAGCTATGCTGTGGTTACGGTTTGTAAGTCTGTGGTACTGTTCGGTGGTTCCGCAGGGGGGGGGGGCACAATGAATTACTAGGAGTAAATTCTGGATCGGCACCGGAGGTTGCACACATTTTAAGGGGGCACAACAAGAAAATAAGCTGAAGCTGCATAGCATTATAAACTCAACGGAGATTTCAAATTGGGGGCACCCGGGGGGCACAGGCATCTACTGGAGGGCACGCATCCCCGTAGTTACACTATTGGAGGGGTCATAACGATTACATGCTCTGATGTTGTGATTTAAATGTGTAATTTGTGATAGTGTTCGGGCGGGAAACGCGACGGCAGAGAACAAACTCAGATTTTTGTTCAACCTGGCGATAAAACTGCTCTGTCTCTCACAAAGGACATTGTGCTGACCGCAGATTGCACTCTCGAGTCATTTTGTGACTGTTAAATCGCTACAGCGCCCTGCAGGAGTGCTGTTTTTCAGCACGAAGATCCTACAAACGAAACACGTCAGAATTTCTCTGAATAATCTTCTGTTTTTCTGCTTGACAGCATTCGTTCCAAATCTTGATTCTTCTGATATAAATCACCTGGGTCTGTTTATCGTTTAATTGCCTCCAAGGTTACACCACATTTTGATCTTCACTTAATAAGTCAATTGTTGGCAGCTTAGCTCGAACTGCACTCTCGGAGGCTACGATTCTGTAAGTTTTACCGTCCAACGATATTACACATGTATTTTAGTTCATTTAGAGCAAAACAGATTTTTCTATTCTCCAACCAAACGCCACGGCTGTTCAAGCAAAAGTGACCGGGAGTAACTCTCTCCAGAGCTACTAACATTTTAAGGTCACGCCAGTAACTAGTTCGAGGCATTAAATCATCGTGAAAGCAACCGCGAGTGAAAACTACTGACCCACTGAATTGACAAGGGCCTCCAATGTCCCTCGGTGATTAATTATTTGAAGCTGCAATTTATTTTGCCTCAAATTGATTAGCTCACATACTGTTAACCACTTTTCGAGATCTTGTTTGCTTATTCTATATAGATAATGTTGAGTTAACATATTTTGTATTCTCCTTCGCTACATGTACACTGGTTGTATGTATACTCGCTCATGTTCCCAGTTTTTCAATTGATTCATTCCTGGTCCATTTCTGTCACTGCTTTACACGCCGGTAGTCGAATTGTTCTTTTCCTGGATCCTTTCGTATGTTATTTTGCCAAAGCCAATTTGTTTCTTGCATTGCTTATCAGTGTCACATTTGTCCTTTGTGCCACATTGGTTTTGTGGATGTTAATTATATGCACATGGTTTTATCCTGCTAACTTACAGTTTACCATATGCGAGAGTATCATCAAATATATAATTTCGAGTTCGATGTCCCGTGTGCTGGTTGTCTAACTGGACAGGGAGTCCCCGTTACTCGCCGAGGCCAAAATAGACATTAAAGTACACATAACGAAATTCCCCAAGGGTTGTAAAGCTGTTGAAAAGATTGTCAATGAACAAAGCATTGCATTGACCCTTTAATAAGCTTAAGGAACAGAAACTAGGAGCAGATGACATTGTGAAATGTCAATAGCATCAGGTAGAAAAGAAGAGCAAACTCACGAAAAACAAATTTGCAGGAAACACCATGAATTGCAGTAATTGTAAAATTTTGGGTGGAATATTCCTCTGCGAGGATTAAACTCGAGTATATCTACAACTACTGTTTACCCACAACTGCTGAAAGTTCCATTTGAATAACAATGAAATTTGTGTCTCCTTGACGAAAAACAAAATCACGTAGAGGCTCAAGACATCATTTTCGGTTGGAACAAATTTCAGTGCGATAGCTTTCGTGCCACCAGTTTGTCTTTGCATGTACTTCCGCACCATTCTTGCCAATATACATGCATAACAGTGCAGCGTTGTTTCAGGCATAAGCAGTTCTGTGAAGCGCCAATCTTTGGTATGTCAGGCTCAGATGATGGAATGACACACTTTTTTCCATTTCTCATATCACAAAAACAGAAATGAGGACGGGTAATTATCAACATTAAAGCTAATTGCAACTTGAATTAACTTGAATATTCCCGCTAACTTTATCGTGTATGTAAAGGTCATGAAGTTAATTAGTTCTCGCTACTTGTTTTTGCTTCATCTGTATATGCATCGAAACAACAGCGAGGCTGTGACAACGAACTAATCTCAATTGACATTGAGCCATTGTTATCAATTTGTAGTTGGAAATGATTCTTACAGTTCCTCAGTTTACTGTTAACGAACCGATGCGTAATTGCTCTCGCTGGATTGCCACTAATGAGTACATTTACCACTCACTGACTTCAAAAATGTGTACTTGTACCACTGAGTGATGATCCCATTCGGCCTGAAACTAATCTAAACCCTTTTCATCTATTCCAGCAAACCGACCAATCTCTACCCCATCTCTAAACCCCACACTGTATGAAGGTATTTAGACATTCGTAAGTTTCAATTTTTTAATTAGAGCGCCCTGCTCCTAATTCAAATTAGAAGGCTGGCGGAGGGCAGTGTACGAATACGTTTGTACGATTCTAGTTAATAAACAATTATTTCAACAGTGTTCGGAATCTTTGGTTGTGCCTGTGTGTTTAAGGGACTGGCAGGTGGGGACTACCCATGTTAGAAAGAAAATAATTCTGAACTGGTTTGAAAATGAAGTCTTTCCAGAGGAATCTGGAGTGAAATCTCAATCTATTGGAGGGAAGAAATTTCACTCAAATTTATCCTGTCCTTGTATTCAATCTGAGGGAATGAATTTTCACTCGAATGAAGAGAATTCTTACCCTTTGGAATATAAATCAGGACAAAAAAATTAAATGGCATCACGTTTCTATCCCAGCAGAATTTTTTTTCAAAGTTAAAACGACCACTTGGACAGAGACAACGAGCAAGGAATCAAACAGGCATGAATACTATGTAGGACAAAGGAAAGGGTGAGAAAGTTGGTAGCTGACTGCGTAAAAGGCATCCAAGACAGAAAATGATCATAGAACGAATACAATGGAAGGCGCTGGGCCCTAAAGGGGTGCATTATCTGCAAAAACACTAAGTTCCCTTCTTCGATGTTCAGGCCCGTGAGGTTGCATGGTCTGGAGGCGTTTGATCCACTGCCTTGCCCTGTTAAAGAGAACGGCATCCATGCGAATTGCTGGTGATTCTATGCTCTGTATGATCATATCAGAAATGGAATGTTCATAGAAAGGTTGAAGTAATGGCTGAAAGACGTATCTATTAGCTTGATGCGGACTGTGGATCTATAGCCATAGAGACATGAGAGTGTTCTTGGCCTCTCCAACATACTAAACATTGCAAACACTACAAGAGATAAAATATATGACATTAGAAGAGCTACGAATTGTGATGTCTTTGGTTCTGTGGGTCGTATCGGTAGCTTGCTTCTTGTCTCTGTCCAGTTGCCTTTGAGGAATTATCTGCATGGTTCAACACGTCTGGGCCTTCACCTGTTTCGATTTATATCTTAGGTCAATGTAGCAAGCAAGCAGTTTGTATCAGTGTTTGTATTCATGCAAGCATGGAGGACCACAAAAGCTTGCCCACCATAAGTTTGGAGATTGTCTGAAAGAAAATGACGAAAACAGAGCCCAGATATATACAGAAAACAAAGTCAGACAGCAGAGGAGCACATACAAATTCATTTAATTCGGAGATTTAATCATTCCCCTCGAGTTTCCCCAAACTCGCATTTTTAAAAGGGAAGTTTGAGTAGAATCCAAAAATGCTACACGGGCACAATTATTATCGATTGGTCCCCAATAGTTTTGAATAGAAAACGTGGCCCAAGTTAATTTATCAAATTGTGTTCTATTTTAAGGTTCAACGGAGTTGTACTACAAAAAGGTTTCTTGATGTTGGTCGTTTTGGCCTTCAACTCCTTACAAACCCTTAATTACAAACCCTGTAATTCCACAAGTAAACCGTAGAATTTCCTTTTATAACATGTTTAAACCGCAGTACAGTCTATTGAGTGTCTTTTTGTTTTAAATCCACGGTATCTCCATTAAGTCTCAGGGCGCAGCAACGAACTGAGGTCCCAACCTAACCTAATAATATACCTTCCTGTTTTGGACAACAATTTATCATTTGGAATAATGATTTTTATCTCCAATTATCTTGCAATTTCAGGGACAGTCTTGGATTTGCGATATGCTTCCCATTACTCTCGGGTAGCACTTGAAAGTATCGAAGCAGGATCAATCTGGAAGCCATTAACGCAACATTTCTCCGGGACAGTATGTACGTCAGTTACGATTTTGCAACATGCAAATGTAATTTGCTGCCTTCAAACCCTGTTTGGAAATTTATAGTTATTTTGTAAGCACTGAACAATAATTAGTTATTTTTGATATTTCGGTACTTTTCATATTGAATTAACACGACAAAAAAGCCATAAGCGATATGCTACGCTTTTTTTGAGTCCGAGCTGCACTTCCGAAGACCCATTCTGTAATTCGTTTCTAGATTGGTGGTTTCAGTTTCGTTGCATATAAATTTTTAGTGGGGCACGAACCTTTGGATTCAACGACAAGAAATAACTGCAGATTGTTTTCCGACCTGGCAATAAAACTGCACTGGCCACACGTAACCGTACTGAACATCGGGGTCATTGTCCGCATCGTCCATGCTGGCTCCGTGTTTGTGGCAAGAATTACACGTTGTAAGACTTGGTCTATTCCTGGTAACCCTTCCCAACTGTATCTAATCAAGAAGAGTTATTGAATTCAATTTCAGTCATAGGCGTGACACATTTGCCTGTCCCTGTAAACCTGAGCTGTTTAATTTTAACTAGGGATATTGCCATTAATTTCAAACTGCTGGTGATTTTATTTGTTTGATTGGCATTATTGCAAATTTTGGAACGTCATAAATGTGTTAGGAACTTACAAAATCATGGGTGATATGTAACGGTACATAAAAAATGGATCCAACTTTATAAAAAGAATCGTTAAAGGTTAATGTAAATACAATGGATGTGTTGGCCGAGTAGGTATAGAGAGAGAATAGTTTTCATTAATCCGCACAGACTTAGAACATCTATCAAAACTTCCCGTCAAAAAGTATGTTAACCTTCATTCACAACTGACGATAATTCGCTTGTAATTTTACGTACCAATTGATCGGCAGGCCGCGACATCACATATAGGCAGGTATGGGCTGTTAGTGTAATCCCCAACGTGCAGGGTGTATTGTTCACCAGTGATGTTGAATGTCTGGTACCACGCCAGTCGTCTCACCAATAGCTCGTCCGCCTTACGTACAAGCAGCTCCACCAGCAGCTCCCATCTGCCCTCCACGGTGAGCTGACGAAGATACTCGTTACCCAGCCAGAACTCCCCTGTCAGATTACCGAATCCGTCGCGGTATTCTGCCCAGCTACGGGTGAAATTCACCGAACCGTCCTGGCGCCTCTGAAACACCTGCAGGGAACGAAAACCGAAGTTCTATATTGATATGAGTGCAGAGTATCCAAGGCGAATGTGGCGCCTGATTGTAGTGATGGTGGTGGTTGTGGGAAATAGTGGCAGTGGGCGTGACTCTTTTGATGGGAGGGGAGCATTGAGTGTGCAAACGTATTCAGGGCGGATCCAGGAAATTCTCTAGTCCAGAAATATATATTGAATATCTCATTTTTGCGGAAAACGGAAACGATGATGAAACATTACATGACATACATAGTTTACACGCGGTACGTTGAAAAATTATATCCCCATTTGTTAAACTTTTTGTTTTGTTTTTGTCTCTCAACGGGATCCGCGTCTGTCATGTGGCGACGGTGGATAAGGAAAGGCATGTTGTGTAGAATTAGTATGCAATTGTTGACAAAAAGAAGCGTCATCTGTGTGACGTCACGAATCTCGATCAAGTCCAATGACATCAAAAGGATGAACCTGGACGCGTCCGTTTGGTCGAGAGTATGTGGAGAACTCCAGGTGAAGTAAATCTTGCAACGCTTGTAGCACTCTGATTGGTGGACCGAATTGTTTTAACAGGCACAAACGATGCCCGTCTTCTATTTGCTGGCTAATGACCGTCACTAAGGACATTTGTCTAGCTTTAGTAAATGAGGATAACATTGTCGACCTACAGCAGACGGAATCGTCTCAGAAAAAAACCCAAAGCTGCAACTTCCGTTTATTATTAGTGTTTAAACTACCAGAGAAACGTGTTACAGAGGGCGGAAGCAGAGAGAAAAACGATTTCCACGCACAACCAAATCGGTATCGGTCAGTTTATTCCCCCAAAGAGAGAGCCAGGAATTGGACCGACACCAACGCGTATTTTTAACACAAAACCATTTACCGTAAATAGACAATTCCTTCTTTCTGAGGACAGCTTAATTTGTATCGGCACTCTCCTTGAAGGAACATCGGACGTTTACAGTACACGAATCATCAATTTTCGACGACAATTTCATACTGTTGTCAATCAATCCACTCACGCTGAAGGAAATTTGGGCCACGCTGCATGCAAACGGTTCATGAATTGGCATTTTTTCAAAGGCAATCTTATTAGCATCTTACACTCTACTCTCGTGAAAGGAAAATAATTGGCCAGTGTTAAAATGCAAAGACAGGTACATTTATTTCTGAAGATCACTAATTAGACACTAGTCACTTGGTTCTATTACATTACCCAACGCATAGGTGAACTGCACAAGTTGTTTAAAAATGTGACCCAGCACATCGAAATCAGGGATCGAAGTCAGGAGTAAATCTTAAATTGACTTTTGAGATATGTACATGATCAGAAATAGAAATTTCATAAGCTTTCCTATGACTTTTCATGTTCACCAGATCATAACTCCAGAGCCAAAGCAACACACTTGTTATGTGCCAGTTGAAAGCTTATAAAAGTCTCTGTCTGACCATGTACATATCTCAAAATGTTAATTTGAGACTTATTCCTGATTTCGATGAGATGGGTGACTAGTCTCTGCATGCGCTCCGAGCACTCCGTCGTCCAATTCTTCAAGTGTCTTATTCTAAGTTGATCATCATAATATATCTGAAATAATTATCACTCCACGGCTATCACTGGAACAAAAACTGTTATTCCGAGACTGAGCCCTTGATTTCCATACAGTTAGTGATGTATTACTACTCCATTGTACACTTGTAACAAGCCAATGCAATGTGCTCTGCGTGGTTTGTGTGTTTCTACGACCGGGACTATTCCAAAATACCTGAGAATTATCAGAGTGGTAACGTGCTATACGGGAAAGTTGATTGTTAATTATACCTTTAGAGACGTTTGGGAACATTGAGAATTTAAAAAGAAGAAAAATATACATTAGTAAAAAAGGCGGTATATTTTCTGTCATTGATTAAGCATTAAATTACCAATTTTGACTTCAGTGATTTGCTGACCAATACAGACTCAGCGAATTTGATAACAAACTTCACTGTTTCATAAAGACTCCTCTACTTCTAGTCGGTTGGCTTACTAGTACGGGCATTTCCCAAGAGTGCGCCTCCAAGAGTTTGCAACGCGTTGACCAATCATAATGCGCAAAATTTGTTGACCCTTTTCAAACGCGCATTGGGTTGACTAATTTTGGGCATTGTGATTGGTCAATGCGTTGCAAACTCTCGGAGGCGCACTATTGTGAATTTCCCGAATTAATTAATGCTGAATTTCACTTTCAACTCTCGTATTCCTCTCAAACTTATTATGATGTCTTGATATTAAAACGATAAAATTTGTGACTGTTGCTTAAAAGTAATGAGAGGTTACAAGGAGAAATCCTACTAATTGTCTTTATTAGTGACATCATGAAAATCCCCACAATACGTACAAAGCGAGCAGCAATATGCAGAACTTAAAATATATAGGCCAATAGTTACAAGTCCCGTTCGTAATTGGAACTGCAGATTTGTAACTGAGAAAGGTTCAACATTGGTTTCAATCATTTTGGAGTGATAAAACCTAAAACAAAATGTTGTGAAACATCACAAACGACAGAAATCATTTCCAGGCCACCAAAAACTCCCGGACAATTTTCAGGAAAGTTTGCAAACTTTCGGAAATGTTCAACCAGGTTGCAACTCGATATGGGGAGGTTACCTGCATTATAATTAGCTGCAATGTCAATTGGCATTGAAGAATTCTTTGTGAAAACATTCAAGGGACCATTGCTCTTAGATGACATTAACAGTAAAACTCATTATTTCTGACAATCAAACTAAAAATGTACCTAGTACGATTTTTCTATTCTTAAGTTTTCGCAACCACATTCTGTTTCTTACTGTGAATAAAAACCCTCCTCTTCAAGAACAGGTCCACTGTCCTTGGGTTAGTTTTCTCAGACCAAGACAGTTTTCTGGACAGATCGAGAAAATTCCTTTGTCTAGAAATGTAGCAATGTCTCAAACTATATACCAGTTCACTTGCAATTCTATCGCAACCTTCTCAATCATTTGTTGTTGAATAAAGTCACGGTGTGTAACCTTTAATTAAAGCTTTTGTTTCGACTGCATTTACTTCAACAAATTGAAAACATGACTGTTTGATCAGTTCAATAGAATGTATAGAACCAAGAAAAACGATTTAGGCTGGGTACATGGACACTTTGAGTATGCATGTAGCTCATATTAAGTGATACTAAGTAGCATCTGTCGTATTTTAACGAGACTTGTCCAGAAGGAACTAGTTAATGTACGCCAGCTGAGCTTTCTTCACTAAGCTGTTTAACTCACCTATCGATTTTTTTCGATTATGTTTTTGCGTAATCTGCTCTTCGAAACTCTTATTCCATTTTGTGGTTATTCACATTTACCCTGCATTAGAAAACGTTACTATAGCTGTTCTCTATTTTTTTCTCAAGTAGGTTTGCCCAGACAATCTAACGTGTTTGCTAGCTAGTGACGATTCACTCGGTTTTGTTCAAATTTATACTTTGAGATTGATTTCCATCAATAAATGTGATGCTTAAGTTTATACGCAAAATTGTGTGATTGCACTATTAGGTTGTGCAATTTATTAATAACCTAACATTACACATAAGGACTTTCAAATTTGCTGCATCTTTCACCTGCATTTATAGAACGCAGGAATATAGTTTCAGTAAGCCGTAGTCTTTTGTATGGTGTTCTTAAAGCTGCCAAAATTGCGTCACGTTGCCCTTTCGCCCCGACGCGACGCTATGACGGCTTTGTCGCGTCGTGCCGTCGCCTTCATTCTCATTACTTTTATGCTGCGTATCATGCATTACCTCATGGCGTCGCGTCGTGACGTTGCGTCCTGCCGTCGTGTCGTTGCGTTGTATCCTGCCGTCGACCTGTCGCATCTTGCCGTTGACCTGTTGCGTTGTGGCCTTTAGCCGTCGCAACGTGTCGTCGCATCGTGCTCTCGCTGTCGCCTCATTACTAGTGAGAATAGGGGGCGTTCTTAGAGATGGATGATACCAATAGATACCATTTTTCATGATCCAATCTTGAAGGCCCTACGGGTGCACTCCACCAAATCGTTAGATCATTAATATTTTGTGATCCCACGGTGCTTTTACAATAAGAAATGCCATAATCAGGAAGGATCATAGAGATATTTCTATAAATCCCGAATTTGGGACCTGTGGTTTCCAGTTCCAGGTTATTTCATCCACAAAAAGCCCCAAATTGCGGGCCAATATTGGATAGAGGCGGGCGGCTATATTCAGAAATGAGCTCGTTATTACTATTAGGCCTATGGGGGTATCTTCGGGAAACGGAGCTGTCGTAGCGTCGTGTCGGGGCGACGGGAGGACGTGACGCAGTTTGGGTGGCTATAGAACATCATATTTCTGTGATTAATCTTACCTTTTTACAACTGTGTCTTTCGAGATTTTGCCGTTTCTCTGATACAATTGTTTTCAAGGAATAAGGTGGGGAAAGTATTGTCGCCATACAAATTTTGTTGCAAGAATAGCAACATTTTGTTGAGTGAAAAAGACACTTTATTCTATGAAACAGACATGGAAATAACACAGTTGCAGGAAATACTGAGAGACTAGTCAGTAGTCAAAATGGAAGGAAAGGGAAGACTTCACCAAGTGGGCGTGCTCGATGTACCCAGCTGCATCTGTAATAAAGCGCGTAATCACTCGCTTACTATCCATCGCTTTTTCCTCAAATGAAGTGTTTTTCCCTCGTCAGAACTATCCGCCCTCCTCCAAAAAGTGCTGTTTCCTCTACAAAATTTTGTTTCCTTGACAAGTTTTTGCTTTTCCCTGAACAAATTCGTTTGCGAAAATATTGCATTTTTACCGAGTCCTGTTATAAACACAATGAAAAGTACTGTGCCAATAAGGATGGTCCACAATGCAGTGCGCCACTGTTGTCATGGATAAGCCTTAATCGACAAAGTCTCATTCGCCAACTGCGCTGTGAGCAGGAGAGTTACATTTTTTCGGAATGTCTGTTTCTTTTGGTTCAAAATTATGGCGAATGGGTATCTGGTAGTCAAACTGATGGTTTTCGTGTGGTGTCGGGAACTACTCAATCACATAACACCAAGTTAACAAATTGCGCTAAATCGCGGTAGCGTGTCGACCACAAACTTGAAAAGTGACCTTTGCGGCAAAATCTTGCTAGCGCACTGTATTATGAGTCGCCTGTATTGAGACTGAAGCTCAAGAGCATGGCACGTTAGAAGCCGTGAACATATATATGAAAGTGCAAATTATTTTGATCGATCACAGCCTTTAAACAATGTTTCTCTCAATCTCCAACTTTACAGATGATTTGGGTAGAAACAAAGTGGCAGATCAAATAGCAACAAGAGGGCGTGATAGACACAGGGATCTTTCCAGAATTTGGACACATACTCAACACAGCACGCTACTCAGTTGTCAGAGAATATTGCAAACACACTTTAGCCCTTGAAATGACTGACAAATTATTATTTTCGGATTTTCTTTTAATTAAAATGTCAAACTACAAGTACTTTAAAAATTGGTAAAACTTGAAATAAATGAATAAATCCCGAACAGAATACAGAGAAATCAATCAAATCATAATTTCTTGCCATAATTTTCATTATTGAATACAAAACAAAATGTAATTTTTCCTGAAGTAAAACCGTAACTACAAAACCGGATGGAAATTAGACTTCACAGTCGGACCGTCGATTTGAAAGATCATTAGAAACAAAGGACACTATACTTCAACTGATGATGATTAATTATACAAGTGTGCCGTCTGAGAAGGGAATTGAATTTCTCTAATCTAACATATTAAGCACATGATGATCTAAAGCAGGGAGACAGTTTGCCTGCATTAGTTAAGGCGTTTTTTTCGAATTTGACCTGGCAAATGTGAATAGATTGAGACGTGATCGATGGATAAATAGTTAATCTAAAAAAAGATACTTACAATCCAACCTCCCTGTAGGTCCATCCAACGTGACGCACTCTTCTTCATATCACAGTAGACCTGCAAGCCATTTTGATACTGCATTGGGTAGATGGTGTACACGTCGCTGGTATTGTACCCTGCATCTAACCACTCCTGGCAGTTAGTAATATCTATAGAGAAACAAGATGGTAAGAAACGTACTAGTTAAACTGTTTAATAAATCGGGACCTTTGTTTTTTGGGGGGTAGTCTTATAGGATGTGCGATTTGCAATACAGCTCCACTTGTGTGGCACCTAAACCAAGATTCATCAATTTTATTTTTTAAGGACAATCCAATCCAGGTAGCCATTGGAGTGAGGGCAAATGTTTTGTTTTATAATCTATACGATTTGGACTTTCCATTTTGTACTTTTACGTAATCTGAAAACCAGATTTGACCCAGAAAGCCGAAAACGGAACTCTTGCTTTAGAAAAAAAAACACCAAACAAACAGAATTTAATGTCAGCTTTTGCAACACCCGTGTATTTCATCTTTCGGTCCAATTTATTGGGATAGTTGAAATGGTGTGTTGATAAACCAAATCAAAGGACAAGATGAACTTAGCCAACTGTTTGTGAAAAATGCAGAAACAGAATAGAAGTTTTCCTGACCAATTTCAGCAAAAAGCCGTTCAATTTAGCACAAGGCCCATTTAAATTTGTGGTTAAAAGAATGATCCTTGATATGAACATTCAGTAATCATCGAATCATTTGTCATTGAGTATTTGTTCGGAAAATACGTTACTCCAAATTCCAAACGTAGGTTCGTTTGCTCATGTTCGTCAAAGGGCTTAGAAAGACATTGATCAGGCATTTGATTTAGTCAATATGCAATTTCTTTGACATTTGAGAATTCAAATTCGTTCAAGTGATAAACTTTTCTGAATCCTATATACAATCTGATTTTCCAAGCAAAATAAAAGTGGATCTTGAAATAGCTTTTGTCGTCATCTAAACAACGAATAAGTATAAAATATGAAATTAATTGAAATAATTGACAATATTGCATATGGATAAAACATATAACAGCATATGTTAAAATATTGTAACGGACTGAGCAGTTAGGACACATGGAAGTGGGGTGCCCCCAGAAAGGCAGCAACTTAATTAAAAAATATAATTTACCAAAGAGCAAAAAACTAGGTGTTCATGAACAAAAAGAGCATACATTCACACAGGAATTCCAGAGGACCCTCAAGCCAACTAACAGTTTAATTAATCAACACTTAAGACTTGCAAAGAAAGAAAGGCGGGGATGGTTGTGAAATTGTACAATAATTATGCACGAAGCATTAGGGCGTGGCCCTACACAAATTACATGACTATGGATGAAAATTAACAAGATTAATGGAGGACAGACAGATTTAACGAAGTGGTGTGAGGGGTTGGAGCTAAAAACACAAATGTGCTTGAACAAGAACAAAATACAAACCAACTTTAGTTTTGGGAGAAGCAAAATTACAGAGACTTATCTGCTCAACGAAGACAACCAAAGACTGCTAAGAGTTGAACTCCACCAACCGCTGCCAGTTGATAAGAGGCAGAATGACCACACCCCGAATTAAGGCCACCGATATTTATACCCTCATGCAGTCTGCCTGAGTGGTTCTCAATGAACACTGTGAGAACTATGTTCATGTGTCCCACCTCTGTGCATAGCTGCACCCGCCTGCAATAACCTTTGTAGACACTTGGCGCAAAACATGTCTCACCAAGAGTAGGGAGCTTGAGTACAACAATTGAATTAACTTAGTTTGGTACAAATATCAAAAGGTTATACATACTTAGACGAACAAATGAACAATAAGCGGGAAAATACAAGGTTAAAAATGACTGGATGAAGAATAAAAGAAACAGAGAAGATGAGGGAAGATTGGATGTCAGACCACCGAAGGCCAAGACCTCAAACCAAAACCCATCCATTACAATGAAAAACGACGCAAGCAGACACCAGGGCCAAGCCGTGCGTACAGACAGACAGATAAGACCAGAATTGGAGAGGAGGGAAGACTACAAAAACACCCAAAATGGGATGAAGCGAAACAATGACATGAGCAGAAATGACCAGACCGACCTGCCTGAAAACAACCAAATAGAGAGTAGGAAAGCAACATGTTAGGAAACAAAGTGTGCTCTTTAAGTGACCTTAAAAGTCTTTTGAGGGGCATCAGTATCAAGGAATTACGAAGTTCAGCAGATAGCGAAAATGGTTCAGCGAAATTGAATGACAAAGCTAGAAACATTACCGCCAGGAAACTGAATTGGAAAAGGGGGGAAAAAACAGACCAAACCGAAGCGTAGCTTTCGCATGTGTTCACAAATTTAGCGTGTTTTTGTTTTTGTTTTGTTTTGTTTTGTGTGTTAGTGTGTTTTTTGTTTTGTCTGAAATAAGCCGGGAAAACCTATACATGTAAAACTAAAAATGGAACGTAATACAGTTTCACATGCCCATGTAAAGACTCTTTTTCTTCCAGATATTGATGCATGAAATTGTTAAAGCGCTAAATGGATGTGTAGATATGTCATTCGGATATTCCCTCTCCAGGCTCTTTGTTTATAGAGGGCACATGGACCATTCCCAGTGAAAACACTCCTAAAACGTCGATGTGAGTTAATATGCGCTTCATTTATTCTGCGTGAGTAATGTTCACATCAGAGGTCTATATTAAAACAACAGACGCAATACGGTCGTTTCACAATAGTGCACCTCCTAGAGTTTGGAACGCTTTGGCCAATCACAATGCGCAAAATCTGTTGTGGTTGGCCAACGCGTTGCAAACCCTTCGAGGCGCTCCACCCCCCCCCCCCCCTTTCAATTTTGGGAAACAATCAGCATCATGCTGGCCTGCTTCTACCTTAACATTGAAGGGAGGGGATGGGATTTCTTGTCAACTGGAAGAAACATTAGCAAAAATTGGCAAATAGTTGACGGATTACAGAGATCTGAGGAGTGAAACTTCCCAAAGCATCCAAAGACACACATTGGCTTATCACATGTCTTGCAAATCATGCAGGTTTGCTTATTCCGATCTTGGTGCAGGTGCTTTCTCGAGATCAACTGGAACTATACCTGAGCATTGATCTTTAAAAACAACCCTTAAAATGAACTTTCGTGTCATATTTTCAATTCTCCTTTGGCTAAATCAAAGATTATTTTGTCCCCGTTCTTATTTTCTTTAAATAGAAACTTCAATATTTATGAGCAAAATTGTCACTAAATACCAGTGTTCATTTAGCACAGAGAGTTTTGAAATTTTGTTGTGCTTGACCTCCTTTTTTCATTTAATTATTGATTAATGTGTAAGACAACAAGAAGTCACCCTTTGTCAAAAAACTAATAAGCGATCTAAGGTTTCACGATGTCAAAATCAAACCATTGAAATCTGTACAGTGTTTTCCAAGAATATTATTCCAACAGTGGAACCCTCAAAATGTCTGGTTTTAGATACCAGAGAACATTCTTTTCTTTTAAATTTCAACTCACCTGTCGATCTTAGCATGTCGGTTGCTGAATCCGGTGTGTCGGTTCCATTACTGGACTGGTTGCTTGTCGCACTCGGTTGCTCACTTGTCGTTCTAGTTTTATCAGATGATGTAACTAGATGAGAAAGCATATCGATGTAGACATCAATAAAATTAAGCTATTCAATTTGAATCCGGGAAAGGGTGAGATTCTGTTAAATACAACATGACAACAACGTTAAGAAGCGATCCCTTCTTTTCCTGTAGTGTTATACGCTCAATGATATTTCCTCGCACGCGCGTTTCATCGAATCACATTTTTAATACGAACCCATATCAGGTCTAGATGGACAGCTGCTGCATTTTCATTTCTTTCCATTAAACTATTCACGGTGCATTTCCACTGTTCACGGGTTGCAGTTGACCCAAAGCCATCAAATCAAGTGGGTCTTAGCAGCATTATTTATGTTTTTACGGACTTGTAGTTTTATACCGGAATTACTTAAAAACGCCTGCCGTTTTCCCAGATTTAGTAAATGTGGCTCGAAATAAGTAACTTGAATTGAACAGGAATGCGATTCATCAGTGTTTGGAGCAGTCCTTCTAGACTCAATACAATTCTACCAATTTTATTCGAATCTTCCAGCGTTAATACTCATCATAACGCCTATGAAAACGGTCTTTGGCTTCAAGCTGGCGCGACCGCTACCCCTGTAAATCAACCTACATGTATTTACTATTCGATACCCATTATAACTACGGAAGCGTATAAGGGCCACTTGCAAAATTTATTTTCGAGTTACTATCTCGCCGCGGCGGGTTAAATTGTTGAATGTGTATCTCGCCGCGGCGAATTATAAGATCTTGCCACAGCGTTAAATTGATATCCTGCCGCAGCGAATAGTTCATTAGTTGCATAAGTCCTATTCAGCGCGCCGTTTTCAAATGTATCTTTAAGGTGAAATGCAATGCTATGTGGTTTTAGATTGCTAATTAGAACAAAAGGAGATGTTACATTTCAACCGCAAAGATTGATTTCCAACACAAAAGAAAACAAAAGAAATTTCATTTTGTGGTGTGAATTTCCATATTCAGATGAGGGGTAGACTGTCTTTAATTCCTTCCTACATTTTGCCAAACCAACGCAAGCAGACTTGAAAGTTACATTTGAACTTCATTGGTCAAAATTTATTCAATTACAGTGCTTAAAATGGAGAGCAAAACCACTTTTACAAACGAAACGCATGAAACACTGAACAGCTCTGGATGCTCAAAGGATTTAGGGTTACTTTTAATAGTGCCCTAATCTCCAAATATAGTATAAGTGCACATGTGTCATGCGCACGGGATCGGAAGTCTCGACCCGTGTTCAGATGTAAAAATAAACTACATCCAATAAGTTCTCGACAAACAATGTTTTGCCCTTCCCGCCGCCCTGCGCTGTGTGCTGTGTGAGTGGTTCGTGACAAGTGAACGCATGGATGTGAGGTCAGAGAGCCTAGGGATTTCAATCCAGTGGACGTAAAAGTGTGTGTTAGTTTCCATTCACCTTCACTTCACATTTCGTTTTGCTTGTTGAAATCTCCTAAATCATAGCAGATTTTAACGTTAATGATGTCAACATCGACGTTTGCTCCGAAATAGGAACAAATATTGGAAAAAAATATGCATTGGCGTCGCAAGAATTTTTTTATTATTTTTTTTTTTTGCAGGGCGGATGCCGCAAACCATCGAGTTAAAAAAAACAACATTTATCTGCAGGAAGGGGGTCGATTTCTTTCCTTTTGTTTTTTTTTCAAGCAACTAATTATGTTCTATTTAATTTCTAGTTTTTATTCTTTAGCTGTTTTCTTTTTTCCTCTTTTCCCCTTTTTGTTTGTATAAATGGGATTATTTGTATAAGTATAAATGAAAATTTCACGTTGCAGCAAGATCGTATAACTCGCCGCGGCGAGATAGTAACTTCAAGTTGTTTTTTGCAAGTGGCCCTTATACGCTTCCTTACACCACCTTCAAAAAGGCTTTATTCATTACTGTTGACTGATGACTGCTGGTTAACAGGGGCTATATACTCGGGCAATACATTCAATACATTTTCAGAATTTTGGTTTTTCCGGGTGATCATAAATATACTGTACAACTCTGTCACGGGCCTCTTTTGATAAAAATTGTGAAAGCTCTCACAATATGACATGGGACTCCGACTCAGTCTGAATCAGTATTTACTTGATAACAGTGCTTGTATGTTGCCTTTTCAAGGACTATGCTTTCTTCTGCATTAGAGTAAAGGTTTAAAATCTGAGCTAGGAAGGGAAACGTGGTAGATTCAATGTTGAATCTGGACATGGGCGTAAATCCAAGGGATGGGTATATATTCCCCCACGGTTTGAGGTGGGGGTGGGCTATTGAATCATCCCGAACGGAAGAATTTTTAGACTTCCAAGGAAAAAATGCATTCAATGTCATTGATAAAGGAAAACAAATTGAAAAACATGTTATAGATGAACATCAATATATCATTAACATTGACCTTTATACACGTATAGAGTCGTATGATGTCAATCCCCCTCCCCGCTTTTCAAATTTTCATGGCCGGGCAAGTTATCCCCCTCACGCTTCCTCACCCCCCCCCCCCCATTTCCGGATTTACGCCACTTAATATGGAGTTCCTTGGCAGAAGAATACAGGGGTAGATGGAATGGTTCAGTACTTACCGTCATCTAAGACCATGCAGTCACTAGTGCCATTCAGTGAGTATCGAGGCGTGTCTGCATCGTCATCCAAGTACACACTTCCTTGGACTGTGCTAAAGTTTCCAGGATGCTCTCGTCTGGTAGCAAGGTTCAACTCGCACATTTTGTCACAGCCATTGAAGTTAAATGACTTGCATCGTTCATCCAAGCTGCAATCTCGTCCGCAGATGACAATAGAGCGAACAGATCTGTGTGCATAGGTAAACCCACGCAGAGAGCGATTTTCCGCGACGTAAAAGGTTTTTCGGAGTGGATTACACTGGTACCCAAAGGCTATTAAAATAACCGTCCCCAGACACAGTGTCAGCCTCAAAACTACGAAACCAGCTTCTTGTTTCGCCATTTTGAAATTTCCCCAAATGTTCGGTTCCCAATTCTAAAATGTAGGCTGAAGCAACAGAAGAGAGGTTATTTCTGATAGAACACAAGGTATTGACGATTCCAGACAATTGCCAAACTGCCATGTGGAAGATTATGGTGAAATGCCAATGTCTAGCTCCGCCCATGATGACGTCAGCCTCAAGCACGACTAGGGAGTGGTCACGAATTTTTACAGCTCCTCGCAACAGTTAAAATTCTGGTTAAGTAAAGCCATGTACTTCATGACCTTTGACAACTAAAACGCGGTGTGTTAATAGGACCATTAAAAGATATTTTCCTGTTAGATTGACAGTGTGTGGCTACTTCAAAAACCACTGCATCTGTAGCATCTTTTAAGTTTATGTTTCAAATCATTTATACTTGTATTTTGTTTGCCCTCTCAACATACTTGTATTTCAAATTCTTCGTAAATGTGTTTACATCCTGTTTTGAGATTTATTTCATTTCAATTGGTTTAAAACATTTTGTTCACATTGATATTCTTTTTTCCTTTAATGTGTCCTGTCTCTGCAGTGCGTGTTAAAAATGAGCAGTTGGGCACACAAGGACTCTGTAGCCTTTTAATGCTATTGTGAGCAGAAGGCGCGGTGGAGGTGGTGAAAAATTGAACGCTGCCTGGCAAATAATGGCCGCTGTCGAATTGCCTTCGAAGCCATTAATAATGCATTACACTGCTTGGCTGTGCTGGCTTAAAAAGTGTATCTATTGTACTCTTATACATTAATACTTGAGGATTCTGCCCCCCCTTCCCCGCAAGAGGGTTTTAACAAAATAAAACAGAATTTTGTACTGTAGCAAAATAGCAAAATTACAAAGCCCTTAAAAGGTCCTCCATATTGAGCCCCACCATGTAGAAAAGGCCATGAAGGTTTCAGCAGGTCAAGATCACTACAACACGGATTATTCCATTCTTCGTTTTGGTACGATTCTACCTCTGATATAAATTTTCTGGTCCGTTTTTACGAAGAAACCTACACGTGAATTTCGAAAAAATATAGCTCTGGCGTAATTGCAAGAGAAATTTCTCCTTTTACCTAAATTGCATAAACTAGTATTTTTCAACAACTCTTTGGAGAACAGAAAGCTTGATATAATTATATACCTGAAACCTCGAATTAGAGGGGACCGAGTTGTTGATTAGCAAACATTATTGGGAACAATTCGCTTCCATTGGTGAAAACGATAATCGATACAGTTTCCTACATTTACGCCCTTCTGTTCAATGTGTTCTTTGGTTTGGTTTGGTTTGGTTTGGTTTATTATTTAAAACTCAAAAGCAGCTAGAGGCTGAATTACTGAGAGTTTTAAAAAATTTAAGATTATCATTACGAAACTGACTTGAATGAGATTCAAACTTGCAACGGGCGGAACAAGAAATGCATATATAGAAATGGCCTTTTTAACCAAATAATTTAGAGAGTTTTACTTCGCACAAACAACTTTGCATTATCTCTGGTTGTGTCTAACTTTAAGCCGTAAGAAATGAAACCTTGACGAAACCCTTGGCAGCTGTAGCAGACAGCGGCTGAAATTACGCCCACTCAAAATGTTCCAAGTAATGCGCTGTCATACATGGTGTCCAAACTAATTAATAATCGTTTAAATAGTTTATGCTGGCTCTGCACTCGCTCGGTTACCATGGTGCCAACACAATTAAATAGTGGTACAAAGAGCAGAGTGCAATTTACCTCTCCTAAAAACTCCCTTAACATTTGGTGAAGAGGATGAAACACACAAGTTAACGGCAGTGTTTCGCGCTTCATATTCGCTGCGTTTCACTGCATCCATTTATGATTCATTTTATGTCTGACAAAAATAAAGTTCATTTAAATTAACAGAAATTTGACTCTACAAAGTCCAAGATCTCCTACGTTCGAATGTGCAAACCTGAAGGGGTCATGTTCACGACAAGGTTTTAGTTGAAGCAGTCGGACTTAGAATAAAATAATAGTTCCATCAAGATTGTGAAAAATGTTGAGGTAGTGGAGTGGATCGTCCGGAATATTGAGACAAATGATACCATTTGACCTGGTAGTGGCACTAGAAATCTTCTAAAATGCCCCTGGAAGGATTTATCAACCGTTTCTGCAGGCTATGTCAGTCGTGCCGACTCTGTGCTGTGATTTTTTTTTCACTCTGCTGAAATCCCCTAAATTTTAAAACCGTCATTAAAATTATTTCACACTGGGAACCAAAACTTCACTTGCCTTGATATCAATACCATGTATGTACAGAGGACTTTCAAGGACCATTGTAAAAAAAACAACAACAACAACAACAACAAATACTGCCTCTAAATTTTGACTCTTTAATATGTGTCATTGACTTTTGGGGTCAGGAGTCAAACAGCTCAACGCCGTCTACGTTTCTTTTTAGATATTGGTGTCGAAAGTTTTGAGGGGAGAGGAAAAAGTTTGACATAAATTGTTTATATGAGTTCCTTTTCAATTACCGAAAACATGTACAATGGCGAACATACACAGTCATGGAATGATTGACTGGTAATAAGTAGTCCAGAGAAAACATTCAAGTGGTCTTTGCCTGCCAAGACAAAAGATTTTGCTGACCAATTTGAATTTGCCATTTGGTCCTAATCTTAATGCTTGAGAAAACTCAAGCCTGTGCTTTGTTACAAGACAAAGCATATTGGTCCAGCCATTTATACCGATGATACAAAATAAGTCTTGAGCCATCGTGAACTTACCTACTAGGAATGAGACAGCCATATTTAAAAGGTGGGGGGGTCATTAACCTTTTCAGCACCAGCCCCTCTCTGTACCATCCCCCTTGAATGCCAACCCACAGAGAGATAAATGACCGGCTTAATACCTAACCTGATATGGTACATGCATCAATACTGCCCTCTGCAGATTGTATGGGCATAACCTGACTTTCTATGCGATGAGTAATAAACCAACATTGACACAGTGGAACAGTTACAACAAACTTGTAGAGACCAACCTAATCACTTAGTCTGCCTTTGATGTTCTCAGAACTGAATTTCCCCAAACGAATATTCTTATTAGTTAGCACTATCCGGAAAAATTAAGTGTTCAGCTCCAAAGTACAAGTATAATTATTGCTTTCATTGGACAGAACGCCAACCCCCCCCCCTTCAATGTTGGGAGAAGCTCTGCTCCATGCTTGCTCGTTTCTACCAAAACTTTAAAAGGGGGGCAGAATTGTGATTTCTCGTCAAATACTCCGTTTTCTGATACTGTTTCTTTTAATTCTACCACAATATTAAAACCGGGAGGGATTGAATTGGGATTTTTATTCAAATAAGATAAAAACCAAAAAAAAACTTGCAAATTGTTGACAGATTTAACGAATCACAGGAGTGGAATTTCTCAAAGTATCCCCATTGACAGCAGGCCTTGGGTCAGATAGAGTCGAAAGTCAAGATTTTATATGCTACGATTGGTGTCAAGACTATTATACACTATTCTTGCATTTAGATCACATATGTCTAGAAGATCCAAAATACTCGTTCCCACCACTTCACCGATATGTGAGCATGTGCATAGTACACACACTTCCACATGATTGATGTACTCAATGACAGTATTTGGTTTGCTGATGACATGATAACCTGTAGGAGAGTTTTTACATCGAACCTGATTATTAGTTACACTACAGTTATCATAGTTTGTCAAGAGTGTCACACGCTGTTTATCCTATCATACAACAAACAGTTGTTCTGACTTTTCATAAAAGCAGGGTTTATCTCCTTTAGCCATAGGAAACTTTTAGGGGTTTTGCAAACTGAGGAATTCCTTGAGTCTTGTTTATATCGCACAGTTCCACAAAAGCCAAAGCATAGATGGGTTAACCTATGAACAAGAGCAGGGCTGGTGTACTAATTATCAGCAAAGATGCAGTGCCCCTGACTTTCAAATCAACTTGACCGGGTGGAGGAACTGCAGGGGAATGATCAGCTACACTGTCTGTCTCTGAATCGTCACGTGATGTTTGTGCTTGTGACCCTGTGTACACAGTTCAGGTGCATGTGTACTCCGTTTCAGATTCGTTCATGGCGAAACACTTGATGCCTCATTTGGTGTTTGCTTTCTTGGCATATACTTCTGGAATGATAGTCTCCCCTGGAATTTGATCATGGCCTCGTAAGGAGCAAGGTTTTGACCGGGTCTATAACTACGAAGAAACGAGGGTACTATTGTCTGAAAGTTTGTAAGAAGAAAAAGTAACCCTTAATTGTATTTGTTAGGACACCAATCACTGTACAGGCTGAAATTAAATGTGACCGGTCAACGCGGGATGAATGCCCTTCAAGCCATGATTTCGGTTGGACAATACTGGAGCATTAATATTCACATTCGATGTCGAAGCATAATCCATGACAAAACATTGTTTGGTTGGAAGGGATTTCCAAAACTTTCCTTTTCTACCAGCTTTGAAGTTTATGAACATCTTCATCCCAAATCAATAATGCAACACTTTCAGGAGAGGATGCCATATGTGGAGTATGGAACAAGATGGAAATAGATTAGCGTTTACCAGGTAAACTTCTCCTATGGAGCTGGGCTCCTTCTTGTAATCCAAACCCAAACGCCAAAAAATGGTTTTTGCACCAGTGGCATATTCCTTGCTAGGTAGGCCTACTGCTTAATAAATGTTGGTTTTTTTGGGGTGGGTATCAGTAACCATAAACTTTACCCGAGCTAACCATTCATTGTTTCGAACATTGAGGTGAGATTATGGGAATGAACGACGTCTTTTTCAGACTTTTCACCTGTATGGGTGCTGTCTTCCCATGTTCCCACGAAAGTCCAGCTTTGCTCCACCTTCGCCGATAATCAGGTTTTGTAGCTGCCGATGATTACACTACCCTTTATTAAAAGCCTAAATCTTTGTATAGGCATTTTTCTGGCAGACCATTTTAGAGGAAAAATAGTGGAAGATAAAGGAATCTCCCGGTACTTCCGGAAAAAAGTAATCAAATTGCCCTTCAAATCCATTCCACTACAAACTACATGATGTTTACTGGTGTATAATTATGTTTCGCTATATGAAGTTACAAGCTGCAATTGTCCAAGCAGTGCCAACAGGGCCAAACAATGGCTTGTGTTTGGGGTTTGTTGTGGTAATTGTCTTGGTGCTATATTCTCTGGCATTCTTGCCTTACGAAGTAAGTAACAGCGGCGTATCCAGCCCATAACGTGGTGTAGGGGACAAATTCAAAAGGGAATGCGGCTTCTGGCTTAATATTTAACATTATGCATGTTGGGGAAGAAAACGTAACTGAAGCCTTTACGGCCCTGAAATCCTTACTTTTATTATTGTGGTGTTGTTTTCTTAGGGTTTTGGTGCTAATATGTGATAAATGAAATACCCTTCTTCATATTTGATTACAAAATCCGTACCCCCCCCGCCGGATACGCCACTTGTCCATAATTATTTTAGTGGCTGATTCTTTCATAGTGTCCGAGGGCAGTTTCTAAGAACGCCCAAATCTTTTGATGATGTTTTCAGGTTCTTGGTCTCCATGGTGACACATTATTTTAATAGATCTAATTGATCTACTGTTAATTTTAACCAAGACCTGATTGCAGCGACGTGTACATTTTTTTTCATATAAAAGAAAACACATACATGTATATTAGTGAATTATACATGTATATGTAGGCCTACAGTATGCAGAAAGGTTATGAACGAAGTCAACGACTTAATGTTCAGTGCACTTGGAGAAATTGGGGACAATATAAAAAAAATGCAGCCTCGTGTCTCCACATCAAAAACTTTCTCATGTGGCACAAGTCAGTAAAAGTGAAATTCTATTTTCCCTCGATATCTCCACATAAAAAAGAAATAATTTATAATGGTGCAATATGTTTCCTTACGTAGTCAGAAGATGCATTTCCCCTGGCACTGCTAACGGGGTCAAACAGTGGCTTGAGTTGGGGCTCATTTTGGTCATTGGGTTAGTACAACGATCCACAGTTTCTCGCCATCTACAGTGTGAACAATCGTCTTTCGTGGTGTATGTCCAAGGGTTGTGTTAGATGTATCTTCTTTGCAGTTGTCAAAAACAACCGAATGTCTGATGAAACAGTTTTGTGGTCTCCACCCCATCAAATTAATTTGACCAGAAGAACTGATTCTAGCAGTTGCATATGATTCTTTTTCATATAAAACAAATGCATACGGAACAAAGAGGGTTATAAATTAATTTTGTAATGGCTCCTACAAGAAGTAGGCACAGTGCATCATTTAAGTTCTATTTGATGTTTGGTGAATTTGGTGAGGTTGGGAACAATATGCAGCCCCATCTCTTACAGGACATTATGGCTCTACATTTTAAATGTTCTCATTTAACGCCAGTCTGTATAGGAGTTTGATTAATGAGTAGTATTCTATTTTCCCTCTTGGCATAATGAGTATTCCCTTGTTTTTTTTTTTTACGAGCTGTCATCTAATCTCCAAAAGCACTAGTGTGACTTGAAACCATATCTATAAAACGGCTCATGTTTTTCTCCATACAAAATGGATTTGGAAAATTTAATGAGTTTGTGGAAAATTGTCATAATCGACCCTTGTCAAGGTGGGCATATAAGTACCGCCCCCTGTTTTTAAATGGAATGTTTTATGAACATAAATCTGATGTGTCACATAATGTGCTGCCTTGTTGGTGACCGAGGTGACTGTGTTGTTGCTGATGCTACATGATTACAGGCTGCAATGTGCAATGGAATTGTGTTGTTTCTTGAAATGTGAAAGGTCAGCGAAACACTCTGTTGGTTTTATGTATTTTCCTGGCATCCAAGCCCGGTTGGTGCACTCGTTGGCCGTGCGCTTGCCATCCAAGCTGTCATGTTTGAAAATTCTCTGGGAAGTAAATTTCAACTGTGTGACACAAACCAATTAATTGTTGATCAAGCTTTCCACAAATTTAAGGAAAACGCCTCTCCAGCGTTGACCGGGAGATATATATATGGTCCGTTTCCTGAAATGTATTGAAGTTCTGATCTGCGAAAGCGCTGCAAATGAAGCGACGTACAATCACAAAGCAGCTATTAAATTACATGTACAATGTTTTTCCCTCGTTTAGATCGTAATGGTACAACCAGACGTGATAGTGCAAGTACCCTGCAATTGATGGTTGTTGAAAAAAAAAAAGAATTGTACAACTTCAAATGAACTTGCACGTGCATAGGGTTTTTTGGAATTAAAAAATTCAGAAATTTAAAAACAAAACGGTGCTGCAAGTTTGCTTTTTTCTGATTCTGATGCCATCTCAACTTTCAGAGCATCGTAACTACTAGTACATGTAATAATATTGCGGTAACCCAAACAATAATTGGTTGTTTTACTTTGGAACGTGTTATGGGGAATTCGACTTTTCGACCAACATGCGGTAGTTGTTCTCAAGAAGATCTAGATTTCCATTTGGAGCCTTTTAAAATTTTATATTAGCAATATTGTAATATCACTACGGGAAGATAACCTCAATCGCGCGTTGACTTTCACACAAAAAAACAACTCGACGTCCTGATTTTTATCGTAACCGCAATTTTCCTTTTCTGTTTGATTCATTGCTGGCTAAGAAATTCATGGCAATAAGCCAACAAGAAAGCTCAGGGACGTTATAAAAGCGCAGAGTTTTGGTTTTCTTGTTCAAATAGAAAAACCGAAATATGTTGTCCTTGACGGACAACACAGCAACAACGCCCTCAGTAGTTCATAAGCGAGGAAAATTTTAACCCTAAAAGAACCCCTCCCCTCGACATTTTTCTCCGATATTTCCGCAATGCATTTTTTGTTTCAGGTGCTGGACCTTTAGCAGTTTTTAAAGTAACTCTTTAAAACAAAAATCGAACATACTATTTTCGGGCAGTGCGCATTGCTCCGAGACGGGTCAGCCAAACATGTATACGTATACTTTTTCACGCATCGCTGCTCAATGCACGTGTAGGCTACTAGCACACATATAGCCATGAACTTCAACTGACCGTAACAATAAAACTGCATGTCTGATTGAATCAAACTTACATAATTGTAATGATAAGGATGCTCTGACGGATGCAAAAGGACACTTGTATTATTTTTTTCAAACACCACAGCAGTAAAGGGAGTTTTTTGGCCCCCTAATATTCAGATGTCAAGTGAGCTGAAACCTCGTGATGAATTAGATTGCCAGCCATGTTTAGCGCCCTCTGGTTGGTGCATATAGGTCCAAAAATGGCACAAGGTCGAGGAGCACAGCCTTGTCCAGTGCTGGTCGTTTACCGTGCGTACTGGAGTTCCCTCTGCAGTGCCGTGACAAAATGACAAAGCACATAAACCACATAATTGCTTCATTAAAACTCAAGTGAACTACAATATTTATTGCATGCCAATTTTCATTTCTAATTCGTATGGATGAGCTTAGTCATACGGTTGGGGAAATTGTGGCTTCCCATCGGAGTCTCCTCATTGCAACTATCGCCAATTCTAGACGTTGCATTTTGAGCTCAACACATTTCCACTAATTTGCAAATATACACGTAGCACTCTTGCTGGTTCTGACTACACTCCCCTCCCTTTGGTCGACCTATGAGTATGGTACATTTAATTCCGTGTATTGCATTTGCCGTACTCTAGCTCTAACGACTCATACCATTTTCTACTTTATTTTATTTTTTTATAGCTCTTTTACACTTTTAGGAGAGTTAATTTATTTTTAAACTTCTTGGATCAAGCATTAGATAATTACAAATACAGAACTAACACAATATACTGCAAAGTGCTTTTATAATGACTTTTCGTCTGAAGGTACACCTCAATGTGGGGTGCAAATTTGCAGGGCAAAGTTGTGGGTGTGCACTCTTATAAATCGGATCGTTTAGGGGTGACATCCTTTATGGAAAATGGAGGGGTGAACAAAATCAAAAAAGAAGGAAAGAAAGGGAGGAACGGGAAAAAAAATTGTTACTTTGTTGAAAATACCTCAGAACTGACCTTGAATCTGCGATGGTTTGTCAGTTTGCTACAAATCCTGGCAAAGCCTGTTATTAGTGCTGGCTCCAAAGGGAGCCGATTAAGAAATTATGATCTGTTCTTGCTTAAATATGACACACTTTTCCCCTTTCATCACCACTCCGTTATGCAAGCAAAAGCTATCAACCTGGAGTTCGAAGCACACGCACTCGGATCGGTTGGGTTTCCCCCAGTCAGTTATAATTGCCAGTTTCACTGGGTTTTACACTGCGGTGGACTCCCATTATTAGTGTGAATTGACATTCGTTGTGCCATCTGGATGCAGATTTCCAAGAAAATAAACGGTGCAAATCTTGCAAATGCAATTTTGAATTTTTTGTATACCTATAGGGAATGTTTTATTTAGTTTAATTCCGTTCAAGCGGCTGCTGTGGGGGTGACACTAGGATGAAGATTTTCTTCTTAAGCACTTTGTATATGCAACACAGAAATCAGTACACCAGTTCATACATTAATGAAATCTGGAAGACGCATGCAAGGGCGTTGCGCTCTAAGGGTGACGCAGCATTTGTGATCAGCAGACTGATAAACCATCACGTAGACCGTGTCAATTCTAAGGTATTTTCATTGATATTGCTGATTTCCAGTACCTTTCTTTTATTTCTAATCTGATCACTAGATAAATGGGTCATTTCCATGTCAAATCAATCCTTAGAATGGAAAACTTTACCCTCTCAAAATTGGTTCATTTTGGTGTAACTAAAATTTCAAGTTTTAGCCCTGTTGGACTAACATTTTCTGAGCTACAGACCACAATTTTTGGTTGTGACCATATCACGCTAATCACTTAGCCAAATTGTCTGAATGTTGGTGTCTTATTGAAAAGTAAATTGTGTAGGGAATCCAAATTTGTTATTTTGGGGATGATTTTTTTACAATAACATTGTCCTGGAATTAAACTTTGTATATCACACGAGCTTGAGTTTAATTTGGATAAAAATATAACCCATATGTTTCCTCAAAATATTTAAAAATTGAGGTGTCATATTTTTTTCTTTTCCAGGTCCTCTCAGAGTTTGCATACTTGAAGCACAAATGTGATATTGCAATGAAATTTATATTAAATGTACAAGTAAATGGTAAAGCATCTGCCATCACTGACTGAACAGATCACACTACAATTAGCGAGTTTCCATCTGTAAAAAAAATTCACTACTTAACGCTTGGCTGTGCTATAGCAATACAAAACAAGAATGAAGAATACTTTATCAGCCCCTGTCAACATGAAGAGGATTCTGCGTTGCCTACAAAAAAGTACCCGTGATGGGATAGGAGGAGAATCCGATGTAGAGACTGGTCACGAGAGCTAGTCTGCAGCGCCTATAATGACCACATTCTGACGGGGGGATGCTATCATTGATTTCTACAAGAATAATATCTCTAGCATCCACCCTTTTTAATGTGACACCTTAAGATGTAAGTGAGGGCAAAGATTGTGAAAGGGACACTGCAGTATCGTACGTTTGTTCCTGTCTCCAATATCTGCATTACATTTGTACAAGTTGAATGACCAAGTAATCACTCCGGATACAGTGCCAATTTAAGACAGTAATAATGCAATGTCAGAACCTTAACCAACAGTGCAACTGACAACAAGAAATACAGCCTTTTCTGCTGCCGTTATGATAGATCGACATGGATTAATGGCAAATGTGGATTCCTTACACTATTATTACACTACAAATATTAACAAATTTGACTATTTTATTAGGGAAATATAAGGGTCATTTGAAAATGGTGTTCGACCCCATTTCGGCGAACCTGGCCAAAATTCTGGTCCATAGCATGAAAACCATTGGTCCGACAGGCTAAAAGTTAAAATTTCAGCTTTGAATGACCTGCACCTGAAGGGACGGTATACGAGTTTCACAGTAAGAATTCAAAGGAAATTTTGACAGCGGAATATTTTATGGAGTAACCTTTTCTTAATAGCAGCATGAAGTGATCTTTTAGTGCTTCAATGCGTTTACAGGGGTAACTCTGATTTGCCAAAAGCAAGTCCGGTAAAATTAAAAAGAAATCTTCAATTCAGGTATTAAATCCCCTGAAACCATTGTAAGTAGGCCCTATAAGTACTGCCAGTTGACCCACTATTACGTCATTTACTTTTCCACCAGTATTTTGAGGAAACTCAAGTTGAAAAGTAAAAACAACTCTGAAGCAACGCTTGGTGGCAGAGTGTATTGTGGATCACACCGCACGTTGGTCATCTTACTACAAAAATAATGTACATTACTCCATAAAGTGTTTCTTATCATCTTCACACTAATGTTTCATCTTTTATAAGCTTGATTTCTGGATTTTTTTACACTACACTTTACACAACTCGATCTGAATTGATTTGGAGTATCATAGACTCCCGTATTTCTTCCTGTTCCGCCCAGTGACGTAATAGGCTACTGCTTGCCAGGTAATTGTACACCTGCTAATTTATCTGTGTGTATTTACAGAAAAGTGATATCGTTGAGCAAAATTCCTATTTTGTATTTCTTGTATTTAAAGTTACAGAGCTTTATAAATTAAAGTATAAAATAATAGGGTCGCCAAAGCATATAGCAGACAGCGTGAACGTCGAATTCGTTTTCATTCGCTCTAATTTCCTCAAAACTCTACATTTCCGCCTCTCCCACTTTTTTAGGTGCACACAAATAGGTTCATTAAGTGAAAAGGTATTGTTGTCATCCCCATATTGTTTCCTGACGGATCAGGGTGACTGACTACCAGTGGGAATCTTAGGCACTCCACAAACTGTCGAGTTAATTTGCCTTGTTCTTCAGTGATTGATTGGGGAGCACGTTGCTTTATAAGATGTGGTAACTCTTACTACTCCCATTCCAAGAAGATTTCAATGCGTAGCCAAGTCCCTGTAATAATTGCTTCAATATCAAGAGTATTCTTTTGCACAAAATGAATGAAATCGAACAGGCATTTACCCTTTTCGCATTTTCATTTCACTTGTGTGTATTATGTCACCCGGCCCAACGCCCGCCCATCTGAGAAAAGCAGGATTGTCAGACCCACCCATAACTGTGGAATATTCGCCATTGAGGTTACTTGTCACGTCTGGATTAAAATTAAAACCAGTGGTAGGTTGACACTTATTGAACCACCAGCCTCCGTGGTGCTTCTCAGCGCAGTTGTTGCCAGCATCGTCGTCGTTGTCTCGGTCATAGGTTGAGAAGTCTTGGTTATTGTGCATGGCCGTGAGAGAGTCACCTGGATGTACCAACAAGAACACATCATATACAAACTGGATAAGCGTACATACAACCACACGTTCACAATGATATCTTCATTCGGCTGCTTCAGGATCTTTACAATAAAATGTTTACTACAACCTTTGAGCATGTACCTCAGTTGCAAGTAGTTATATTATTTTGATTTTGTTTTTATTGTTTGACGCCTTGGTACTTTTATGTTAATGGATATATTTATTGTCGCGTCTTCCAAACACATGTAAAAAGTATACATAACGAATTGCCCAAGGGGTGAAAAGCTGTTAAAGTTTGTCCAAGAACAAAGCATTGCATTGACCCTTTAATAAGCCTCTGTAAGGAACAGAAACTAGGAGAAGATGACGTTGTGAATTGTTAATAACATCAGGTAGAAAAGCAGAGCAAACATACGAGAAACAAATTTGGAGAAAACAACATGACTTGCAGTAATTGTAAACTTGTGGATGGGATATTCCTTGTAAATATCTACAACTACTGTTTACCCACTCCTGCAGTCCTGCTGAAAGCTCGATTTGATTAGGAATGAAATTTGTGTCTCCTCTACGAAAAAAAATTCACACAGAGTTTCAAGACATCATTTTCATTCAGAAAGAATTTCAGCGCGTTAGCTTATGTTTTTGACAACAAATTGTCTCAGTTGCTTGTGCTAATGTATATGTATACCTGTAGAGAGTGGTTTCAGGCATAAGCAGTTCTGTGAAGCTCCAATCTTTGGTATGTCAGGCTCAGATGGTGGAATAACACACTTTTTCCATTTCTCATATCACGTAAACAGAAATGAGAACAGGGAATTATCAGCATTAAAGCTAATTGCAACTTGAACTAACTTGAATATTCCCGCTAACTTTATCGTGTATGTATAGGTGTCAGATGATTTGTGTTTTATTATATTTTTTAAAGTCTTTTTACATCCCCCTTGTAGACAAATAGCCTGTCTTTACTATTCCTCCCCCCCCCAAGTTATGTTGACTAGGCCATGAGTTTTCTTGTTTAACTTTCCCCACTGAATTCATCCCTCCAGTTGGAGTCCCATCGTGTAGACTCTTTTGTGTAGTTATCTTGGCTCCTTTCATAATTAGGCAGGTATTGTGTATAGTCAGTAGTAGACTCTGGGGAGAGAGCTTTTCTCACCCCTCGTTATTAACTAATTGTGTTTTCTTGGACTGGGAACAATAAACCAGAATGGAAGATAACCTGTTTCTTGGTCTGTTTCTTTTAGTTAGATGAGTTGATGTAGCTCTGGTAGAAAGCCGTACCTTTATTATTCAAAGTTAGTCTGAGAATGCTAGAATGAAGTATGTAGTAAAAGTGAGGTGGAAAGTAAGAGTCAGTGTGTGAATCAGATTGCCAAATGATTCCGCTGTGATAGCACAAGATTTCGTTGATCCTAGAGTTGATCCTAGAATCTTGAGGCAGCTTTTGCCTATCAGACACAACATCAGGTGTCTGTTCAGCAATTCAGCCTTGGTCAAAACTGGACTGAGGATACCTTGTCTGTTGAGGGTTGTTGTCAGGGCCAGCAAAGGAGCAGAACTCAACTGAGAGTTACAAGTATCTTCCACTGAAGAAACTCATGGTCATTGGTCAGGGATTGATTCCCTCGTACTACCCTTGCTACCCGTGCTACCCCTGCTTAAAAGTCACGATTCCAGATGACGGAAACCCCGCTGATTCCTGAATACAGAACTGGGAAATCCGAGGTTGTGGCTGCAGTCAGAGTATTTTGGGAGCCGGAGTTACACCGTTGATTCGTTGAAGGGATGTATCCATGATGTAGTGGAAATATAATAAGACTTTTTAAATTTGTGATTTACCAGTCTTTTTAAAGAAGCCTGAAGATTATTTTCATTTGTGAAGCCTAATTGGTTCTTTATAAATTTTGAAGTGAGTAATTATACATCCAAGTGAGGATAGTAACTGATTTCTTTCCTTTGGTTTTGTTTTTTGTTCCGTTGGAGCAACAACATGGTACATCAAGTAAAAGGAGTTGAGAATTAATTACGCAAGCAATAATTTGACAAGTTGTTTGTTTTTTATGCCTGTGTAAATAATTAAGAAATAAATTAATTTAAGAGAGAGTGGAGTATAAAACTGACAGTCTCTGTCCCATGTATTTTGAGAGTCACACTTCTACAATAGGCCATGAAGTTAATTAGTTCTCGCTACTTGTTTTTGCGTCATCTGTATATGCATCGAAACAACAGCGAGGCTGTGACCACGAACTAACCTCAATTGACATTGAGCCATCGTTATCATTTTGTAGTTGGAAATGATTCTTACAGTTCCTCATTTTACTGTTAACGAACCGACGCGTAATTGCTCTCGCTGGATTGCATTGATGAATACATTTACCAATCACTGACTTCAAAAATGTGTACTAGTACCACTGAGTGATGATCCCATTCAGCCTGAAACTAATCTAACCCCTTTTCATCTATTCCAGCAAACCGAACAATCCCTACCCATCTCTAAACCACACACTGTATGAAGGTATTTAGACATCGGTAAATTTCAATTTTTGAATTAGAGCGTCCTGCTCCTAATTCAAATTGGAAGGCTAGCGGCGAGCAGTGTACAAATACGTTTTTGTGATTCTAGTTAATGAAAAATTATTTTAACAGTGTTCGGAATCTTTGGTTGTGCGTGTGTGTTTAAGGGACTGGCAGGTGAGGACCACACATTTTAGAAAGAAAATGATTCTGAATTTAAACAAAACTGGTTTGAAAATGAACACTTTCCAGAGGAATCTGGAGTGAAATCTCGATCTATTGGAGCTGAGGGAAGAAATTTCTCTCAAATTTATCCTGTCCTTGTATGCAATCTGAGGGAATGAATTTTCACTCGAATGGAGTTAATTTTTACCCTTTGGAATTTAAATCAGGACAAAAAATTTAAATGGCATCACGTTTCTATCCCAGCAGAATCTTTTTTCAAAGTTAAAACGACCACTTGGACAGAGACAACGAGCAAGGAATCAAACAGGCATGAATATTATGTAGAAGGACAAAGGAAAGGGTGAGAAAGGTGTTGGCTGGATAAAGGGGCAAGGACTGCGTACAAGGGATGCAAGATAGGAAATGATCAAAGAACGAATACATTGGAAAGCGCTGGACCCTAAAAGGGGTGCATTATCTGCAAAAACACTAAGGAGGGAAAGGAGTGTTAATTAGCAGTTCCCTTCTTCGATGTTCAGGCCCGTGAGGTTGCATGGTCTGGAGGCGTTTGATCCAAAGCCTTGCCCTACTGAAGGGAACGGCATCCTTGCGGTGTGCTGGTGATTCTATGCTCTGTATGATCATATCAGAAATGGAATGTTCACAGGAAGGTTGAAGTAATGGCTGAAAGAGGTATCTAGTAGCTTGATGTTGACTGTGGATCTATGGCAATAGAGTCATGAGAGTGTTCTTGGCCTCTCCAACATACTAAACATTGCACACCCTACAAGAGAAAAGCTACGAGTTGTGATGCCTTTGGTTGTGGGGGTGGTAGCAGTTGCCTGCTTGTTAAGCTTTAGTGTATGTTTGCGCCTGCGGTTTTTCATTGTGGTGTATTATAAGAATGAGAAGGTAGGTTGGTGAGATAGAGAGAAAGAGAGAGAGGAGACATTTTGGATTTGGCAGAGTGAAGATCGGGAGAAATTCTCTGAGCATGTTTGAGACCGGCTTCAACTGTAAAGACAGAAATATTGATTCAGAAGATCAGGTCTTCGGTCAGTTCTAAATACTGTGTAGGCTACTTTGTCCCAGTACCAGAATTCGGCAAACCAGGCCGAATGACCAGACCCAGACCATAAAATTGTCGCCCTGGTCGTCTTGACACCCGCTAGCAACAGCCCATCTCACAAGTATCGGCTAAGCTTGATTACCGTGGCCTTCCATAGTTATGAAGTCGGATCTCTGGACCGACTGGAGATGCAGAACCTGAGATCGAGCAGTTTGACAAAACCAGAGAACTGGGTTTACTGCTACCGCATCTGAGTTACTTGACCCATGAGGTGCTCACAGCTAGACAAACCTTGGAGACATCATTTGACTGTGACACTGCCTCATCGTTTGTTGCAATTATTTTGTTTAAATATACCGGTATAAAGACTTTATGTAGCGGAGTTTAGCCGCTTTAAAAACTGTTCTTACAAATTGGAATTAAGAAAGTAATCGGACTTTGAGATAAAATAAACCAGATTTCAGCTGTTTTTTGAAGGAAAGAGTCAGTATTGATAAAGAATTGTACATAAAGTAAAGTAGAGAATAACTGGAAGTTGAATTGACATAATATAGTATTACGAAGCACTTGAATCTGTTTTGTTTTTATATCGTTTTCTGTGTTGTGGTCCGGATCCGGGGTTGCCGTTTTTTAAAGTAAAGGTTAAACTTGCAAAGTTATCTAGAACGGTGACACAGGCCCTCTACTTTTTTCGATTTGTATCTCAGGCCAAAGTAGCAAGGAAGCAGTTTGCATCGTTTTTGTATTCATGCAGCCATCGAGGGACCACAAAAACTAGCCCACCATAAGTTCTACGATCGTCTGAAAGGAAATGATGAAAACACAGCCAAGACAGAGACAGAAAGCAAAGTCGGACAACAGAGGAGCACATTAGAGATCCATTAATTCGGAGACATAATTGGTCCCCCGAAACAGTCTTCTATAACTGACATTTTTAAGACGGAAGTTTGAGTGGAATTTAAAAAACTGCACGCGCACTTTTTTAATCGAATCTCGATTCCCCAAATTTTTGAGCAGAAAAAAAATGACTGAAGTTAATTGAACGAATTGTGTACAATTTGAGTTCAACAGAGGCCTGTTACATTTTTAATGGCGATCGTTTCCCCCCCCCCCCCGACTTCCACTTGTAATTCCTTAGGTAAACGGTAGAATTTTGTTTTATAACATATGATTAAACCGCAGCTATAGGGTCTACGAGGTCTTTTTGTCTTTTTCGTCTTTCTTTTGAATCCACTGGATCCCCAAGTCTCAGCATGGTGCGGCAACGGGAGGTCCCAACCTAACCTAAAATATACTTTTCTGTTTCTGGAGACAATAATCTCTTGGAAGAATGGCTTCGTCACCAACTAGTGTGAATCCTGCAATTTCAAGGACAGTCTCAGAGTTCCGACGTGTTCCCAACACTGTCGAGTGGCACTTGGAAAAGTTCAGTATTGAGGCATTCCATTTTCATACACACAAAAAAAACTTTGGAGCGTATCGATCCTTTGAAGTGTGGCAGAGCACAGCATGGAATGGAGCATAATTCTGTTCTTAAACTTCGATTTAAGACAAAAACAAAAATGTTTGTCCCTGGTCAGACTGATGTTCCGGAATTGACTCCTCGGCGACCCCTTCAGGGTGGGATTGTACAGGCAATTGCAGGCACACGTTGTCGAGTCATGGGACTAGACCAGCTTTTTTATGATAATAAGCTGACAACAAACAACTGTCCATAGTCTGCTATCATTGCTTAACAATTATCTCCTTGAGATCTATCGTCCTGAGTAAAAGATCGAGCTGGCTGCAAAATGTTGTGGCAGTGCGGCAAAGGAGGGCGCTGTTACTGCACTGCACTGCAGTGGGAAAAAATTGACGTACACGTTTCAAATCGATGCGCGCGCTGACCAGAGAAAAGAGACTTTTTTTAGCCTTAAGTAAATATAACGATCGGCGACTACGTCACTAATATGAATATCTGAAGCATTTCGATCAAAACTTCCTGAACTGGAGCGTGGTATCATTGCAATATTTAAGACCAGTTTTAAGAGCTATTGTGTGAAGACATGCAAATGCAAAAAGCAAACTTATTCATTAGATCATATCAAAATCATTCGAAAAGGGAAAATAAAATTTAAAAACCTGAACACTTAAACTACACCTTTAACCTTACACTGTGTATCTGTGATTTGTAGAGTGGCACCTTGGAAATATTCCATTGAATTTAAACGTTTTGATTCCGTAATTCGTTTCTAGAATAGTGGTTTGAGTTTGATTGTATATGGGCACAAACATTTGAATTCTGAAAGGAAAGGTTAATGTTTAAAATGAAGTCGTGGTTGAAGGTTTGCTCATACCATGAAGGAAGGAGGTTCCTCCATGCTCATACTATACACACTGTTTAAATAATCTGAAGCCTATATGCGGTATCAAATGATTTATTGCTACTGGGCAGCACATGTGGACATGGGGTCGCGATCACGCTAGTATGTAATAGAGCGTGTATATATAACTGTTCGATAGGCTCGCAATTCACTCTCGGTCCAGCACCAACCGTACCATTCAAACATCCCTCCCTCCCATAATAAAAAAAATTCCCAAACTCAATTCGATACCAAGGGTAGCGCAACCCCGCTGATCGCCCTGGATGCGCCCACGTCCCCCCCCCCCGGGGGTGGGGTTCGTGGCCACAGAGTGCCAACGCCCAGATGTTGGACTGACGTTCAGCAACGAATTATTCTCCGGTCTTTGTTTCGTCCAAAGTCGTTTATATTGTCTGTTCCTTTTTGGCTATCCGAAATTGACGGAATTCATTTTATTTTTGTTTTTATCACGTTACAGGCTGCGGTTACGCAGCAGGTCTGGGCTGTGTGTAAAATCGTATGAATCGCTGATCGAGCACTGATTTAATTATTAAAATTTCTTAACTGCATACTTTGATTTCCTTATTTAAGCCCACAATTTGGAATTTTCGACTTGTGCCAATGAAGACCTGATATCGGGCATGCCGAACCCGACTGCTTTGCGGTTATTTTACTGGTTTCTTTCTCAACAGTGGCATGGAATGAACTATCCGCCTCCCTATAAGACCCCAGGCTGATCTCTCTGGCCACCGCTAGCCTACCAGATCTCCTCCTGTCAGCCAAGGCCCCGGCAACAACCAAGAAATACCTAGCCAGCAGGAAGAGGTGGGAGCAGTGGGCATCTTCCAAACCCTGTGGCACTGTACGTTTCCCCTTCAGCCATTTCATTTCTCGCTCTACCTAGCGGAGCTCGCTATATCTGTGCCAAATCCGTCGCGAAATCTGCCGCAGCGTCCGTCAAATGGATACACAGCCTGGCTGGTATGACATCCCCGACAGACAATCCCATGGTTAAGACTGCGCTACAAGGATTCAAGCGTCTTAACTACTCCCCGACTACTCGAAAAGAACCCATCACAGTGGACGAATTGTTTCAGCTGTTCACCCAGCTTGGTCATCCGCAAGCCTCCTTGGCCGAGCCACGAGTACTGTTTACATGTGTCATCTTGTACGCAGGATTCTTGCGTTTCGACGACCTCATCCACATCATGAGGGAAAACTGTTCAATTACGTCAGACCGCCTTACTTTCCACCTCGCATCCTCTAAGACGGACCAGTTCCGGCAGGGTGCTGACATTTTCATTGCCAGAACAGGTTTACCTACATGCCCGGTCGCTCTTGCCGGGCGTTACTTCTCCTGCAATGGGCGATCCTCCTGATTCACCTTTGCCAATCATAAGGAGACTTGTCAGCTCTAAAAAGGTCTCAAACCCTCTACTCGTCCCATTAGATATACTCGCACCAGAGAAATCGTATGAGAGGCTTGGTGTCCTATTGTCCCAGATGCATCAAAATATGGCCTTCATAGTTTTCGATCAGGCGGTGCTTCTGCCGCCTTCAACGCTCACATTTCACCATTCCAAGCATGGCAGGTGGAAGTCGGAAAGCGCTAGAAATGGTTACCTTAAGTTAAATTCCACTTCGGCCCTACTAGCGTCGAAATCATTAGGAATTTGACATAAATCCTCCTTAATCGCGCAATTTAATCTTGCAGTAAGAGCACGGCTTGCTCATTCTGTTCCTAACATCTTGTTGGCGTCCAGATCAGTACAAATTATTCAAATTTATCCTGCCTGCAATTCCACATTGGATTTGCGTTTCATGGCACGACATTAAACTGATTACTAGTTGTCAGCGTTGCTTACACAGAGTTTGTTTAAGGGGGTTAAAGATTGAGACGGTTTAAGGATTGAATGATTAAAGGAACATGGATGAACCAAAGTGCAATTTTGTAGCAGTATTCGTTCTCTTTTGGTTGTTTATTAGGAGGTAGAAATAGAAAAGAAATGAATTTTCTGACGTAAGAGTGAAGAAAGGACAGTGTCAAGGGGCTCAGAATTCACTTTTGTCCGTGCAGTTGAGCTGGACGGATCGATTCATATTTGGCTCTTAGTGAATTCACTTTCAAGCAAGTCCACGTCCTCCCCTCCAAGCCACCTGCAGTAGAAAATATCGTTTAGAATGTCAGTCATTATTTGTACGCTTGGGCTTTGACTTTGCTCTTTTGCCAACCGGTTTAGGACTGAAAGGGTGTTTCACACTATGGAAGAAGGATGCAAAAGGAGCTTGAACTGCCCAGGCTTTAACACTTGGCCAATTTCCGCTTTCAGTTATGCCTTGTATGTTTATAGCCAGAGCGCAACGAATGCTTGCTACGCACCACCTTTTTCATTTCAACCATTAGCCACCTTTGTACCATGATCATCGCCACAGTTTTTCGGTGCTAATCTGTATCCTTTAAATGTTGTGTACTGCAGTATGGGAAGTTGAATATTCATGCCATCGATGGTGCTTAGTATGACCTGAAAGCAACGTCTAATTTAATGCTTGCGCAGTTGCTTGTATTAGGCTGTGGGCCGTAGGTGTTCATGTGTAAATTCTTTTGTTTCGTTGCAACAACTGCGAGAATAGATTTTCTAAGCAGAATCGTGTACATAAATTACCACAGATGACAAACGCAAAAGTTCTCCACAAGTTGTCCTGCATTTTTTTTTTATTTTGGGTGGAAAGAGCAAACTATTTTGCCGTCGGGGAAGCTCTATGTGCGAAATTGGCCACGTTCAAAATCGTTCGCGAATAATGAAATCTGACCATGTGATGCAAATTGTCCAATCTGAGCCAAGAACGAAGGTCGTCGTGGGTCATGGCACAAAGCAGTAAACATGGCGACGTCCGGCGATGCGAACCGGACGGCATGCGCCTCAACGTCAACATCAACGAATTTCAAGTGTTCAATGTGTGTAGAATCGGACAAGTTTGAAAAAGTAAAAGCCCTTACGAATACCTGATGGAAAAAGGTCACTTCATGTGCCAAAGAGTGGCTTGATTAATGTGGCAGAGATCGCGAAATCACCGAACAAACCGGGTGCGTGGACTACCTGCACGCTGCACAGACTATGCCAGCTGTGTATGCCAACTCGTCCCATGAACAACTTGTTCCCCACACAAATAATTAAATTATAATTTTAATGCAGATAATTTAATTTGCGGGGATTTTTTTCTTCAATATTAGATATTAGCCCTGAAGTTTTTACTGCCGCAATTTATTTTTTTTTGGGGGGGGGAGATTTATTTTCATTTTTATTTATCATGTTTTTACTACGGCAACTTATTTTCTGCGGGGATAATTGATTTCATTTTTTTACTTATCAAGTTTTTACTGCGGTAATTTATTTGTTTTTTGGGAGGGTAATTTATTTTCATTTTTACTTATCAAGTTTTTACTGCGGTGATTTATTTTTGGGTGTTTTTTATAATTACTTCTAGAAGATTTGAAATTTAAAAAGTTCAAATTGCTTTGACAATTCCAATAATAGGCCTAAGTGCTGTTACATTGACGCACACCAGGAATTGCCCTTCATATATATGTGGCATGTCTTGGTCAACGTAGATTTCAAAAGCCACCAGCTAGCTGCATAGAAAAAATGAAAATTGTGAGTACATGTACGAGTCTCTGTCTTGTTTTTCTTTGTCTTTTACGTATGGTTGATGCACCTAAAAAGAAAATTACATGCAACAACACTTGTAAGAGCTGGTGGGGGACGATTTGACCCAGGGACGATTTGTCTTGAGGACGACTTGACCCGGGAACGACTTGACCAGGGTTTCAATTTTGGGAGACAACTTGACTTGGGGACGACTTGACCCATTTCCGTGGCGAAGCAGGTACATGTACATCATCATGTACATTAGTTGTCACGTCACCCTAACCACTTAGCCCCTAACTACTTCGCCCTTTCCCCACATCGCCCCATCTCCAATTCGCCCCATCCCTACATCGCCCCATTCCCACTTTGCCCCATTTCAAATTTGCCGTCCGTTTTGTGTGTGTTACAAGCCTCTTCAAAAATGGTCCAGGTTTTCCACCGTGACGACATGAAACGACATGTAGTTATTATAGAAAACTCTACGGCATTAAACACCATTTCGATGTTTTCGGGCGCGCAAGCTAATTCTGGGGTTGAATTTGGATAAACTAAACCCACAGGGCATAGCCAGCTAGCGTTTCGTGCATGGGAGTTGTGCAGAAGCTTGCGCGAAGACCGATCGGCTGTGCGAAGTAGTTGAACTAGTACCTAATTAAACCAAATTTTCAGCTTTTCGTGCAGATCTTTGTCTTTGATAAAGTATTTTTAACAACCCACGAAGTCAGTTTTGCTTGAAACACGGCTTGGACAAAAATGGGACTTTTGTGAGATATTTACAAATTTTCTCGTGAGTATTTTTGTAGCCCCCTGCATTGACATTTGCACTGACCAGTACAGTTGATAGTGGTTTTATGCACCCCCCTATTTTTTCGAACACTGTTTACCAGTCTAATGCTATTTAGTACACAGCAGCAGTGGTTCCAACCAGTTACATAACACTTCCTGTAGGGCACTGCTGCCATGTGTGGGTGCCTTTGTTCTCTTGAGTCATTCTGACTCCATGCTTCAGAGCAGTAACATTGGCTCCACACCATAGCTTACAGTGTCCGTCTGATTTCCTCTTGTTTTACAGGTATGTTATGATCATTAATATTTTTATGAATGATGGGAATAAGGAACCTCTAAAATTTGTATTATGCACTGAAGATACTGTACCCGCATTGGAGGATTTAGCATTAGTTTTTATGCTTATTTTGATAACTTTGGGCACTTTGTTTCTAACAAAGCAAACAGGCAGAACATGCCGGAGGACAAAGGGGAATTCGGTCCTCTTGACCCAAAGTGTTTAAATACATGTGGATATGTTGCTTTGCCAAGATTGAGCCAGATTTTGGTTTGTAGGGGCTGAACTTCATTTGTTCCCCTGGCTTTTCCTGTGTTTTTCCTTGCTACTAGTATTCTTCTTTGCCCCTAGCCCTTGAAGTATTTCTTAAGTATTTCTTAAGTATTTCCTAAGTATTCCTTGCGTAGACTTGACTTATGATGCTGTACTGATTCTGAATGCTCATGATTTACAGCTACCGTTGAGTAATGATTCTAGGAATGATTTATATCATTTGTAATACTTGAGAAGCACACAGCCTTGATTTGGAGTTGTTTTGCAGTGTTAATAGCTCTGAAGAAACCATTGTTTAGACATCGCCTCGACCATGTGTGTGTGCGCAAGGCCTGGTCAAAATTACCCATGCCTTGATGAGAACCAATATTCTAGAGATGTTGAACATGTAGTGACCAGGCTGGTCTGGTGGTCTAGCACGAATTTAATAGCAGAGTTATTTATAGTGCTCAGTACTTTCATTTCTCTATTATTGATATTAACTTCATGTATTCAGTATTGTGTAGAATGCAGCTGAGTGATATACATTTATTTCTATTAAGACTGTGAAGGATCAGTCCGATTTTACTTCAGTTTTGTGTCTATGTAAAATTCACTAGCATGTGGACCAGAGCACTTTTTAGCAATAGTTAAGACCACCTATCTCAGCAGGTGGCATTTCTTTGTTCTAGAGCCCTGTAGGCAGGCATGGCCTGCATTGGCATGCGGTATGATGAGAGCATGGGCAAAATCACTCATGCATGATTAACTGTTTACTGGTTGACTCATCGCTGGACTAGACCCTGTGTTGACTTAGGCCACAGAATCGATACTTGATTATAGTGACTATTTACATGTACTGTACATGCATTGTGGCCCAAGGAGTTGGTATTTTTATCGATACTGGGATCGAATTTAGGATTTAGGGTCTTTTATTATTGTTTCACCATTGCTGTTACTGTGTGAACTTCCAGCATTTTTGCGAATAATTCGTTAGACGATGATGGTTATTTTTCATTGCAGTGTTAGTTCTAATTACTTTCCTTGAGAAATGAGATACCCTTCTAGATTAATGGTTAATTTCTTTAGATTATTTTGTAACTATGTTTTGTATTGGTGTAATCATTCTGACTCCATGCTTCAGAGCAGTAACATTGGCTCCACACCATAGCTTACAGTGTCCGTCTGATTTCCTCTTGTTTTACAGTGCTCTGGAGTCTTCTTTTTTTAATGTGCACTTCGTGGTAACCAATACCAGGTTACCGTGGGGTTGCAACATTTTGTTACGCATTTTACCCGTAAACAGGGCCCAACGAATACTCTGTATAGGACGAAGGATCTTAATTACGGTTACGGTATGACATGGGCGTAGGCCTACGAGTACTACGAACGATGTACGAGTTTTTAATCGAGTTATTTTGAACTTTCTGCAGTAACATGAATTTACGAAAAAAACAAAATTGAGGAGATTATGAGGTCACCTGTTGTATATATCCAAGACACACAGTAGAGCGTCTTTTTCTTTCGCAATTCGATGTGAATCGGAAAGGTAATTCGAAAAACTTACTTACTACCCAAAACAACCTAAATGAAACTGATGAAATAAATTAAAACAAACACAGACAAGATACTAAGAATTAACATAAAGACATCTTGCAAACATCGTTTTTTTCGATGCATGACGGATCACATACAGGAATGGTCGCCGCGGCATGAAAAGACTGGTTGCCACACTCCATCACGCATTCTCTTACACGGGTTTTCTGTTTTGCCACGGCGACATCGGAGTCATTGCTTAGGCCTTTGCAAGTTGGATTATCCAATCCTTATTGTAGTGTCCTCATTTGCATGTCAGACACTTTTGTATTAACTGTTGGCTCATATCAATTCTATCCAAACCTTTTAGTATTGGCAAGTTTAAGTACATACACGCAAAATTTGTTGTACTCGTAGTTATCTTTCGTGCAGGGCAATCTGAACAGTTGCAAGTAAGTGCCCGCATATCACCATTCCGACTCATTGAATTGAACAAGCATATTTCCACAGTAAGGCCAAGTCACTCCTTCCAATTTTTTCTCTTCCATTTTCTCAAAATAGGTTCAAGGGGGTGTGATATGGGAAGATCTGTTTGGAGGAAGTGACCTGTGTAAAAAGCGTTGTTTACTGTCTGATTGTATTAAAGAAGTGAAGTTCAGATGGAGCACCAAGAGGCCTTGAGATCGAGCCCTACACACCATCTGCACGTAGCCAACGATCCTCAGAATTCATTCAAGCCCCCTTAAACTGCAAGTCCTTTAACTGCAAGCTCCCCAGCTTATTGCCAAGTGAAGCCAAGACAAGTCATCCCCAACTTCAAAACATCTTCAAGCTAGGCCCTCTATTTATTTTTGTTGTTAATTAATAATTATCTTCTGTGAACAGAATCCCTGGGTTTTTTCTTGTTATTTTTAAATATATGTATCCTTTAGATTTAGGATATATGTATTTTCGTACAGCGTGTGAAAACTTTTCGCTATCTTAGCCGGAAACGCACTAATCTCCACTGGTTGGCTGACAATAAAATGGCGTAAACTAGTAAACAAATAAATAAAGTAAGCAAGTGTCATGATTTTCATATTATGCCCGCTACATATTCACCCATCTAATTTTAACTATTTCTTCTAATACAAAAGTGACATGTTGAAGTGCTGGCTCAAAAGAGATTATCCTGAGCTCTGCTCCAACAAGCCTTTCTGGGGAAACAAGTGTGAGATTGTCAACTCCTCCACATTGTCCTCAAGAACTTTGGCCGAATCTTTGGACACTTCAGAGCATGATTCATTAACCGACATGTCTGACTTGGAAACTGGTACAGATGCTCCCACCTTTTCATACGCTGTTACACGGCAGGATGACTCTGTACGTGATGATTTTTGATGGACAGTAATGAAACAATGCTCCAGGGTTCCAATTTGCAGCCCTTTCAGTGTTGCCTTTTCAAGGAAGCACAAAGCATCTTGATTTCGTAACTGCCCTGTTCATTGGAGTTGCTTCCTTTACCTTTGCATCATGCAATTTTATTCAGAAAAATAGCATTAGAAATAAATTAAATGTGCTCTTTTTGATAATCAATGTAACCGGTGAGATTAACCTTTTGGGGACATTTTTCTAAATGCCTTGTTTCATGATCGTATGACCTGTTCCAAATAATAACACCAAAGTATCAGTTAGTCATTTGATTTGGAATTGGATGCCTTTTTTAGCACAAAATGATTGGCTCTAACAAGGGGGGCCTCGCTCGGTCGGAAACTTAATTACATTAGGAGTACATTGAGTGAAGTTCCCTACATGTACATTGTATTTCCCCTGAAGTCAGCTATTTATTACATTTTTCTCTCCATTTTGGACATTACAGCCCCCTGGTATCTGTACCGTACAAAACTAATTAACTCTCCTTTTGCATTTTATTTTTTTCATTGTAATACGCCAGATTGTGATATATTTTGAGACCAGAATAACAATGGTGGTGTCTGCCAGATCAAAAATCTTTTAAGAAAAACATAATAAAACCTTTCTGTGGTGTGACCTGACAAAAATCATGTGCCGTCTTTTCTTCATTTGTCACATATACTCATAATATAAATCAAAATTTATAATATTGAAGGTTTGACATGATCGCAGTCCTCTAATTTTAAAGTTGGAAGTGCCCAAACAAAGCCTTAGAAGTGTATACATGTGCATGTATTACGCATTATAGCTTACAAGACTATAGCAAACTTTGAGATGGAATTACTAAAACACTGCAGGATGTTTTGGAGACGTTTTGACGTAGCGTTTGGGATGTACAGAACCTCACATTCATGCATTCAAAAAGTATTCCCAGCACTGCTGGAACGGAACTCATTTTGACGGCCTTTTTCTTAATTAGTCTCAGCTGACGGCCTATTTTTCCGTTCACTGCGACAGATTGCAGTTAACTGCAAAGAAAACTCCCCAAATATTGCTAGGATATTACTGGCCCCACTTGTCCGGCTAAGCTGCAGGCAGTAATCAGGCATTTTAGGAATGTTTACTATTGTTCGTCTGACCGGGCGGTGATGATCATCGAGTACTTTCATGTGCCAGAGTTGTAACCCCTTCTGCGTCCTTCCTCCATGTTTACACCTACAGTCCGAGCGAAAACATTCTAAAGGAAGTTTACTCTGGACACCAGAATTATGGACCTCAGGCGAGGTTTCTTTTGACCCAAGACTTTAAAGTTAAATATTAATCCTAAAAGGTTTCTGCCGTTTTATCACTTCATTGTTTACTCTTAGTTAATTTCGCATCCAATCCCATTGGGAATGAAGTATCAAGTTTGATAGCCGCTACTTTTAATCATTGCTCAGATATTTATGGCCTTGGATTTTTAGGAGGTGGCAAAATGTAATAGGAATCTGCAGGTTTATCCAATGTGACATCATATCATCAAGGGAAGTTACGCTTTTTCGCCTTTTGTTGTGGTCATACCATTCCGCGAGGACACAACAACCTAGAGCAAGCTATGCTGTGGTTACAATTTGTAAGTCTGTGGTACTGTTCGGTGGTTCCGCAGGGGGGGGCACAATGAATTACTAGGAGTAAATTCAGGATCGGCACCGGAGGTTGCACACATTTCAAAGGGGCACAACAAGGAAATAAGCTGTAGTTGCATAGCATTATAAACTCAACGGAGATTAGGGGCACCTGGGGGCACAGGCATCTACTGGAGGGCACGCACCCCCCCCACCGTAGTTACACGTGGAGGGGGCATAACGATTACATGCTCTGATGTTGTGATTTAAATGTATAATTTGTGATAGCGTTCGGGCGGGAAACGATAAAACTGCTCTGTCTCTCACAAAGGACATTGTGCTGACCACAGAGTGCACTTTCGAGTCAGTTTGTGACTGTTTAATTGCTACAGCGCCCTGCAGAAGTGCTGGGTGTTTGTTTTTTTTAGCACGAAGATCCTACTAACGAAACACGTCAGAATTTCTCTGAATAATCTTCTGTTTTTTCTGCTTGACAACATTCGTTGTCTTCTGATATAATTCACCTGGGTCTGTTTATCGTTTAATTGCCTCCAAGGTTACACCACATTTTGATCTTCACTTAATAAGTCAATTGTTGGCAGCTTAGCTTGAACTGCACTCTCGGAGGCTACGATTCTGTACGTTTTTACCGTCCAACGATATTACACATGTATTTCAGTTCATTTAGAGTAAAACAGATTTTTCTCTTCTCCAACCAAACGCCACGGCTGCTCAAGCAAAAGTGACCGGGAGTAACTCTCTCCAGAGTTACTAACATTTTAAGGTCACGCCAGTAACTAGTTCGAGGCATTAAATCAGCGTGAAAGCAACCGCGAGTGAACACTACTGACCCATTTAAGTGACAAGGGCCTCCAATGTCCCGCGGTGTTAAATTATTTGAAGCTGCAATTTATTTTGCTTCAAATTGATTAGCGCGCATACTGTTAACCACTTTTCGAGATTTTGTTTACTTATTCTGTATAGGTAATGTTGAGTTAACATATTTTGTATTCTCCTTCGCTACATGTACACTGGTTGTGTGTATACACGCTCATGTTCCCAGTTTTTCAACTGATTCATTCCAGGTCCATTTCTGTCACGGCTTTACACGCCAGTAGTTGAATTGTTCTTTTACTGAATCCTTTCGTATGTTATTTTGTATAAGCCAATTTGTTTCCTGCATTGCTTATCAGTGTCACATTTGACCTTTGTGCCACATTGGTTTTGTGGATGTTAATTATTTGCGCATGGTTTTTATCCTGCTCATTTCCAGTTTACCATATGCGAGAGTATCATCAAATATAAAATTTCAAGTTAGACCCGAATCGGCGGATGTCTTGTGTGCTGGTTGTCTAACTGAATAGGGAGTCCCCGTTACTCGCCGAGGCCAGATTAGACATTAAAGTACACATAACGAAATTCCCCAAGGGTTGTAAAGCTGTTGAAAAGATTGTCAATGAACAAAACATTGCATTGACCCTTTAATAAGCTTTAGGAACAGAAACTAGAGTAGATGACATTGTGAAATGTCAATAGCATCATGTAGAAAAGAAGAACAAACATACGAAAAACAAATTTGCAGGAAACACCATGAATTGCAATAATTGTAAAATTGTGGGTGGAATATTCCTCTATAAGGATTAAACTCGAGTATATCTACAACTACTGTTTACCTACAACTGCTGAAAGTTGGATTTGATTAAGAATAAAATTTGTGTCTCCTTGACGAAAAACAAAATCACGTAGAGGTTCAAGACATCCTTTTCAGTTGGAACAAATTTCAGTGCAATAGCTTTCGTGACATCAGTTTGTCTTTGCATGTACTTCCGCACCATTCTTGCCAATATACATGTAAAGCAGTGTAGCGTTGTTTCAGGCATAAGCAGCTCTGTGAAGCTCCAATCTTTGGTATGTCAGACTCAGATAATGGAATGACACACTTTTTCCAGTTCCCATATCACGTAAACAGAAGTGAGGACAGGGAATTATCAGCATTAAAGCTAATTGCAACTTGAACTAACTTGAATATTCCCGCTAATTAGTTCTCGCTACTTGTTTTTGCGTAATCTGTATATGCATCGAAACAACAGCGAGGCTGTGACCACGAACTATCCTCAATTGACATTGAGACATTGTTATCATTTTGCAAATGGAAATGATTCTTACAGTTCCTCAGTTTACTGTTAACGAACCGATGCGTAGTTGCACTTGCTGGATTGCATTGATGAATACATTTACCAATCACTGCCTTCATAAATGTGTACTTGTACCACTGAGTGATGATCCCATTCGGCCTGAAACTAATCTAAACCCTTTTTACCTGTTCGACCAAACCGACCAATCCCTACCCCATCCCTAAACTCCACACTGTATGAAGGTATTTAAACATCGGTAAATTTCAATTTTTGAATTAGAGCGTCCTGCTCCTAATTCAAATTGGAAGGCTGGCGGCGGGCAGTGTACAAATACGTTTTTGTGATTCTAGTTAATGAAAAATTATTTTAACAGTGTTCGGAATCTTTTGTTGTGCATGTGTGTGTTTAAGGGACTGGTAAGTGGGGACCACACATTTTAGAAAGAAAATGATTCTGAATTTAAACAAAACTGGCTTGAAAATGAACCCTTTTCCACAGGAATCTGGAGAGAAATCTCGATCTATTGGAGGGAAGAAATATCACTCAAATTTATCCTGTCCTTGTATTCAATTTGAGGGAATGAATTTTCACTCGAATGGAGTTAATTTTTACCCTTTGGAATTTAAATCATAGCAAAGAAGTTAAAGGGCATTACGTTTCTATCCCAGCAGAATCTTTCTCCAAGTCAAAATCACCACTTGGACAGAGACAGCGAGCAAGGAATCAAACAGGCGTGAATATGACATCGAATGACAAAAGGTAGGGGTGAAAAAGGTCGTGGCTGGATAAAGGGGCAAGGACTGCGTAAAAGGCATGCAAGATAGGAAATGATCAAAGAACGAATACAATTGGAAAGCGCTGGACCCTAAAAGGGGTGCATTATCTGCAAAAACACTAAGGAGGGAAAGGGGTGTTAATTAGCAGTTCCCTTCTTCGATGTTCAGGCCCGTGAGGTTGCATGGTCTGGAGGTGTTTGATCCAAAACCTTTCCCTGCTGAAGCGAATGGCATCCATGCGATGTGCTGGTGATTCTATGCTCTGTATGATCATATCAGAAATGGAATGTTCATAGAAAGGTTGAAGTAATGGCTGAAAGACGTATCTATTAGCTTGATGTTGACTGTGGATCTATAGTTATAGAGTCATGAGAGTGTTCTTGGCCTCTCCAACTTACTGAACATTGCACACCCTACAAGAGATAACATATATGACATTAGAAAAGGTACGAGTTGTGAGGCCTTTGGTTGTGGGAGTGGTAGCAGTTGCTTGTTTGTTCAGCTTTAGTGTGTGATTGCACCTGCGGTTTTTCATTGTGGTGTATTATAAGAATGAGAAGGTAGGTTGGTGAGATAGAGAGAAAGAGAGAGAGGAGACATTTTGGATTTGGCAGAGTGAAGATCGGGAGAAATCATCTGAGCATGTTTGAGACCGGCTTCAACTGTAAAGACAGAAATCTTGATTCAGAAGATCAGGTCTTCGGTCAGTTCTAGATACTGGGTAAGCTACTTTGCCCCAGAATCAGAATTCGGCAAACCAGGCCGAATGACCAGACCCAGACCATAAAATTGTCGCACTGGTCGTCTTGATACTCGCCAGCAACAGCCCATCTCACAAGTATCGGCTAAGCTTGATTACCGTGGCCTTCCATAATTATGAAGTCGGATCTATGGACTGACTGGAGATACAGAACCTGAGATCGAGCAGTTTGACAAGACCAGAGAACTGGGTTTACTGCTACAGCATCTGTACATAAAATAAAGTAGAGAATAACTGGAAGTTGAATTGACATAATATAGTACTGTGGTCCGGATCCGGGGTTGCCGTTTTTTTAAGTAAAGGTTAACCTTGCAAAGTTATCTAGAACGGTGACACAGGCCCTCTACTTTTTTCGATTTGTATCTCAGGCCAAGGTAGCAAGGAAGCAGTTTGCATCATTTTTGTATTCATGCAGGCATCGAGGGACCACAAAAACTAACCCACCATAAGTTCTACCATCGTCTGAAAGGAAAATATGAAAGCACAGCCAAGTCAGAGACAGAAAGCAAAGGCGGACAACAGAGAAAAACATTAGGGATCCATTAATTCGGAGACGTAATTGGTCCCCCAAAACAGTCTCCTATAACTGACATTTTTAAGACGGAAGTTTGAGTGGAATTTAAAAGCACTGAACGCGCACTTTTTACTTGAATTTCGATTCCCCAAATTTTTGAGCAGAAAAAAAGTGGCTGAAGTTAATTGAACGAATTCTGTACAATTTAAGTTCAACAGAGGCCTGTTACATTTTTAATGGCGATCGTTTCCCCCTCCCCCGACTTCCACTTGTAATTCCTTAGGTAAACGGTAGAATTTTGTTTTATAACATATGATTAAACCGCAGCTATAGGGTCTACGAGGTCTTTTTGTCTTTTTTCTCTTTCTTTTGAATCCACTGGATCCCCAAGTCTCAGCAGGGTGCGGCAACGGGAGGTCCTAACCTAACCTAAAATATGCTTTTCTGTTTCTGGAGACAATCTCTTGGAAGAATGGCGTCGTCTCCAACTAGTGTGAATCCTGCAATATCAAGGACAGTCTCAGAGTTCCGACGTGCTCCCAACACTGTCGAGTGGCACTTGGAAAAGTTCAGTATTGAGGCAGGGTCCGTCTGGAAGCCATAAGCCCAAAGTTTCTCCTAGATAGTTGAGTTCATGCGCAATACACGAATAACGATAACATAGCGATAACTGGAGCGTGGTATCAGTGCAATATTTAAGACCAGTTTTAAGAATTATTGTGTGGAGACCTGCCAATGCAAAAAGCAAACTTATTCATTAGATCATATCAAAATCATTCGAAAAGGGAAAATAAAATTTAAAAACCTGAACACTTAAAATACAGCTTTAACCTTACACTGTGTATCTGTGATTTTTAGCGTGGCACCTTGGAAATATTCAATTGAATTTAAACGTTTTGATTTCGTAATGCGATACTAGAGTAGTGGTTTGAGTTTGAAAACATTTGAATTTTGAAAGGAAATATCAATGTTTAAAATGTAGTCGTGGTTGAAAGTTTGCTCATACTACACCGCTGTTTCGGCACGGAAAAGTGGTTGTGCGCATGCGCAAGATTTGCGCAATTTAAGTGCGCCCTCTTGTGGTAAAAAGTACTATGAATATTAATGAGCTGAAAGGATTACCTTAATTAAATCCTTTTTGAGAGGCACTGTGTTAATGAATATTTATAGAATACGGCTTATTAAAAAAACACAAAATAGGCCTTTTAATTGTCAGTACGTTCGGCCATTTTAAAGCCTCAAAAGCATTGCTCCTAGAGTTTTGCCAGTCTAGGCTTGACATTCAGCGTGAAGAATGGACCTTTTACAATGTATTTGCGCTCTGTGAACTGTGCAAACCTAACGGTACGCATTTGCAAGGCATTACACGACACGCTGATTTTTGCATTGATACACTACATCTTGGAGGAATATCCACAAGAGCGCTACGTGCGTGATGGTTTCATGGGCGCCCTCACCGTGAAGGAGTTGCTCCGAAGTACTTGCCGTCAGGTACCTATCTTCAAATAGCATTATTTTTAACAAGTTTGACAAAGACAAACATATACACGACAAATATGCCTGTGTGTTTACTCCATTGCACAGTACATGTACGTTCATTTATAAATATGTCGGTTTTTGGTTTATAGATTATGTTATTATAATTTGCGAACCGTGCTTACAACATAGCTAAGCCTACGCATGCCTTCGCACATCAAAGGTTAATGCATGGTTTAGAATATCTCTGAATGTCTTCTCATCAACAGGTGCTGAACTTTGTGGATTACTGCAGTCATGTCTTTCTGCGTTTTTGAGCCAACTGCTTTGGTTGCATTTCTTGCACTTGACCCTCCCATTCATGAGGACATTCACAAAGTAGTGCTTGGCAGGTTGGATATACAGAAGGCTGATTTGCTTCTTACATACTGCGCAAAGAACTGTCGAAGATGACGATTTGGAAAACAGCTCTTCTAGGCATTCGAAGCAAACAATGTGCTCACACTGTGTTTCAGTAGGTCTGTTGAAGATTTTGCAGCAGTACTTGCAAATGAAAGAACTATCATCTGACTGAAAATCCTGCCCCATTGTCGGAGTCGTTGTTTGCCTAAGACACTCAAAATTCCTCTGCACAGTTGCCTTGGCTTTCTCCTCTTCCCTGTCAAGAGTCATAAGACGAGCATGTTTCCCTTTCGAAGGACGACCACCTCTTTTGGAAATGTTCACCTTGTCACAAATAAAGCAGGGGCCTGTTGGAGGGTGGGGGGCAATCATTTGGCACAGGATGTGTCTTTGCAAGATAAAGATTTGAACTGCAAAGATGGCACATGAAGGGAGGGTAGCAATGTGGCTCATCGGTTTCTACATTAATTTTATACTTTGCTTGTATCTTCTCTTGATTTTCTGAGCAAGGCTTATGTTGCCTGTTTTGGATTTTCCATAGATTTACTCTCTCAGCACATATTCTGCATAATTTCTGGAAATTGTGTATGTGATCCATAATCAAAGAGCCACTTTCCAATAGTCTGTCAATTAAAAGTAATAAATTTACATGCTTGTATCCTTGAAAATTTTGTCAAGAGTAGCTTTGTTCTTTCCTTTTTGATTGGTATGTAGTTCCAGAACTATTTTTTTATTTAAGGTATTAAAAAGTGACAAATTAAAACAAACGGTTTCAGTGTAAGAAAACAATTTAAAATTTTCTTTCAAAGCCTTTCCAGTAAAAGTGATCCACATGTTATGCAGTTTTGAAATTACATGTACATGTAATCTGAAAAGAGGACTATTTCATTTATCAACCTCTGAGGATGTTATTTAAAATACCAGTCATTTAAAAGTTTTGACAATACCGCACCAAGCCTGTTTATATATCAGAAAGTGGAGGTTATTTTGCACTGCTGGGAGGTCATAATTTACCAAAGAATATCGAGTTAAAGTGCTGGTCGCCCTGCATTTTTTTCTAGTCAGGCGGGCATGCAGTATCGGGTAGATCGCCCGCGCGTGCATGTACGTACTGTACATGTACGTACATGTACATGTAGTCTGGCACCGGTACCGTGCTTACGCGGGCTACCGATTTTTTTCTAGTCAGGCGGGCATGCAGTATCGGGCTGGGCGCCCGCGCGGCATGTACATGTAGTCTGGCACCGGTACCGCGCTTACGCGGGCTACCGAAATGGCGGTTCAGGCTGAAAATATCACCAATGTAAAGTCCACATTTCTCGAAAACCTTGGGGTTTGCACAGAAGACAAAATACAGTTTGTAAGATGAAGAGTTGTTTTGTGATATTATGTATTGTTTTAGGCTAGGAAAACTCTAGGTCATATAGAATTTTCATCTGTAAATCTTACCTCGCCAGAAACACAAAATCGGAGCAGCTCAGTTTAGCTTTAAATTTCGCGCTTAAGAAATCCATTTCAGTTCGCTTCTCCTGTTGCACTTGTCAGTAAAAAGTGTAAACGTGAGGGAGTGGTCGAAAACAGTCATCAAAATTGTGAAGATACAGTATTATCATCACTTTTAGGCAGTGTTTACAAAATGGGTCAAGATTCATGAATTATGCAACTTGCCCGTACTCGTCAAAAAACTGACGCATGCGCACAACCGGTGTTCCCCGTTTAACACAGACGGAAACAGCGGTGACTATGGAGGAAGGAGGTTCCTCCATGCTCATACTATACATACTGATTAAATAATCTGAAGCTTATCAAACGATTTATTGCTACTATGGGCAGTAAGTTTGGACATGGGGTCTGAAGTGGCCGGAAGCGAGAATTCGACCTCCAGCTTCCTCTGACTAAGCTGCTTAGCGATTTGGAAAATTTTGGCCAGGCATCTACTGGAGGACATGCACCCCCCGTAGTTACAATATTGGAGGGGGCATAACGATTACATGCTCTGATGTTCTAATTTAAATGTATAATCTGTGATAGTGTTCGGGCGGGAAACGCGACGGCAGAGAACAAACTCGGATTATTGTCCAACCGGGCGATAAAACTGCTCTGTCCATACGATGCGTAGATCTGGCATCAGTTTCCATAATTTGCATACTGCATGTGTATGAGGCAATACTTGCCTTTCGGAAGACTTCATCTATTCTGGTAACCCTTTCTGTGTATGTCCGATCAATCTTAAGGCCGTAAGCGCGCTTACAACCTTTTGCCTGGAAGCATGATCACAGTAGAAAAATGTTCCCAGTAAAAGGGCATAAGAAACACGCTCTCTTTATTTAGTAAAAACGAATAAAATTTACGCAACCTTCGAACAACTTACCGGTATCAAACGACTTGGGAAATTTTTTGGAACTATTTCCAAAGAAATCTTTATATTTCATTAATATAATACAGTTGCCTACATACGTCCTTTTGCAGCGATTATGCTTCCCGGCAAAAGTACGCAAGCGCTTACGACCTTCTTTCAGGTACACGACGTATTCTAATCCTACATACATAGGCTCGTGTAAATAAAATGGATGTGTTTGCTGATCAGCGACAGAATAGAATGGCTGCCAAGAATCAGCACACTACGAAGCTTAAATGAACTTCTATGTTACCGCGTTACAGAGTTATCGTTGAAACATAGAAACATACACTGAATAACAATGATTTCAAAGATCAATAATCCTTGAACTGACGATAACGCTCAAAATGCACAATTCTTGGAAGAATTAAAGTTGTTTATAATGTATCTCAGAAACTCCACTCCACGTGCATTTCAATTTCAAAACAAACTGAAGATGATGAGCCTATTAGTTTACGTACCAGCTGATCGGCAGGTTGCGACATCACATACGGGTAGGCGTAGGGTCTCATTACAATCTCCAACGTGCAGGGTGTATTGTTCCCCAGTGATGTTGAGTGTCCGGTACCACATCAGGTATCTCGCCAATGACGTGTCCAGCCTACGTACAAGCAGCTCCACCAGCAGCTCCCATCTGCCTTCCCCGGTGAGCTGACGAAGATACTCGTTACCCAGCCAGAACTCCCCTGTCAGATTACCGAATCCATTGCGGTACTCGGCCCAGCTACGGGTGAAATTCACTGACCCGTCCTGGCGTCTCTGAAACACCTGCAACGACAGAGACAATCCAAACTCTATGTTGATTGCAACCAAACTTTTTGACGGTTCTGCATCCAAAGGGGTGGATCCAGAAAATCTTCCGGGGTGGGGTCAAGCCGGAGATTTTTCTAATGTCTTTTTGGACAAGCAGAAACAATGATGAAGCATTATACATGCCATGATTATTGACAATGGTTTTGGTGCACTTACTTTAGTTATTTTTTATAATTATTTTACCCATTTTTTTCCTTTCCCAATTTTTGTCTAAAAGAGGGGTGCTATAAGGTCGAAAACTGCATACGCGTCTATCTGCACCAGCTTCACCGTCACCTCAACGCATTTCTGAAATGTACTTTTTGACCAATTCCTGCTGCTTCCATGAATTTTTCGGGAGGGGGGATTTTTATAAACACGCTTTCAAAGTCGCGCGGATCCTTCAATTTGTTCAAACCAAGGTCCTATTCCCTTATCACTGCTTTCAAAACTATTTTCGTGAGCAAAACGTATTTTTATTATTCTGTTTCATTTGTAGATATTCAATAGTACATTTTCAATATTCCGTGTTTAACTTTAACTGTTCAATTCAAGTATGATGTGGCAACTGCAAGTTCGAGTTTACTGCACCTTTTAATGCTCGCATAGTCATTAAATTAAAAAAAATGAAAATATATGTATACATGGGATCGAGATCTGTTACACATCAACTATATGAAAACCAGTATAACAAATATGAGAGCAGTAACAATAACATCGATAATTACACAGCAGAAGACAAAAATACCAAGTAAAAACATGCAAAACAAATGCCATCGACTTTTAAACACAGGTTTTCCACAAAGTCCCGCCGACTGCTGCCACTTTAGGAAAATTCAACTTATATAAACGATGTATTACGGGGGGCGGCGATAAATAAATTTAAAAATTACCTACCCGTGGAAATTTAAAGCTGGGGGGTTGGTTTTCGAAGTAATTTATCCAAAAGACCGAGCTTTTCAAACGCTTAAGCACTCAGGCAATAAATCCAGGGTCTCTTGCAAAAGGCCAGGGAAGCCAAGCTAACCTAGGATGAAGGACTGAAGACTTTCTCCCCTCAGAAATGGAGATTTCTTTTCTCATGCAAAAGACCATGTCGGCTGCTGTTAATTAAGGTTACCGTCTAATAATTCATGTGATATTCCTATACTCAACAATGATCATGATATTCCCCTTTATTGTTCTACTGATATTTGTGTAGGACTGTCTTAAATGTAGTTGTCAGGAAATAGACGATATTTTTATTGTGTTTGCGAGTAAATTGCAGCTGCTTTTAAGTTTTCCTACTTTTATCTACAATCTATTACTAATCGGACCACTCAAATGAAATGTAAAAGTTTGAAATTTATGTGCTTTCCGTCACTTATCGCTCTGCCTTTCTTTCTTCGGAAAGTCCACCCTAGGCCAGAATAAATGACAAACAACTAATACAAAAATGTACATGAAAACATAGTCGTAATGTTTGCCAGTATTTTGATCTAAATCCTTCCCAGTTCTGCTAAGAATTTGATGAAACAAATAGCTTTAATTAAGTGAACTTATTCGTTGGAAGACTGCTTATTTGAAAACGATTTGTGTCGACCCTAACAGATTTGGTACGTAATCCTCCCAAGCTCACAGTGTTCTCGATATCGCAACAGGACATTGATTTACATTCAACGTGCATTTCGATTTCCAAATAACGTATTTTTATACACTTTTTGCCACAACTTACTGCTCTTGCGCAGCACCGATTTTTCAGAAACAGGTCAGTTAAAAAATGTGTAATTTGTCCTTTGTCGTGCTTGATGCGCACGTGCCTACACACTCGTGTGGCTTTGTACTTAAAATGACCGTAGGGACAAATACTTAGTCAGATTGAGTTGAAACTTTACATTTGCAGTGATCCGCCTCAAGCAGAGTGTTCATTTTGTTGGTGGCGATGCGACCTTGACGTGTGCATTTCCAGGTCGTTCGTGCACTGGAGAATGGTTTATTTCCAACCTTTTCGCGAGTGGCTCAGCGCTCGAACCGGGCACTGGGAAGGGTTTATGGCTTTGCACTGTTATTGGCTACATTGTGCACGAATTGTGACTGCGAAGTTACCACAACCTGTTAGCGAAGCATTATTTAATTTTTTTGGGGTTGCCGGTGGTAATGCTTTGGCACTGTTCGGGCGCTGGGCGACTCGGATGAGCGAATTCTGACCTAAGGAGCCACCGTTGCTGAGAAAATTGCGCCCTCTCTTGATCAAGGTCGAGGCCCATGGGTTGAGTTCGGGCGCCGTGTTCTTGGCACAGGTTTCTTGTTCTCGCGCTCGAACGGCGGGAACACGACTCAAGAACACTGTTCTCGGAACAGGATCACATACCAACTCCCCGTCAGGGTTTTACAGGAACACACAGAAAAACTCGTAAGACTTTGATTTTTGAACAGCTGCAAAAAATAGAGAGATGGTTTACAAAGTTGGAGACAATAAGAAGTTTGCAAAATTAACATTAACACAGAAGTAATTGTTCCTGTTTAATAGAAATGAATTCAGTCCAGTTGGCCAAGCATTAACTCTTGAATAGTTTACTACGATATGGACGCCGCCACGTTGCTTGTCACTAACTACCACCGATGACGAATTGTACGTTCCCGGCGTTCCAGCGGTCGACCCGAGAACGACAAATCAAGCTGTTCGTGAACATACGAGAACAAGCCGTCCGAACTCAGCCAACGGTGTCTAGTCCGGTCCTGACGACTCTTGATAATAAATCTTTGGTCGGGGTGCACCCACGCAAATGGGCCAGAAATATGTCCAACGGGCTCATTAATAACAGTTATACACTCAAAATATTCTATATTAGGGAGTTCTGACAGACGTTGAATTGGGGGATTAACAAAAAAAATGCACTGAAGCTCTGGCCCGGACACAGAGCTTCCAATACTAAGATTTTGGATGCAATCAGGTCCGAAAGTGGCACTATTTAGCCGTTTTGCAGAGAGCTGCAGTTTCATATGGCTACTTTTCCGGGCAGTAGCTCCATTTTAGGGGAGGTCTGCTTTGGGTGAGAATTTCTCACAAATTCATTGGTCAACCCTTTAAAAACTGAAGGAAAATGAAAGAGGACTATGTCGAACATCATTTTGCTGTCCAGCTTGGACACCTGTGAGAGTTGCATTTTTAAAATAATTTTGATAAAAAGATTTATCATTGGTGTGAGGCAAGGGCCAAGGGTAACAAATTGAGAATCCGGGTGTTTGTTTTTTTTTCAAAAATGAGGCTTTTTCCATATCCAGTGGACAATACTGTAAGTATATCTCCACTGAGAGTATGTTTCAGGTACAAAGCCTGCATTGGTCTGCACTTCGCCTGGTATTGTTTCTGGCGAAGACGACCTTCGATTTCTGTGTAAAGTCAAATATTGTAGGATCAAGGACGTGACTTTGCGTGAAATCAGTCAGTGCGAGATGAAAACAATGCACTTCACGTTGCTTCGCATGGCAAACGTGCGTTCACCTCAGGTTGTTTTCACCACGCAGGCCGGAAGTTCAACAGCTAGCCTACTTAGGCCTACCCGGCCAGGAATAACCGAACCTCAACGGTGCCAACCGAATATGCCGAATATTTACGGGACGACTTAGGAATGTTTTCCAAAAAGTTTAGGAATTTCCCCAGTCTTGGTTGCGTGGACATTGGATGCTACCGGACTCTTGATTCGTAGAGTAGTCAGAATCATCGGGTTTGCTATCCAGACTAACAAGTCATATGGAAACACTCCATCATGAAACTGGAAACACATGCCACGGACGCAGATAGTCGACAAAGTTGGATCATGTTAAACTTCACCAACCGTCCGGTGTTGTAGTGGGTCCACAAACACACTCACAGCGATGTCTCTCGAGTACCACATTCAGGTATTGGGACCACTTTCTCCTCAGGACTAACAGAATGAAACAAACTCGGTGACATCGGATGAAATCCTTGGACCTGAAGATCCACCTCAACTGCCAGAAATAACCGGGTCTTGTTTTTTCACCGATGATGTGAATTGTATCTCGAACATGCCACCATTGTAGCCCACTACTCCAATACCAAACAGAATAGGGGCTTCTTGGCTGTTGGAAAGGATAGCAGTACTCATTTAAAAAGAGCAAAACCCACAACCTTTACTACTTATACTTACCACGGCCTACCGCAGATATACACTGTGAATCAGTCTGAAGTAGGAAATAAATAGCAGGAAGAGGAATTGTAAAAAATTACAATTAAACTATTTCACCCTGTTTTGCGAATAGTGGGTCACGTTTTGTTTCTATTGTTTTGTTAAACAGCGTTACACTCCGTCTTGTCCATAACTGTTTATTTCTTAACATCGTGCGTGCTGCCGGCGATCGTTATGACTTTGTAAACTAAGTTTCAACGGAAAACTTGTCAGCTCAATCCTTCCGCGTCGTAGCTAAGCTCTAAGAAAAGGAGCCTTGTGGATACACACCCTCATCATCATCGATTTCTTATCCATTATGACGAACGTAATATCACCCATGCCGTACAGTAGGATACGAACTGCTCAAACTGCCGTGCCCGCATCTCACGGTCAAAAGTTGGTCCGGTTGGCTGAGTGTTGCATGGTCGGTCTCTGAATCTTCTCCAAGCTGGTCCAGGACGGAATCCCCTTGCCCATCGACCATCAGCTTGAGGGTGATCTGAGAGCCTGTTTCTTCCTATCAGGCGCACGGACATATATAAAAAAATCTGGATCCGTAATGATCTTAATCAGCGAGAGATCATTGAATCCCTGGCGTCAATAGAAGCGAGCCAGCCCGCGCATTTGTATTCGGCTCGGTAAAATGGCCGCTGGTTGGCTTCTATTTCATACAAAGTCGTTGCAAGTCCACTTTTTTATACATGTATACGTCCGTGGTCAAGTGTCAGTAGAGGGAGCAGAGTGACACAGTAGCAGGGATGTCCTCAAAATAGATGGTCAACAAGATTGTTAAATTGTTGCCAAAGCCGACCATCAGAAGCTTAGAATGCGCCTTTGGAACATTGTGTGTAATGTTCGGATCGATCCTTCGCCCATCCTCTGCTAAAAGCATCAGAGATATCATCCGTGGAGTACACACAAGATGTACCGGTACTTCTCCTCAACGTGATACTAAAGTTGAGACCTTTATTCCGCAGCCCACTGTCTCTTTGACAAAGGGTTGATGAAGCGAGCACCAGAGTCGAAGGATGTCAAAGGAAGAGCAGCAGGCATAATTGATGTCACATCCAAAATATGTAAACAATTCTGTGGCGTGGACATGTTGGCCCATAGCCCTGACGGAGCAAGTGATGAACCAAAGCCGTTGCAGGTGTGGATCTGGTCTGGCTCTGGCCCATGGTATATACAAGCCACAAATAGGGATGCACGCACCTGAATCTCACTGTAAAATTCACAACCGCAGAAAGGAACAGAAGAAAATTGCTACTGCTGCATGAACGTCGGTAAACAGATTGAACAGAAATTCCCCCCCCACACACACACACACACACTTAATACTATCCCCTACTCGCTCCATGGTGAAAACCCTGCCTCTCTTTTCCGTCGGCACCAATTCTATCCAGTATTCAAAACTTGATAGAAAAACTCCAGGAATAATTACCAAAGGGAAAGGTAGAAATCCGTTTGTAGTTAACCAGTTCTTCGGAAATGGAACCATTTCGCCAGACAAACGTGGACGCCTAGTTAACTAACAATTGCATCCAGCCACTGCCAGTTATTCGCAATCAATTTACTAAAACTGAAAAAGAAGTCGGGGAAGGTCTCACCTACTTAACCATTAGAATGACAACGAAATCCTACACCGAAGAAACATCCTGGATGCAGGACAAATCAGCTAACTTCTTAAAGTTATCCATCGCATAATACATCTATCTCGATGCCAGATGTTACACGCCGCAGAGAGATACCGCTAGAAATTTTGATTTTGGTCCTGGCCCGTTTACACCTCTGTACAAAACCAGAAGAACCCTGAAAATATCTTAAGAGAACATCATTCTGTCCAACTAATGTATTGAAACGTCCAACATGGTCCAATAACTTGAAAAAAGGTTTTGAGTTTTACGAAGTGGTTTGGAATTTAGAATTGGCTAGGGGACGAATTGCTGGATTTTCGTGTAAGTCCAATCGGACTCATTCCAAAGAAGCAACCAGGCTCATGTTGTATCAACCAGCTTTCATCTTACCCAACAAATGGCTCTGTGAACAAAGGTATACCAGATACATGTAGTAATACAACAGTTGATTATGCATCCACGGATGACGCTACTTGTGTCATAAAAAGAATTGGATCCGGCTGCTTTTTGTCTGAAGTCGACATCAAATCGGAATTTAAGATCATACCCTTGCACCCTGATGATCACCAATTGTTAGGTTTCACATTGGATCAATTTTATTACAATAAAACTTTTGCCATGAGCTGCAGATCTAGTCATGCCATATTTGAAACATTTAGCACTGCAGTTGAATGGATAGCTAAAGAGGGTTCGCGGCGCTCGGGGTATGGTACATTCACTATGACTTTTTGCAAATCTCCGAATCTAAACAAAAACGCAGACAAGACCTGTATGGTTTTCAATCAATATGTAATGCCCTAGGTATCCATCCCTCTTGCACCCAAAAAAGACAGAAGGGCCCACAACGTGCCTTACGTTGGCTGGTATTTAAATATATACATTTGGAATGCTGGCTGATAGAATAGCTGAGGCAACACAGAACATGGCTGACGCTTTAATGAAGAAGAAGCGTATTTTCCGAGAGTTGCAATCAATCATCAGATTTCGCGACTTTGCATTTAAGGTTGTAATGCCTGGTCGTATATTCTTAAGAACGTGAATTAATTATTGGTATTAAGAACCCCAACTTTTTCATATATTTGACTTTGCAAGCGAAGGTAGACCTGCAGATGTGGCTGTAGTTTTTACAATTTAATGGAAATTCGTTTTTTCTTTCGGACCAGTGGTTGTCATTTCACGTTACACTTATTAACAGATGCAGCAGGTTCTTTGGGTTTGGATCTATATATATATATATTAGCAAACCATGGTTTAATGTTAGTTGGCCTGACTCCTGGTGCAACCAAAACATCACCCAAATGTCGCAGCAGTACACGACTGGGGATATTATTGGGTAACTAAACGGGTTTTTACCCAATAAAGATAACGAGACCTTACTAAATACCATTACATGTAATTCCAAGACATCTAAGGACGAGAAGGTAATTATAGGCCTACTGGTGCGTAAACATTCAGTTCAAATTTGTTCACGTGCCTGGTTGCGTTAATATCTTAGCAGACAATCTTTCTCGCCAAAAGGTTGCACTTTTCAAAACATGGTACATAAGCGAGGATACATAAGCCTGTGCCACCTGCAGTGGAAATACGGCCTCAGACTTAGTTCCCGGCCTTTTGAAATTAATATCCAAATAAATGACTGATGCAAACACAAAGACTTATCAAAGTGCACAAACCACATTGGTGACATTTCGTGGTGAATACTTTCAAAATACTTGAATGCTTTAAAAATACTTTCAAAATACCAGGCCAAAAAGGTTCAAGTTTCTAGTCAGGGGTTGACTCCAAATGTGGTGTGGGGACGCGACTTTTTCCCCTCCTTTTTCCCTAAAAATGACACGTGTGCTTGTAATGCCTACCGCCACTGCCAACACTGGAATAGACTGCCCCTCACTATTTACTGATTGAAAGCGTTTTCAGCTTGAAGAGGTACACAGGACATAAGACCACCTAGCTTGTCTGGTTCCCAAATGTAAATGTTTAGCACAGAAATGACGTCATCTAAAAAGAGTGCCTGACTAAATGTATGGGTGCCTAAAGGGACTCCTTTACCGTACACATTACTCAACCGTAGGCCTTCTAAAACACGTTAAAATTACGAAGTAGCAGGATTCCAGTCAATCAAGTCAGGTTTGGCAGCTTGTTGACACCGTTTAATACAAAATCAAATTACTTTTTTTTTTAGTTTGTCGACGCGCATGACTACAGCGACGCACGTGCTCACCAGAAACCGAAGAGTTTTTTTAGGGGGGGGTTACCAGTCCCGCCGAAAGAAATGACGTTTTTGTAACCTACCTAAATTGAGCAAATTACGCAGCTGGTACAATTCAAACGTTTGTGTATGTTTCAAATTATATCCATTGCTTATATGACATGCCAGCACCGGGTAGGGCATTTTTAGTACAAAAGGACATAGATGGCATTAAGAAGGGTAAACCCCATGCAGACAAACGATTACCTCTGTCTTGATATTGCATAAGATTACTAGTGCTTTGGAGATCACGGAAAAATCACTGTACCAAGAACATTATGGAGGAATTTGTTCGTATTAGCCTTGTAGAAGTATGGCGAACACAATAAGGGGGGCGCTGTTTGAAGTGGTAAATTTGGAGCATGCACAAAAGATTTTACCGAAACCTAATAGCGCCCTCCTATTGTGTCCGCCATACCTCTAAAAGGCTAATTGGCTTTGGAGCCTTATATATTGCGGGTAGGAGAAATGCCCATATCGAATAAGAACATCAACGTGTTAAAACTAGACAATGTACGCAAGGGTATAATGTTGGCGCTGGTGTGAAACTCATATTCAAAGACTCTAAGTAAATATTCTAAAGGTCGTTCGGTGAGCATACAGATTGCTCCGACGGGTTATATTTGGCACATCAGTTGAAGCTTGAGAAGGGCATTATGACTCCTATGGGTCATTTGCAAGAAAGACAAACCTATTTACATTGATCTGAACGGAGGTATTTAACAAACCATAATAAATTGAAGAATTAAATAATATCATAATGTTTATAACAAGTAAAAAATATATAAAGAAAAAATAAAAGGACCCCAAGTAAGAACGATGTCAGACCTTCCGGGTAGGCCTTCATTTCTTTTCCTCCTGTGTTTTGGTGCCACTTAAATAAATATATTGGCATTTAGCTGCACAGGCCCTACTACTCAAAGGGAAATATTGAGGTCTGTTCGACGTCCATAAAAATTCTTATTAGTAAGTGGAGCTAGTTTTTGATGGTGTTGAAAATTGTCCATAATTATTGTGAAAATTTGTATGTATACGTACATGGGCTATAATTAATTTTCACTCGGAGGACTTTTAATTAATCTTGTTTTCATAGTCATACTTGTTCATTACATTTTGCGTTTGATTTATTATGCATTATCTCGCAGCAGAACGCGTATGGTAAATAGAACAGACCTCTTTAGCGCCGATTCGGCTTGACTAATAAAGTTTTATCTCATTTATCATGGACTTACTGAGTTTGATTAACGTAATGAAGTTACCAACTTTCCATAATTAAGTAGTCTTCTCGAAAATCTAGTCTAATGTACACGTAGTAAGTTATAGGACGATTATCATTTCGAATTTAAGTACCCATTATTCTCCTAACTTCTAAATAGTGTCCATAATGTGTAATTGTAAATACCCAAGCTCGAATTTTACAAACTGGTTTCAAGTCATTTTCATGTGTCTGAGGTATCTTTACCTGGAGTCCTCACTAACATCATGACGAAACTGCTCAGTTTAGAGAAGTGGTAACATTTGCAAGTTCAAATAAACGGGGACTGCCAACAAGTTTCGTTTTGATTTTTAATCTCTCGTCACATTACGGAGTAGGCCTACTCAAAAAGTTCTAGCAATTCAATGGTAATTTTTCATTTTCTTTGGTACTGATGAAGTTAAAAGATTAAAAGATATAAACAAAAGAATAAGTTATAGAAAGAGATACTTACAATCCAACCTCCCTGGAGGCCCATCCAACGTGATTCATCCTTCTTCATATCACAGTAGACCTGCAAGCCATTTTGATACTGCGTTGGGTAGATGGTGTACACGTCGCTGGTATTGTACCCTGCATCTAACCACTCCTGGCAGTCAGCAGGACCTACAGGGAGGAACGAAAGACGTTAAGCAGTTTATTTCTGTCCAAACGAGACCAACAGACGACACAAATTTTCCCATGCAGCAACGTAAGCTCCTTCTATGGAAACTGCATTTTGCTGGTTCATGAGCGATTACGAAAACTACGTCTCGCAGTCGTGCATGCCTGCAAGATGGCGCTCGAGGCTGCCCACTAAACTGGCGCTGTTCAATTGATAAGGGGTTGTTTCCGCTCATGGCCAATAAGTCATGACATTTTGTTTGCAGTGAAAATGCATTATCGCACGCCATGCATGTCGTTATTATGGTATGGCGAGCGACTAATCACACGACGATGAATGACGCAACGATTTGCTTGGCCGGTTGTACATTTCGTGCCGTCTATATGATTGCTTTTATTTCAAGTAACTTGGAAAAGATAGAGTACCTTGTTACACTTCATTCGTCCTTTCCAAATGAGAGAGAATGTTGTGTGATTTGGCGGATCAGTTGAATGTCAAACTCACTACAGTGTAATGGACAAACGGGGTTTGGAACCCAAATGTAAATTCCATTAAATGGTCACACTAAGGTCGTCAATGGTGCATCGTGGTAAAAAGACATAGCGATACAAAAACTATTCGATATGGAGTTCAACTGAGACTTTCGTTTTCACGAAGAATCACACATCGTTGTTACATTCACAACTGACTGCACTTAACCACAGGTCCTTTTGAAAAGAAGAGCAGAATGTACAGAAAAACGTGGATTTTTGATTTCACGATTTCATCTTTACTAATGCAAATGCGGCTAATTAATTAATCGCTGTGTTCATTTTAATTACTTGGTAACCTACGCTCATAACAATCATTTTAGAGTTTTTTAGTACAAAACTTGTTCCATGCAGTTGTGAAATAGGAGAAACCTGGGTAATTTGAGGGCACTCTTCCATTGAGCATGGTTAGAAAATTGTACAAAGTTAGTTTTCGTCCGAGTTACTCTGTTAATTTCGAAGTACATCCAGTGACTACCTTTGGCAGAACAATGTATCTCATATTAAAAATGATGTGGTATCGTTATTGCTCTTACATAAAAACCCTGGCTTCTACGTGGTAAACATTACTTCTTGGAAGCTTCAATGAGCATTTAGCAGAAAGGTTTATATAAACTGAACTATTCGGAACACTTCCCGGAAAGAACTTTTACAACTCAAAACCAACCATATCAAAGACACATTGCTCTGCCAGGATGCAAATCTGTAATTTGAAAGTATATCCTCACGTACTCAATTCAGTGCAGTTTCTATTATCATGACATAACAATACATCTTCAAGATATTTCCTTTTGCCAAAACAAATGCTAGTCTTTGTATGAAAAAATAACTGCTTTTTGTGCACTTAAACACATTTTCCCTTAAAATTAGACCAGACACAGACTGGTGATTTACTGTTCCACGCTCTTACTGATATAATTTTCATGTATGCATGCATGCTAAACCGTGGCATCTAGTTGCAACTGAAATGTATTTTACTAAGCCTTTCAAAGAATCAACTTACTTTGTGCTCATCCTTGCCACGTACATGTCTTAAACTACATTTAACACGTCTTTGTGACTTGAACCTTGCCATAGTTGAAACTATTTTACAGTGTTTCTTTTCTGATAAAATGTCGTGATAATCTCAAGTTCTAACATCCCAAAATGAGTTAATACATGTAACATGACTGCCGATTAACTGTGGCATGGAGCTGTAACTGAAGTGAATAATTATGTCAACTATGTTTTAAGAATCAACATGACTTGAACTCAGTCTTGTGGTGAAGATATGACTGAACTTTACCACCCAATCCGACAACCCACCGCTACTTATAAGTAGGGCTTGCACACCAAATACGTACGCCATGCTATAAGCAGGTTGGTATTTTAGGATCGTAGCATGGACTACGTTCGGCGCACTTGTAAGCTGGACTAGTTTTAGCTTGTGCATCGTGGCAGGGACTCTCTGTTGTGTGGCAAGTGGGGGCGCTTTTCATGTCATCCTTACAAGTCTGCCGAACGTCCATGTTACAATCCTATGATACCAACCTTCTTATACCTTGGAGTATTTGGTGTGCAAGCCCTACTTTTAAGTAGCGGTGGGTAGTCGGATTGTAGTCCCCTACACTCAAATCACCGGAGTTAAACATGATCAGTGCTCAACTGTGACAATGAGTTGTTCTAACTGAAGTGTGTATGGTTTACTGTGTGCTTTAAGAACTCAACATGATTTTTCCTTTTCCTCATATTTATTAAAGTCAGATACATTTATTACAAATCACCCAAACCCTTAAACCTTTTGGTGTCGAAGAATTGTATTCACTTTCATTTCAAAACTGAAGGCAGAAGCCTACATGAATAAGTACATGGCCATTCTTAACGAATAGAATGATATTTGTATTTCAGTAACAAATTAATGATTAGAATAATAACGGTCTGGGCGCCCACTGTATAACTTATTAAGCAAAACGACGAGGAGAAACGAGACTCTTGTTAGTTCTTTTTACTTTAGTTTTTTTACTAGTGTTAATTCTGCACACAAGCAAACTACTTGAACGCAACCAGCATTTTGTAAAAGAAAGTAGGTTCCACTGCCGTGACGGTCTTCAAATAGCGGTATGACAAAAGGCATGATAATTGAGAAAATACATTATGCTTACCAGGGCATCCAAAGTAGTCGTGTATTTTCTTCACGTCCTTGGTAAACAGCGGGTTGTCCGTGAAGTTCGGGTTGTAGGGTCGATTTTGGGGCATGGGGTTCACACCTCCAATTCGGATGCTGGTGCACGAGCAGTGATCCTCGCGTGTTCCTGGAATCAACCAGCGAAGTCTCCCGTTGTGAGCTGGGTCCGGCTCCTGACCGAAGTAGCAATGCTTAGCCGAAACTTCATTAAGCCCAGCGATGGCTTTAAAAAAAATGAAAGAAAGAACGAAAGGGGTGTCCATGAGAGGTTGTGCTGACATAGTGTGCATCTTGTGAGCAAATTGTTTTCCACTCCACCATTTGGTTCCGTCGGATGAAAAAGGATGGGAGGTGACTTTTTCGGCCATGAGAATTGAAAGGGGGAGGGGTTGGGGCCATATGACTCTGTATGGAGGTCGATGATCATGATTATGATATACATATGTACTATGTATTCAGAATGGCATATCTATGGGTGTTTTAAATTCTTTTCCCTTTGTGAGTGAAATTGAATGCTTTTCAGTCGTTGAAAGTCTGACAAATTCTTCACAATACGATTTGATATTTTTGCTAACCACAAAAAGTGTCTGGGGGCTGATTCAATAGCCCACCCCTACCTCAAAAAGTGGGGGATGTACCGGTACACCGCTGTCCTCCGGGAATTACGCCCATGCTGGTAATTCTTCCTTCCCAAAGCACTTAAAAAGCCCCAAAATATAGCATACCCCCCGGAAAGGCCAAAAACGTTAAAGTATAAACTCAGCAATTTTAACACCCCCCCAAGAATTTGTAATGTTTGGAGATGATGAGAATGTTCATAAATCTCATTTTAGGGATGGTTAAGCTCGGTCAGGTCAATTTCATTCTCTAAAAACTACTACATTGAATTGACAGATTTAAAGTTTTGTTTCAAATAAGTTCTTGAAACACACATTTGTAGAAATATTTGCCGAGGTGGAAGACTCAGTAATATAGGATGTTCTTACTTTTGATAATTACAAATCATTTGTCCTCACATGGGATTTGTTTTGCGTTTGAGCCTTGAGCAGAGTCTATGATGCACTTGTCTTGGAGACTGAATTTTTTCACGGTTTCGTTGAGGCAGAGCGTCAGTAACGGTGACAGCTTTATTTTTAATGTTATTTTATTACGCTTTCCACTGGTGGACAACATATAAAAACAGTACAAAATATACAACATATTTAATAAGTGTTATATAACATCCTTAAAATAACAAAAATACAAAACAGCAAAATAAGAGACAGAGAAAAACCATCCTGACCGAAGTGATCAAGCCAGTATGTTGCAAGATAAAACTGGTGTCCAGCACCTCTACAGCGCCATCCTACCACCAGAAGACAGAAGAAACTAAACTAGCTAAATAAAGACAAGAGGGACAGGGAAGGCGAGGGGCATGAGGGGGCAGACAAGATGAAAAGGAGCAGATCTTTTTTTTTTCTTTTTGAAAAAGTGTGGCCAAAACCGAACTGAAATCTTTTATAAAAGTAATGCTAAAAGTAATGCCAATGTGGAGTGGTGGGCAGAGGTAGGCTTGCATCAACACATAAAATCAAAAGCAAAAGCCCCAACACAGGGCCCTGTGGAACACAAGAGGTAACTGGTAGCCACTCAGAACTGCATCCATCCACAACTACTCTGTTGTAAATAGGATCTCAACCAGCCAAGTAGCTCTGAATGAAACCCGAAGGATTTCAGTTTGTGAATAAGTGGCACGCTATCGAAAGCTTTCGGAAAAATTCGAATAAATCATATTCACCTGCCCAGCTCTGTCCAAAATGCGACTAATTTCCTGAGTGACTGTGGACCAACCTTTAACAAATAAAAAGAGGCACAACATTGGCCTTGGGCCAATTTGAGAGCAATTCTTGCGTTCTAACATACAAATTAAAAATGTGACATACAGGAGAGACTATCTGACGGGCACATTCCTTCAACACCGTAAGAGACAACCCATCTGGACAGGTAGCCTCCGTAACATCAATTTCTGTGATCCAATACACTTTCCTTCATAAAATGGCAGATCCTCTTCCCTAAAACAGGAGTCATGTATGGGGAGGAGGCATGAAAAATTTATTTCAATCGAATGTTGATGCTTATTTTTTGAAGCCGTGACCAAACATAATTTGAAACGTTTGGCTAACAGAGGGCCTCCTTTGGCGTCATTCACTACCACTTTACTCCCCATTCAAACCACTTTTTTCCAGCTGACTCAAATGATGCGTCACATGACAATAATTATAAGTGGCGTCCTAAACGACGCCCATCAGTTCAGGCCTAACACACATCAATGAGTCCTACGCCGCGCTCGTGCAATACGCAGAGATACTGAATCTGAGAGCAAAAAGAACATTTCGATCCGCATATTTTTTTTTCTAATTCAAAGATTACTTTGACCACAAATTCAGCACTCTGACAATTTTGGAAACAAAGGATAATTCTGAACTCAAAGAACTCAAACTTGAAGCTAAAGATCTCATTAAACCAGGCAATATCCAGGGGGGGCTAATACCAATTCTGCGGACAGCTGGAACTTATCCTCGATACCGTCAAGGTAGCCCTTATCAAGACGGTGGACGCAGACCGAGCCATCGAATCAATTCGAGAAGTAGAAGAGATTATCCATGAGAGAAAACAAAAAGATTATAGACAATAGCAAGGCAAGCTAGCTGACTGTGTCTCACTTTTCACATGATTGCTGCAGACATTTTTCGATGCTGCATAAAAAAAAACATGCCAAACGAGAAGCTTGACTGGATTCCTAGGACTGAGAAGAAACAAACAGACATCGTGAGCAGACTTGTCAATGCTGATGACTGATCCAAATTCTGACACACATTTCAAATTCTGACCCAAAAGTGGGGTTCCTATACGTTTGATTGCTTTGCTTGCTTATAACGCCAAGGTAATTTTGATTTTTTAGGGGGGGCAGATTCTAGAACCTTTTATTTGGAACATCTGGGGTAGATGCCTTCACCCAAAACTGGTGAGGCGAAAATTACTTATTAGTTCCTCCCATCGCCCTTGCACCAAATTTTCCTCATCACATGTACAAATGTAAGGCAATAGGCAACACTTGTGGTTCCATGATGGTTGTCTTCTGGTCATTGCTATTATTTTGCTTTTGGCCTTGGGTCGTACACATGATTATCATAGAAGGTAATTCTCCGGAATAAGGTTGGAACAAGAATTTATATCTTGGCTCTCAAAAGTTCACCACCCCCGCACGGGCCATACACTTAAAACCTACGAAGAGGATAGAATTGTCTTTCTTTAACATCTTGAAAAAATAAAAAGAAACGTACTTCCTCCTATTTGAACTAAGTCTTTTTTTTTTAAATCCATTTATCATTTCGATAACCTATAACCAGTCACCTCTCAGTCCTTAAGATATTTAAATAACGAGAGTATAATGACCCTGTTTCTCAGAGACAAAACCCAAGGAGCACGGGCTTCTCCTTACTCATATTGTCAAATACACGTATCATGATAAAAACGCAACGATGGCTTTAGAATCCTAAACATCCCCCCCCATTCCTTAGTTTGTCAAGTGTTGGTCATGTTTGGCAGTGGCTTGACCTGTCAATGGCACATGCCCAGTAACCTCCCCGAATTCCTTATACGCACATAAACCCCGGTACTGCCATGACATCCAAAACATATCTACCTCCATCCACGCTCTCATTCAGACTTAAATCAGCATACACTGATCAAGAATAGTATAGAATCTGCTTGAGCATGGCGAGGTGACTCAATTAAAGTAAAAAAAATCAGAAAAATAAAGCAGCCAAGGAAAGATCTTTTCATCCCATAAAATTAGCAAGAAGAATAGAAATCGGGCGAAGGTGATCTCCGTTGAGCTGCAGGCAAATGTTTGCCATGTTTTGGTAACCTTTCCAACAGTCAGCTCTCTAACATTGAACTGATTGCTTCGAGTCTTGAACTTTATTCCAACCCCCAAATAACCAATAAGGTCAAATATCCTTCGCCATTCTCAGGGAGAATTAGACCCTCTCACTCACCCCGACTCCAACTGCCTTCAAACTGGAATCCCCAAGCTACTTTCAACTTGAATCTAGAATCATGCATTGACTGCTCAGAACACATCGGGTGCCCGGAAGAAGGTCGTAAAAAATTCCCAGCAAAAGGACGTCTATGCAATTGTTTATTTTAATGAAATATAAAGAATTCTTCGCAAATAGTTACGAAACAATTTCCCGAGTCGTTTGATAATTTGTGCAAAGGTTGCTTTTTGCACAGCCTGGCTTTTATTTTTTAGTAAGTTTTTCCCGTTTTTACTAAATAGAGTGTGTTTCTTATGCCTTTTTACCGGGAACATTTTTTTCTACTGTGATCATGCTTCCGGGCAAAAGGTCGTAAGCGCGCTTACGACCTTTTGCCGAGCACGATACAGCAATTAAATCAGTTTGTGGTGCACTGTCTTGAAGAAGCCAAAAGCAGACTGTACGCCTTCCCCAAACCAACAAGAGCACACGCACGCTGTCTGTTAGACCTTGTCATGCATCGAAACATATTCGAATTCAGTGGCAGGTTTCTCAGACAGAAATTTGGCAATGGGAAATGAGCACAGCCCTGAAATGTGCGAAATATGCAGTCCCTGTTCAAATGTGAGAAAGAAATCATTCTCCCTCGCAATCCTTCAGTCGTGAGCTACATGAGATACAGAGACGATGTCCTCGTATTTGACGGTAATCAAAATCACCCAACGCTTAAGTTCATGTCAAATATTTCGCACTTCCAAGTTACCTTCCTCGATCTTTCTCATCTACAAAGGCAAACGGTTTAGGACAGAAAGGAAGCTGCACATCCAAGTAGCAACCCCCAAACGGATACATTTCCGTATGGAGGATTTTCACACAGAACTACGCTTCCTTCTGATTATTGGCCTTAGATTTGGAGCAGGGGTTATTGAGGAAGTTCTTATCCAATCAGATGTAGTTGCTAGTAGCACAATTGGCACAATTGTTGTAGGAACTTTTTCTCCATGTACATTACGCTGCACTTGAAATGTTTCGTAAAGAAATGTTAATTCTTACTGGAACACCTTGGTACTTTTTCAAATGTTTCAATATTCTCGTTGTACTGTATTTAATATCCAAGGCCTTTTTGATCTCCATCAGATTTCTGTAAGATTTTTAAAGGTGTAATGCTGAGCGTGTTGCTTATTTTGGATTTCGTTTCACCTTTGTGAAGATCTTTTTTAGAGATGCTCACTTTTGATCAATACTTCACAGTGGAGACTGAGAACAGTTTTTTGGGGGGGTAACATATGAAGTGATTTTGAAAATATCAAACTAAATTAAATGGATAGCCTGATTCCCAAGTTTTCCTTCTTAAAAAAAAAACAACCGTAACCAAATTGTTTCGATGTGGTTACGAATAAAAAACAACTCGCCTAATTCAATTCGTAAAAATATTTCAATCGCTTTGTATCCAAATCTTATGAAATCCATTCGAATTTTTGAAGAATGCCATGAATAATCCAAATATGTTTTGTATTTTGAAATATTTAAAAGGCTAATAGCAAGCAGTTTAGAAAAGTATTAATTTGAAAATTATACAACAAAGGGTTTTAACACCTAATTTATTTTCGATTTTCAATTATTCCTTGGAGACTAATGAAGCTTTCAAGAATTTCTTTCCCTCAGGACGGTTCTTGCCAACTGTTGGCTGTTGTTGCATCTTGAGTGCAATTTTCCTGAAGTATGAGTTATTATCATCAGTTCTACAAATGTTTTTCTTTTTACTTGAATCAAATTTGTAATGGCACTTGAATTCCGGGAGTCAATGGGGATGTTCTGTATTCTCAAACATCCGGTATAGCTGTGTTCGTTATATTGGCATTCCACTGTACAAAGAGGTGTGGCTTGGAATTGTTCATTGATTAAAAGCTTTGAAGATCGCAGCTAATGGAGGGTGATGTACATATAAACACAATATGGGTAAAGTGGATCTGAGTTCGTTTCAAACGTTAAGTCATTTTCAGGTCATACAGACTGGGATGAGTGCGCAATTGTTAAAATATTTTAAGGTTTTGCGTGTCACTGCGACCAGAAACCATCCATCGCTATCACAAAGAAGTATTGTAAATACAAATAAGTTTTGCGCATCACTATGTCTTTAAATTGCTGATAGGAAATTGATCTGACAATGAAACGCTCCGGCGGACATAAACAAAGGCATTTTCTTGTCAGTGCCTGAATTCTTTACTGTACCATCTTATAGGGCTAAAAAATGGACTTTTAAAGGCCAGCATTTTTTAATGAAAGACTAAAGTGACACTAATGTCAGGATAAAATAAACATGTAATCAGCCTTCCCAGGCAAGAAGGTTTATATTAAATGAGTATCTAAATGCACTTTCACGTACTTTGACGTTGAGTGCTGTTTAATATGGAAAGGCGTACATTTTCTTCATTAGACTGTGTCGCATCAAGTTAAAAAAATACACGCATTTGCCGCAAAGATCGATCTTGAGGGAGCTGTTTCACTTTTACCCAAGATAGACCCTGCTACTCTGAAAGGAAAGTCTGTTGTTAGACGGCAACAGATCTGCCAGTAGTCCTGAATTGACATGATCTCAAGATGGTCACCATTCAAATTAATTATATCCAACCCTGCGAGGGCTGCATGATCCTATCTCGGAATACTGTTTTTTTAGTGGCCGAAGAATTATTCTGGCTTTCTGAACTGTCAATTTAATAATTTCATTTTTGAACATTTCTACTTACAATAATTACAAATTCGGAAGAGAGAAAAGGGACCATAATAATTATGGCTAACTGTGAATTTGTGCCCAACAAATCTTCCAATGCAACCCTTCCAGGGCAATATTATACAAATACAGCATGGTTTGATGGGAAGTAGTGGGAATTACTGGTCCCGAGGTGTAGGTCAGTTTGACTACCTCCCGACGCGAAGCGGAGGAACGAGTAATTCCCACTATTTTCCCAAAAAAATAAACCATGCTGTAGGCCCATTTGTTTTACTGCACCTCATAAATATTCAAACAGAAATCTCACGTTGCTTGTACTCACAGATGCCATTGTTGTTTCTCAGCTACTAAATTTCCATGTTATTATAGTGAGTGCAAATGTGCATAGAAACGGGCTTCAATAGTCTGGTACTGACATACATGCACGTTTTGGATCTTTATTGTAAGAGTTTTTAGGATACAACTCCAGATAGACTGGTTCCGTAAAGATTACATGACACAGACTACACAAGATAATATCTTGTGCCTTTTGTTTGAGAAAAACTTCAGTGGCACAACTGAAAGTTTAAATGGCATTAAAGGCTGTAATTTTATTTTCCTTTCAGAAACTCCATATGGATAAGTCCATAGAAATGTTTGCTTCGGAGTTTCAGAATTTGGCTTTTATTTTAAGGATTTGCCTCATGTCTGCAAAATGTAGAAACTGGTGTTACACTTTGAACCCATCACTGTGTAGATAATCTCGAATTGATTAGGATAATTTTCCTTTTAAAATGATTCTGCTTGGATAGCAAAGCCGCAGTCACACACTTCAGTTAAGTATTTTTAGTTTGTATATCGCAAGTCATTGTTGTCTGCAAGCAGTTTGTAGCTGTTTTGTATGACAATGTAATCAAATGTGAAATTATTGCATCTCACATTTAGGGCAAAAACCCAAATCAAGCTGCAAATCACTGTTATTCATAGCACCGAAAACGTTTCAGGATATTTTGAGCCATACTCAACTTCAAAAAGACACAGTGAAACGGTAAGCAATTTCACGGTGTCTCTTCCCGATAGCATTCAACCCTACTCTGTCGGGTACTCATTTTGGTCAAATGAATCGCCGGCGTATCATTTAACACGCTACTGGTACTAAATCATGGTTGCCTGTGCTCAAAAGACATCGGTGGCATGTTCCTTGATCGTTAATGTCAAAAGAGCTGCAAATATACCGATGCATACCCAAAACAATAATCATATTTCAGCAAAGTATTGACGGATATCGACAAATTATTCAGTTTGTCAAGCTGTCATCGCTGACCTTCAGCGATTGCAGCTTAATTAATTTAGTTAATTCCGTTTTAAAGCCTTGTATATTCAGCATCACTTCATATATAGTGACACTTAACAAAGTTTGTTGCACAATCTCTAAAATAATAAAATCACAAAGGCTCCATTCTTGATTTCAGTCTGCGTGGGCGTAAATACTGCGGGATGGGGATATGTCCTCCCCACCTATTGAATCATCCCTCCATTTTTTTCATCTCGGAAAAATCATTACAGCGGATTGTAAAGAATTTTGTGACTTTCAAATCTTTGCCATTTCAACCAAATTCAGTTTCCTGGGTTTAAATTTCGACCATATATAAAACACTTCAATTCACAGGTGAATGACACTAGAAAATTCCTCCTTTTTGAGTGAATTTAAAATATCTGTTTCATGAAATTCTTGTGGGGTAACACTTTAGTACCTCACAAGGATCAAAACTGGCCTTGTGGGGTACCTTCCATTGTTCTGATTCCTCAATTCCTCCCTGCCCCACTTTTCAAATTTCCTGGTTGGGCAAGTCATTCCTACAATTCCTCCCTGCCCCCACTTTTCAATTTCCATGGTCGGGCAAGTCATTCCTACAGTTCCTCCCTGCCCCACTTTTCAAATTTCCATGGTCGGGCAAGTCATTCCTACAATTCCACCCCTGCCCCACTTTTTACATTTCTGTGGCCGGGCAAGTCATTCCTACAATTCCTCCCTGCCCCTACGTTTTACATTTCCATGGTCGGGCAAGTCATTCCTACAATTCCTCTCTGCCCCACTTTTTACATTTCCGTGGTCGGGCAAGTCATTCCTACAATTCCTCCCTGCCCCACGTTTTACATTTCCATGGTCGGGCAAGTCATTCCTACAATTCCTCCCTGCCCCACTTTTTACATTTCCATGGCCGGGCAAGTCATTCCTACAATTCCTCCCTGCCCCACTTTTTACATTTCCGTGGCCGGGCAAATCATTCCTACAGTTCCTCCCTGCCCCACTTTTTACATTTCTGTGGCCGGGCAAGTCATTCCTACAATTCCTCCCTGCCCCACTTTTCAAATTTCCATGGTCGGGCAAGTCATTCCTACAATTCCTCCCTGCCCCACGTTTTACATTTCCATGGTCGGGCAAGTCATTGCTACAATTCCTCCCTGCCTCACTTTTTACATTTCTGTGGCCGGGCAAGTCATTCCTACAATTCCTCCCTGCCCCTACGTTTTACATTTCCATGGTCGGGCAAGTCATTCCTACAATTCCTCCCTGCCTCACTTTTTACATTTCTGTGGCCGGGCAAGTCATTCCTACAATTCCTCCCTGCCCCTACGTTTTACATTTCCATGGTCGGGCAAGTCATTCCTACAATTCCTCCCTGCCCCACTTTTTACATTTCCATGGTCGGGCAAGTCATTCCTACAATTCCTCCCTGCCCCACGTTTTACATTTCCGTGGTCGGGCAAGTCATGCCTACAATTCCTCCCTGCCCCACGTTTTACATTTCCATGGTCGGGCAAGTCATGCCTACAATTCCTCCCTGCCCCACGTTTTACATTTCCATGGTCGGGCAAGTCATGCCTACAATTCCTCCCTGCCCCACGTTTTACATTTCCATGGTCGGGCAAGTCATGCCTACAATTCCTCCCTGCCCCACGTTTTACATTTCCGTGGTCGGGCAAGTCATTCCTACAATTCCTCCCTGCCCCACGTTTCACATTTCCGTGGTCGGGCAAGTCATTCCTACAATTCCTCCCTGCCCCTACTTTTCAAATTTCCATGGTCGGGCAAATCATTCCTACAGTTCCTCCCTGCCCCACTTTTCAAATTACCATGGCCGGGCATGTCATTCCTACAATTCCTCCCTGCCCCTACTTTTCAAATTTCCTAGTTGGGTCAGTCATTCCTACAGTTCGTCCCTGCCCCCAACTTTTTAAATTTCCTGGTCTGGCAAGCCATTCCTACAACATTTGCAACATTTTGACAGAAAAAAAAAATCCGACAGCTCCTTACCCATATACTAGCCGACAGTTCAACAGACACATATTCTAAAATCCCCCTTTAAGTGAAAGTGAACGTTGAAGACAAGAAATGGCAGAAACTAATTTTGAAGATAAAGTAACTGACACAACCTGTAACCGATGTCTTCGATCATTGGATCGTGGAAAATTAAACACATTTTCACTGGAAATCAACACTTATGAAGTTACTTTAAATCTGTTAAAATTTTCTTTCTGAATACAGTGGCTGCTGAGCATTGTCAGTAAAGGTGAAACCAGCAGAACAAGTAATTATACACTGTAAAACCCAAGAATGTTCAACATTTTTATAAACTAAACACATTAAACATTTGAACACGCGGTGCGCTTTCACATGAACGTGTGTAATATATAAAGTGCTTAGCATCAGGACATTAAACGCCTGTTTATAGCGGCTTACAACGTGAATTCCGTTATTTGCCGCCAACATTCTTTAGTGCAGATGAAATTCCAATCTCACTCTGTAAGTGGTTCATTTAAGCTGATATAACGTGTAATAATATAGATGCAGAGTGGATAATCAATTGCTTATCTCACCAAAAATAAACACCGTGTTTAGCAATCCGTCCAGTTGTACCATCGAGCGTTTAAGACGCACGACCTAGGTACATACGCTGTGTGTACTGTACACGCACCTGCATGCGCACTTCGGTCTCTTTCCGCGTCCCCCGCACGTCTGCTGGCTGTTAGTTGCAAATGTAGAGAAATCGGACTGTTTTAGAGTAGCATTAATCGTTTCTTACAAACGTTTGTGCATAAAATGTGCATTGATATTACAGGATCCCGGATGGGTAATAATTTTCAGAAAAATAAGGTCTGTCAACAGTATTTCAACCATTATAGCAGTTGGCTTGCCACTCTCCACGTCACTATGTATGACTTGCACACGTGTCATTGTTACCCAATGATTTGCAGTAAACACAAGCTGCACCCTTTATAAACGTATAAAAACAGAAGTTTTACAGCGCGTACACGTGTAGGTGTTTAGGTAATAAACACACATGAACGGGTGTCTTATGAACAAGTGTTTTAAAACCTAACATACCCATATATTTGATCACAAACTTACCTTGCGTTGATTAAATAAAATGGTGTGTTCGGCTTGTAAGCATGTCGAATGTGTTTATTTGTAAATGTGTCAAAGTGTTACAGGTATGCGTTTAATTGTGGTTTGAAGTTAAACGCTTAGGTTTTACAGTGAAGGGCATAAATGCAAACTTTAAACATGATACAATTGTTCCCCTGCTTGCATTTCTTTTCCAGAATAAGCTCATTCTGATCAATGGTTTGCAGCCAAATCGAAAGTAAGGCTTACGTACGTACACCTTTTTAAATTATGTGAAGTTTGTTCATTATTTTAAATGTCAGCTGTCTTCATAAAAAGTTACTCACATCTTTCTTAAATTTACCCTGCGACGCTGTATGAATTTTTTCTCACACTGTCTCGGGAGCGGACTCGCCAGGTGAGTCCATATCATTTCTCAGAGTTGCAGAGCCCTGAGTCCGTCCTGAAGGTACATCAGTGCCTCAGTAGTTGTCCCCTAGCCTCTACAGCTCTTACAAACCACCAAAAGTGTATCACAGTACCGAGGGGGCCGTTTTCCTAGGCTATCCCGATTTGAGGGGGGGGGGCCTCGCCACGCGCCAGCCAAGCCACACCACCACAACAACACCCGCCCCCAACCAAAATAACACTTCAGAGGCCTCTGACAAGTTCCAGACAGCTGTCACTGATAAGAAACATTCCACTGTCTGCCCGAGGCACCGCTTTGTAAACAATCCATTAGATTGTACACAAGAGCACACTTAGCACACAGTCCTATGGGAATTGGCTTGAGGCCGGCTGGATTTTTTTATTTTTTTCTGGCTAGGGAAGGCCCTGGCTGTAAAGCGACTAAACCAGGTTTTTCAGCATGTACAGGGGTAGGATATGATAAGTAGTCGTTGCATGTGGACGAAAAAAAGATTACACGTTAACTAGCTCCAATGGACTCGCCCAAAGAGGCCGCTCCCTCTTCCCAGGGCCAATGATACCATAATTTGTTGAACACATTCATGCAAAAGAGACACAAGCTTTCTTAATCCCACGTTAAAAAACACCAAATCTCTGGCGATGCAATGCTGTCCATACTTCAAGTATCTAGACAGATATGATTGGCGGGATTCACAGCCTAAATGCGTAGCAGTGGTTAATAAATTTGTGGAGAAAGTTTTGTTTTAATATCAAACCAAATAAAGAAAAAATAACTGTGATTGCATTCATTATAAGGAAATCAACCAGGTTTCATTTTTTCAATGACTCCAAATGTATCTTACAATAATGAAACTGCCATCATTCACAAATTAGTACGAGCGAATTTGTCGATATACAGGAAATATCTCGATTACAACTGTAAGGGCACAGTCTACCACAAGGCATGAAGCTCATTTTTGGAAGTTGCAGGTTCCAACATGTGAAGCAATGCAGTAAAAGTTGTCAAGAAAGGTAAACTTTCATGGATGAATTATGTCCACCTACAAACAAAACATTTTTAAAAATTTCGTTTCATATACAAAAGTGTCTCATTTTTCACTCTCCTCTCAATTTACGTTACAATTTGAAAATCACATTTCAGTCTCCGAACAAGGAAGCAGGTCAATGTGATATTTATCAGAGATATCTTTACATTTACGACTGCAGTGGTAAAACTCATTCATATCTTTTTTTATTTGTTTTTGCTCAAGCCCTGACTGAAAGCTGTGCCCATAAAAAATTTCAAAAGCAAGAGAAAAGAAACAAAAAACAACTTTGACTTACTCAAGACGACTGCTGCTAGGGGAACCCAAGCAAAACGCTGAACCATCTTGACCGAATGGGTGTTGTGTTTGATGGCAATGGTGTAGACTGAGACTTTGAAATAGCCAGGTAGAAGTCGTCACGGTTCTTCTGTTCACTCTGAGATGTCTACTGATTGAGGGTACACTGAAGTCTCTGAAGTCATTCCTAATGCGTCCAAGCCCGATCGTGTCTGGATCCGCACTAGGGCCAGGTGTCAGGATCTCGGGTAGTTATAGTTTGGAGTGGGTGCTGGACGAAATTCAACTGCGCAGCAAAATTTCATTATGGCAATTTATCATCACGTGTCATTATTAGCTTCAAAGAACCCATGAAATTATGCGAGTGAGGGGCCATCCCATCATTGAACATGTGGCAAATGCGCCATTTCATGTACATTTTATAATGTGTGAAAGCTCCCTTAATAAGGAGACACCAATTCAACCATATACAGCCAGTAAATGACAAGCCGTTTAATTGATCACATCTAAAGGGCACGAACTCTCCAAGAGTGCAGCATTGCGGAGGAAAGGGTTTACAAAGTTGGAACGTGGTGGAAGGACACAGAAGGAGTTTGAACTGACCAGCCATTAACAAAAATGAGGCCCCTTTGAACCCTTGATCATCGCTGCAATTCTTTGCTGGTAATCTGCATCCTTTAAACTTTGTGTACTGAAGTAGGCCTATAGGAAATGGAATATATATCTTTGTTCGTATTTCTATGATCTCAAAGCAGCATGCTTGCTCGCGCAGTTGCTTGTGTTATGCCGTGTGCCCTAAATGTTCATGAGCAGTTGTTGCCCTTCTCAGACGTTTTTTTCTGGAGATATTTTGGAAATAAAAGATTTTGTGTTTTATTTGAATAATTTTTTTACGACGGCTTTACACGAAAGTGTATTTTATTGGATTTCACAACCACTCCTTGTGATGAAATGGCGCATTTTGTCAAATTGTGTACTTAGCTTTCGAGTGGTGGTAAACATGTTGTTGGCGAGTCTTAGCCATATTGGAGCCAAGTCTTTGAAAACTGATGTTTTGGAGGGACAGCACATAAAATTACAAACATTACGTAGATAATGGAGCCGTGTGTCAAATTCAGTGGCGTACGGTATCCAGCTGTTGGTGTGGGAGGGGATTCAAAAGCAAACACACTTTGGGGCTCATTCAACATGAAAATGTGGAGAATAGTCTATTTACATGATAAAGAAATATACCTAGTAGTTCCCCCCCCCTCCACTGGATACGCCACTGATCAAATTAACAAATTTTTATGATTGCAAAAGAAGAGTTCCTAGGGATTTTTCTTCTTCGGTTTCCTGGTCACAGCGACAAGTTGTAGTTAACTGCAAGCAAAACACCACAAGTGTCGCTAGGATATTACTGGCCAAATTGTCCGGCTAAGCTTTAGGTAATAATTAGGTATTTGTGAAATGCTTTCTGCAGACTGAGGCTAGGGGCGTCGTTCATCGAGCAGTTCAGAGTTTACCTCCTTCTGTACCCTTCCTCCATGGTTGTAAAAGGCCGAGATGAGATGAAGCCAAGTTGGCTCCAATAAAATGATTGTCTACTGACAAAATAGGTTCCGTGAAAGTGTAAGAGGAGAATGGTCTGTAGCGTCCAATTATTGAGAATGTGAAATAATAACAGTACGTGATCTTTTAATATTGGACCATTGGCTCAATTCTGGTGGACTCATTGGCAAACCTAGGGGGCTGCCGGGGGATACCCCCCCAAAAAATAAACACCAAAAGGAAAGGTTTATAGCTGAACTTTGCCCAATGAAAATCATCGTGATTTGACTGGTTTTAATGGATTCGATAAAATAAATGTTAACTCCAAGTTTTAGACATTGCATAACATGGTTAATGAAGAAATGAAAAAAATACTTTGGGCTAAGTGTCTCTCTATGAAAGATTGACTAAACGTTGCAGCTACAAGTTACATCAAACCAGCGCCGTTGGGGCAAAGTTTCACCCTGAGAACAATGTTGCCATTTTTAGCCCCTCCTCTTTAACATCGTTAAAGAAACTGCAGGCGCAAAGACTTTCAATTATTCCTTTCTTTTCAGGGAATTATAAGAATCTTTTACGGATGGAAACACTATCTCTAATCACTAATCGCTACACGAGGTTTCACACCAGAATATTGCAAATGTGCCAGCTCTGCACATGAGGGATGGAGCTTAATATTGGAACTGTTGGGGAGCCAACTGAAGTTGCTACCAGCGTGCTTTTCCTTTTTTCCGTCGAAATACAGAGCAACAGCGCTCCGCTGCACGTATCTCGAAACCATTCAAACTTGCGTACTTACGGTTCCGAAAACATAACGTTTTCCCTTGTAACAGACATAAACTTTCGAAGCCATTTCATACGCGGTTCTAAAGCCATTCTGTGTGTGGAGATAGACCCTTTACACGCAACATCTTTTGCTTTTAACTTAACTACTGCTCCATCATGTTTGCATGGTGGCTAGACAAATGTTTGGTGGAAAGCCCACCCCAGTAGAGTAGCCCCTGAGCCATAAGTATTAGATTCAAATTTACAACAGGGTGTTGGTGATGATGGTTAGAAAGTAACGAGGGGTAAGTGCATGACATTGTTAATGTTAAAAGCGGTATCATTTCTCACTGTAAAAGGCCTTCAGTTCAATCACAAGGCATTTCTGCAGGCCCCGTCACTATGACAACATCTTTCGTCCGGCCAGCTCGTAGAAAAGATGTTGACGTGAGTTGCGCTAACCAGGGCGTGACCAATTCAGGAAATAACCGCGTAAGAAGGCAGGAGTTTTTGCTGCATCCTATTTTTGTGCAATCCTGTGTTATTCCTCACGTTTATGTACCTAGCCTTTTCTCGCACCTAGTAAATTAGTAATTATGGAGACCCTGTGAAATAGGTTTTCACGGGGTCTGTTCGGTAATCTTGATCCAATTACAAAACCAAATTTGGCCAATAATATTATTACGTCTCTCCAAGGCCCATGTGAGCTTTATACACGGAATTTGGCTCAAGGCAATTAAATGTTTGAGGTGAGCAGGAATTCCTGTAGCCTGTAGCACTGCAGTGACTTCAAGGAGATAGAATTGATATAACCCTAAATAGTCTCTGCCGCAGTTTTTTGGCATCTGAAGCTGGGTTTGGTCTAACTTTAGCTAGGCCCCGTTGTTAGCGGAAAAGTTGAATTGAGGCTCAGTCATACTTATGCATTATCCATGATTTTGACCTAAAGATTCGATTCAAAAATCCGATCGCCCTCAAACTTTACAAAGGGTCTCGAATAAATAACTAATAATAATAATAATTACCGAAAACGGGTCACTTGGGAGACATTCCCATAGGAACGTGCACAAACTTTACTGTCCCATAATTAGATATTCCCTAATCTGATCTGAACCAAACTTTGTATGTTTTCAATTTAGACCCTAATCTATCATCTCTCAAAATTTGGACGGTAGAATTTGGCCCTTTCTGGTAGCTTAGGCATTAGGGAGACATTGAAATATCTCCCTAATGACCGATGTCTCTCTAAGGTTGAAAAATTTACCACAAAATGTCTCCCTAACGACCCATTTGTAAGAATAATTGTATAGGTTAGAGTTTTTACAGGTTTTGAAATGTCTGGTCTTGGTAGAACAGAATTTATTCGTGAGGGGAAAAAAAGGTTCTGTGAGTATAGAAATGTGCCGGATATGCAGGGGATTGACTTACATGTTTCCCGAAACAATTTTTTTTGGGGGGGGGGGTTATTTTCACTCCAAGTACTCTCCAATGGTGGCACTGAAAAAGAGTGAAAAAAGGAGAAATTACTTGTATCAAGTTACTACCGAGCCACTGTAAAACAAAAAAGGTGACAGAGCGGGTTCAGAACCAACCATGACGGTGTGGCACCTTTATGATCTTGCCTAATGATAAGACTAATTAAGGGTCTTTTATGCACGTTGGGAAGGAGAGAAATAAAATATCCCCAAAGATTCGGTGATCACACCCCCAGATGCATCCGCCAGTGACAAATCAGTCCCATTCATTTTCCAGTGGTGAGCCATAAAAAAGTTGTGCGACTTTAGAAACAACTGCCGGGCCAGGCGACGTTGGGGTTTCAAAAAAAGCAAAAAACAAAGAAACAGACAAAAAGCGACCCAGAGATACGAAATAGAAAAGATTAGGAAAAAAACACAACAGAACCCAGAGGTGGGGATAGAAGGCAATATTTTATGTGAAACCATTTCCTTTTGTTCTCTTACAGACAGGTAATTGATAGGCCTACTATGTACAGCAGATAATTACAGGCGAACAAAAGTAAGGCCTATTAAATAATTCAGTTACTCTGCGCTTTACGATCGGGTGTAAAATATGCAGGCAGTCAGATGTAAGTGTTTCATATTTAGTTTTGACAGATGTTCAGCAAAAAGCATCCTGGTTTTTTTTTTCCTGGAATGGTCGATGTCCAAGATGATATACATCATTACATAAATGATGCATCTGACTGATCGGCGACAGGTTGAAAAGAAGTTTTGTAAGGAATAGATTATAACTGCACTTTTTATGTTGCCGTGACTATACATGTAGCTACTTGAGAGACTTTTATGCCAGATGAGATACAAGCGTCATTGATTGATGCAGTAATTTGGCACAATAAACATTTATAAATAAATAGCGCCCTCTATTGGCCACAGTTTTGTAGACCGTATTCACGGCGTCCCAATTTCAGTCATTGGTGTATTTATTTGAAAACGTTAAATTCGAAGAACCAGATTCTATTCTACGTTTTCATTCCGACCCCCCAAATCACCTGGTACTATCGTATTACGGGTTTCAAATTTATACGGTACGTTCAGGAATACGGCTGAAATTGGGGACGCCGCGAATACGGGCTAACACTGCGCCGCCCTCAGGACCAGCGGTCGGTCAAGTCCCCCTCCTTAGACGTGGATCACACCTCGCAGCAGTCCTCGCCCAGCGGTCAACAGAGCAATCTGGTCTTCTGTGTTATCATAGTTTTCCTATGTTCAACAGGCAATATCTTTGTATGTATATCGGCCGATAAATTTATTATAATTGTATAAATTTGGAATATATTTATTTACTTGTTAATCTCCCCGTGTTAATTGACGTTGATTCATTATTAAAATTAATGCACTGTCAGTTCTTCTAATGCAAATCAAGCTTCACTGCCTTGATAATTGCTGGTTGTTGAAAATGTCCTGTTTATTTGTTGGTTCTTTCCTCTGAAATTCTTTTGCTGCCGTGTGCGACGGATTGAGCTTTTTTAGTTGATCTTTCCTCACGTAACAGCTGCTTTTCTAGCTATTTTGAGCGCATTCATCATTCTGTCCTAAGATACAACAAAGAGACTGCTTGCTCTTAGGTAAGGCTTGCATTTGATGGCAGAAAGATACCGCTTGATGGTGGCAGGTAGGGCGTCCACAACATGGCCAGAAATTACTTGATATATTCGTTCCACCAAATCTTATACATGACCTAATCCACACCCCGTGACTTCTTCTACCCTGCAGCCATTTTTAGAGGGGGTTTAAATAATGGAGTCATCCGGGCAGTAAAACGGGGCGGGCTAAATCTACACTCCCATGTGTTTGTGCATAAAGTGATGCTTCCATACGTTTGTACACAGACTCTCTACTGCCACGTGTCTGCTACATGTCTGTGAAGAAAATATCCTCTCCCCTCTTGTAAAAGTGGGCCAAGCCACTAAGTCACTGCTATCATTGTCAGCGTGTCGCGAGCCTTCTGGCTGGTGCCCAGCACATAGTCTACTGACCTCCAATGTTTAGGGCCAATTAAAGCAAGATAACTTGCCGAAACAAGATAATAAGAAACACTCATCGCAAAGGGAAATGGAAACCAATGGGGCTTCCTATTAATGGAAGTTGTTTTGAGTTAAATGCATGTGCTGGGAATATAATTTATATATTGGCATCATTTAAAGTAAGACACTCAAGACAAAGGAGGGTTTGAATATTTTGTAGGAGCATCAGTGTATGCACAGTTAATTGGATGGAATGGGCTGGAAATATGTGGCTTTGTTTAATGCAGGAGGGTGTCATTGTATAAGGTTCCAAATAAAAAAGAAAGTCCACGGAGTTTACTCACACATATTTTTTAATGTTGAAGCATAGGCCTATCTTCTTTGTGCCAGTTTCCTCATCAGTGAAGTTTACATTGATAGTTGATAGTTCAATGGTCCAGTCTTGACCAGATTCTGGGCATAAGTACATGTATTTGTGTACATGTAGGAACTTGTGTTCAAGTACAGTAGCATGCCTCGATTTTGGTTATCATTTTGTGTATCCATGATTTTTTTTTAACATTGGCTCTTACGTATGGATTAAAATCCGTGAACTGGACCTCAGCTACAAGAGCTGTCCGGCAGATTCCAAGCCCGTGTATTGGTCATCAACCTGCGGATTTGCAGCGAAGTTAATCTGTCATCGGATTCAAGCCGTCACCTGGACCAGTTGTGGATTCCCCTACCGTTTCGATTGGATTCTGACTCCTGGACCAAAACTGGAGGATCAGGAGCAGTTTGTCCTTTTTGAGGAACCTTTGACTCTGGCTATTAGTTTTAGGCCTAAAACTGGACAAAGATCCAGGAGGCGGGTACAGGTGTAGGCCTATACATTTTTTGTTTTTTAATATTAAGCGCTCGTTTATTCATTATGTGGTACGAGAGTTTACTAAGAGTTTTCTTAAATAAATAAAGGAGTTATTTTATAAGCTCGCTATTGTGCATAAGTGAATCAATTTCTGTCTTTTATGTGTTTGTATGCGGGTTAAAGTAATAGTGTACTGTAAAAACCAACGCGCATTATGAAGGCGTCTTTGCGTTAATTGTAAAAAAGGGAGCGTATGGAACTAAGTATAATCTTTCGGAAATAAACGTGTTTTGTTCTTAAGAAAGTGTTTTCATATGAGTAACTTTTTTGTGTCTTATTTAAACACCCAAATGTGTCTTTGTGCTAAATTTATTAACACATCGAGACATCTTTGTTTATGAAATAAACACCACAGCGTATTTTGCCATCGATTATTAGCACCACAACGCATTCATTGAGAGTTACCAAGAATGAAAAGGCGTTAAAACACGAATACTTGTTTTACAGAGTGTACAAAAACTGTCTCCTGGATCTTTTAATCTTGTATTGTCCAGCAAGGCTTACCTGAAAGAACATGATATTATATTTGCCTTCAACAACTGAGATTTAGCAGTAAAATGTGAAAATGCAATCTGACTCTCACAAGCGATGGATGGAAGATACGTGGTATAGACCTCCATTTGCCATAAAACAAACCTATTCAGGTTTTATCCAGCCAGCCCATCTTTTTTCCTGTTTTCACCATGTAAAGCTTTCACTCTTGAAAGACAAGAAGTAATTGGCGTAAACATTTCATTGAAAAAAGGGCGAAATGTTTAGCTAATATGTCTTCCCCAGACACGTCGCGCGCAGGGCGTATGTGGCAGGGGACAGACGGTTTTTGTCCCCGGCTCTTTCCCCCTTTTATAGTAGGCCTACAGTAGGTATTTATTAGATATTAGCATCAAAACCCTGAGAAAATAACACCTAAGAAATAAAAGTGTTGGACGTTGGACAGTGAGTAACCTAAGGCTTTTGATATTTTTCTCTCCCAACATCATACGCCATTGCACCCTCCACCCTGACACCATTGCTGGATACGCCGCTGCTCGGCGTTCTCTTCATAAAAACATGAACAATCACGCTGTTGCCACGGTAATAAACACTAATGGAACATCCGATGATGATTGAAGCAACGCGTGGTGTATACCTTCTGTGCATTATAGTTCAAGATCCGCTGGTTTACCCTTCAATACGCATGCACGTGTCGGAGTACACGCTTTTCTCAATTACCAGTTGAAGAGAACGCTTGAACAAAACAAAATTGACTCCCTTAGGGAAAATCTTTATCTAGCAAACTACACATTTAAATAATAACATTTGACTTTCAATTTAATAACAAGAACACAGACACGTAATCTGATTATGCGCTGAGACGGTAGCAGTTGACTTTTGATTAAATTACAATCAAAACCCCAAACGAACTAACAAAAAACAGACACAATGCTTTTCAGACGAAAGCCAAAGTAAGCGGATGAGTCGCTATTACCAGTATTCTGGCTGAACTATTAAACAATTTGGGGGCTATTACAATTTCTTTGTTTTTGAATTTTGTGCTTTGAATATCGTTTACTGTTATGTCATTCCTCCAAAAGACAATTCGTATTGATTAAGTGCATTTCATAGTTTTTCCTAGTAATTGATTCCAAATATTATGCACGTCTGAGTTACTCTACGACTTGAAGGTTAAGGAGTCCGTTTTGTTGGTCTAATTAGAAAATGAAATAATCTTTATCTCTCTAAACGTTTGTAATGTTTCACTTTCCTCACCAGGGAAGAAGTCTTCTGGTGTACAGTGATCGTTGGCCAAACGTTTACAAAGCATTAATTTTTATATCGCCGGGCGGAATCTGGGGAAGTGTATTGTTACTTTTAATTAAGAAGAGCAAATAATAACAATTTGTTTCACGTACCTGAGCCATAAAAAGTTGTATGAAGAATATAAGGTAATTTTAGGTTGATCTAGCAACCTCTTTCCAAAGAGGTAAAAACGAAAAGAAAGCAAACAGCAACCACTGAGTGACCTGACTGAAAAGAAGAAAGGAACTCATGAGACATGAAGAGGTTGGAGCTTAAAAGCAACATAATATGTTCTGTTACCTGTTGGCAGACAGGTAATTGATGACAGGCGAACATACATGCGAAGGCCTATTAAATAAATCCACTCAGCAGGCACATTACGACCAGTTGTGAAAGAATGCACCGAGTCAGATATGATTAAGAGTTTTGTGTTTAGGTTTGACAAACAAAAAGTTATTCCTCGGGTCAGGTGATGTTTTTCATCAGGCAGGGTTCAACAAAATTTATCTCACATTATGTACATTGTTATGTCACCTTAAAAATACCTTTCTTAAGCGATGTTCCCATTGGTCAGCGAGAAAGAATAGAGATGGTTTTAAGGAAAAGCCCCCTAAAATACACTTTCCCCCAAAGTTATAGTAAGAAACGTCTTATTTTGACAACATGCCATTAAAATGGTATGGCAGTAAAATATGAATCAGGCTCTCGAGACCATAAGGTGCAATTTGATTTAAGCGGTATGTATTTCAAACACATCTCCGCCTGGCATAAAAAAATCCTTATAAGTTTAGCACCACATCACTTACCATGCCATTTACCATGTATTGCGACAAAGGTCAACATAATTGGCCCACACATCACAAACAAGAGTCACGCGCTCTCTTCATTAAAAAAAGATTAAGGAGTCAAACTGTTACCAGGGTAACCGGTAAACAACCGGCAGTTACTGATAGAACATGCCACTGCATCACAATAGGCCCCTGCATGTACTTGGTTACATTAAATTAGTGGCCATTAATCTAATTTCATCTGATCAGAGTGCCCGACTGAATAAGAAACAGTGGAATTAATACAGGGGTGGGGACACGTCCCTCCAGTGGATGCTCGTCCACCCACCCACCCCCGTGTCCCCTGGAAATTTAGCACCATTACGCCACTGATAGAAATAATTAAATTCGATGATTTAGCTCAGCTTATTGGAACCACAGGAATATTTGTAAATAAATGTTGCGTTCATTTAGTTTTACAATAAAGTCCATCTCAAGGAGCGTGGGCAAAATTTATCACAAAATAAATTTGATGCAATTTCACCGAGAGTGTGTTCCACGTTGAGTTTAATTGTTTGCCATTTATCTCCTGCCCTCTTTGCCAAAAAAAATAAATCAATCAAAATTTAATTACAAGTTACAAAATCTTAATGATTGAAGCTATCTTGTATCAATTTTAACGAGTGTAAAATCCACTCACTAATTTTAAAGAAAATATTGAAAAGTGACAGTGAAGCTCTTGATAAAAACTGAACATTCAACCTCGTTTCTTGAAATAATTAAATTTTATTGAGGCATATTTCACAACATTGCATGATTTAGCCAACTAACAGCAACGACAATCCCAAAATCAAACTTCTTACAAAGTATACGAGAAGCTGTTTGAATATATAAAAACTGAAGATACTACATTTCAGTTTCAGAAAAGTGCTTTGATTTTTTACAATATTACAAAACTGTTAACATTGTTTCAAAAACTACGTAACCGTAATTACAATGAAAAATGTATATTTGGCACAAGGATAAAAATGCACACACTAAAGCTAAAATAGATACATTTACAATTTCATCACTTCATAAATTCCTTAAAGGACTCAGGAAATGAATTCTTCTTAGAATTACTTTTTGTATCTGTCTGTTCTGTTCTTCTAAGTATGAAGACGGTTAGACTTTTTTAGTTACGTGAACTGAACGGTGCACTTTTTCCAAACAAAAATATCGCCCAAGCATTTCTGGACAAGTGAGGGCGCTTTTGCTTTGTTGTAAATCCAGGAAGACACAGTTCAGGTTGCATGTTTTTATGTTTAAAATGTGAATTTGCTATCTGGGAACATTTAGCTGAAAAGGATGTTTGCTTGATTATTGCCATATACTTTTGCCAAAGAAAATGAAATTTACCACAGCAGTGGTTAAATAAAATCTAGAAATTTGGATGGCATTCATAGTTCTGCTCATAAAAATGCAAATTTCATTAACATAAAAACCAATGAAGCATCAAAATATATGTTAAAATCAAATCTAAGGTTAATTGACACTCAAAAATGCAATTTCAAGGGCTTTTACTAAAATTTATAAAAACATTTCTATTTCCTGGTTCCTTTAAACAGAAATACACATTGCTAATTTATCACTTTACTCCAATATATAATACACAGCAGATATTTATAAATAATTTTGGAAAGTTTTACATTTAACCTGATCAAAAGTATTAACAGTTCATACTCAAATTTGACAATTATTCACCGACTGTAAGCCCCGATGAACTAGAGTGTCTTACCCTGCTAATTTTACAATCTGCAATTATTTTATCCAAACCAGGCCTTCAGCTTTTCTCATTTGATTTCAACAATATTGCCTTGTGTCATTTGTTACGAGATGTACATCAGGCCAACACTGGGCCCATTTAAAAATAACCAACATCTTTGACACAGGGGAGTGAGGAGTTCATGCATCTTCAGATATGAACAGTTACGGAGGCAGAATACTCAACTTTTAATTGCCCCTTTTCCGTGCCAAATTTCTGCAAAAAAAACCTTTCTTAATCTAGCAAGAAACCAACATCAAATTCTTCTTTGATTGATAAAGCAACGGCGTGGCCATCAGGGGCTAGGGGTGCATCCCTCCAAAGAACACTGTCACCCCTTCCGGATCCCCAGTCACCCCAGGGGACATTTGGATAATAGCATTATAACTACGAAAACACTGGGACTAATTCACTGACTCTCCATGTAACATCCAGCTCCCACATTTGCCCCCCCCCACAGTGAGAACCCTGGCTATGCTGTTGTTGCCTGGCTTCGAAATCACCAGTCCTCAAAAAACAGCCCTGACGGAGTCTATATCCATAGCATCAGGTATTCTTTTTAAGAAAGATGGATATATAGCATGCTGTCCCAAAGATTTAGAGTGCTAAGGTTCTTTACAAAAACACCTCTCACCCCTTGAGTGGATATCTCATATGTTGCCGCTGAGAATGCTGTCTGACACATAGCTATAGGGTCACCAGACAGCCCTTCATCAAGTCCTGCACATTTTTCATTTAATGCACCAACACAAACCAAGATCCAAATATTCCCCCTCCCCTCCCAAAAAAAGAAACATAGAAATGAAAAATGATTCTGTAGGTCAGTTGTTTCTAGCGATACTGATAAATATCCAGCTTGATGCAACACAGTGCACCTAGGCCGTCAGCAAAGTACAGATACAAGTCCCTGTCGTCTGCCTTCCCCTCCCCGTCTCCTCCTGGGTCTCTCAGGTAGACCGGTAGGAAACTGTGATGGCCCCCGCCTATGAACGGATGGATAGCAATGATGTCACCGGCCATGTCAAACCAGTAGAGGCTCTCTCGGTAATACGGACTCGACTCGTGACGGCTGGAGATTGTAGCCGAGACTACAAAGCCCGCTGTTGATGTTAAAGGTGTACAATACGGATCAAACGTCATTGGACGTTGTTCATCAGCATTAATGCATCATATACATGAGAACTGGAAAATGTTCAATGAATGGACATCTTTCAAAGTAATAACAGTGCAAAAACAATACTACTATAGGATTCAAACCAGCAGCATACAGTGTAGTGTATTAACAGACCTCATACATACAGTAGTCCTAATCGAGAGCCAAACTCTCAATACTCCATTCATCATGGGAGGATCTGTGCACAACTCAAATATGCTAGCACACTGTGCTACATGCACATTTACAAATGAACAGATGCCGACACACATACAGGCTACCTTTGACTTGCTCCTGGCAGTTTAGTGGCAGCCAAGTATGTCTGAGGTATGGTTATGCAAATATCACATGATTTATTTGGGTGCATGGATAGTTAACTTCAGCTCCCCCAGTATACGAAGTTGACACGCTGGTTCTCTTGACTTCAACTAGGGAACTTCCACAACCTAAAAAAACAGTCCATCTACCCTCAAATCACGCTTGAGTTGTATGCTATTTGCTTTACCAAGATAATCACTACCTTGATACCCAGGCTGGTGTACACAAATTAAACTGGCTGTGACTAACTGAGCCCAGTCTTTGGAAACCTATACTATAAAGGCTTTGTTTCTGACCTTTTCAGTGGTACAAGTGGGCATGTGTATTTGTTCCCCATAAAAAAAATTCACAAGGATGAAGTAGCAATGAAGTATCCCTGCTACATATGGGACTTGGAAGGAGGGTGCCCTATGCTTTATTTCTCGGGCATGGCATATATATTCACACTGTGTTCTCAAGTGTGGTCCAAGACCGCGCTGTGGTGTGGTCCAAGACCACGCTGTGGTGTGGTCCAAGACCACGCTGTGGTGTGGTCCAACACCACGCTGTGGTGTGGTCCACGACCAAGCTGTGGTGTGGTCCAAGACCACGCTGTGGTGTGGTCCAAGAGTTGTGGGAAAAAGCACAAGCTTTTCAGGTGGGATTTGAACCCACAACTTCTTTCTTTCAAGTGATTACATGTACTTGCCATTCCCGATGCTGCACAGTGTACTGAACTTGAGTCAGCCACCCAATTCTGGCAAACTTGATAGTCCAACCTGCACTAGTAAGCAGGAAGTCATGGGTTCAGGTCCAACCCCAGCAAGCTTGGGGTTTTTTTGTCTTGATTTTGTGTTTTTTTCTGGCAATGCTAGGACCAAACTGAAAATACTGAGTGAGTCTACTCATTAGTGTTGGGGCAAAAGTTAGTCAAAAAATCCAGAAACACACCAGAACAATCCAGGTGTTGCTGAGAGTTGCAAGAGCCAAGACAGCTATAGAGCTAAAGGTTTGACCTTCCTGAAACTACATGAAAGATGAAAGAAGATCCAATGAAGCTAGATTTTAAATTGAAATGTTTTGTCAGTCAATGTGTATAAAATGTAAGCACTTGTAAACAAACAGAACAGGAGTTGTACGTTTGTGATTTCTGAAAAAACGAGGTTTGAACATTTACCTTGTTTGCTGAGATAGCATAGCTCCTTAGGCCTCCCTGGTACCATCACATCCTTCACTTCCAAGACATCTGGCTTCTGCTCCCCTTTGAGAAGGTCACCCTCACTGTGGAAGGTTAAGGAAAACAAGTTTAACAACAGGCAACTGGCATTCTAGTGGACCACCTGCCGGTGGCATAGCTAGGATGTTACTGGTGGGGGCACAAAGGGGCACCAGCATCGGGGGGAGGCAGCAGCTTTCAGTGGTGTGTTTTGGGGGGCAAGTAATTGTAAGCCTTGTTCAATATCCATTCCTCCATTTTTTTCAGCAGGGGGGCAGCTGGGGGGCACCGGGAACCTCTGGCCCCCCATGGCTATGCTACTGCCACCTGCCGAATCTACAGGTTTTATGTTGTGTACCGAGTTCTGCATCTCTGTGGTTGTACTCTCTAGCAGAAGCATTTATTGCATTGTAATCGATTCTTGTGATGTGATTAATATTCTTCTTTCATGCAACTGACCATCATTTCACCCAATTTGACTCAAATTTCGAGAGTGAAAGCAGTGAAGTGCATGATAAAATTTTAATTTGACAAAATGCTGACTAAGTTTGCATGAATAAGGCTGGAAGTGAATGCCGAAGTCTCTCCCAAGCCCATTTCAGGTAAAATGTGACCATTTTCCTTACTCCATTTTGTGTCTTCTGAGTAGAAGTACATGATTGTCCATGCCAAGGAAGGTTCCATTACCCTGTTCAGTCCCGTCAATCCTTGTCATCACTTCATTCGTGCTCAACACCTTGAGGTAGTCTATGGAAACAAATATAATGATAAATTGCATATTTATAAGTATGAGTGCCTCAGACAGTTTGCTAATTCCTATTAATAGGTTTGTGGCAGCACCATACAAACATATATCTTCTGTGAGTATGTGTGGTTCTGAAAAGAAACGGAGGATATCCAACGTTTGAGACGGTATGTTTTGTCTGTCAGGTGACTCCCTCATTTGCAGTTGGATTGCTGGAACTGTCTGTACAAGGACTGAGATATATTGCCAAAACACTGGAGGGTGAGAAATTTGTGCTGCAGCATCCTCTTAAGGAGAGGTGTGGGGTCTTTCTGGAATACGCGACAGTAGTTGGAGTTGAAGATGTCTGCCACCTTTGTGATCATACTCAGCCTTGTTCATGACAATCATGGTGTTTTCCTTGTCTGCTCGGAGGATATGGATGGACTTATCTTGGTGGGGTGGTGTGATGGCTGACCGATCTTGTCTTGAGAGGTTGGGCTTGGCTGGCTTGCGTTTCTGGAGGTCTGACTGATTTGCAGGCAGATCGCATTGGCTCTAGTATTGTCGAGATGGCAGAGGGTAGGCTCGGTGCATTGAATGATCTCTTGAAAATGGGGGACCAAGGCAAAGTTCATGCCCAACGATAGAACTTTCATCTACAGAGAGGGTTCATTGGCCCAGAATGGGTACATGTACGGTGTACTTGGCGAAAGATATCCTTGGGGGAAGATGGGGTTTGATGTGATTTCAGCTGGGTTAGGAGCTTTGGGATATAAAAGATCCCATGTGCTGGGTCGGGGGCGGTAGGCGTAGTGATATGGGTGAACCCACTGGATTCCTTGAAGGTATGGTCACTGGAGGATGAGGTGAGCTGCTGCATCTTTTCATAATCAGCTGCGGAAACGCCCACTGGATTCCTTGAAGGTATGGTCACTGGAGGATGAGGTGAGCTGCTGCATCTTTTCATAATCAGCTGCGGAAACGCCCACTGGATTCCTTGAAGGTATGGTCACTGGAGGATGAGGTGAGCTGCTGCATCTTTTCATAATCAGCTGCGGAAATGCCCACTGGATTCCTTGAAGGTATGGTCACTGGAGGATGAGGTGAGCTGCTGCATCTTTTCATAATCAGCTGCGGAAACGCCCACTGGATTCCTTGAAGGTATGGTCACTGGAGGATGAGGTGAGCTGCTGCATCTTTTCATTATCAGCTGAGGAAATGCTGGATTGGAGCTGCTCCTGGGTAGAGGAAATCTGCTTGTCTAATGTTGCAAGGATGGAGTCTCTTGACAAGAGACAGAGCAAACTATCTGCAGCATACCTTCTGGTTCTTTTCAGCACCAGACATACAAAAGAGATATTTTGGCAGAGTGTTACCACAAACCTATTACTAAATTTGCCACCTTCACCATGAAAAGTTTCAAAATCTCACCATTGCTGTTGGTCAAGAGAACTTTGTATGGATATGGCTTTTAAGAAGTCATTAAGTTACCAACTGGTTCTTTAAAATTTTCTTGGCTGGCATCAAATGAAATTTGACCTTTCTGGACTCTAAACCTCAAGAAAGTGGCACTAATATGAATTCAATCAAAAGTGCAACACAGTGGTTTTAAACCAGTGCATTTAAACCTGGATCGGAAGCCAGGGATGATGATTGGATGGCATTGTAAATGGACTTACCAGCACTCACAGTGGGGAGATTCAACAGAAGTCCGTTGTCATTGGGTGGTGCCATAAATCTGCTGGACCTGAGATGAATGATCACAAGTGGCTTCAGTGTGTTGATGTCCAGGGCAAACAGGCCCTCTCGCGTTGAGACGTAGACGGTGCCCTTGGCCATGTCCAGCTTCAGTATGCTGGTCAATTCGCTGGACCAAAGCTCTGTCTGTTTCTCCAGGTCGCAAACTGTGACCCTGGAAGTCAACGTGTGACATTGATGATCACTACAACCCTGATGGACGCAAATGCTCTCCAAGTGGAGTGTTGACACATTTATGGCAATGCCAGGTACGCCACACTGGGCTTTATTCACAAGATGCCCCTGTTGGATCATGCTCCCCAAATCCACCTCACTTAGGTCCTGTTCGTTTCACATGGATCTAGATCTGGATCTGGATAAGTGATCCCAACACTGGTTCAATCCATCCACTAGGCAGGTTCTTGTGTCATATAAACCAATGGCTAGATCACTGATCACAAACCCAGATCTGTATGAAACGAAAAGGCCCATACAGAACACTCTGAAATGGGAAGGAGACTGACAGGTTTGCTACAATCACGGGTACGTTGCTTCGATTTTTTCATTTTGAAAATCAAGATGACATGAGTTTGTATTCACAATTTTGAAGTAACCCACTAATCTGTTATTTTATTCATTTATATGTCTTTCTGATATGTTTATTTTCTACTTGATGCAGTTCCTAACAAATAATTACTGTTTTTATATTTGTAATTTTAAATATTTTAATTTCACATGGTTTTACCATCTTCTTATAAACTGTAAATTGACTGTAATTTAGTGTTTGGCTGTGAGACTTTTTAGACAAACAATAAATAATAATAAAATAACAAGGATGGTAATCTATAATCTGTCACTAAGGCAGCAACTTCATTCTCACACTTTTTAATTTCTAGTTCTAGTTAATAAATGTATAATGTCTACAGTAATTGACTGTAATAAAGAAATTCACTTTTACTTCAAGATGGCCGCCTTGAGAATAAAGGCCAATACTTGTACTTGCATAATCCTGCCTAATATTGATCAGCCTATGGGAATCCACACATTGAATTCATAAATTGAGATAAATACTCTACTACATGTATGACAGTATGGAATGACTTTAAGGTAGTACATTGGATAAAGGACAGTAACTTACTTTGTCTTTTCCTTGTTGGTGCCGATGATTTTATGCCCTTCACAAGACAAAAAATATCTTGCCTTGCTGGAATCTTGCTCTCCTCTGTTAGCAAAAGTCTCAAAGCTGAGAGTGTTGCCCTTTTCATCAAACATCTTCATCCTTACAAAGTCACAGGAGATAAAATACACAAAGTTTGGGATGCCAGATGCTGTCAGTGAGCAATGCTTAGCTTGGCAGAACACACTGTCAAAGTGAAGCATTCCACACCTGAGGCCACGTTTTGTTTGTTAATACCAATGGGTTGATTTTGCCTGGTATCCAGCATACATCTTATGTGGAGGTCCTTTACAAAGCAGAAATTTATTGTGGTTGACAAATTGGCTGCTAATCTAACTCACCCAAGAGTGGTTTTTCTCAGGGTGTCTTGCATGTAACTTAGTCTGGAATGAGGTTGATCTCATGTCACTGTGAACCTTACAAAATCAACCTGCAGGAAGCTTGCCATGCACAGTTTTGTTGTGTGTCAAGGCTAAGGAAAATGAATGTGAACTATTCTGTTGGAATACGGGGTTTTGTTACTGTTACTCAACAAAAACAGATTCCGTAGCGAATCACTGTGGAACATTTATAGCTGTTTTGAGCTCCTGATTGTACTTTATCTTACATAAAGTGACTAAGATAAGGTCCTGGTCGTTCCTCAAGATCATTGTCAAAGGCAAAAAGCAGACTGGCTGTAGGGTTTGGAGCACTCCAGCAGGAGCAGTCACTCGGCAGGGTCCAGCGATTGTGCAGGCTTCCATACCAAATCATACCCATTTCATTAGTCCTTCTGAGGACGGGCTGGCTGAAACTCTCTGCCGAAGTGCAGTCAATAAACTGTAACAGATAGTTTGGTACCAATTTCAGCAGCTAACAAACAAGTCTGCTGCTTGGGCACACTTCAGAAAAATGGTGCGCATACTGATTCTGACTTTGTTAACTGATACAAAAATATGCTTGCCTACTTACACACTGAAGTGCATTTTAAAGATTTCAGTTTTCCCAAACTAACACACAAGCAGTTTGTGGGTATACAATTTAGAGGAAAAATGCAACTTATTTAACTGCAATATTGATAGCCTGAACACACTTCCACCATTCAGACAATCAGTGATTTTATATGCTTCATAGGGTCAATTCCTCTGACTGGGCTTGGAAAGCGTCAGTACGTAACAAGACATTTTGTGTAGCAACTTGTTCTCACGTTCTCATTTCAATCTGCTGTTTCAATTCAGTCCAGGAAACTGCAACCCACTTTTCCCCACCATATCTAACTTGATCAAAGCTAGGGTGGAGTGGAGATTGCTGTAGTGTATACCTACCACAAATACATCGTGACTCCACATTGTCAGCAAAAGAACAACTGTCGCCTTGCCCACGTACAGAATCTTTTTCAAGATCATTCGCATCATTAGGATGTTGTGCCGCTCCATCTCCCCTTCAACAAACTTGGCCATTTCCCTCTTGGTGGCCAAGCGATGTTGTGACTCAGACTGCCTCATGTTTCCATCAGTCCGTCTGAGTTTCAGAAACCTTGTTACATTCTGTGCATCAAAGACACAATCAGTAACTTCATTAGATAGAATGACCACAAAGTTAGCGATCAAAAAGGTAAGAAGATGACTTGTTTGTGGAACCACCTGGGAATGGTATTATTTCTAGCTGAAAGGGTAACTTTTAACACATGCATCCGAATGCCATCAACACTAATTTGCAAGAGTCGTTTGAACAATTTTGTACGTTTCTTATTGCAAAGCCAATGGCATTTGTCAACTCTCCCAGGTGTGCCCCCTGATTGATGTTTATTTCCACAACGGGTCATGCACAGCGGCCAAGTTCAACACACGGTCTGCCCCTACAGATTTCACAGACTCTGTGCGAGCGTGTATAAGTAAACAGGGGATGGGCATGTTAGGGCATCATCAACTGGAGTTAAGTTGGGGCACCCTTTCAATAAACCAACAGTCCTGCCTGTGCACATCACAGCCAGCCACAAATCCTGGACAAAATTGTCGGGACAATTGGCAATAGCTATACGCTCTCCATCCCCCACCAGCGCAGACCCAACATTGAAAGGGGGTCTGAGGGTTGAAGGCCCAACGAGATTTGTTCAGGATTGCAGAGATTGTGTTTACACATCCTCTGTTGCCATGCCATCCCCTGGTTAGACTGATCCCCTGGCATGTAAACGATTTCTATGAAATAGAATCCATGTATTTGGAAATGCCCCCCAAAAATTCAGGCACCTCTCAGAGCTGTACCTTTGAGGGTACACATTTGTCATTTCCAATCAAAGGGTCAACAGGGGTTAAAATCCTGACAGGTGGTTACATGTTGTGACCTTGGGGAGGTCATTTTGCCCGCATGCGCCTCTCTCCTGCCAGCGGCAAATGGGTACTTTTAAGGCCTGGAGATATGAAGCTGTGTTCAACATGTTTGCACCTGGAAGGGCAGCAATAGGCGAGTAAATTCCCCAGGGAGCTGAGATGGTCTCAGGAATGTTCAGATGTGGTGAGCCCCAATTTGTGGGGACATAATACATCAGTGCCTTTGAGTGACAGATACTGTTAAATCACTGCATGTCTTATAAAATTATGATGTCTCTAAAACCGCAGAAGCCGCAAAGAGAGAATAATTCGTAACAGTTCCTATTTACATGTACACCTGAATATTTCAAGCTTACACTGCTCCAGCATCTACTGACCTTCTCATGGAAATCATACTGCCTCCTAATGCAGAAGTCAAGGAAGTTGTCAGCTTCCTTCATGAGTCTGGCATCATAACTTGAGTTAATTGCATCGAGTATGCTCTGAAATAGACAAAAGGTATAAAAACTACCTCCAAGGATAGAGTAACAGGTCAGCATATCTAATCAACAAAACTGCTGATTTGTGAAAAAAAGTTGTTTGCCTGTGAAAATTACCTTCTTTCGTTCCTTCAAGACAAGATCTACAATGTTGACTTTGACCCTGGCCAATCCAGTGCGCTGGTAGACAATGGAGATGGCAACTTGTGACTCCCTCTGGATCCACCTCAAGTTCTCCGGACATTTCTTGCCCGCGACCATTTGGGCATGACTGTCAGCCTCCAATTCGTAGTATCTACTCATGCTGTTAATTACCAGGGTTGTGACTGTTGATGTCTTGGGGTCAGAGTAAATGATGTTTGATTGTGGGACATTACTATTACAGTCGAAGCTAACCTTGCAAGTAAAGCTGTTATCTGTAGCGGGTTAAAAAAAATCAAAGGAGTTTATTTTTACCGACAAAATTTTGAAACGCAGCCAAATGGTAAAATGTTCACCCCTGCCCCCCATTTTGAAAAGTTTGCGTCTTTTCTTTGTCAGAACTGGACATCAGCTGCTGGTCACTTTCCTAATGATTTCGTTTGATGATTTGTTGTTTAAAAAGCCTTCCCCATAGACCACTTCCCAAGTTCTGCTGTGGAATTGGGGGATGATCCCTGGCTAAGTGGTGATTGGGGCTTTAACAGAGATATAGCTTTTAAAATCGACTTGAATCCTGCTACTGCTAATTTTAACGTGTTATTGATGGGGTACGTTTGACTAGTATATACATCTTGTCTGGCACTCTTTTTAAGATGACATCATTTTTGTACTATACCGGTACATTTACATCTACAAACTGAAAATACTTTTAAACAGTGAAAAGTGCAGGGGCCAGTCTATTTTAGAGTTGGTAGCGGCCAGTGATATGTGCGCATGCAGTCGTAAAGGACATCGTGCGTTATAAGTACATCATTTCTAGAAAAAAATAAGGGTAAAAAAAAACATGTTGCATCGCCACAACCCTTTGGAGCCTACTCGTGACCAGAAACCTGAGCCTTTTTTTTGGGGGGGGAGCCTTACTATTCAGTTTACATGATCATTGAAAACAGCTTTGTTGACTCAATTCCAGTAGTTGGTTAACCACTTGCTGCCAGGGAAACCCATTTCGAGCATCATGGGTTTATACATAGAGCCGGGCGGCCCAAAATCAGACAGAAGAGCTGGTCTGTGTAACAAAAGACTGAACTCAGGAACAAAAGACATGCTGCTGGGAATTGCCATCATTTTTCAGCTTGCATTTTTCGAAGCTAATCCGTCACTGGTTTCAATACCACTGTTTTGGGCAAAGCCCGCCAGCGGATTAGCACCACAGACAAAAGTGCTCCAGGGCCCCATCGATGAGCGACACAGCACCGCTGCACACTAATCCAGCCACATTTGAAAAACACCACTCCCATTCACTGGGAACAAAGGAAATTTTGCAACACCTCACAATTCTGGGCTCTCTTTACAGGGCGGCAGGCCTGGCTGAAATACTCAGGAGTCAATGAAGGTTACCTTTCAGCTTAGAGTAGCCACCAAAGAGTCATTCATATGGGTGTAAACGTCCATTAAATGAAATGATGAATTTTTGAATAATTTTGAAAACTGAAAATGGCCCGTATGTGTATGTGCCTTTTTAAAAGCACCCAGCAGCAAGTGGTTACGATTTTCTAACAATGGGTTTTGCTCTTATGGTGTACACCAACATATATAGCTTTGAGGATTTTTTTTCTTTTTTTAAGAACGTTTTGAGAACGTTTCCTGAATGTGCTAGTGGGAAGGTAAAATTACCCTGATAAGTGCCACTGGGCTTATTGAGCATCTATGCAGCTTTCATTTACCGGTAACATATCCGGGACGGCTTTCCTTTAGACAAACAGGACGGTTTCATCTTTGGTATCTGACTGGCTGGGATCATTAGACCAAGAGAGAGTGCCAAGTTTGCTGCCAATGCATAAAACTGATTTGATGGTCAAAGGAGGAAAACACATTGATCCAATGTAAAGATTAGTCCCACTTGGCCTTTTAGCAAAGTTATCAATATCTGTTTCTGAGGAAATGTTTATCACATCTTTGGCCAGCCCCATTGATCTCACCATAGTTGTCCCATCGATGGAGCTCATCATTGCAGCACGTGCCTCCCAGATGAACTTGCCTGGTGAAAAGAAAGATTCATAAATAGTTTCCCTATTCAATAACACACAACATGATCATGTATTAGCATTTGATAATGCCCACTACGTTAACACGCTCTGGCACCTGGATACCAGACAGTTTAATCCATCCCTACTGGTCAAGAGTCTGTGTGTGACGCGGCGCGCAGAACATGCCACCTGGGTACCAAGTCCACATATGGAGATTCTTCTGAACAACTTGCACAAGGAATATACCACAAAATGGATAGGGGTGTGTGGGAAAATGGAAGTAAAATTCTACAACAAAATCATTGGAAAGCTATTATATATTGACTTCTTTTGACGCTCAGACTAAAAGAAGGTACATGTATTTATGAATGGGAATAAATGTGCTTGGCCAGTCTTAAACTAACGTTTACACTCAGGAGAACGAACGCTGATGATACTCCAGCCTGCGTGCACCCATTCTCCTGAGCTGGTCTTAACTCCACATTTAAGACTAGCTAAGCACACATTTCTTCCCTTATCCATGAAAATCATTCATTCCACAGAGCTGAACTCCCCTATGAATGAAAAATCAAAGCTCATAGAAAAGCTAACTCACTTCATGTCACATAATTTCTCTTATCTTTAAAACAATTGTCTAATCCAGTATACACGTATATCTCAGTATCAAAATCCCTTGTCGACCGACGGTGGGTCTTTGAAACTCATAAACTGTTTATTAGTTACAATGCCCTAAAAACATTAAAGCTTCTTCTTTATTTGATTTATTGGACAGAGGTGTTGTAAAACATATATGGACTGGCTGAATTTGGTCACTGGTGGATGTTTCTGCTCCCTAATGGCTGTGAGTAATCAGAAAATGGTCCTATTTCGGTCTCCGACAAGACCCTCTTCTGGTCACTCACAGTCCGGCAAGGCACATAGATTTCCACTTGTCACCTTATTTCCCTCAAGTGACCTCAAGCGCCCAGTTTCCTTACCCAGTGTACGCATCCATGCAGACCTTTGTCATTGGTGGGAGATTCTGCATCATGGCACCGGTCAGATGACCTTTAGGGGTCACATGAAGGTCAAGGGTAAATCCCTCGATGTCAGCAATTTGCTTGCGCAAAGTCCTCCTATCATATCAGTAGTTGAAAAATTAAAAGAAGACCCTATTTGAATGAATACCACAAACTTGTCTTGAATTAAAACAAAACGGGGGTGGTGTATAAAGGCAGGGATTTTTCAAAGTTCAACTCCTGATTTGGAGACATTGAATTCTGATAACGAGAAAATGTGGATAAAGTATGCACACAGTGGAAGTCCCACTTATTCAAAAGAGAAAAAGGGAATCAGCCAGTTTGGCATTCAAACAGTGCACATTAAACAAAGTGTGTCCAGAGTTACCGGTCATTTGGGTGCAGGCTATATGCCCAATCAGTGCAGCCCCATGCCAGTTCACACATGTGCTCTGATTCTCAAATGATATTGTATGCTTGAATACCAAAACAGGTTCCTTTTTGGTGTAGAAAAAGAGAGTATTTCGTATTTCAATCTTTGACACGTTTGATAACTAACAAATTGTGATTTCGTTCATGTGTCTATGACCCAACTCTCTTCACCAGATGATCATAATGGTCTGGCATCCATCTTCTTCATAGCTTTCTGGGCATGGTTGACTCTTGCTAACTCACCCATCAAATCTGTAAGCAGGCTGCTGCAGCCCTCTTCGCCACACCAATGGTAGAACTCGCAGGGGCTCTGAGAACGACTTCCCCAGGGCCGCCTTCCGAGCTGCGATCCATTCCCCGAAGAGCCACCATGGGTGGGGTCTGACTTCAGTTTCCCTCAGCACAGTGGCAACATTCCCCACCTCCCCCCTCCAGACGTCACCTGGCTCTCCTCTCCAGATATTGCTGCACAAAGTTGGTGATAATGTATTCTATGATTTCTGTGTTCTTCAACATTTATTTTTTTTTGGGGGGGATACTCTTTAATTCAAACAAAGAATGAAAAGGGGCTTTAATGGTTAGGTTGGAACTTCCTGTCACAGGGTTAAGGTTCAAATCCTGGCATGAGGCATTTGCTGTAACCTTGGCCAAGACAGGGAAAGATGCAAGTGTAGGCCAAGTGACTTGCCCAAGCTCAAAACGTACAGTGTTCTGCATGAGAGGATCAAATTTACCTTGTCAAAGAATGGTGGTACGCAATCTCAGCATCCCTTGCCTCATTAAGCATGGCATGGACAAAGGACAGATACAATCCAACAAAGGCACTCTCCGGGCCTTGAAGCTTCTCCAGATAAGCTTTGGCCCCAGTTAGCCAGACTCGATTCCTGTGCAATGAATCTTGACAATCCTGGCTGGCTGGATCTGTTTTAAGGCAAATACAAGCAAGCCTATAAAAATTGTGTTTGGTAGTCTTATTTTTCCGGTAAGTATCGTTCTATTTCTATGACATAAATGAGTGAAAAGCCACTCCAGATCAAATGGCTGCCAAAACAACTTTCTCCTTCAGCAATGGAAATGTAATAGAGCTGCTATTATGTAAGGGATTTCAAAGCCAATTATCTGCAAAGCTAGGCAACAGACCTTGTTGTGTGTTATTCTAACCATGCAAAATGCAATTTAAGATTCTATCAGATTTTCCAAAGCATGTGGAAGAGTTGGGGTTAAGGGCTGTATAAATTACTGGGTGTAGCTTGGAGTACCAGAAACATAAATGTTAAGTGTGTAACTGCAACCATGAAGCCGCTTGCTTCCAAAGCCGCTTGTCAACACCGTATGGCAAAGTGACAAATCTGCCCAACAAATGGGATTTGGGGCAAGTAAAGGTTTTGGGGTATTCGGCAATTTTCTGATGTCTCCCAACTGATTACCAAGTCAAAAAGAGCAAAAAGTGATGCATGTGTGCCAGCTCAGTTTTCCGTTATAACAAAGTAATGCACCTAATAAATCTTGCTAACTTTAAAAATGCGTAATACAGAAGCTGCTGGATTGGCATAATGACAAAGTGACAAATTGGTTTTCTGTACTGTATTACATTTCATGAATGTGCACATGCTCTGTACAAACATATGCCATGTTCTAGACTTTCTGTTTTGACAAAGTGACATCCATATTTACTAATTGATATCTCGTAATTAAACTTGATTGTGAAAATAGAAATTTTGTGGAGCTTTTCATGTAATGGGCTATTGCATCAGCTAAAACTTTTGAAACCTTTGAGGAAAAGCGAATGAAAATGCCCTTGAACTGTTCACCCTTCGCAATCTTTTCGAAACACAGTTTTGCAGCTGTGTGGGAAGACAAGTCAAGTTTTCAAAATGGTTCAACACGGCTTCCCTATTGCTAGTCAATGCAAGATGGACTCCAAGACCATCTTCGCTGTTCACTACCTACGACATGGCCGGCGTGGCAGTGCAGCAATGATTCCACGGCGGCTAGCACTGCCTCACGGCAGCCGTACTCCGGTACAGGCTCCCCCCGATCCGCCCACTCATAATAGAGCAAAGTCCTCTCAGGCGTCTGCTCCACGGCCTGAACTTGCTGAGCAGTGACTGACCAAAGTCTGGCAGCCTGGATTGCTGAATGGCCGGCCATCATGCTGAAAATGATACCACATGCACAGACTTTAATACTCAAACACAATAAAGGTACATGTACGGATAAGTGCCAATAAACCCTGGCTTTTATAAGAATACATCCACCATGTGAAAAATGATCATCTGAAAAGAATACTGTGACAAACCATGTATATGGTAATTAAGCTGTCTATTCAAGGACTTGTCCTGATTGCTCGTCTGAAGGCTTTGTATAGGATGCTAAAGGGAATTGCCAGAGGTTACTGGCAAATATGATGTTATGTAATATGAGTAACCCACATGTTTCCATCCATTTTCTGCAGTTTAGATCAAGTGCAAAGGACAGTTGGGATATAAACTTCCTCAAAAAAGCATTTAGTTTGCATCAGCAGTGATACACAGAAAGAGAAAGCATGGAATTACTCTCTGGATATTCCATGTTAGGCATTTCACACTCAGCCTGCCTTGATTATAATAAAAAAAAATTCAGCCAAGCTCCTATGAGCAGCTTGTAAAAATTTTACGCCCACCCTTGGTCGTAAGCCGAAGCAGTCAGAGCCAGGGACTGCAGGGTCAGCTTGTCTGCGATCTTGGGGTGAACCTTCCTAGAGGCCACCTCGGCAGCCTCCCGAAAGAACTGCCCAGCTGAGTCCGGCTGGTCAAAGCTCACCAACAGGCGGCCAATCTCAACCAGCACCATGGCTCGGTGACGGGCCCATAAAGTGCTCTGCTCTGTCTCAGAAATCAGGTCTAAAAAGAGAGAGAACATACTCAGTTGAGTGCAGCCCATTGCAGTATCTTAAGGCCAAACAAAAAAATAGTTGTGTTTCCGGTTACCCAACCAAACCTAGAGATCACACGGCACCTATATCTATTTATTCGGCAAATCAATAAAATCGAAAAACATATGGTGCCTTGCCCCAGCAAAACTGGTGGGCAAAACCTTGCTGTATGAGACACCAAGGTCGTGTTTGATGTAATGGTATGTATAATTCAGCCTTTAAACTGTTCAATAAGGACGGAGTCATTACCGGGTGGATATCGTTTGGCAATCTTTATGAAGGATTCCTGAGCTTTCGTGCATCTGCCCCTGGTCCACCATACATAGGCCATGGCGTGATCAAAACAATACTTCACCAGCTTGGGATATCTGCGACGGAAAACGGGGGAAAAAATTGATGAATGGAAAGTTTTCAAGGATCTTTGCCTCAATTCTGTTGCTCCTCATATGTTGATCTCTTCCAAGGCACTTCTTCTGCACAGTTGACTCAGATCCTGACAAGTTTAGTGCACATCTGAGCTGCTTTGGGGTCAACAAAGGTGTGTGTTTGGATAATGCATAATATATGCTCTTCCTGGTGCTGATTGAAAGACAAAAAATTGTTCCAAGTGTCGACAAACTCATGTTCTTGTACACTACAGTACAGGCAAACATTCAGTCCTAAAATAAAAACAGAGAAATGTCCGACATGACCATTCGCAAGTCTAATTTTTCAAATAGCATAATTTTAAGCATCTGTATTCACTAATTTCCAAGCAATTTCATTTATCTTTTTGTACTGCATATGTTTCCTTTTGTGTTTTTAAGGGCCCCCGTTATTGGCAGGTTTTTGGGTTATCCCAAAATATATCAATTGGATCCACAATATGTATCTTGAGAATACATCTCGAAAAGGACAAATTGGTTAACACTTATCCTCACTTGGGAAAGAAATCTTGACTCCTATTGTATGGACTCTAAGCCTCTCATGACAATCATCAAAGTCACATAGCCAAAACAAAAATAGAACTGATTACATTACACCACGTGTCATTTACGAGTTCGTTGCTGTTGAGTTCTCGGACCCCTCATCTGGAAAGACCCCCCTTCTAAAAACGTTTTTGCCCCCCTCCCCCAAAAAATCCCGTTGATGCCCATTCTACAGACCTCTTTCTCAGACATCGCTTGACCTGTTGTACATGTATATCTGTATCCCAGCAGCCCTTATGTTCTGACTGGGAGGCCCCATCCCTTTTGCTGTCGACGCTCCAGTGTGGCAGTGCCAAGCTGATGTAGTGAGCCAGGGCTTTGGATAAACAATCACAAAAAAGTTAGCACTGAGTACATGAACGAGGTAAAACGCCGGTGACAAAAATACATGTGTACTCCCAAACGAGTCAAGCTTCTTGATTGAAAAATTGGATTTTCCTTAATATTTGCTGCGATCACTCAGTGCAGTGTTAGTGGAGGTTGTTGACACTGTGGATGTAAAACAGAACACGCAAAAACAACAATCAGTCACAAAACAAAAAAGAAAAGAAACATCCTCTAAAAAAAAATCAATCCATATGAATAGAAAACAGAAAATTTATTTGAATTCAGTATTAATGTCATTCATTTTCATCAAATACTGGCATGACCGAGAGCCATGATAAGTCAGAATTTTTTAACGGTGACATCAGTCTGTGCCCCTTTCTCCCGGCTGAACAGTTCTGTGATGTGAAACTGCTTCATTTGACTTATGCCACGCAGTCAACTGCTTGCACCGGTATGGGCAAGCCAGACACATGCATGTGCATGTAGAAAGCCAAAATGTTCATCTCGATGTGCACAAATGGGCCAACTATGGAGACATACGACCTGGTAAGGGTTGTGACTCACAAACGTGCAGTTTGGGGGTTCGAACCCAGCTGCTGGTTACCTGTCATTACCTTGGGTAAGTCACTTTACGCCCATTTGCCCCTCTCCACCCAGGAATATGGATGGGTATGGAAGGGGACGGGGCCAGGGATGGTTTGTGTTGATTCGCTATTTACACCAGAAACAATGGCATTGAAAATATACACTCCCAAAGGCAGTGTAACCATTTTTAAAGTGGGGGAGACCAGTTGTGAGACTACCAGGCATGAATAAGCTAATTTAATCCCCACCCCAGTATAACGCTTCCACCGCTAGTGTACATGCATATACACTCCCCAGGGATGGTTTTAGGAATGTTTGTGACCCAGTGATTATAGGAGGCACCTTATGTTCCTTGGTTATTTTGAGCTATTTAGTTGTGAGCTCAGGAGGTGAAGAGTATGATCCTGGATGCCTGGACACATACCTGCTATCTTCCAGTCTGTTGTGTCATACACCTGGCAGCTGGCAGGCAGAATCCACAGCTTCCTCTCAGGGTGTGGGCTCCACTCGTAATGCCAATGCTTCCTTCTCCAAAGAGATTTGGCGTCACGCCTCAAATGAGTGGACTTCACATAAAAAGGAAAGGATGGACACTGTGTCATGTTTTACCTTTGCCTGACGCTATTTTTGAAAATATGTACAAAATCTTATTAAGCCTTGTGAGAGATGAAGTTGTGAACTGTCAAGGGAATTATGATAATTTCATTAGTTTTTATCATAACCAAAAATGCACTTTCAGTTTGTGATGTGTTTCAAGTCTGTGTCATCTAACTGGCAAGTGCGACCTCCTTAACAAGGGGTCCTTCATTCAATAATCTACTCAGAATCGATGGTGAAAGTTATTTTTTTCATTTTAAGGTTATGGTTGCAGTAACTTTGGAAATTTTCCAGACGGCCTCTTTCCACTTTTTTTTTTGTTTTATGGGGGGGAGGGGGAAGATGTAGAAAATGGATTTTTTGTTTTATTGCACATCGGAAGAGAGGGCTGAATCAAGAGCACACCCTCGTTGGGTGGTAATGAGGAAGACCATGGCCCTCCCAACCAGAACAAAGTGCCCCCCCAAAAAATCCTGCTTGAAAAGTAATGAAAGAAGTGAATTATTTGGCCTATTTGATTTACCTTTCTTCCAGAAGCATATGAGAAGCCCCACCCCTAAGAAAGGTCGCAAAAACTTACAGGATAAAATTTCAAATTTTTTGGGTTTTCCTCCCCCCCCAAAAAAATGTTTGGCCCCCCTGACCCCCCCCCCCCGCCAAAAAAAGGCAGTCCAGGATCTGCCCTTGTGGCAAGTGCTTACGATCTCACCTTCACACCGTGAGGTCCCAATGCCTCAACGAGGTTCCACTTGATCTGCTTCTCAAGGATTGCCAGGTTTCTGCCAAGCCAGCGCAACTGTAAAGCAGCGAGCTTGGCCTTGCCACGATGCTGGGATAGGGCCGGCTTCAGTCCCGGGGGCAACGGGCTGGTCGTGGAGAAACCCTTTTCCATGCACAGCTCCATCAAAGTAGGGACCCACTGTGGCCTGTTTTCAATTTCCACTGTGCCTATCAAGAGTGAAGTAACAACAGTAATAAATAAAACCAAATTACAAATAACCCCATTGCTAAGCTAAATGCAAATGGCTCCAACAACCAAGGCAAAATGTGCAGAGTAGCTTGGCTGTATTTAACCTTCAATTACTAATTAAGATTAACTGTTAGTAAGAAAGCAGCATGGAACCTAATGGCAAAGAGCACAAGAGAAGTGCATTCCAGTAGAAATGCACACCTGTGTAACTACAGGATGGTCAAGGCCTGTGCTGCTTTTGGCAGAAAAAGGCCTTGTGGGTGTGATCTGTTGATCTTCATAATTGCTCCATTGCTCTGCATGATTGGTGATATCATATATCTCCAACTTTACTTCCCTTGTTTGAAAACAATTTTTGACAACCGTGAATAGATAGAAAATGAGATTGGCCGATGGTGGAACTATGGTCTCAAAAAATTGTACAATGTATGATCAACCTTTTGTACAAAGACTGAACGATACCACAGATTGACTGATTACATCTACCATTACAACACAAATACATACACACCTACACTTACCTTGCATACCTAGTGTGGTCATTCTTTTCTTTTCTGCAGTTAAGAAAACTCAGTGAAAATACTTGTTTTTCATGAACTAGGAACACGATTTTCAGCTGGCTTTTTGTACCAGATTTCCTTGACTATTCCTCTTCCTTTAACAACAGAGGACTCCTACCGCAAAATGCCTCTTAACTTCTTTTTCAAAGAAGGGGAAACATCCTGTGGACATGTGTAAGTCCACAGAACATCTTCCATTCCTGCATCGTGTGGACATCTTTTGTTCACAAGTCCACACTAGGTATGTAAGGTTAGCGCGCACATGTGTACTTATATTCAGACAATTTATAAACACAAGTCAATAGAAATTCAAAGGACTTCTAAGGGGAACAGTTCTAAAACAACTACTGCGACTCAACCACTGTAATATACTGTAAATGAATAATTGGACGTGAAGGATTGTGAGTGAGCATACATGTAACTGTGCACACCACTTGAGGAACAAACCTGAATGCAAACTTGTAAAGAGAACAAAATCTGAACATCACTGAGCTATGCCTATCACCTTCACAGGACAGATGCAAGTCATCATCTTCAATGAAGGGTGCAAAAAAGTCCCTCTTCTGCTGTCGTAATCTTTGCCGCTGTAACTGCGTCCTCCTTCTATGGTTTGAAACAGTTGACTGGGGGAGAGGTGCCATTTGCACTGCATCACTGTCGTCATCGCTGCTGACACTCTCTTCAGTTGTTGAATCGTCGCTGACAGCTTCGTCTTCCCAATCCTCCTCCAGGACTCTCCTCTCAACTCTATCTTCCAAATGTAGATCTTCTTCCTTGATTGTTGACGCGATGTCCAAGCCCTCTGCAGAACGTGCCACATTGTCTGCCGAGATGCCCAACGAGTGACCCCTGTCATCTTGCTCCACAGAGCAAGAGGGCAGGAAGTCACCACCAGTCTCAGCCGATAGGGCCAAGGAGATGGACCGTTGGAACTGTCCCTTGCTCTGTATGGCAGCCAGCTGGCTTGCTGGGATGTCACTGGATTCTACATCCTCATTCATCACTTCACAAGACATTCAAAATGTGAAATTATTGACAGATATAGGCCTATAAACATTTAAGAACACAGTTACAAGAAAAAAGGAATCAGTACATTCTTGAAGTTTTGCTAAATGAATGTTGGCGGCAATCAGCCAATCGGCATGACATCACCCATTTACTCTGTGTGATCCCGTATGAAATCTCAATTGGGATGAGTCCCACAAACGGACATCACTATTTTTTTTTTTTTGTAGAGTGGCAAGTGCTGGTATATCAGCCATTAGACAGAAAGTTAAAAAAGTTATAACATTTCCTAATTTAAGGAACCAGATTTAGCAGGGGAAATATCAAATTCAGACTACCTGTCTCATGCGTGATGTCCGTGTATGAAAAATTTTCCAAAACGACAAGCTTTACATTCTTTCTTTGAAACAATCTTTTACAACCTTAAATTTGAAAGAAGAGGTGCTTGGCTGATGTCAAAAAATCATGCCATAAGATCGCGCAAACACGCCTACATGTGTCATCTCTTCCTACCTCCATGGCCTGACAGTAACATATTCAACAAGCAAATTTGGAAAGACTTGCATATCTGGCACCGCCGTGCTTTTCAGGAAGTATCCGGCACCCATCTTATAGCCTACCTTGTCAGGCTGACTTGTGGTATGGGCTGTGACAGAAATAAAGATTAGGCCTTGGCTTAATTACGTGTAGATGGTGCTGCATTTTTTATACTACGATACTCGTGATAAAGATCCCTGGCGGGCCATGCCTAGCACCTGCCGGTACCGGTGACCGTACCATACCGCGCACCCGTCGCGTTCGTCGGTGATCGCTAAATGTAGCACGCCCCCAACCAAAAGAGTTGTTGCACAGGCAACGCGAAACCATGGATCGCTTGCCTAGGTACTATTACTAAAGCTAGGCCTACTTTGCTAACGCTTTTCGATAACACCACACCCCGCTCCCCGAACTTCCGAACCGAAGGTTCCCGACCTTGAGGTAGGTCTAGGCCTACATGTACATGCACATTTAGGGCATTTAGGCACATTAGGGCTACCTGCGCTACACGTGCACATCTAGTTTCCTCGGCATTTAACCCAGACAGATGGACCTTGCCGAGTATAGCCTAATTGTAGAATTTGTCATCTAGGCCTACTTTACCAAGAAGGCATGTATGAAAATTGATTGCACAAATGTAGCTTTGATATGAGGGTACGATCTGACAATCCAACAGCCAAAATGTGTTATGAGAGTTTGTACACGGCTACCTGTAAACCTTGTTCTGGAAGTACAGTAGGTTGGATGGATTGATTGTGGCCAATGTACATGTACATGTAGGCCTATAGTTGTTGCTGCACTACTTATAAGTTTTTGAGAAAGTTAACAAAACGCAGTGTTGCGCACAGTACCCACGGTACCTGGACACTAGTTGTAAGCCTACAGTGTCTGATGTCTGGATGTATCATTAAAGTAGCATATAACGGCCTCTTAATGGAGTGACAAACATTGTACCGAGTTCTGGGAGATGCTGTCGATATAGGCACTTACATACAGGTATGCACCACATCTGTACTTTCATGTGATCCTGCTTGTCTCGTGCAGCTATGGATGAGGATGTAGAATCCAGTGACATCCCAGCAAGCCAGCTGGCTGCCATACAGAGCAAGGGACAGTTCCAACGGTCCATCTCCTTGGCCCTATCGGCTGAGACTGGCATGACTGGTGGTGATTCCCTGCCCTCTTGCTCTGCAGAGCAAGATGACAGGGGTCACTCATTGGGCATCTCGGCAGACAATGTGGCACGTTCTGCAGAGGGCTTGGACATCAGGTCAACAATCAAGGAAGAAGATCACGATTTGGAAGATAGAGTTGAGAGGAGAGTCCTGGAGGAGGATGGGGAAGACGAAGCTGTCAGTGACGATGCAACAACTGAAGAGAGTGTCAGCAGTGATGACGACAGTGATGCAGTGCAAATTGGACCTCTCCCCCGGTCAATCACCTCAAACCGTAGAGGCAAGACCAGGTTACAGAGGCAAAGACTGCGACAGTTCCGGCGGGATTTTTTTGCTCCATTTATGGAAGATGATGACTTCGAGGATTTGTCCTGTCAAGGTAAAGTACGGTGTACACATGTAGTTTATTTCAGCAGACTTGCAGGGTCTTGATTCATTTAATTAAAATGTGACTCTAGCTCAAATATCTGAATTATAATGCTTATGCTTTAATGACCTAAGTTATTTGGCCTAGGATTTGCCAGATTTGTATGATATTATACAGTGTATTCTTAATAATGTTTCTCATATTAGAAAGAATAAAAACAGCTACTCACAGCAAAAACTGTGAAGGCATCAAGTGGAGTTTTTGTCTAGCATCCTTCACGACTTCCTTAGCGATGCATCAACTGATCATGCAGCTGGGATTGTAGAACCTTTCATGTCATCTGATGATGGTATTGTATACTAGGGGACATGGAGCCAGCCCTAGTCGCTCTCAAGGGAAGACGATCTTGACCTGATGTGAATCACCTTACGGACAGCAATTGTCAAGTGTTAGGATTGTTTTTCTTTCTTTTTGGTTGTAGTGGAGGTTGAAAACAGGCCACAGAGGGTCCCTACTTTGATGGAGCTGTGCATGGAAAAGGGTTTCTCCACGACCAGTCCGTTGCCCCCGGGACTGAAGCCGGCCCTATCCCAGCATCGTGGCAAGGCCAGGCTCGCTGCTTTACAGTTGCGTTGGCTCGGCAGAAACCTGGCAATCCTTGAGAAGCAGATCAAGTGGAACCTCGTTGAGGCAGTGGGACCTCATGGAGCGAGGGTGAGATCATAGACACTTGCTGCTGCTGTTTACTAAAAATAACGTAGTCCTCTTTGGATATCTTCGAGCGTGCCATAGGCACAATAATAATAATAATAACAGGTCCTTATGTAGTGCTTTTAACGAGGACCAAAGCTCTTTGCAAACAAATGCATGTACATTTCCCTCATCCTGTCCCCCCAAACCTGTGGAAATATGCTCCATGGAGAATTTCCAAACTTGCTGCGACAGTGACCTGTATTTTTCACCATTACGTCTTAGTAGGTTATTGGATAAGGATTTCCCTTACGGTATTTCAACAATACATGCCCAAAATGAACAGCATCCGAGGGTATTTCGGGAAGAGCATGCACACTCGAGATCTACTCGAGATCAGTGCAGCCAGTCTTGCCTTTTTGAAATATCGAACAAGCTCATTAGGTGACACAGACTTGAAACAAATCACATAAAAGATAAACATCTTTTTATCCGCCCCTCCAAAAAAAAAAAGTGATTGAAAAATTACAACTCCCAGAGCACTTCAAACTTCATCTGTCAGAAGGCATGTCACTGGCAAATACATGTACGTGTATAAATTGTGACACGATGCCCATCCTTATCTTTCTATTTAAAGTCCACTCATTTGAGGCGTGACACCAAATCTCTTTGGAGACGGAAGCATTGGCAATATGATTGGAGCCCACACCCTGAGAGGAAGCTGTGGATTCTGCCTGCCAGCTGCCAGGTGTATGACACAGTGGAGTGGAAGATAGCAGGTATGTGTCCAGGGGTCCTGGATCACTGTGATAGGCCAACCCCTTCCTCCTACACTCGTAACTAAATTGTATCGAGTGGTACTGGTACTTGAAATGTGCTCACACTGAGACTCTGTCCCCAAACCCCTTCCAAGATGACTGGGAGGGAACTATGTAACAGGCACTTGAATGCCATTGATAGGATCTCATGTGAAGGTGTCACAGATTTGTATTCATTCCGATGAAAATTCTTTTGCCTGCATGCTTGTATGTGCCTGGCTCGGCTAAACCAGTGCAGCATTTGGATGCATACCCATAGCATCAGTTGAATGAAGCAGTTTTCAATCACAGAGCTAGAGCCATGTTACATGTACAGTACCTGGGGGAAGGAATGAAGTTAGCATAAACTAATGTTGCTATATGAGAATGGTTCAAACACATAATGTCTCTCAGTCATGTCAGTGTGTCGATGAAGAAAAATGGCATAAATGCTAAATTTAAATAAATTTTTCTTTTGTTCATTTATTTGATTTATTTATTGATAAGTTGTACATGTGTCTATATTTGGGGGGTTCTTTGCTTTTTTTGGGGGGGGTTTGAGTGGTGGTTGTGTTTGTTAAGTTTAATATTACAGGGCTGTAGGCCTCCACTAATCACTGAATTGCAATGAAAAACAGGGAAAGCTAATTATTTACGTAAGAAGTTTGATTTTGTGCATGTGGAGGAACTTGTACTTTTTTATAAGAGAAGGTGTTTTGTCATTTATATTTTGCGTCTTTCTGGCACTCGACGCTAACATGAGTGTGGTTGTTTTCCCTAGCGCTGGCACATTACATCAACTTGGCACTTCCACTTCGGAGCGGTGACCCCAAAAAGGGTGGAGCTTCCCCTTCAGAACAGCAGGGCTGCAAGGATGGGGACGTCCAGCAGGTCAAGCGATGCCTGAGAAAGAGGTCTGTAGCTTGGGCGTGGCCAATGAAATGCATATTCATTGGTTTTTTTGTGTGCCCACGTAACCGTAATGATTGTCATGTGTGAGGCCTAGCATCTGTAAGATAGGAGTCAAGATTTCCTATGAAACTAAAAAGAGTTTGAAACCAGTTAGTACTTTTATCATAAAGAACCTTTGTAACGGGCTCTCAACCAAAAGAATGAATAAGTTTCTGAAATATTTGTGATTTTTCTACAAATATTACTTACATGTACTTGCAAAAATCTCAATTTTTGCATTTAGAATGTGTCTGCATCTGATAGCTTTTCTATCCTTTACCCGTCTTGCACTTAAATAGGCATATCTTAAGTCCACCAATTAGCACTCACCTGGATTAATCCCATGCCAGTGCAGAAGTGTACTCAACTTGTGGGGATCCAGGCTAACTGCACAAGAGGAGTGTGTGGGAATAGTTTAAGATAAGGTGAAGAACAGAATTGAGGCAGAGATCCTTGCAAACTTTTCATTCATCAATATTTTCCCCCTGTTTTCTGTCACAGATATCCCAAGCTGGTGAAGTATTGTTTTGATCACGCCATGGCCTATGTATGGTGGACCAGGGGCAGATGCACGAAAGCCCAGGAATCCTTCATAAAGATTGCCAAACGATATCCACCCGGTAATGACTCCGTCCTTATTGAACAGTTTAAAGGCTGAATTATAAATACCATGACATCAAACACGACCTTGGTGTCCCATACAGCAAGGTTTTGTCCCCAGTTTTGCTGGGGCAAGGCACCATAAGTTTTTATATTTTATTGATTTGTCGAATAAATAGATATAGGTGCCGTGTGATCTCTAGGTTGGCTTGGGTAACCGGAAACACAACTATTTTTTTGTTTGGCCTTAAGATACTGCAATGGGCTGTGCTCAACTGAGTATGTTGTCTCTCTTTTTAGACCTGATTTCTGAGACAGAGCAGAGCACTTTATGGGCCCGTCACCGAGCCATGGTGCTGGTTGAGATTGGCCGCCTGTTGGTGAGCTTTGACCAGCCAGACTCAGCTGGGCACTTCTTTCGGGAGGCTGCCGAGGTGGCCTCTAGGAAGGTTCACCCCAAGATCGCAGACAAGCTGACCCTGCAGTCCCTGGCTCTGACGGCTTCGGCTTATGACCAAGGGTGGGTGCAGTGTCAAATTCTGTACGAGTAGTGTGGTTGAATAATTGCATCGAAGATGGGTATATTTACATCTTGGGGGAAGTCTCATTGAAGATAAAGTCACTTTGGAGTTTAAAGTGTAGCTTACCATGCCTGTCCCTCTTTATGTTTGTTATATTCTTAAAGTGAGTTTGTGTGCGTGAATTTTGTTGGTGCACAGCTGCTTAACCCTAACCTTCCCCAAGCACACAGAATTAAGCAGTAGTAAAGTGTTTAATTCTGTGGGGATAGGTCTGGTAGGCCCATAACAGCTGGCTTTTGCATTGGGTTTGGCATACCTCAGAAAAACAAAGTCCAACAGCCTCTATGCACAAAGTCCCATATGGGTGTTTAACTTTGTGTGAATGGGGAAGAATAGCGCCAGCATCTCTTGGGGGTTAGGGTTAAATGGCTTTAGCTAAGCATTTCATAATGTGCACATGTGTACCATCGTTGCATGGATTAAGGTTTCATTCTTGTGGTATCATTTTTCTCAGATTGATGGCCGGTCATTCAGCAATCCAGGCTGCCAGACTGTGGTCGACTACGGCGCAGCAAGCTCAGGCCGTGGAGCAGACGCCCCCGAGGAGCATGCAGGATTTCCAGTGGGAGGAACCGGGGGAACCGGTGATGGAACGCTGCAGCCGTGAGGCGGTGTTAGCCGCCGTGGAATCCCTACTGCACTGCCACGCCGGCCACCTTGCCGGTAATGAAAAAAGGGCTACTGAGCCTACTAGGATGGTTTTGCAGTGTCTGCATTGGCTAGTTATAGGGAAACTGTTGCTAATAATAAACATATTGTCACCACTCAGCCTCAAGGCTTATTTCGAGAAAATCATACTCAAAGTTGAACAATTTTTTCATATTGAGGTTTCACATATTTTTTGGGTCAAAACACTGAAAAATTTTTTATGTATGCAGTAGCCCATTATTATGAAATGGCGGCATATTATCGCTGCTTTCATCGATCATATCTAATTTTAGGAGACATTTATTAAAATAAAAAAATTGTCACTTGGAATTTTAGAGTGCACACTGAACGTGACATTGCAGTACACAACATGTGCATATTTATAAGCTGTAAGACAAAGTTGAAGAACATAGATTCATCCCTTTGTCAAAATGCAAACCTCGAAGGCGTAGGTATAGCATATATGGAAAGTCAATGAGATTCACAAGGTTTGTCAATTTGTGAAAATGAAAAACTTACTCGGTTCACTATCATTGCTTTGTGTTCTTAGTGCAATTGACACTGTTTTTGTGTCAAAATTCGGTAACCATGTGGATGACATAAAAAATGAGAATATGTAAAAATATCAGATTGCCTAAAATCTCGGTTTTGGGCAGATTTGTCGCTTTGTCAAAGCAGCGACGTGGCTTTGGAAGCCAGCAGCTTTGTGGATGTGGCTGTATACATGCCATTGACGTATGCATTACAGCCACAGCCAGGAGTGCAGACAAAGCCTTTACCCCAACCCTCCCCTGGCTGTGACAATCACACAGGATCTTACTGCATTTATTGCAGTGTTATTTACCTGTTAGTGCTAATTGCCAAGCTGATGGATGTGCATCTGAGTGCCCTCAATCACTCTGTGCAGATAAAGCAAATTGACGGTGAACCCCTCACTTCATTGCACCTGCCTTGCATTTTCATCACTAAAAGGGGACAGTTGTCCATTGAGCCACATTTAAACTACATGTGGAATCAAGATGAACTGAGATTAGATTGTAGTATATTTCTATACATTTACACCTATCAATTGAACTGGTTGTCCCTTAATGATATAAAACAAAAATAACTATGCCACTGGAAAAATAGCACTACAACTGGGAAATTTAAGAGCCAAGTTTATTTGCTTGTCAATACAGATTCAACCAACCAAGATTTTCGGGATTCGGCACATAGGAATCGAGTCTGGCTAACAGGGGCCAGAGGTTATCTGGAGAAGCTTCAAGGCCCAGACAGTGCCTTTGTCGGGATGTATCTGTCCTTTGTCCTGGCCATGCTCAACGAGGGAGTAGCTGCCGAGAATGCGTACCATGTTTCTTTGACAAGGTAATTTTGGTCGCCTGACTCCACCATTTGTGGCCAGCATTATTTTAGCCATCGATTTTGACTTCTTCAAAAAAGCAAGGTATGCCCGGAAACATGTGATGCGCAGCCAAACACCCACATACAGATGACCAACGAGAGCTATCTGATCAATCTGTGCTATATTTCTGAATGCAGCCTAATTTCTGCTCATTTTGAATGCTCATCATCCGAAGCAATATTTACTGTCAAAACAACGGCCAAGCTCAAGTACAGTGGATGGAAAAATTCTGGAGTACATAAAACTTTTCAACATCATATCCCTTATATTCCCAAATCAAAACTATGAAATGCATAACATTTTGAGCCTTATATCGCTTACATTCTCACCCAAGTGCCACTTTGCTTAGACAAGTAGTAATCTTTAACCAGGCTAATGTTTGATTCATCCTGTCAGGGAGTTTTCAGTGGTGCACAGCTAAGATGACTAGACCTATTTCTACATGTAGGTTTCTAGCTCCTATATGTAAGGATACCTGCATTCGCAAAACACTTTCTGAAGTTTCCAGATTTTCATGGACATCTAAACAAAGGACTTTTCTGAGAGCCATTTTTTAAACAACTTAATTCTTCTTGATGTGTTGAAAAACAGTGACAGTGTTTGTTCTTTCTTAATTCAATGGAAAATGGCAGATTTATAATTGTTTTAAAAGGATCAAGAAGTTTAAAGTGTAAAGCTTGTTACAAAGAAAGCATGCAGAAATATGCATAATATGCCTGGTCTGATCAGCAATATCTGGAGCAGAGGGCATGGCGACATTGCCACTGTGGTGACAGAGGACGACATTAGACCCCACCCGTGGTGGCTCTTCGGGGAGTGGATCGCAGCTCGGAAGGCAGCCCTGAGGAAAGCAGTCTCTGAGCCCCTGCACGTTCTCCCCTTGGTGTGGCGAAGGGGTCTGCAGCAACCCACCTACAGATACGACGGGTAAGCCAGTTCAACGAGCCAACCAAAGAGCTCGGCTGTCCCACATCTAATCTTTATGAAATTATGAATTAATTAATTGACACTCATTACAAGTACTTATAATGCGCAGTTTTCAACGACTCAAGTTCAAGTTTTCTGAATGCAATGTAGGTTTGTTGTTGGGGTCATTTGAAGTTCATGGCCTCTCATCCCACGGGCACTGAGCATGTCCATGAAAAAATATGCATATTTGGCTGACCGCAAGAACAGCTTGTCAGATTTTCTTGATAGTGGTGCCAAAGTGACTTCAAGGTGTTACTTAAACATACCTGAAGTCTTGGTTCGAGAAAAATTCACTGTGGTGATATCAGAGAAAATAGAGAGGCCCTTTGGCCAGGGTTTCATTTTGGATGTGCCTGTCCTTTCTCAGCCAAAGTTAAAAACTGCCATCCCAGAGACTATCCCAGACAAATTTTGAAATGTTGACATCCCTTTGTGCTATCTGAGACCGTATTTAACCACTGCACGAAGTATTCAGGAAAGAACAGGGAAGACCTGTTCACCAGATCAAAAGATTTGTGTTTAAAAAGGAGACTTTTACATTTTGAATAAGCAATAACTGCCTGGCCTTATTTTTTCTGCCTGTCCTCTCAGGACAGGTGGCCAGCTGTTCAGATGAAATAATATCCCTCGGCTCTGTTAGGATCAGTCTTCTTGTAGCACACCAAGCAGAGTTGGTTGTTTTCATGTATTGAACTAGTATGATTTTTACTTTCCTGTTATTTTGAAAGACTCTCTTATGGGGCATTGCGCAAACAGAATGCTGACATTGAGGGATTGACCCTTGACCTTCGTGTGACCCCTAAAGGTCATTTGACCGGTGCCATGATGCAGAATCTGCCACCTATGACAAAGGTCTGCATGGATGCGTACACTGGGTAAGGAAACGGGCACTAGCAAAATTTGGTGTATATTATATGCATATGATTTGGCAATGACGTCATCAGTGGAAACCTGCAATGTATGTGCCTTGTGGGACTGTGAGTGACCAGAAGAGGGTCCACTGGTCACTCATGATCACAGTCTTGAGGGGGTATAGACCAGCCGCAGTGACCGAATTGTCTTTGCTGGTTCTGAATAAATCCGTGCATCACCCACAAATTTTCCGAAATTTCTTGTGACTGTGGCTACTCTGGAAACTCTTCTTTTGACGTGGGACAAAACGTCACATGTGGCATCGAGACTGTGGAACACTGGAACAAATAATTCATTTCAGATGCATGTGATCAAAGGTCCACCAATCAGATGAGAGGAATTTTCAGGCTAAGGTCTCAATCGTACGGGATATTTTTAATTTAAATGAGGGACAAATGGGACGCGAGGTCTGATTAGCTGTAGCATGAGCTTTGTTTTATGTTTGTAACGACTCGTTTCTAAAGAAGCAATTCCTTTTTTTTCCACCAGACAAGTTCACTTGGGTGACCCCTGCTGCGACAGTGAGCTGCATCGATGGGACAACTATGGTAAGACTGATGAGGCTAACAGAAGATGCAACAGTTATTCTCTCAGAAAGAGAAATGGAGAATTTATAGAAAATGACCAAGTGCTATTGATCTTTACTTTGGATCCCATATCTATCCCCAGTGGAATTAGAATTGATATTTTTCAGCAGTGAAAACGTTAACTCTCTCGCTTGGTTTGCTAGAGAGAAATCAAAGATGAAATCCTGGTTATCGTCAAAACGAGTTATGCGTTGTCCCAGGGTTGTTTGGGGAAAGCTCAACAAATGCTGAGTGAGCCCACTAGTACCAGACAGGTTCATTTTTGCCTTCCCATCAGTTCAAGGTGGAGACGGTCTGGGAAAGAGAAAGGAAATTGTTAAAGTAAGGAGTGAGAACACAAAGAAAAGGCTTGAACCTTACATTATTACCAGGAATGAGTCAATTATATACAACGGGTTTGCCCTTACCCAACGTATATTTATATATATTTTTTTGTACGTTGGGTAAGGGCAAACCCGTTATATATAATTAACATCTCCCCAATGCAAAAATACATCTTGATAAAGGAATGAGTCAATAAAGCTATTGTCCATAATCACAAGAACCGATCTCAGAAAAGTCACTTTTCGACTTACTCGTGATGTTGATTGGCTGAGTCAGAATCGAATTTGATAGTGACAAGACAGGTCGGGGACATTGTTTTTCATAGAAGTTGCATCTGCTGACCTGAGTGTGCATCCGTAGTGAAATGACTTCTTATCATCTTAACCTAAATGTTTTCCTTTTTTCTTTCCTGCTTCAGTTCTGTTGTAAATTTTATTTGCGTATGTCAATAAGTGCGAATATGAATGAACGAATATGAATAAATTGTGTTTGATGAGGCTGCCCTTAATGATTCAATCACATCGCCAGGCAGGAGAGGTGTGCAAGTATTCTGTTACCCTCCATAGACCTGTCTCATTATCCTTATATTGCATTCTTTGGCTTAATGCATAGAAACCTGTAAAAACTGATGGACAGAAGGAGAAAACTGGCAGCATTTCACCATATGTTGGTATTTCAAAAATTGTGGATGGAAGTAAATGCCTTTTATATTTTACCCGTTCCAGATAACAATCATCCTCGTGCAGCTAACTTCGACTGTCAGAGTTCCCTCCCACAACCGAACATCATTTACTCTGACCCCTTGACATCGACAACCGTCACCCTTGCAATCACCAGCGTGAGCTGTTACTACCAGTGTGAGGCGAACAGGCTTTCCCGAAATGCCCCCGGTAGGAAAAGGCCAGACGACTTGAGATGGATTCAGGCAGAGTCGCGGCCGGCCATCTCTGTCATCTACCAGCGCAAAGGATCAGCCAGGGTCAAAGTTGACCTTGTAGATCTCGTCTTGAAGGAACAAAAAAAGGTTAATCCCTGGACGAGCAAGTTTTCACAAATCAGCTCTGTTACTGATGTAATTTCTGAACAGTTCCACTAAACGCCCTCCTTTGAGATACGTAGTTACTGTGATTTTGTTGTAATCTATTTCAGAGTGTTCTTGATGCAATTGAGTCAAGTTATGCTGCGAAGCTCGTCAGGGAAGCGGAAAACTTCCTTGACTTCTTCATCAGGAGGCAGTATCACTTCAACAGCCACGTGAGTAGATGGGTTTTGTATCGAAACCTCCTTAAGACCATCATAAAACCTCTAGCTGGAATCCAAGTCTTCAACTCTTCAAGAACAGTCATTTGTCATCGTTCACCCTGTTACTTGCTACTGGTCTTATCACAGTTCTTGTGCATGGTCTTGTGTCTGGTCTTGTCTTCAAAGAGTTCATTCATAATAACCACTTTTATCTAGAGGACATGAAAGCACACTCTGGGCATCTGTATGAACAGGCACGGCTGACGGGTAGCATGCATCAACTCACTTGAAGCTGATGTCCAAACATGCCAGTCTTCCGTTTGTTGAGCATGTACAAAGTATGAGGAGTCCATGGAGGTGGACCATGTGTTAAACCGTAGCTTGGCCGCTGTTCACGGTTTGTTGTAGTAGCAAATGCCACTCTGCAGGTGCCTCCCAGAGTGTTGAAAAATATGAGGTTGTAAGAAATACCGTACAGATACTGTTCAATGACTCTTTGGAAGCAATATTTGTGGAATGTGGTTGTATATCAAAAGTTGGCAGCAATATCTTGCTCCTTTCAAAGTTCCAATTTTTGGCTAAATGTAATATCGCCCTGAAGTGGTAGCATAAAAATGGCGTCTTGTCTTACCTTTCTGATTTATCGTCTTTTTTTGTCATTTCCTTGAGAAGATGGTAATGGAGTTTTTGAATCACAAAATTAGTGATGAAAATTTCACGCATCCAGTGGCCCAACATCATCCGTCAACCAGTAAGGATATTGCCAAGTATGTTGAGGGAAAGAGGAACCGTTACAACTTCCAAATGGCACGGATCACCTTGAAAAAGGTTCTGTACGTTGGCAAGGCAACGGTCGTATTGCTGCTGATCATGCCAAGTTACGATGTATTCGTGGTATGTATATAGCAGTCTTCACTCTAAATTTGTTCAAGTCCAGAGTGAATAATATCGGGCAAAATCTCAGATTGTAGATTTTTGTTTTGATATCCTGGACAGAAATAGTGACTGAATGGTGACAGATCATTTAAACGTCTTTACAGTGAGAACAAATCTCTACAAAAACAGGGAATTGACCCAACATGATGGCTACAAGAGAATTACTGGATTGTCTACGATATTCAGTTTGTAACACTCGCAGAAGAACAAGTCCAAGTTATTAATTTTGTTGCTGTAAAGTACATATATGATTCAGACACTGTTTACAATTATTATGTATGTTAATACTTTTCTCAATCTAAACCATTTGAAAGGATTTTACTCAAACACGACAGTATTCCTCTAGTATACAGAGAGGGAGAGAATGAATGTGTCAGACCTTCTATAGCAGTTTTCTCTGAAGTGTGCGCATGTACCCACCAAATATTTGTGTGTTATTTTGTAAAAACTACCATCTTTAAATGGCACTTCAGCGTGCAGAGTGAGCGCACATACCTTCATGTCAGTTTGCAAAGACAGAATTATTAAGTACATGGTTTTCGTGAGGTGTGCCCCAACAGCCCTCATCTGTAGGTTTATGAAGGTGGGCGATAACTGATTTTTTACAGTTCATTGAGTGCACCTCGGCGGAGAGTTTCAGCCGGCCAATTGTTGTCAGGAGTAAAGAGAAACGTCCTTACGGGTACCGATCAAGCCTACCTGACGGCTGGCTCCTGTTGAGTGACTGCTCCTGCTGGAGTGCTCCAAACCCACCGGCCAGTCTACTCTTTGCCTTCAAAGACGATCCGAAAGCATGGCCGCAACGCAAGCTTACGCACCTCAAGTAGGATAGAGTGAGATTTTGAATTCAAAACACACGTAGATGTTCCCAGATTGTTGATAGCATTTGGCGTTTTATTTGGTTGAGTAATTAAACCATATTTTCCTGTACCAAATGACTGGAAGGGGTGAATGAGTGAGTGAAGATCATGAGGCTCTCCTACCAAAGGTTTTTCAAATTGTCTAGGAAGAAGCATATGTCACCTTCGGCCATGTTAAAGATAAGCAATGAAGTCCTGGTGTCAGGAAGGGCTGAACTTTTGAAAGGGAAGGTCATCTCATGCTCCATGCCTACATTTGGCATGGTTGAAAATGCTAATTTAAGTAAGATTTTTGCAGATTTGCAAAGTTAATTACTGAGCTTGTCTTGAGGTCAATATTAGATCATATTATCTTTAACAATGATCTATGCTCTCCATCAACTGGTAAAGCAAAGTTAAAACAGAGTGATAACATTCAATTTCCTTTTAGCTTGGACCCACCACAGTTGCGCATACAAGCTGATTCCTACAGGTCGAATTGTTAGGATCAAAAGCTGATACGAAATCAACCTCAATGCCAGACTAAAGCCACACATGAAATCAACCTCAATGCCAGACTAAAGCCACACATGAAATCAACCTCGATGCCAGACTAAATTGACACGCAAGACACTCTGAGAAAAACAAGTCTTGGACAAGTTCGATCAACGGCCAATTTGTCAACCACGAGATGATTGTGCACAGTAACTCCCTGCATAAAATAAATGCTGGGTACTAGAAAAAAAATCGACCTACTGGTTGACAAATAGAACTTGGCCTAAGGCGTGGAACACTTTAACTTTGGTATTCCAGTGCTCTGACAATGTGTTAAGTCAAGGATTGTTCATTGATATCATCATGGATCCAAAACGTACTCCATGCATTTTTATCCCCTGTCCTGTGTCTTTGAAAGTATGCAGATTTTCGATGATCGGGGCAACATTCTCAGCTTCAAGAAGTTTGGGCAAAGAAAGGAGCAAGATTCCAGCAAGGAGAGATATTTTTTGTCTTGCGAAGGGTATAAAATTGTCGGCACCAACAAGGAAAAGACAAAGTAAGAACCGGTTCTGGATTCATTGGCAGCGCTGTTGTCGAGACCTCTTGAAACCATCAAATGACTTCAAAAGATCCTCACAAGACCAACACAAGCGCTCCAGTCTAAATTCAAGTCACAAACTATTCAAATGAACTGCAACAAAAATGTTCCTTTTCATTGTTCACCCTGTTACTTGTGACTGGCCTTATGACAGGTCTTGTGAATGGTCTTCTGTCTGGTCTGCTGACTCGAATTGTGACCATGCTTGCCAAGAATGTGTAGAATCTACTTGAAGAGCCAGGACTGAGCGTGACGAACCTTTGCATCCCCCTGGGCTGTAGTGATCATGAACCATACCCATTAATTTCCAGGGTCACAGTGTGCGACTTGGAGAAACAGACAGAGTGCTGGTCCACCGAGTTGACCAGTATACAGAAGCTGGACGTCGCCAAGGGCACCGTCTACGTCTCAACGCTAGAGGGCGTGTACGCGATGGACATTGAAGCATTGAAGCCACTTGTGATCGTTCATTTGAGCTCCAGCAGATTTTCCACACCACCCAATGACAATGGACTTCTCTTGTATCTCCCCGCTGGGAGTGCAGGTAAGTCAATTCACAGTGCCATCCCATCTGATGACTATCGTCCAGTTTTAAATACGCTGGTTTTGAACCGCTCTGTTGCACTTCTGTTCCCATTTATAATTAATCTTATCATTAAAAAAAGTCCATCAAAATCCAATATTCATGTTTGTTGGACAGTGCTGTCCACAAATTCTTAGCCCATTGTTTAAAGGGCGCTTTCTTTTCATTTGCAAGCAGGAAAGCGTGTGAAATCAGTCTGTTCCTGTATTACCCAGCTTAGAGCCGCCCACATAAGATTATTTGCTCTTGACAATACATGTCGATATTTGCTCTTTGCATGCTGGTGCCGTACGCATGCAGAGCCTCCATCTGGCAGCTTTACACAATAAGTATAGCCGGTTCAGTGATTCCCGTGTATGTTGAGTAGTAATTTTGCTCGTGCTGCGTTAGTTCTTATACCATGCTATTGGACAGTATTTGGAAAAGCTACGTTGACCCGATTCTGATGCGATTGTACAAACTGCCAGTTCAAGGCTCTGCATGCCTATAGCGGTGGAATGCAAAGAGCACATTAGAATGGGAAAACTGTCCAACTCAGAGGTGTTTATATGCGATTAGTACTCAGATGCCCAATATATTGCCATGTCTGTTTCCCTAGACAACCCCAAAGTGCTGAGCACAACTGAGATAATGGCAAGGAGTGATGGGACTGAACAGTACAGTGCAACTTTCTACGGCATGGACAATCATGTACTTGTACTAAGAAGACGCAGAATGGAGTAAGTAGTGCAAACAGTTGTCAGATGTTATTAAGATTGTGCTGGAACAAGTTTCAGTTTTCACACCCAGCAAAATTGCCCAATTCACCCAAAATCTATCAGCATGTAATCAACTTGAAGATTTCACCGATCCCGTCATTGTTTCCTCCCCCCCTAAAAAAAGTCAGATTTGATGAATTGAGTATCATTTCCATGAGTTAATGTTCATAATATCACATGCTGCTAGTTCAACCTCAGAGATGTGGATTTTGGCAACTTGGTGTAGCTTGGGAACTCGGTCAGCAGGTGACAATCTAGTTTGTTTTCCTCAACCTTCCACAGTGAGGGTCAACTTCTTGAAGGGGAGCAGAAGCCAGATGTCTTGGAAGTGAAGGATGTGATGGTACCAGGGAGGCCTAAGGAGCTATGCTATCTCGGCGAACAAGGTTAATGTTCAAACCTCTTGCCAGAAATGACAGACGTTCAACCCTGTTGCTTCTGATACAGAGTGTTTATGTACTTGCATGCATTTCGTAGGAATATTGTTCACTGAGGACAAACTTCCGTTTGAAATCTAGCCTCATTTCATCCACTTTCATGTATGAAACTTGAGGAATGACAAACCCTTAGCCCACCAGCTGTCCTGGATTTTGCAACTCTCAGTGTGATTTTTAGGCACCCATTTCAGTTAATGGTCAATGATATTAATTTAGCTTTACGTCAGGGATGTTCAGCATATACTGAGTTTTGCTCATACACCGATGTACGTATTCACACTGTATTCTCAAGGTGGCCCGAGAGACGCCAGAAAACAATCACAAACGTACTCAGGTGGGATACGAACCCACAACTTCCTGCTCGATAACAGCTAAGATGCCTTCAGCCTGGTTTTGGAATGCCAGGTCACAAATTTCCAGTTCTCATGTAATTGAGGCATCGGTTCTGATGAATAACGTCCAGTGATATCTGATGATTGTTGTCCATCCACAGAGGGCTTCATCGTCTCAGCTACGATCTCCAGCAGTGACGAGACCAGTGCTTACTACCGAGAGAGCCTCTACTGGTTTGACATGGCCGGCGACATCATTGCTATCCATCCGTTCATAGGTGGGGGCCATCACAGTTTCCTACCGGTCTACCTGAGAGACCCAGGAGGAGACGGGGAGGGGAAGGCAGACGACAGGGACTTGTATCTGTACTTTGCTGACGGCCTAGGTGCACTGTGTTGCATCAAGCTGGATATTTATCAGTATCGCTAGAAACAACCTGACTTTTCAGGCCATTTTAAGCTTCATGGGGGGGGGAATTTGGAAGTTCTAGATATTACATGACGAGAAATTTTATTTAGTGGTTGTCAAGTGAGGGGTGTACATTCCAACAGAAGTTGGTCATACATGGGGTGTTATCCCACAAAAAGGAAGTCATGAGTGTGCAAAAGTGCACTTTCGCTTGTTCCTGCACTGAGTGGATTATGCAAATTAGAATTTTCTTCATTATTTTACTGTTCTTCAGTTGATTTGAAAGTCAGGAAAACTTCCGTCATAAACACTCGAGGTTAGATGTGCAACATTCAAGCATTGTGCCATAATGTTTATTCATACATACCATAGTGAGGCTTTCAACAAAGTGGAAACGGGTATTTCTAAACTCATTTTACTCAAATCACAGAATTTGAGCCCATGGCCGGTACCCAATACCGCATCATTATTGAAATTGAGAAAAAACACAAATCTTAGTATCGTGAAATGATGGCAGTGTTTCAACCCACAACTGAGTCAGAAGGTGTTGCATGCCTTGAATATAATGCCTTAAAAGGATATAACCCGACTGACCGGTACCTTGCAATCATGTTGTGAATACAGTAGCTGTAACAGGTGTTTGTTGTACCTTTCTTCCCAGAAAAATTTCATTCTTTATTTGTAACGAGATGTTTGATAGTCAACCTAACTATGATCGTTTTTGTGTACGTATATTTGAAACATTGACAAAAAAATTTAATTTATAAATATGCTGAGCAAAGGTAGAGGCAGGGGTGTACATAACAATATAGAAATGCATTTTTGTTGAAGAATTTCCTTGAGAAATTTGTCTTTGGTATTGCAATTACTGCTTATCAGACAGTCATGACATTTTGTGAAATGAAGTATACCTTTACAAGCTATGCATGTATCTATTTTTAATAGTGTTTGATTTCTATAAGGATTTAGTCACAGGCTTAATGACTGTTTATCGGGTGTAATATTTTTAGGAAATGTTCTGGAAATTATTTCGATAATTTAAAAGAAATGAAGTGCACGTGTATAAAGTTAATCAGTTTGCAATAAGCAACTCAGAGAACTTACAGTGTATATATTTGTGGATATCATATACTCGGTTTCAAACAGATGTACATGTACAGTTTAAACAGATATGTATGTGTTAAGGTTTCAAAAGTTGAAGTGTTTGGAGTGTGTGGGTGTTGATTATGAAATATATTGTTAACTTTAACCAGGAATGTACCGTATTATACAAATTAAAAAGTATGGGATCATACCAAGAAAGCCAAAGTCTCCAGAGATTCTTAAATTTCTAACACAGGCACAGTGCATTTAAATTTGGAATTTGTTAAACCTAGCCCATCCTTTAAATTTTGAATTTGTTAACCCTAACGCTGTCCTTTTAATATATTTTTATATTGTTAGTAGTGCTGCATCTAATTTAAATGAGTTCAAATTTGGTTTCCACAAAAAAGAAAGCACTCTTTCAGACACATGTAAACACAAATGTGACCTGCTCTGCAAGAGATGTTTTAAGTTGCGCAATTCAAAAATATTTCGAGGCAAATTGCTGACAACAAAGCCTCTGTTGCTTAGGAAAATCAAGAGAGTGTCTCAGTTGACCATTTCTGTTCGTTATATTTAAAGGGTATTACATGTATCTCAAAAAGCATGTGTGATAAAGTGAAATTATATGAATATGCAAATGGCAAATAATTCCAAAACGTAAAATGCTACTGGAATGATTTATATGTCAAATGAAAACTTGGGATGCGAGCAATATACATGTAGTTATATATATAACTCGAATTCCAAAACAAGGTGACATAATACACATTTATGCAGAGCCGGTCACACAAATGCAAATTGTCCTGACCGCAAAGCCGGTCACACAAATGCAAAATGTCCTGACCGAAGAGCCGGTCACACAAATGCAAATTGTCCTTACCACAAAGCCAGTCACACAAATGCAAATTGTCCTGATCGCAGAGCCGGTCACACAAATGCAAATTGTCCTGATCGCAGAGCCGGTCACACAAATGCAAATAGTCCTGATCGCAGAGCCGGTCACACAAATGCAAACTGTCCTGACCGCAGAGCCGGTCACACAAATCCAAATTGTCCTTACCTTGTAAAACTTATTGTCTTTAGTATCAAAATCGTGTGGGTTATTTTGGGTAGATTCCAGCAACCTTCCATATGTCCAAGTCTGAGTGTTAAGTGCAAATAAGGCTTTGAGGACAGAATGGTTACTTCAGATTTACGCCTATTTAACATATCCCCAAAAGGGGCAATTTACCCAAATCCAGACGGGGAAAATTTTGGGTGGAATAAAATCTGAAATCTGAGTGCAACAGGCATGAGATTGTTCAAACATTTGTTTAAATTCAGTCATTTTGAATCTGATATCATTATCTGTATAGGGAGAAATACACCTTTCAGACTTTTATGAAGTTTCAGATAGTGTCTAGAACTGATAACCTCATCCCCGGTCCAATTTCACAGCGCCGCTGAACATGTGGTTTTACACTAACTGAGGCTCCACTTATTTCATGGAGACCATGAGCACTAAACCCGGCAGAAGAAAAAACATTTTATACTTGACTTAGTGACATTACAATGGGAATCTTTATGTGCTGTGTGCATAAGCACAACCCCGCTAAGCAATGTCGTGAAATACTGCTTACAGTAAGCAATGTCTGCTGCAGTAAGTACAACTTGTGCTGTTGAGTAGCTCTGTGAAACTGGGCCTAGGTATTTATTCATTTGGCATAATAATGCCTTGATTACAACGGGGGAGGGGGGAATCAGACATGAGTTTAATGTGGGAGGTGCCAGGAAATTTCATGATCTGACTTGGAATGACCTTGCTTTTTCACACGTTCTTGAATAATATCTTATAATAATTTTATTTCTTTTTTCCTAAAATGGAATCTGCTAGAGGGAGGACTTTTATCAAGGATATGAAGCGCAGAACTGCTTAGGAAAATCATAAGCTCCGAAAATTAGAAGTGCTTGTATTGAGCAGTATTAACCAATGAAAATTTCAGCACAAACTCTGCATTGACAAGGACATCCATGAAATGGAAGCCAACTCATGGTGAGTTATATGACCCCTTCAAATAATAAATGAAGAACTCAAAACCTAAAACAACTCGAGTTTAACATTTGATGGCTGGATTTTGTTGGCCAATTTTGATGGCATAAAACAGAGAATTTCAGAGCTCTGTCAGATGAGGACTGCGTCCAAAAGACAAAAAGAGACGACTATGTAAAACATTCTTAAATTGATTTCCTCATTACGGGTGTTGAGTGTGGGCAGATAAAACTCCACTCCCCCCCCAAAAAAAAAATTTAGCACCAGTCATCCAAATTTTATTTGTTTGCTACGATGTCAGACACTGCTACCATGAAAATGGGCTGTACATACATCCTGACTATTTTTATTTTCTTGCCTACCAAAAATGGGCCAAAGGCATGGCAATAATTGTGATAAGTCCCCACAAGTGGGTGGCCCTCCATTTTGCTGAGGCCGAGTCAGTTCAAATAATTGAAAATGAGAATATTTCACCTTCCATTCGAATGGATGTTGAAATAATCGCTTACGCCATGTTCCTCCAAAAGTGGAAACAAGATACTATGTGGTCGGTCTTGTTGATTTTCAGGACAACTGGGAGCCGATCGAATATCGCAGTATTTTAATAATTGACACAGCACTACATCCTAGGTGGCCTCTTTTCCATCAGGTAACAGGTGTCACCTGTTGACGACGGGATCGGTGGGTAAGGGACTGTCTTCACAGGCTCGCTTGGTGTTGGTCTGGCAGCGGCAGCCGCAGCCTGTTGGGCAGACATCTTCTGTCTTGAACCACTCCAGCATGTGGCTGGTATGACCCCCGTGGCCGCAGGCCAGGCAAAAACTTGAAGAACCTGTAGGAAGTCGGATGGAAAGTTTGTTTGCTTAATTTTGGATTACTCAAGAGGGCATTTACGTTTTGCGTGCGCCACATGCATCAATAAGTGGCACACTGTTGTCTTTCAGAATCCCACACCCTCTTGACTGCCTCCAGTCAGCTTAGACACGGAGGAAGTTATATCCAGCTTTAAGCACTTCCCTCCAGATGACATCTACACACAGGGATTCCCTACGTCTTAACATGAAGGACAGTTAAACATTCTGGTTATTTCTCTGTGCAGTGCCAAGTGACACCTACACCTTCTGTGGGGTCTAGGCCACACAATGTTACAGGGACATGTAAACAGGCCATACAATTAGAAAGAAAGCCGCTCTTCATCCAAATACGGTTAACAGACCCTCTGTTCCTCAAAGCAAAATTGAATTTTAATTCAGATAAATGTCCCATACTATTGTCCAAATTTTATCAATGACTGACAATACAAAGGCAAGACACCTGCTAAATGTGGTATTCCTATTAAAATTTCCTGTCAATGAAGTATGATGAATGTATAACTAATCTGGGAGAAACCTTGGATCCTACAGTTCTCAGAGGGTTTATTCACAAGATGGCCATAATGGATCATGCTTCCCTGAATTCATTTTATTTACTGATCACTCCAAAATGGGAGGGTGCCAGACTATTTTGCGATGATGACAGGTATGGCCTCACATTGAGAAATATTTTTAATATAAGCAATAAAGGTGACATGGATTTTTACCACTCATCACACACAAAAATGGAAATCTGTATTTTAAACTTGCCCAAATTGCATCGTCTAAATTCCCACTGTACTGAGTTTTAAGAAAATTGTTCAGTGGGATAATCTCCATCTTGATTCAAGACAGTCGACTTGTGAATAAGGCTAATTTGACTTAAAGGTGTACCTTTGACGGCTGTGTGGCAAATGGCACATTGGAAGCTGTAATTCTGGCAGTGCTCACACTGGACCTTGTAGGAACGTTTGTGGCATTTTTGACAGAATACTCCAAAATCAGAAAATGCTGTGTGCAAAAAAAACCAAATTGATGAAAACAAGACGAAAAATGAAGTATGCTCCTACATGCAAAATTCAGTGGACTCTATCTTTGTCTACTGTCAGTCTGTGTATTTGTCTATTTGTCTGTATGGTGTGCGTTTTAAAGTCTATCAACCGTATACGAATAAAATGGGATAGGTCACATCCATACAGAGAATTCTGTATGTCGACAACAGCTACTTTTCACAGGTGCATGACTAGAGGCAAGTTATGCATAAATCTCACAGGATTTAAAACAATTTTTAAGCTGCTATTACAATTCGAATTAAAACTTGGATGGACTTGTGACTGGACTTGTGACTGGACTTGGGACTATGGACTTGTGACTGGACTGGGTGGTATGGACTTGGTGGTATGGAATTGTGACTGGACTTGTGATGGACTCAACTCCAACACTGCTTCTACATGTACATATGCTTTATGGCAAGATACGTGGGTCTACTCACAAAGATCACTGTCACCAAGAGATGGGCAAGAGAGATAGTTGAGAACCTGAGCTCGCTCGTTGAGCAGTTTACACCTGTACAGAATGTCAGCATAGCTCTTCTTGAAAGCGTCAAACTGGGCTGTTAGACAAGGCTCCAATAATCTGTCAAAAGCATTTGTAAAAAGTGAGTCAGTAGACTTTTAACCACTTGCTGCTGGGTGGATTTTTCTTGAGCAACACAAGATACCGGGTCCTTTTCAAGATTTTCCGTTTCAAAATTCTTCAAAACTTCGTCATTTCATTTAATGGCTGTTTATACCCACATGAAGGACTCTTTGGGCACTGCTCTAAAGATGACAGTAACCGTCATTGACTCCTGAATATTTCAGCCAGGCCTGCAGCCTTGGAAAAAGAGCCCAGATTCTGCAGTGTTACGTAAGATTCCTTTGTTCCCGAAACCGGCACAGTGCACTGCTGACCTCTTTTCAATAGGGGCCAGATAGCATTGCTGTGTGGTTCATCGCTGCGGTGGTGGAGAGTTTTCGTCCCCGTTGGTAATCTGCTCACTCTAAATGTGTCAAACCGTGATATATTGCTTCAAAACAAGGCTGGATTATCTCCACTATTGAGAGCGAAAATATGTCGGTAATGCCCAGCAGCTCAGTCTTTTGTGCTGAGCACGGTCTTTTGTTATAAGGCCCAACTCTTTTGTCCCAGTTCCGAGCTCCCCGGCTCTGCATATAAAGCCTATGTACCCGAAAACGGGTCGCCCGGCAGGAAGTGGTTCAACACACATAAAAATCCCCACCAAATATCCAAGGACACCAAGGATGTCATTCCAGCTACATTACAACATTGTAATTTGTTTCCATGGAAGTTTATGATAGAGAAGGAAGGAGGTAGAATCTGTCCCTGTCCCAAGATTTCAGCTGTCCAAAACCCATTCTTTCCTTCACGTTGTCCTCACTTGGTGCTGTGTTGGTGTTGCTCTTTCTCAATCTGCTCTGGGTCTCTGTTTTCGCCGAAGCGGTAGTCGTCGGGGGACTCGGAGAAGCTCATCGACGGCGTTGGCTTCTCATTGGGCCAGTCCTTGGTGAAGATGGGATCTGTTCTGTCAGTCACAAGATACTGGGGACCAAATGGAAACACTACAGAGCCTGAGACAAGTCTTCGGGATAAACTGTGCATTGCAATAGGTCCCCAAAGATACGGTATGCATTCTCACAGGCTGGTTCCCTGCTGCATCAATAATGTATATGGCATGTAGAAACCATCTCCTATTTTAAAAATAAAGTACATGTATATCAACAAAACTGGTTTGCCAGATCTCAGCCAGGTTTGGAAACTTTTGGAAACAAATTCCCCCTGTTTTAGTCATGCTTTCATGGTTAGTTGCTACTGAACCTAAAGATCTCTAAACCAATTCTAATCTTGTGGTCTGGGAACCAGAAAAGTTTTCTTTTCGATTTTCTTTCTTAAGTGATAGGATACATTTTCTTCTCTTGTTCTGAATATTAACATTTCCAGTATGAGTCACCAATGGAAATGGCTGGTATACTGCAGGAAATGTACGCACCTCGAGAAAAGTTGACGATCTAATCCCATTTTTCAACACAGTTATTTCATTTTACACACTATAAGTACTGTACATTTCACATAAACATGCTCCTGTATTTACACGCAAGTTTCTTGAAATAAAAACTGTACAAAAAGGTGATAAAACCAATTTTTTTCTCGAGCTGCATGCGTTCTGTACTGGCCTAATTTCTAATGGTCTCAATAATCATCTGTCCACTGAAACCTATATTCAAGAGGCATTCAAGCAGGCCACGATTTCAACGAAATAAACAGTTCATTGTCCTTAACCGGTACATGACATTTCATACACAGCCAAAAGGCCAACATTTGCGGATGCTCTCACTCTACATGTAGTTTCTTGTCTAATATTGTGACATCATCCATCAGCAAACATTCTGCACTGTCCAAAACGTAAATGACATTCTGTCGTCCTGTGAAGTTTCTCCGCATGTAATGACTCACGCTTTTGACGTCATGTGATTGGCTGCCAGGGGGCAGGCTGGAATGGATGGAGATGGAGCCAAAGGCACAGCTGAGCATAGCCAACGTCTGGACGTCATGTAGGCTGCTGTAATGGTCAAACCTGGCCAGGGAGAGGCACGACGACCATAGGGCTGTATTCAATAGACCTTAGTGTTTGCTAACTGTTTATTATTCATAAACTTAAATCTAAAGACAGAGTAGTGAAAGGCACAGTTTTTTTAATGATCAGATGAAAATCAAAAGAAACCACAGCTTTAACTCAACTTGCCTCAGCAAACTTTGACACTCTGAATTGTCTTTCCGTTTGTCTCCATACACCAACAATCTCCGTGTGTAATCTGCATGTTTATTTTCTGTCTTTTATTTACAAGGGAGATATCACCATGCCCCTCATGACTGAATCCCTGTAAAAGCTGGTTCATGCTTCACGCAAAAGCGGACACAAATGCAAATTTGTGATGTTGGATCAAACATTCACGCTGCAAATTCGCAAACTTTTAAACACATTTTAACACGGGCAAAATTTTGCAAATTTTTTGTGATGTCAAATTCACTTTGCTTTCACATATGCTTATAGTATGAACTGCCTCGACTGAAGCATAGTTTTAAATGTGCATGTCACCCGTGCTGGTTCTCATGTGTGATGCACATATCCCACAAGATAATTCTTACAATGTCTGCAGCAGTTGTCTCCCAAACGGGTGCTGGGCCCAGGGCGTTTCATCGTCAGGTTCAGCATAGGGCTGAAGCTCACTGCTATTGGACAAGGCAGCCAAGGACCACATCTATGCATCGAGACAATATTGGAATACCTCTGACCAGAAGATTCCAACAAGTATCATATTCTTTAGCTTTGATTCCAGGGCCCAATTTCATGGCACCAATGAGAATGAAATTTTACACTGACAGAGGCTCTGTATATTTCATGGAGACTGTAAGCAGTAAGCACCAGCAAAAAACAAGCTAATCTTGGAGGAAAAATTTGATTAACTCAATGACATGGCGATAGAAATCTCTATGCGTGCCCATACAATACGCTAAGCACACAGCAACCATGCATGGTTCACCGTGAAATATGCTTACCATTAAGCAATTTCTGTGCTATGTTTACAAACAAAAATCTGCTTAACGGTAAGCAGCACCATGAAATTGAGTCCAGGTTTGAAAGACTTTGACAGACTCAGCACTCACTCCTACTTTTCACAGCTATGCAAAATTTGATGAGTGCGGCCAGCTCATACGTGTACCAAGACAAAAAGAAATCGAATTTGATCACAAATTCACACTGGGCAAAACATTACCAACGTAATCAAACTGTTTGATGGTCAAAGGGTGGAGGTCAATTCATGAATATTAATTTTACTCATGCATATTCAGTCTTATTACCTGCACCAAGTCAGTCCTTCCAACAGACGCTGCTACTTCTGCATTCAAGGTGCACATCAGGGGAATGTCATGTCTTATAAACCTAACAGAGGAGGGGAATGTCATGTCTTATAAACCTAATAGAGGAGATATCCCAATAAAAAGACCAGCAACACTTTGTATGATAATGGAAATGAAAGGTTAATCTGACTTTTAATTCAGTATGGTTGACTTGTGAATAAAGTCCATTGGTCTGGTTCATTTAGGGTTAAATATGCTCTTCTGGTTTTACAACATACTTGTATTTCTTGGCCAGCTCTTGGTGGACCGGGGTCAGGCCCACGGCGCTGTACAGCACCACCAGGCTGGTACCCGTGGTGCTGGTGCCCGAAGACTTGGCAGTCAATGTCGGATCAGAGCCCGAAGTTTTCTTGCGATGTTTGCCAATCCGGCGCTGTTTCTGTGGAAGACGGAATTAGAAAAGATAGCCATCGAGAGATTGATTGATCGAACATCAAGGTAGAAACTGTTACAAAGGCATAACATTTCCATTCATTTCATTATCACAGAATGTTTATTTTACTCTTTTTTAAACATTCTTTATTTTCACAATATATTCCCAGTCTAAGTTATGGGGTGTTCCAAAACTTGACTTTGTCTTTCTCCAGCTTTGTCAGACTTTTACTCTCCCCCCCTCCAACTTTGGAATTTTAGGTCCATAATTAATCATGAGCATCAATCCATATGCTGTAAACCCAGAGATGAAAACATTTTCATTCAGGAGAAACAACAGCCTCCTTGATACAAATCAAGGAGGCTGTTGGAGGGTGTTGTAGACAAAGTTTGAGATGAAGCCATGGTTTGGAAAATGCCCCATTAATCTGTTACACGTCAGTGCGTAAAAAATCACCATGACAGTACGAAGAGACACGAGGAGAGAAAAAAAGATCACTTCAGTAATGATCTAGCTGGCTCATCATTTCATAATACACACTGTGATCTATGAATTTCATAGACCCTTTACCTTCCCACAGTGCATTCAAAATCTCGCTGAATCTTGTCAGAAAATTCAAGCATGACAAGGACTAAACTCTGTGCTCAGGAAGTGTCAACTATAACAACGTGTTTCTCTGCTTTGAAGACATCTAAGTTGATGGGTATGTTCAGGAAAAAGGTCAACTACCTTTTCCCTCTCTTTGTAAAAGTTGCGCAGCAATGATGGCACGGCCTCGGGCAATTGGCTGCTAGGGCCCTGGCCCATGGGCAATGGCCTTAACAAGTTGAGCGTGCTCAGAGATGACAGGGCCCTGCAACATGGATAAAATTATCTCTGTTTAACATTGTTATTTAGAGAGTAATTATGAAGTGTTGTTACTAATAAAGAAAGTATGACCCAAGGTTATGGCAATCAATGTCACAGTTAGGAAACAATTACATTTAAGGACTGCAATAAATGAAAAGGTAATTAATAAACTTTACTTTATGTCCAAAATAAATACAAGAATTAGAAAATATAAAAAAATAAAAAACCGTTCTCATTTGGCATATTTTCTTAATGATCAGCTGGCTGCAACTTGTGTCGTCAGGGGTGGCTTGAAGATATTTTGGGCGGCTAGAATCAAACTTAGGCAGCATTTAAATGAAAATTGTGGGTGACATGTGCCTATCATTGGAAAGTCTGAACGGTGGTCATAGCATCATAAGGGTTAGAAGACTGACATTGGTGAAAGCAAATTGTCTGAACCATCAAATACAATGGTTCCCTTCAGAATCCATCCACTCCGGAAAAGAGATCTCTCGTGGTGCTACAGAACACCTTGTTACTGCAAGAACAAAAGAAAGAACGCACCTTGGTGTGCCGTGATGACTGCCGCTTTTCTTGATGTTACCTGGCCGCAGAAACACCACCAGCTTATCTACCAGGGAAGAACACATTTTGCAAACAGATAAAGGTAAATCCTCAGGAAATGGTGCGCAGGCTCAACAAGTTTCCGTAAACAAATTAAAGTTCTCTAAATCACATATACTTGAATACATTGACATCCATATTGTATTCTTGGCAGAACAAGAATTATATGCTTTGAGTGGGTTTGATAACAAGCCATAAATAAAAAATGTTGAAAGTGTTCACAATGAAGGAAAACAATTTCTTTCTCTGAATTTTCTTAACTACACAGAGACAAAGAAATGCCCAAACTGGGTACATGCATGTAATGCTAATGTGATGGTACTTCGTGGTGAGGGTTTTTCTACAGGACATTTCCAAAAAATTAGGATGAGCAAGAGGAAAGAAGCCATGTCAACTAACTACATTAATTATAATCTCTTGGCTAAAAATGGGAAATTGACAAATATGTGATCTGAACTTGTAACTTCAACAGCATGTGCACTCATTCTCACCCAAGTAAATCCACCAAGATGTAAGGTGATAAATTCCAGAATTTATCACTGTCATTGTGACGAGTCAACATTTTCAACTCACCAACGCCACAGAATCTTGCTCCTGAGGTCCTCGGGAAGGGAATGTTTCTGTCCAGCTGGCTGCCATAGTTACTCAGAAAGGATGAGGTCTGCTTGTAGCTGGAGGGTGTAGCAGGTTTGGGTGGCTCCGACGGAATCTCTGAAGTCAACTGGTATCGCAGGAAATTAACTGGTGGTTAGTTTTATATATAACCCTCCCCTCCGTCCCATTCATGATTGTTCCTAGTTAAACCTAAAATGACTGCGTAAGTTACAGAGCATTTTGTGAAATCAGTCTTAATTTGTTGTGCAACTTACGCAACAAAATAAGGCATAAGTGGAGTTATGCCATTGTGTAAAGTTTCGTGAAATCGGCTGCAGGTGTTAGTTCCATGGCAGCAAAGTACATCTACAGTGGACGGAATCTTTAGGCAGAGTCCACAATTTGTCATGCTTTGGCAGTCTGTTGTCAGCACAGCCCTGTGTATTTCCAATGGGCAAAGATGCAGACTGACAACAGATTGGGAAGCAGCATCAGTGCATGCGCATGTCAAGACTGGTACCTTCAAGCCATCGATGCTGACAGACAGCTGCTGGAGGCAGGCTTCCAGACACAGTTTGTTGTTCTCCATTTGTCGGATGCAGGTGTCTTCCAGAATCTGCCCCGATAAGGAAAAGAGGAAAAGTGGACAGCTGTATTAAAAAAAAAAAAATTAATTAAATAATTCTCCTGAAAAAGTTGTAACTACTACATAGTCTGAATATCTGGGGATACTTTTTTAACATTGGCTTCAGGTTGACTATGTTTTGAAACTGAGAGTACTGACATTCTCTCCTGTGCAATTACACTATAGAACGCTTTTTAGTATCAAGTGTCCCTATTTCATTCCCTTGAAGAGTAAAAATTAAGGACTGTTAACTTGGTGCATGTGCAGGATACACATTCAGCTTAGAAACACTACATGTACATGTACGTGATGCAAAGAACTACCATGGTAGTTGGTTGCATCACCAAATGTTGGCACTTATTATAAGAAACCTACATATCTTTGCATGTGCAAAATGCGAATTGCCTTATTTTTGACAAACCAACCACTCAAAATGGTGATTTAATCAGCAAACTTTCCCAAGGCAAATACACAACTTGTGTGCACAATATTTCTAATGGCGTGAAATATATTAGATGTAAGTGATACCACCTGAAGGATTTATGATACATCATTTTACAGTACAATCATTTGCAAAAACCTCAAGACTAACTTCAGATGAATTTCTCTTGTTACACGCAGCTATGCAAAGCTTCCCTTAACTTATGGATAATCATGTGCAACAAGTTACAGTTCAGGATTTTCAGGGGTGACTGAAACCTGCCTTTAAGAGTTTATGCTTGACATTACTGTCCAGTGTGGTGGCTGGAAGAAAGACTAGCTGGGGCGTGGCTTTCTCTGGGTAGGAGGGAGGGAAAATGATCTTCATGATGATGATGTGGCGATGTGAGAAGGCTTTTACTGTGCAGAACTGACCTTCAACGTCCATCTGGAAACAAGGGAAGTCATACACCAAAAGTTGGAAGTTTGGTTTTGTGGCTCGGTTGATGAAACAAGACACTAGATACCATTTGCACTGTTCATTAAGAACTAACAAAAAACTATAAGTTCCCAATAACAACTCATTACTTCGATTTAAGGGTGATTAACTATTCACAAATACTACTTTACTTTGTTCAAATGGACAGAAGCAATAGAAATACTTTAGATATGATGAAACTGAATTCTTACATTGATGAACGTGTCTGGTTTTACTTTGCATTTTCCTAAACTTCAACAATAAGGACTCACTCCAAGACAGCACACAGCTCACAATTCACCCAAGCAAAAATTAATACACAGTTTGTTTGTTTGTTATAGTTGTAAAAATTTGGTTATCCAATTCTTGACAATTTGAGTCTTGTTTTTCTTGGACCAAGTCATATATTGAGTTGAGCAAGATGAAATCAGACATTCATTTAATGTTGTGACTAAATGTTTCGCGTTTTATCCTCAATCTCATCTTTGTGGTTGGAGAGTCAAGGCGAGGGTACATGTAGTACAAGGGAAAATGGGAACAAGATTGCAAAGAAATACCTTCTGAATGGTCACGTTTGGAAGGTTGACTTTTACAGCAGCGAACTCTTGCTCCATGACTGATGCCTTCTGAGTGTAGCTCCCGCTGGCCACCAAGCCTGCCGAGCTGGCGGTCTCCGGGCCCCCTACGTCACCCCCTGAACCGTTCAACTCCAGGGCTTTGCTGTGAACCACCTGAGTGGGGATGGAGGCACCCCCCGGGGACCCGACATTGTCAGGGGATGGCTGGATGTCCTTGGGGGTTGTCACAAACTCGTAGCTGCCGATCAGGGGGTCCTTCTGCTGGGGATCTGGGGAAACAGGTTCGGGGATGTCCACTCCACATTGCTGTAGTGGAAACGGAGACAGACAAGCCACTGGTCAACATCAGGTCAGCTGGGTGTTACATATATGTGTGTGCCATACCAGGGAAGGAAATACATGCATGTTCAAACATATCTCCCTCGACTTATTTCTCTCTATATGTTCCATGTATACAATCAACTGCCCCGAGTAACTCCAGGCCTCAATGCAGTTCAAGATCATTGTTAAAACGGGGTGGGGAAGAGAACCACAACATGGTATAGAGCAAAAACAAAAAAACAACACAAAACTGACAATTATCAACTGAGCATTTGAGTTTTCAGAATGTGGGACACGGAGACTATTCGAAAGCTTTAAAACTAATCTGGATAAGTTGGACTCTTCAATGAGTGAATTCACTACAGATCACAGCAAAAAAAAAAATAAATACAGAATAAAGGACCACAAAACAACAAGTTAACAAAATACAGGCAAATTTCACTTTACCTTCTGAAGATGTGGCTCCACACGCCATATCCTCAGACTCTGATCCCTGGACCATGTGATCAACTGGAAATCTTTTGAGCCTGTCCACAAAAAACACAACAATCCCCCATCGATGATGATTATAAAAGGGAGCCCTCTGTTGGTGGTCCAGTTGACATGCTTTGCTGAATGGTAATTCTGATACTTTGGCAACATGTGAATTTCAGATAAAAAAGTCACTCTTCTTTTGCACTATGACCTGTGCGACTGGCAGACACATTTATTTCAAGAGCATAACTCCGATCACATTCATTTACATGTAAGATAGCCATGCACTGCACCTTTCCTAAACTTCTTTTGTCGAGCAAAACGACTCTCTATGGAGACCTTTCAGGATGTCCTGCACCTAGTCCAAGAACTTCCAAGCACTCCATCGCTAAACCAAGGTTTACAAATACCACCTTAATGCTTCAGGCAGCTTCTTCCAAGGGTTTGTTATTCCCTGAAAGCATTCGCTTCTTGTCTTTTTGGGCAGTGCTGCAGTACAGTCCATCACAAGTTGGGTCACAAGTAAGAGGGTGAACAACGACAAAGGAATGACTTCTCTCGTGGTTTATCTGAGGAGTTTGTGACTTACATGTACATGTTGCTTAAGACCGAATGACTTGTGATGGTCTCAACTACCATATGGCCGGTTGGGCTTTAAAATAATGTCTGGTATCATCACAACACAGTAAAAATATGGTGCGCTCTTCTCAAATCAGGATGGATTTCGGCTCACCTTCCGTCTGTGTTTTCCACTGGAAGTCCAGCACATCGTCAGTGTGACCAGTGAAGGAATGTATCGGCCCAAGGGGGTTGGACTGGCTCCAGAGGAGTAGACTCTTCTCCCCTCGTCTCAGCTGAGGAACAGTGGCTGTCACTACGCCGTCACCAAATGGCTGTCCAGAAAAAAAAATTCTTGTCATACCCCTGTTTTAAACACTATTTTTTCATTGGCCCAGAATGATCACGTGACAAGGCAATAGGACTGCATGTCACACTCACTGTTAGACTTCACATCAGCCAGCACTGCATGGTATCCCTCGCATGCATATACACACGTCCCCCCCCATGTACAAAATAACGCTGTGACCGCTTAATACTAGAATATGAATAGACTATATCACAAGACATGTGACAAAAGAATGGTGACTGCTACATGTACATTTATGATGTACATGTAGGATTTAACGTTTTGAACACCGTCAGTTGTTCTTCTGTAAAGGTAAAAAAAAGTGTACTGGACACATGTTCTCTGCAGGCACCCATGTTCATCCCAAAATCTTGCACATACAGCAGTGCTGATATGCATCACAAAACTCTGACGTTCCATATGGTGATACACGTGGCAATCAATACGACATGAGCATCTGAGAGAGACAAGACGTACATGTATACAGCAGAATACCACTTCCGAGAACTGACCGGATATGCTTAGGTGGCACCCACTGCATGCAGAGTTTTGGTTATCAGTGCAATGACAAGCCATATAAGTCCACGGATCCTAGGTTAAATTCAAGCTATTCGGTACTCACGGTGTAGCGTGTCCTCCACAATGGGGTGTTGGTTCTCAGTTCCAAAATGGTCTTTTTAGGCTCACGGACATCCCAGAACTACATCGCACAGAAAGAAATCAAGAGAGACATTAATTCGATGCCATCAAAGGTGCAAATTATGCTTTACAATATTGTTAGTCAAAAGTAAATTTGAGTTTTATTCTGGGGTTAAGAGGTCATCCCAGTCCATAGGCACTGCACATGTACTTTTGAATTAAGCAGAAACAATGCATGAAACACAGCATAGGAGTGTCCTTGTTACAGTTCACTCTAAATTCCTTGTAATCTCCTTTTCCCCCTTCATCTCCAACCCCAGGATCTTGGCTGTTGCCCCAAGGATCTTTGCTGTTCCATGGCCCATCATTTTCAATCTAGACAGGCGTATGAAGGCATTCATCCTATACCCATCTGTGAAGTTTCAATCAATCTGACACTGGGATTCGTTGTTACGGTCGTTTAAAGTTCCCAACCTCATCTGTGCCAGCCTACCTGTGCATGCACATGTATTTGCACTGACCCAGTGCCAACTGACCTCCTCTTGAATAAAGTGGGCAATTCAAGAGGATGGTACATGCATGTCTTTTTTTCATCGGGTGTCAAAATGATTCTCAGAAAGTACGACAAAATATTCAAATATTCTGCCAATCCCCTCCACTCCCTCGCTCCGTTGGGGTTAAAATTACGACGGATCAGTCGCCTGTGAATAAACGTGTACATGAACGTGTAAAGAACTTGACAATATGACTTGTTGGGAGTAAAAGTTTTGGCAGCATCATCCCTACCTTAGCTGTGCAGTCTTGGCTGGCCGTCGCCAGGAAGAACTCACTGCCCGGGTCCCAGTCCAGTCCGTGGATCTTACTCAAGCTGGCCGAGATGTACTGGACTGCCTGGCTGTTTTTCTGCACAGACACAAAGAAAGACAGTACAAATGTGAGGACAGAAAATGTGAATATTATTGTTGCTGTTACTCAGAAGTTGATTTATGTATCTGTCACATTTCGGATGGAATGTTTTCTGGCCTTTTCGCCCCTTACGCTGTACACTTATTTGCCTAGATTACAGGTCCCCCCTACCCACACCCCTTGCATGATTTGGATCTCTCCAGAGCACGGCCCTGTTTTCCGTTCTCTTTGGTTCCATTTTGAGGCCACCTCATTGTGACAAACACTGCAGAACATTACTTTATGCCATCTCCAAAATCCCGGCTTCACCAGTGGCCTCATGCTCCATCTCCAGTTCAAGTAACATTTTGAAACTAATTAAATGAAAATCATTCCAGATATCATTCCAAACATGGGATTAGGAGTAAATGGGTTTACATACAGAGAAGGGAGTCTCCAATTCAGGGCATTTTTAACTTCACGATGCTAAAACCTTTAATAAGGCCTGATTTGCTCTGCCCTGTTTGACTGCATATGCCTTTCTCCTTGAGATATGCCATAAATTCTTCCACAAACTTTCGTTTTATTTTCTGGTTAGCCTTATTTATTTCATGTTTTTAACTACAGCGGGCTTTCATCTTGAATGTTGATTTTATGTCTATTGGAAATTAAAATAAGAAATGCACTACAAATATAAATTGATTAATATTCATTTACTCATTTGCATAATGGTTACCAATTTTGAATCATTTAGTTTCTCTTCTAATCCTTCCTACTGGTACATACCCTTTTATCCCACAGTCTGATGTCCCCCTCATGCACCGTGGCTAGGTAGTTACTGTTTCTTTTATTCCACTTCACTTGGGCAGCTCCGGCTGATATGCATGGAATCAGAATGCAAATGGCCAGTTCATACGTAGTGGAAAAGCAAACACGAATGCCAAACTTGTGACATCAAATCTGATGTCATTCATTAGCTGTAGTTCTATTTCCAGTCAGAAAATAATTTAAACTGCACAGTGGTATGAAATAAACAGACTGATTTAAAGTTCAAACTCCTTTCACATACCACCTTTGTCAAATGTCAAACTCTACCCTCACCATTCGAAAAGTTCTATTTTATCAAGTGACTAAATATAAAAAACCCTCACAATGTGACTGTCAATTCTGATGTTTGATAATTCCCTTCCCCGCTATTTATTTTCATATTTCAAAACAATCCTGGTGTACAGAAAGCTTTGCAAAAAAACTTTGATAGTTAAGGGTATTGAAAGTTGAGGAATACATGTGGATCAAGTGTCATTTTCCACATAGTAGCTTATGACACTTCAGCCCTGTTTCTACATGTAAGTTAAATGAGGGGGGTCATGTACTGGCATATTGTTTTGTAATATAAATTTACCAAAAATTTTGCTTCTTTTGTAACTAGTTTTCTTTGTCAGGTTTGTAGGATATGGCTAATGCAATCAGCAGTCCCTTCAGGGGAAAGGAGCACAGAATATGCAGATCTAGACATGTACTTGTACAATACAAGTTTCACGAATGTGAAACTTCATTGATAAAAGTTCAATAACAATACTTGTATACATTGACTTTTCAAGAACTCACCAAATGTTGAGAATGCCAGGGATGGTTTCTTAGGTTCCCTGGTGTCCCACAGATAGATGTAAGTATCAACAGAGCAGGTCGCCAGCAAGTCTGGCTCAAACACTGACCAGTTCAGATCACTGAAGGTTATTATGAAGAAACAGAAGGTGAAGAATAGAGGAAAAAGAAATCTCTAAAGCATTTATTGTTCTCTTTTCGTTTTAAGCAACTTCCATTTTTCACAGGCGTAAATTCAAGGGCATTGCTACCGGTAGACCATTTTGAATGGGGGGGTGCCACATGAAATTTGCGGACAGACCATCATGCAAAACCGGAGTGTACTGTAGTCTGATTCCCTGGCCCAACACTTACATGTACACCTGTACCTGACATTTTTTGATTTTGCCGACAGACCATGATTTTGTCAACAAAACTAACCAACAGGGGGTGTGACAACCCCCACACGTCTCCTCTAGCAATACTCGTGCCTGAATTCTCAAATATCAATACATGTCATCACTGTATTCATGAAGAGCCACACATGTAGATTTTGGGGGAAAACAATGGTTTTCGAGAAATTGCCCGAGAAGCTTCTCCTCTTTCAAAACAGCAACAAGTAAACGCAGTAAAACCTCAAATGGCTCTTTGTGAGATAACTTTTGCCTGAACCAAGTACAGGTAATTAAATTGAAAAAAATGGTTAATTAACCAAAATCAATTAGAAAAGATGTGTGTCTGTTCATGAAATAAAAAATCCATGTTTTCCTACTGTTTGGCCCTTCTGTGCGATGTATTTTTCCATAGGTAAGGAGCCCACATGTTCATGTGCGCAACTGTTAAATTGTAATAAAGATGTGAGGCTCTTCATGAAAACAAAAATCTTACTTGACCTACTTTTCGGCAGAAAAATTCTACTGTCAACATGTCTTCATGAGAATGGGGACGAATACATGTATACCATGTGTACTGTAGGTATTTCATTTCCTTGAGGAGAAAGGTTGAAATTAAAATTAAAAACAGTTTCTTTCAAGATGATATTCTTTTAACTTCGTAAGAACATTTTTTTTTCCACCTCGGTGATTTACATGTAGGCCTTTTAACAGTGTTAAAAAAATGTTGACACATACTGTACCAGTGGATATGGTTGCCAATTTCCTCAATAATTTTTGTGGACTGACAGATCAGTAATCAACAAGCCAAACTTAAAAACAATGACCACTACCGTATTACTGTACTTATGACCACGTTTCAGGAAAAATGAATCCCAATGGAACCTACATGTACATGTATAGGGGTATGAAGTAATATCCTTACCACTGCAGACCACACTTATAATGGAATGAACACTGTGATATCCTAAGCAGGTGCTCGACACAACCACCAAACATTTGTATAACATGAAGTGGAAGTTGTATAGAGTGAATGACATGTAGAGTGCTGGACCCTTGAGCCACGTGTTCACTATTCTGCACCTGTACATGTAGCTCAGTTCTGCATGGCATTCTATTAGCAGGAGCGGGAACCAATCTTGTGTTAATTAATTTATTGTACTGTGTTCCAAAAATGATTAATGACCCAACTCAACTCTGGCCAGCAGATTAAGTGACCTGTTTACAACTCTGAAGTACTGTTGAGTGTCAGGATTATTTTGGCCACAATGGGACTCAGGCTTACATGTACATGTAAAGGTAGAGCACCAACAACATACATGTACATGTACACACATGTTCTGCAAACACAGAAGGTTCACACCAACCAAGGCTAAATACCGGTAGAAATGGATCCTGAACCAATTTTTTGTGGGAGGGGGCCATTTTCAGAAGGGGAGGATTCAACCTTTTTAAGTACCGTTTATGGCTTTTCTGAGAGGAAACGTTAATTTTTGAATATGTACATGTATAAAGTTTGTGATGACCAAAGAATACATGTTAGACCCCTTTTACAATCGCACTTCCCCATTAAGAATGACTCCGGCCATACATTACGTTTAAGATAAATTTCATAATTGCTAGTTTTTAATCATCACAAAGTTGTTCATTGTTAAGAAATGTTCTATGCAAAAGATTATGCAAATAACATTCAAAACTGTGTAACATGATGCATAGCCAAATATTTAACAGGGCTTGTCATAAATGCAAATTAAATAAACACATGATTTTGCATAATTTAACATCAGCTGCATGTTACATACATGTTTACCATATTAAAATGATGTGCACTTTCATGTTTCATGCATTTTAACAATCTGAAATGAAATAAAAATATCACTTGAATACACTGTTTCCGATATAACTTAACTAATATAAATGTAAAGTTTTATGCAAAGTTAACTTTCCAGGCTTTCCTGGTGCTGCCAAAAGGTAATTGCTTACATGTAATTGCATGTACATGTAGCTGCTTATACATGTACTGTACATGAACCAGTAGATACCACAAACCAGTGAGAAGCAGTCTGCCTACACATGTATACAACATACGGTACGTGCAATGTCTGCTGGCAACCAGCTTTTACAGCAGAGTGCATAATTATATTGTCAATACATCATAATTACTAAAATTTAATGCAACTGCAACTTCAGTTGATCAAATGTTTAAAATTTTCTCTTATGTTAATTCTTGCATTGAGGTTTAATAAGAAACAACGAACAAGCCATCTGTCTTTACTGGTAGTTCAATCCTCCAGATGGGCATTATTGTGTGAACAGGTCTTCCTCATGGTCACACATGTACGTGTACATGTTATTCAAAGAGATCTGTACAGCAGGTTTAAGATATCAGTTTTAGCAATTCAGTCACACTTTCTTAAAGGTTCACAATTAAAATCAAGTTTGTCGTCAAGTAACTTGCACATCAGTTGATCAAGTAAATGACTAATTAGTACTTCCGGCCCTGTCTGATTTTGGCCACACTCCTATTGTGCTTCGCAAGACAAATGGTCCCTCAGTGTTTTGACAGAGCCATCTTCTGTGAAGTTGTCTCTTCAGTCTGTCAAATCTAAAAGTACCAGCACCTTCATTGTAAGAAACTGTCCCCAAGGTCTTTATTATGGCAATTCACTTTTACAAGTGAAGACTGCTACTGGACCATCCACCTTCTGTACGATATACGTGACAGCTGTTAATATGTAAACCATGATTGATTGAAGGACAATTTCCCTTCTAACACAGTACCGAACCTTGTCTTCTCACTAATTTTCAGTGAATGAAAATGGATGTAAATATCCACATTCAACCAACAGGTGAAGTTGTCTCATGCACCAGTACAACGATAGAGCATTAACTGAAACAGACATCAGCACTTTTTAAGATTGAGATCATGTCACAAAGTACATGTACTGTACAGGTATACATGTGAGGGACTGGTCCTGCCATTTCCCTTGAACAGCACCTGTGTGAATAAATTGCCACGAATCTATCAAATGGTGATATTTAAAAGCTTCTGGTAAGAAAGGTCTCCAGAAAATAATTCAAGAAGTGAAAAATGTCATCTTTACGACAATGAAAAAAAAATTATTTTTTTACGTAACTTTGTGTCTCATTTTCACATTTTGGTGGGTTTACCTTCAAGTAACTTTGATGCCACATGATAACCGTTTTTTTTAACTTCACATCGTTTTTCATTGGGACTCATTGTTTCATCATTTTCCATGTTTTTCACCTTACTTGGTGCCCAATTTTCACACTTTTATCAAATTTCCCTAGGGTCAATCAGTCTGGAAGACTGATGAATTGTTTGTATCCATCAGTTCATTTCTTCAAGATCGAGAGCCATTTGTCTGAAATGTGGTTCGTTTTTCATGCAGATTCAAGTTTCCGCACTGAGTCCGACATGACTGACAGCAGTCAAAAATGAGATGTCCGGTTTTGGGGCACGGCATACACGTACACGCACACCCCCTGGATATGAGTGCGTTTTGGTATGAGTTGACCTTTACTGCATTACACTAATACGTACAATGACATCAAACTGCACGACTAAAATGCACAAACAAAAACTTTCTGTTCTCACTCATACGGTTTCCTTTTTGCATGATACTTTCTCATTAGAGCGTTCATGATATTCCTAATTATTCACAAGTAGGGAAATGTCAGGGAAAACCAGGCAAAACTGAAAAAATCCCCTCTACAATGTTGGTTTCACTTCCAACTTTGTTACTTTGGAGGTACACTGTACATAAGAAAAAGAGGCAAAAATTTGGCGGAAAATGGATTTTCATCGTGTGCAAGTTAGCAAAAGGAACTTTGGGTGTTGAAATACTAATCGGTATGGAAGTGAGGGGCAAACAACTACATGTATATCTGAGCTTCATTTTGATCAATTACAGTTTGGGGTCCACCTGTCCAAGTCAAGAGCCATTTTACTGGCTTCTGGCTGTAGTGGGATTCGGTATACATGCGCACCAACTCAGTGAGGGGTACTGACATAGAGTATGTACATCTACATTGTAGGTTGCCAGTAGCAACAAGATTACTTTACCTGTCCATAGTCAAAATACAGCTCATGCCCATGCCCTTTTAGACAATGGGTACTGTAGTTCATCAAACAATCCCTTCACATACTGGTAGATTTGTCTGGCTTTTTCTTCTTACTAGAGTTAACCATCACAGAAATGAGACTGTGCTGTCTGCTTGAGAATGTTGGTGCATATGCGCTGGGCCGCCGCTGCATCCACTTGCTGGTCTCAGCCGGTTGGTACGGCAACAGGGGATCACTCAATTCACTCTGGATGAAGGCCTCCACAGAGAGTAAGGGGTCATCTGTTGGGGTAAACCTGCTGCTGGGCGGCCGGTGACTGCCGCTGGCCAGTGTGCGCTGTGACCGGGAACTCAGTGTCTGCTTCGATCTGTGAGACCATGTGGATGCCCTTGAGGCATTCCGCTGTCGCTCGGGCTCCGTCATCATCGTGAACCTTGACCCCGCACTGTGACCTCTGTCCAGTGTCCCGGCACTGAAAGTGCCGGATAATGGTCGGACTTCCTCTTGCAGCAGCGAATCCACTCGCTTCCGAAATTCCTCAAAGGATGGTGGTTTGCTCGAGGGGCATGGTGCAGTTTTGGGTCTTGCTTTGAGAGAGTTGAACCCTGAACGGGAAGCTGTGACTGCAGAGGGGGCCTTTGGTCGCCTTGTCATATATTCTCTGGGTTCTGAGGTGTCAAGCTGATCATTCCAGCCAATGGTTCTTTCTTCAGACACCTCCATGTCCTGTTCCACCTTCTGCAAGATGGAGTCAAATATCTCATCCGGAGTTCTGTCATCCACCTTTCGGGCCACCTCCTGATGCTCAAACTCCTCTTTGATGTCCCTCTCTGGTGGACGCCTCTGCTGGTGGAAGAACCGCAGCAGTGAAATGCGCTTGCTGTACTTGCGGCTCTCCAGCCTCTGCCCGTACATGAAGAGCGGCACCCGCTTGTCCTGGTAGGAAGCGAATGCCGACAGGGAGCCGGTGCTGGAATGCAGCAGGTGGAGGCCATCCTTCAGGCTGCGCATGTTCTTGTTGACCACACGCTCCGAGTGCTGATGTTCCTGTTCATACAGCCGCTTCTGCAGCCGCAATCGGTTCTCCTCGTTGTCGTTGAACCGCTTGGCCTCCAGTTCCTTCGGAGTGTTGAACCCCTGACGTTGGGACATGACTCAGACATGGGTGCCTTCACTAGCACGGCAGCATTCTAAGTTGGGGTGACTCAACTGGCTAAAGCATGCCATATCACACTCTCTGTAGACATCTTATTAGATTAGTGTCATGGTGAGTTTGCCCAGTTAATAAATGAGCTTACAGTGGTTATATGTGTGTACAGAGTAAAGCCAATCCGTGTATAATAATTAATGAAGGCACTTGAAATAAGTGACAACTACACTGTAGGCAGTCCTGTACCAGATTCCTTCTGTTCGTTGCCAATGATCGCTTGATTGCCTGGATACCCAGCCGATTGGGGGTTGTCAGTGCAGAGAGCAAACACGGCATTAACACACGTATATATCTAATCAAATCGTACTCCCCTCGGCGGTTCCATGCTGACGGTTCCACTTTTAAAAAAACCACAAGTGGAGTTTGTTTTTCCAAAGCGACACTGTTTCGGAGTGGTGTTGGTGACAGCTGAGTGTACGAGTTCATAAGTGTTTGCCTTGGGTACATACGAACAGATTAGCAGGCATACAAAGTTCTTTGTCATGAACAAAAATGTGTCGATCAAATGTCAGGCAACTGTACTGAAACTGCAACTTTGAAGGATCCTGGTTCCTCTGTCCATCAAACAGTTATCACAATGGACACAATTTTAAGAGTGCAGCATGAATCCACAAGAATACTATGCTACATTGTACCTGCTCGTTGGGTGTAACTACATGTATACAGTAACATTTTCATGTTCTCATCCTGACGATGAAGCACAAAAAAAGCAAACACCAACACAAGAATTTGTTGGCACGTTGGCCATTTCCCTTCTCATCGGTCAGCTGAGCCAATCCTTGAAAATTGTCCAAATGATGTCAATCACTGGGCTGGCAAACAAGGAACACTCAAAGAAGTCCTTCCCTTCAGTGTTCAAACCACATTCACACTGCCAAACTCAGAAACTTTAGACAATAATGAGCCTGTCGCCATACAATGCTGCTCAGGGGGCCAAGCTTGGCACTGGGATGTCAAAACTCAACTTGTAGTTCCTGTCCAATTCAATGCCAACCCAAACAATTGTCATGTATGACAAGCAGGTCCTTTTCACAGTCAAACATTCCTCAACAGTACCATACTGGTAACCCCAGCTGCCTTCTGTGTAACCTTACACCCTGGGTGACTGGCCTACATGCTCCCCAGCCTCTCTTGTTGTCATGGCATCCAATTTTTTTGTTTACTCCCAGTCACTTGTTCCAAAGGGAGGGGGCTCAACTCTGATCCACTTTTTAGGAGCTGGGTGGTTGCTACAGTGACATGTGCCTGCTGATCTCAAATTACCACTGATCTCAAATTAAAAAAACAAACTAAATGATGAGGCACATCTTGTCAAAGTAAACTGTAGAGACAAGTGTCTTTTGCAGCAGATCAGCAGAACAGGTTGTAGCAAGGAGAAAACACCACTCTACAAACATGTAGGTCATCATTTCACAGAGTTTTTAACTGGACAAAAGCCACAATGCAACAAACATTCTGCAGATTGAAAGGGAGGTGATATGGGACTCTTATAATTTATCAGGGCTGATAATCTTATCAACCCCTAAGTAGGGATTCTTAATCAGCTTAAGGCTGAGGATTTGCAAACATTCAGATTAATCTAGCCCATAAGCTTATTATTTGATCAGCTACTTAACACAGAAAATCCTGATGTGTTGGTTACAGTAGTGAGCTGTGAGTCTGATTTTATAGTGTTCATGTACAGTACATGTACCTATGGGAGTACCCTTGCAGTTGCTGAGTTCTTGTGGTTAAGATACAGGGACATGTACATGTACCATACATGTACATATGGGAGTACCCTTGCAGTTGCTGAGTTCTTGTGGTTAAGATACGGGGGACATGTACAGTACATGTACATGTACCAGGGTATTTCAAAAATAAAGGTCACTGACGGATATGTAGTATTTCAGCTTGTGGTGTCAGGAAAATACAGTGCACAGTAATTTAGGAGAATCCGTGGTCAATTTATACATGGACAGAAAAAATGGATGAAGAAGAATTTTAAAAGTCTGTAGGAGCTGAATTAAGGGGCAGGAGAAAAGTGGAGCCATCAAATATTTCAGGAAATTCCGTACTACTGTATGTAGAAAATTTACCAACTAAAAGTCCATGGTCAAACAAATATTTGCAGCCATTTGAAGACAGAAAAATGTAAATTCGTGGTATTTATTTAACAATGTATGGTGCATACAGGTACATTACCCTTCAGTTGTGGGAATTTTGTGGCAGATAAGATTGAAGTAAATAGCAATTAACAGTTACGCCTACAGAATGGTGAGGATACATGTACATGTATATTACCCCTATGCATTTAACACTATTTTACATGTACATGTAGGGCTTACGTACACGGCCTACATGTACCCAATGTACTGTACATGTACCAATGACCACCCCAATGTCCCTCACAATGTATTAGCCTGTTTTATAATTGGTTTGTCCTTCACCAACGTCTATTTATAAACACTGTGCATTTGGTGTTGTCTGAAGGTTTGTGAACAAGACTCACAAGCTCACTCGAGTGGGACTCGAACTCAGGACCTCTTCCTGAAAGTGAATTAACCTGGGAGTGTGAACAGCTTGAGATCAGTATGAGACTGAAAAAAGTCCTTCACTAGAGAGCGTGCTTGGGTCCTAATTCTGAACACGAAAATGTCGGCAGTTCCTATTACTGTCATTTCTAATGTACCGCTACATGTATGTATTTGATTTGTTCAAGGGTGCCGTATGTCGCTCACAAGTGGCTCAATGTCTCTTTTAGTCTGGATTACACACCAGTAAATGTACACCTAGACTGTTTTTCATTATTTTATCATATTATTCCATTACGTAACAAAAGATGTACATGTACTGCACGGTTGTACTATATGGGTCCTTGCAACAGCACAGTTTATTCAAAAGGTTTCCTTGAAGTTTACATAGTTACCATAGTTACATGTACATGTATGTAAATGAATTTCTTTCCTGTTTTTGCTTTGTTTCTTCCTACACTTTTTTAGAAACAAAAAAGTTGTTACAACAAAATGTGAGAAAATTTGTATTAGAAATGTTTCAGTACACAAAAGGGTAAACATCTTTAGTTGCACATGTGTTCTTTCTGGTCTCACTTGTCTAATTCTGGGCTCAAACATGTCCGACTCATAAAAAAATCAAAGTTACTAACTTAAGGCTGGCAATGCTCACAAGGACAAAGTTTGCCCTCAGTTTTAAGACTCTCTGCTTAGGAAATGAAATTGTTACAATGGAATAAATTTTAAAGAAAGATAAAACTTGCAGGGAAACAAAACAGGAAGCGATGACAGCCAGAATAATGGTGTCTGTGGCCAACTCATTTAAAATCTTCAATAATGTCACAGTAAGATACCAACACATGTATTGTTTGCAAGCACACAATAATGTTTCCCCTCATTTGCACTGCAGAGTTTCATGTACAGTTTTTTTATGTGAACGATTCTGCGTTCTTCTCTCTGGTGTTCTGAACAATGCAGCACCTGATACAAGAATTCTCCTGTCAAATGTCGGAAAGCAGTGCACGCTACACGATTTAACCAGCTGTCACTAAGTTCAGTTTGTGCATGGAGTCCACACAGCTGGGTTATTCTAATAATTATGAGGAACTGAAACCCCGAGGATGACAGTTGTACTATATGTATAATGAGTCTTTTGCTACACTGCACTGCTTGACAGCAGTTGAATTCAAAAGATCAATGGCTGTGTCCAGTTGTTGTAAGGCGAGATTGTGCTAGTCTGATTGGAGGCATTGTTTGTGGTCTGATTGGTCTCATAAGCTTCTTTGAGGCCTGGATTTTACGGGCCATTTGTGTGGCTCGGAATGAGGTGTTGGACACGTGGCGGGAGCCTTTGTTGGCCACAGTAATCATGGCTTGGTAGGACATCATGTGGCCGTCGTCTTGTGAGGATTGTCTAGAAACCAACCCACTGCTTTTCTCGGCGTCCGACTTGACATCCTGCTCTTGAGAGGAAACCCTGCCGATGACACCTTTGCTGGAACAGGTACATGTAGATAGTTCTGGTGACGGCTCAAGCAAATCTTGTGCCCCAGTCGACAATGCCTTCCATAACGGATACATGCTACATGTAGTACATGTATTGTGCTGACAGTTATTCTGCCCTGACAGCCGAGTCACTGGCTCAACTAATACTGGCAACCCAATTAATGGCGTCCTGCTCTGCTCTAATGTCTGTTTTGGTGAAGCTGCATTTGGCTGTGAAACACATTTCATATAACTACGTGTAGATGGTACTGCTACTCTTGCCCCTTGCTGTTCTAAATCTCCATCCAACTGTGTGGTCCACTGCTTGGTTTTCTGCCAGTGCTCCAGACACCGACTACAAGTACAGTACACGACAGTGACAGGAGTTGTTGCACTTGCCTGCCGATGGTGACTGGCATGCAGTGCCCCGAGCTCTGTGTACTTCAGCACCTGCAGGCTCAGCCGGTATGCCCATCGATGCATCTGTGTCGTGCTGGCGTCCATTTGTCGTAGCATTAGCAGCCTAGATTTCTCGATGGCGGCCAGCCGTTTCTCCAGGAGGTTCCCCTCCAGCCTGTTTTGCTGGGCCACCTTTTTGGAGAGCTCTGCCATGCTGATCAGTTTTGGAACGCTCTCTCAGATCGTGAAGAGCAAGTGTTCCCACTGCTCAAGCCTGTGACAGCAGTAATGCGTTTATTTCATAATGTAAAGTAAAGAGGGCACTTCACTGGTGATCTAATCAACAACCGTGCTTAGTTTTACATCAGTTCCACTGGATTGTTCCACAAAGAATTACACATGAAAACTGCCGGCAAATGAGAAACACACTCTTGTTTGGGTTTCTTCCTTCTCTCTCCTAGAGATGAAACACCGAAGCACCGCAAAGTTATGCATTCACTCCACGAGCACAGTCTACTTATCAACCCAGCCATTAGCAAAGCCTTTCCTCATTCTGTCTGGTCAGGGTTGTTAACACAATTTAGCTGTAGAATCAAAACACTCCTTATTCCCGGAACTCTTCCCCTATCCTGTGATCACAAGATCGTCTAGTTTAATGAATAGTTGGCATTCCCCACACATTACACCTTTCCACTTACAATATACAAAATCTGCTTAACATGTCAAGCACTGCTGCAAACTAACCTCCATCAAAAAAAGCCTGTTGTAGACATACCGCTTGTTTCAACAGAATTAAAATCTGAAACCATTAACAGTATATATAAATTACGCTGATGATTAAACATGATAAACTGATAATCCTGACGACTACACTTTGCATCGCATGGCATCTTGACTACCCATCTTGATTACTGACTACCTGTTATCATCAGAATACAATGTTGACAGGATGGATTCACCACAAGTGCATGCCCAAAGACAGATACTGCTGGAGACAGTTTTGAAAACACTTCCCTTCAAATGCGTTCTAAAACCCAATTTGCATCATGGGTGAAACTTTAGAAAAACTGAATAATGGAGAATGTGCTACACTCCTATTTAACAGGGGGTGTATCAGTTACAAACTGACAAAATTAAGTGGCAATAAATAATGAAGATGTGTGGATGTGCTCACATTCCACACGTCCCAACTCACATCCATCTTAGTGAAGATGTGTGGATGTGCTCACATTTCACACACCCCAACTCACATCCATCTTAGTGAAGATGTGTGGATGTGCTCACATTACACACACCCCAACTCATATCCATCTTAGTGAAGATGCGTGGATGTGCTCACATTTCACACACAACTCACATCCATCTTAGTGAAGATGTGTGGATGTGCTCACATTACACACATCCCAACTCACATCCATCTTAGTGAAGATGTGTGGATGTGCTCACATTTCACACATCCCAACTCACATCCATCTTAGTGAAGATGCGTGGATGTGCTCACATTTCACACACCCCAACTCACATCCATCTTAGTGAAGATGTGTGGATGTGCTCACATTTCACACACCCCAACTCACATCCATCTTAGTGAAGATGTGTGGATGTGCTCACATTTCACACACCCAAACTCACATCCATCTTAGTGAAGATGTGTGGATGTGCTCACATTCCACACATCCCAACTCACATCCATCTTCCTTCATAAGCACTATGAGCAAAAGGAACAAAAAGATAAATCAACAACCACATTCCCCTTAATGTTGGTAAAAGTGCTTACCTGATGGCCCTTGTATGTGCCTTCAATGAATGCTCTTGAAACCACTCTCCTTCTCGTCTGACATACAAATCAGCTACTTGATTGGACTGAGCAAATAAAAAGAATAGGCGTTTGATCTGCATGTAAATGCCACAAATGGCAATGCACTGATACGGTACCACAGACATGAATCAGTACACTGACACAGTAGACACTTTGTGACTTGAACCAAGCTCCTTGAGGACTTTTGTCAAACCAAAGCCTTGTGACTTGAACCAAGCTCCTTGAGGACTTTTGTCAAACTAAAACCAAAGCCTTGTGACTTGAACCAAGCTCCTTCAGGACTTTTGTCAAACCAAAGCCCCGTAACTTGAACCAAGCTCCTTGAGGACGTTTGTCAAACTAAAAACCAAAGCCTTGAGACTTGAACCAAGCTCCTTGAGGACGTTTGTCAAACTAAAAACCAAAGCCTTGAGACTTGAACCAAGCTCCTTGAGGACTTTTGTCAAACTAAAACCAAAGCCTTGAGACTTGAACCAAGCTCCTTGAGGACTTTTGTCAAACCAAAGCCTTGTGACTTGAACCAAGCTCCTTGAGGACTTTTGTCAAACCAAAGCCTTGTGACTTGAACCAAGCTCCTTGAGGACATTTTTCAAACCAAAGCCTTTTGACTTGAACCAAGCTCCTTGAGGACTTTTGTCAAACTAAAACCAAAGCCTTGTGACTTGAACCAAGCTCCTTCAGGACTTTTGTCAAACCAAAGCCTTGTGACTTGAACCAAGCTCCTTGAGGACGTTTGTCAAACCAAAGCCTTGTTTAATGCAGTCCAGCCTACATGTATAATGCTGTTCTGCAGCTCCCCTGTCCAGTTCAAGGTGCAAAAGCAAATATGAACGTGATTTTGTGATGTCTGATCAACTACCTGCACAGCAAATTTGCAAAAGTTCAACCATGTCAACACATTTCAACTCACAAATTTCACTGCGAATGTTCTGTCACATCAAGATCACTTCATTTATCGTGTTCTTGGGTGATATGATCCAGCCTTTCCTTTTGAAAGCTAAGGTGTGTCACCTGGTGCACCTACCAGGTAGCAGCTTTATGTCACTCTGAATGGTTAGACTACAGATTGATCAACACTTCTGTCTATACTTAAAGACCCCCTTCATTACATCTGATGAAGGCAAATTTTTTCAGGCCATACAAGTCAGATGCCACAAACCTGTTTTCCCGGGAATCATGCCCCCAGTCAGCAGTAGAAGGTTCTTTGTCATGTTTATAGGACCTGTTTATGTTGGGCACGATCAGTCTGTCAGCCTGATTGCGCAATCACATTGTGCTCTTAGTGGATCCCACATGAAATTCTGACTATATCTCCCTTTCTTGCAATAATCTTTCCCAGCAGTGAATTGGGAAGAAAGAACAAGTGTCTGAATGTGAAATTAATGACATCGTTCAGCATGGTCGACCGATCTTACAGAGATTGAGTGATTGCACTGCACTGCCATCCACACTAGATGGGTTTTATTAGTTACTCACCGCTGTGACAAACTCCATGTGTCTATCAGCATGGGGGTTCCATTCCACCACGCTAATGTCCCACTTCATCATCCCTTTCCTTTTGACGCGAGGGTGGCGGGCGCCCGGATGGTCCAGGCTGATAACGTCCAACCCACGCCTCCTGAAGCAAAAACAGAATGACATACATGTAGGGTAGAGAAAATTGAACTTGAGCCATGCAGCAGGATATCTGAAGGACTGCTCACCAACAGAATGAGAGGCACTGGTGTGGATCATTCCATTTTACTGGTTTCCACACCTCACCTTGGAAAGAACGGTCTGGTCACATGCTATTTTCAGTATTTTGGAGGTGTGACCACAATCTGTAGTCACATTCCGAGAGAATGCTAATTTACTAAGACCTGCAATGTCCAGGTTAATTGACAATTTAATCCACTCTCATCACTAGCGGCACCAGTTGGTAAGTCTAAAACTACACTCTTGATTAACATTTACATAATTAGCCACCAGCCAGGGGTCATGTTTCACAAAGTGAGGTGCACTGTTCTTTAACGATAACTCCTTCAAAATTTTCACTAGGTATCCTCTTGACTCCTCCTAAATCCTCCTCTGAAAAACCCGAGACACATTCTTTGATATTCAACTTTCTAGGACTATCAAACCCTGTTTACGTTTGGTTTGTATGTATACCTTGTGTGACCAACAGTGGTTGGGTTTGAAATTTATTTAATCCTGCAAACTTTGGGTGAATTTTGAAGGGTACAAATAACCAACAGTTTCTCCTTTCTTTAAGATACATTTGTTGGAAGTACCTGACACATTACAGCATTCGTGGAATGCACGCAGCAACAGTGTAGAACAGACCTTATTCCTGAGGAAGCCACTTTGATCTTGTTCAATGAATATGTCTAATAAATAATTAACGGTTGAATGAGATGGTATCAGACTAATGTCTTTTTTTTCCAAATCTGGCAAAAAACCACTCAAGTAAGTTTTATCTCAAATAACAAATCATTCACCAGATTAGACAGAGCTGTACGAATTTGACAGGAAATTTCAATTTATTTCATTTGATGCTTTCAAGTTAAAAAAAAAAAGACTAACCCTCACTGTCAAATGCAACACGGCCAACTAATGAATAAAGTCCAGTACATGTACTTTACAAGCAATTCATCTTACCCAGCAAGCAGGGCAAACCCTCCAGTGATATCCACTGCCATGGCTGTGGCCTACATGTAAGGTACAGAAAGGGATCATTTCAAAATAAACTTTGCTGAGATATCTGAATTAATCTGAATATCTGTTTATGTAAGTGGCAAAACTACACGAAAGAGAGCAATGGACATGTACTTGTACAACATATACATGTACTGTACATGTACCATTGTTGCAGTGCTTCATACATATACCATTGTTCAGTAAAAACATGGACAATATCATGACGTTCCAATCAAGTGTACCATTCACGAATTAGGCCTTGGGTGCACACCAGTGCTAGCGACTGTTTCCTGAACTGCACAACGTCAGGTACACGGAATATCAAGGAAGGAGTTAGTGACTCTCTCTAACTCGAACTTCAAAGTGCCGTTACGCTAGTCATGTTGTTAGTCAAGCCCAACCCGTACGACCTGCATAAACGTTTTACTGAAATGACTGACACACAAATACTGTTTGAAACGCTAACACCTGTCTTACTATCTTAAATCGTCACCTCTGTAAATACAATGAAATCACACATCTTGAACCTCACCTGAGACTCCCGAAAATACTCGACCGACACATTTTCATTGCCCCAGTGCGCTGCCATCTTGACTTTGCCTTTGCTGTAAATTTTAAGAGCGCCCTCCATAGTTATTCATTTCTAATCTTTGCCTTCCCGGCCCCGGCCCCCCGTGTTGACTGGTGTGATGTTTTGCTTTTCGATATGATTTTTGGTCAGTCACGTAAACATGACACATTTTGTGCAGGTTTCTAAAGCATTGACTTTATGTCATTTGCGTAGGCCTCTTGTTGGCCTGTGCAACTTTCACAGTTCTTTGCATCTGTTTAAAGGCAGGAAAAGTCTCATAAAGCTCGACAAATTGCTGGCCAAGAAAAAGTGAGTTTTGCCTCCTGGACTTGCGTATTGAACATGTGTTGAACGTGTTAAACAGAGAATTAGAACAATATTATTTGGCTTATGATGATTATGATGTGTAGGTAGGCCCAAATTAAAATTTTACATTATGATAAGAGTTCCATATACGGATATCGCCAATTTGGCATCAGAGTGCAGCCACCAGTAAGTGAAAATGTTCTAAAATTTCAAATTTAGCAGGGCAAATATTGAAGTGTTTACATAGAAAGTAGGCCTGGGCATTAGTGGCAATTGCATAGGGTGTCAAGTGATGTCCGTGCGTGGAACTCATTCCAGAAATGTACGTGTGTGAATTTTGTGAGTTAGGGAGAGGGCAGTGTATGCAATTCTACACAGACATGACTTGGACATGGGGTCCAAATCTTGACAAGTTAGGCCCACCTCCTTTTATCATGTTCTGCATAAAAGCCTGTAAATCGCACGCCAGTTGAGCAGTAATAAAGTCTTTTAATAAACCAACGACTGTAACGTCAATTTGACGTGTGCAGTTCAGATTTCAGATACATGTAGATGCTTAGGTGATTCTGCTTTTTCATACCCTACAGGAAAAAATTCTACTATGATCCGATGAATGTCGCTCAGCTCGGTCGATTGGTAAGTTGTCAGTTTCTATTGAGGAGCATCCCCTGATCATCACTGTGCCTATTTGTTTCACACAGAACTGGATCTCGATCAGTGACCCCAACACTGGTTCGCACCTCCATAAGATGGGTTGTGGTGTCAGTGAATCAACGATGGATCATTTGTTGTAATCCAGATCTGTGTGATTAACAAATTGGTCCACTGCCAGCACTGGTGTTTGATCAGAAAATTTGACCTGAAGAAAACAAAACCTGAAGTATGAAATTCCAGTCCAAGTCATGCTGTTTCACTGTCTTATCGCACCAGTACATGTGTGTAGTGACCAGACTGAATACATGTACATGTACGTGAGAGAAACTGCAGTTTGCTGCTTCATTTTTGTGTGACCAAGGCAACAGGCGTATCGGGTGGCAAGGTCAAGATGAGAAGCGAAGACAGCATCCGGCTGAGGACATACAACAAGATTCTGTTTGACAACATCAATGACATGATGACAACGAGCTTGATCAGCGAAGAGTTGGAGGAACTCCAGGTCACGGTGTCAGGGGTAAGATGGTCAAGTCCCAGAGTTGACAGCATTTTGCGTATAGAAGAATATGGTGGCCATGGTAACGCTCTTACTGGTCATTTGCAGCGGCCCTCGTCTATGGCAGTAAGCACTATGATGATTATTGTTCAAAGACACTATTCCGTAAGAGACCCACAGGGCAAAAACCTACATGATGATTTCTGCCATTAAAGGGGGCCATCTGTAATGTCCAGTGACGGTTGATTCAACTATGTGGTATGTACAGTATGTATAAGTACCTTGGAAGCACTCAAGCAATTGAGCCACAGTATACTCAGGCAATGTTCATAGTATCCAAAGTCTGTCCGCCATTGGCGGGGGCCATTACAAAAGACGTGTAATAACATTACCTTAGACTGTCTGTAGGCCAGCCATTTTGCCAGTTATGATGCAGTGATGCAAGCAATGTCAATATTGCTATTTAATTTCAAGATTTTAAGATCTCGCCAGTTTCTCCTCTTTTTTGCCGTCAACAACAGCATTTTGTTCTCAACAACGGACTAGTTGTCAAGTATAAAAATCTATTTTTTTGTGTGATTTGCCCTTGAAATCAACCCAGCTGTCAGTGGCTGAGTAATTTCTCCTGAAGCTATTTCCTATGTAGCATTCTTGGTACGGACAAAGGTTTTTTCCCAAAAACAGTTGGTATTGATACTTTGCTAGATTATGCAATACACTGACCAACGCAATTTCATAAGGAACACAGTACCACGTACAGTGTACCTTCAAGAAGAGTTTTGCTCAAAATTGGAGCTTGGTCTTGTAAGCTGAGTTGTCTAAAAAGGCTGTGTGTCTGAGCTCATTTCTGAGTCATTATTTTTAAGATCCGTGATGATAAAACAAATAGGAGGTTACTTGATACTCTGTTACACGATTTTCAAAAACCACCTCTGGATAGAAGGCATTATTTCACCTATCCTTTCTCCCCTCAGGTACGAGTAGCGGGCGATATGAGTGCATGTCGAGTGTACTGGCAATCAACAGGTGTGGTGCAGGACGACGAAAGAATCGAAGAGGTCCTGAACAGACACAAAGGCCCCCTGAGGTTCGACCTGTTCTTTTCCTGAAATAAGGACCGCCTATAATTCTAAGATTCAACCCAAAAGTTTTAAAGGCGCCTTCTCGTCACACTGTAATGCACTCGTAGGCACTGACCTCCAGTAAGGTTAGTGCAAGAAACACTACCAGTTTATCGATTGATTATGAGATCAGTAACTACCACCTCATTCCACTAATAGCAGAAGGGTTTCCATTTCGGCAACACTTGGGTCGCTGGATAGCACTGTTTGAAAAATGTTAAATGCACCTCGATCAAACCCACGATAGAGTGTCTTTAAATAGCCTGGCATTTGTATTGATCATTCCACACACCCTAGGTCCAAGCCTTTGTTCATTAAATATGTACTCAGGTGTACATTCCTTATTGGTTCAACATCTAACACAACCTGACCTGTTATCATTCTTTTCTGACAAAAAGGGCAGTACTTTTTCTCCTTTCCAGTCCAAAAATGAGAAAGCAGGCCACACTTGAACCTACGTGTATGTGGGATACGATATCGATGAATGCAGTGGCCATTGTAATCACTGGTCATTTGCAGTGGTCCCCGCCAATGGCAGGAGATGGCTGTTGTATGGAGCCACTGTTGTAGTCTCTCTGCACAGAACCCGACACGTTGCTTTCTGCCATGAAATGGGGCCATGGGGAATGTCCAGTTAAAGCTGGCTGGATTCATCTAAAAAGCTACACAACAGAGATTCTTGCAATCTATCGCAGTACACATCTTCGTGTGTATGTTATACGTGCAATTGTGGATTTTCTATTTAAATTTACAGACGTGCCTTGATCTCCCATCGAGTGCTGGGAAAGATACCTCCCATCTTTTTCTTGAAGGACAAGGCCAGTGCCAACCTCTCTGAGATAGACCGGCTGCTTGCTATTGCTGATTTTGGACCCGACGAAGAGGAAGAAATTGAACCGATGGAGGTGGAACCGGACATGGCAGTGGAGAATTCCAGTAGTGGTGGGAGGATGGAGTTCATCCAGAAATCTGGCAAGAACGAGATGGATGCCAGCGGTGAAGCCCAGCCGAGCCTGTTTGGCATCGACCACGATGCTTTGAACAGGCTGATCAAGAGGGGGGACGTCAGCAATCCGTTCACAGGGATCCACGGGGAGTCGGCTGAAGACAGAGCTTCGGACAAGCGATTCCAACAGCTGCGAGCATTCATGAAAAAGAAAAAGATGGGCGAGACGGGCAAGAAGGAAGCGGCATTCTACAGGGGAGAGCTGGAGTCGTATGGATCCGGCCGGAGAGGGGACGTCGAGATTGAAGATGAGACAGCAATTGACTCAGAGGAGAGTTTTAGTGACGAGGATTATGACAATGGTGAAGATGGTGACGAGTTCACATCAGAATTACCAAGGGACAAATAAAGACAACCATCTTGCATAACTTGTGGATAATGAAGTTTATTTTACAAACAAAAACGAATTTCCAAACGGCCAAGAAAAACTAAGCAGTTTTTTTCATTCAAAAAATTGTACAAAAAAGGCATAATTTACAAATTTGACACAAATTTTGACACATTAGTTGGCTCCATCCACGGGTAAACCTGAGGCAATGGATTTTCATTCATTAAGAGCACTTAAAAGCGACAAAGTATGTTTGGAATAAACAAATGAGCAAAGTTGTGTTTAAAAATTGACATCTAAGTTACATGTAATACATTCAAGTGTCTTGAAAGATGTGAGCTGGACCAAAGGCATTGGCAATAAGAATAGTCCCTACAGTATAGTGTCCAACATTTCATGGTCACTGTTACACGACTACAACTTACACTTGAACACACAGCAGTATAAGACACGGAGAATAGTCTGTGGCCTGTACTCGTTCCCATTTCGGTTTTCACTTGTTCTATTAGAAAGCGAGTGTGCTGAAAAGGCCCACATCAGTGTAATCCACCCCCTGATGACTATTTAGTTGTGACAGTGTCCCATCATGGATACAACAGTTCATTTGAATTGGTAAAATAACACTGACCTACTGCATACATTTTATTGGGATTACTTCAGAAGAGTTTCCCAACAATACTGTCCTTTGTTGCAAGGCACTGTCCTGTGACACTTCAGCCCAAGCCTGCCCCCTGCAGTCGGGGTGTTTGAGTTGAAATGCAGGTCCAGGGTGTTGGGGGAAAACGCTCCTAGACATTGTAGTTAGCATTGTCTGGTACTCCAGGCATGGGTGACAGTTGGGACAATCAGTGGGGTGGTTTGGGCTTGACTTTGTTCCCTGCTGTGGCCATAGGTATGAGTTCCTGCCTGTACTCCATGGGTAGGTACATTATAGCCAATCAGTGGGGTGGCTTGGGCGTGACTGTGTTCCCTGCCGTGGCCATAGGTATAAGTTCCTGCCTGTACTCCATGGGTAGGTATATGTACTAGTTGGGAAAATCAGTGGGATGGCTTGGGTGTGACTTTGTTCCCTGCCGTGGCCATAGGTATGAGTTCCTGCCTGTACTCCATGGGTAGGTATTTCTCGATCAGAGCGTACATGGATTGCTGATCTCGGATCAGGCCTTGCCTACAGGTGGGACAAGAAATTTTAAAGGTGCAATCCATCATTTGTGCATTACTTTCGTTGAAGGCAACAAAATTACTCAAAATCGAGAGAAAGGTGCCTAAAAACAAACCTGATGAAGTCTCAGCTTGGTGAATACTGTACATGTATATTTTGAGAAAAACAACATTCTAGGAGTTTGAATTCAGATCAAAAGTTGCCAACTCATGCTTTGAATTGTGCCTGAATTCAGCGTCTAGGACACATTCTTGCATTTCAGTCAAATGCACCTACGTGATGTCAGGTACTGACCTGACAATTTCTAGTAACTGCATATTCGTGTGTGTGTCATGTCAATGCATGTACTTGCTCCTAACTGCAACTTTCCAAAGTTTGAATGTTTTCTTCAAAATGACAGCTTGCCAGAAAGAATATTTTACAGGAAGTTTAGTCCAATAACCATCTTTTTAAACCAAATATGCTTTTCAACAACAATTTCATCAGTTTTTCAGATAACTGCAAATGATAGACTAAACCCTTTAACCTCTTAGCCCCTTGTTGCCGGGATTATTTTGACCGTGACTGCTGGACTGCAGTATGCAGAGCCCCAGCCAGCAGCAGGCTCACATAGAAACCGCAGGTGTATGATATATAGAATGCATGTGTGGTATGCACTAATCCTCCCATTGATCTGCGGCTATGGGTTAATGGACATTACACTGATGCCAGCCTTAAACTGCAGTAATGCTTACGTTCCTGACTAACAGAGCTCCCGACATCAAAAGGAAAGAGCAAATGTTGCATTTAAGATAAAAATAAATCCACAGAAACAAAATTTTTACCTCCTCATGACAAGCTCCACATCAGATTGTTCAATGGTCTGTCGATGGGCGTGGCGGCTGTAAGCCGTCAGATCATTGGATAATCTCTTGAAAAATGTCTCCACGCTGTGATAAAAAAAATGATCAAAAAGTCTTCCAAAACCATGTGTCAGGGAAGCTCACTCCTCACTAAAACATCTTGTGCAGCTTCTGCTCTAATTGATAGCATGACCTTTACTGCTCCTCAAAACCTTACTGAACATTTTTTTGGCACACAACTTTCTCTGTGGCATTTCTTGAACATTCTCAATTGTGTGGGCCCTAAACTTAATTCTGGTACATATAACATTGGTCATGAAGATCCTTAAAAATAACAGCATGGCCAAGAGAATTCTCCTTGGAGTGTTTCAAATCTTATTCTGCGTAAGTAATTTTGCTTTTTGAAGGTGGTAATAGCAGGCTTGTTTGGAGGCACACTGTAAATGACCTGACAGGACTTAAGTTAAATACAAAGTTCCTCTGTTTTTTTAATAATGCCTACAGCCTCTCCAATTACAGTTACACTTTGGAATTATCCTAACAAACACAAGTTGCCTCAACAATCTAGGTAGGCTGCTGTTTTTTTGCCATTTTTAACCACAATTTAGAGTGCCTAAGTGCTGGGCGTCTTGTATGTGTCTCTGCAAGATCTGGCCCTGAATCGCAGGAGATAGCAACAGACCTAAAGCCGGCTCAAACTTCAGGAGAATTCAAAGTGAATTTGATGTCATGAAGCGTCTACAAAGAAATTTGCTTAAGTTGATATATGAGTTCAACTTGAGCTGTGAATTTACAGGGAGAACATTTGATCTGACGTCACAAAATCGCTTTCACACCAAGTGACGGACCTGTAGTCCAGAGAATTCTGACAGATTACACATGTGCAACTCGATAAACCACAAGTTCTGGACACTTCCTATATTCAAGTTGCCTACAGCTTTACTCTCACCCTTTCTCCACGGCTGCCACTGCCTCCTTGGACACCCTTGCCTTGGAGAAGTGAGACAAGATACTTCTGGTGAGACTCGTGGGTAGACAGGCGGCCTCCTTCCGGGGTGCCATAGGGGGCTGCTTCTTCTTCTTGGGCCCTTGTTTCTGGACTTCACTAGAAGGTTCCTCCCTTACAACAAGGAATTCCAGTAAAAGGTTTGCAATTATTTCATGTCTCGACAAATGCAGGTACAAATATATACCTCCAGCTCAGGACCTGGACAAGACTAAATGATGACTATGGTATGATCCCTAGTCATATGGTAGGATCCCAAGTCATATGGTATGACCCCTAGTCATATGTTATGATCCCAAGTCATGTGGTATGATTCCAAGTCATATGGTAATATGGTATGATCCCAAGTCATATGGTAGGATCCCAAGTCATATGGTATGATACCTAGTCATATGGTACGATCCCAAGTCATATGGTATGATCCCTAGTCATATGGTATGATCCCTAGTCATATGGTGTGATCCCAAGTCATATGGTAATATGGTATGATCCCAAGTCATATGGTAGGATCCCAAGTCATATGGTATGATCCCTAGTCATATGGTACAATCCCAAGTCATATGGTATGATCCCAAGTCATACGGTATGATCCCTAGTCATATGGTATGATACCTAGTCATATGGTACGATCCCAAGTCATATGGTATGATCCCAAGTCATATGGTATGACCCCTAGTCATATGGTATGATCCCAAGTCATATGGTAATATGGTATGATCCCAAGTCATATGGTATGATCCCAAGTCATATGGTATGATCCTAAGTCATATGGTATGATCCCAAGTCATATGGTATGATCCCACGTCATATGGTGTGATCCCAAGTCATATGGTATGATCCCAAGTCATATGGTATGATCCCAAGTCATATGGTATGATCCCACGTCATATGGTATGATCCCAAGTCACATAGTATGATCCCAAGTCATATAGTATGATCTCAAGTCATACTGTCTGCTATTGGAGCCTGGTTCCACAATGGTGGACTAGATGTCCCAACCATTTCAAATAACAATGGTCACATATTCATTCTGCATGCAGAGACAGGTGACAGCTATAACTCGTCCTCAAGCTCAAGTGGTTCCTACTGAGTTTGTACACACACACTTATTTTTCAACTTTAATTTGATGGCTTTTATGTTGTCCGTCCTTTCTAAAATTTTCAATTTCTATAGTTTAACGACATCTGTAGCATGACTTATCAGATTTTGTACTCTGTGCTCGATTGCACTGTAGACATTGGTCGACAGCTCATCCTGCACAAACACATGTGCACAGCCATGATGTAGTTGGTTCCCGGCTTGTTATGAACAACTTACTATTCATACAATCACTGCAATGGTTTTGGGGAAGGGGTGGGGAGAGTTGCCCTACCGTTGAGCTGCCTCCTGGCGGTGGGCGGGAGTCTTCTTCAGAGCTGGTGTGGGTCGGCCACTGCCGGAGGGCAGTCTGGGGGTGACCAGTGGTGAAAATCCACTCAGTCTGCTGGAACCAAACACAAGCAAATGCTGTTAACTTGTGTGATTCCTACATTTCAAGTTTCTTACTGAGAGCAACACCAAAGTCGGATTATGCACCCAAAGTGCAGAAGTTTGACTGAAGGAGAAAACGCAAGTCAACGCCCCCGGGGTTTTGGTCCAGTGACATATAAAGACTGACGAAAAGATAAACTGTCAAATACTTAACCTGTCTAAAAAGTTGGGCCATAATTTTCTTTAGTTTTTGGATTGTGGATTTTTAAAGAATGATGGAGAATGGAAAGAAAACACAAAGAAAAAGGGAACCTTTGCATGATCTTGATTTTCATGACATTTCCATGACTTTTTCTGACAGTAGGATTCAAGAACGCCAACTTTCCATGACTTTCCAGGGCAACTTTTTCCAGGATTTTCCATGACCATGGCAACCCTATTTAATGTAGCCTTCGGCCGTTCCTGCTCTACCTGCTCTCTCCCCCTCCGGTTGTCTGCTGTGCCTCACTGTCTTCCGCTATGGAAGACTCCTCTTCCGTTGGCTGGTCAGGCGGGACGGCTTCACCGCCCTCACTACTAGGGTCCAAGACCGTGGAGTCGGGCACCCTCCTGGTCCCGCCGGGGCTGCCCTCCCGCTGGCTGGGAATGGAAGCTTCCGGCTCCCTGCCAGTCCATGTGGAGTCAGCTGCTTGCTTGCTAGTGGATTCTGGGCTGGTGCGGTCTGCGGGGGGTGTTACCTGGGAGGCAGGGGTGGTGCTGGGGGTGGAGGCCGTACTAATGGCCGAATCTGGATGTGCTTCCTGGAACATAGAACAATATCAAATTTGGAAAAAATGAAACTGAATTCAGATGCTACGGAGAAAAAGTTAACCAAACTTTAAATAATCGATTAATCTGATGACAAATCACAATTGATCAATTAATATCGTCCATATGAGGGTTTTGGAAGCAATAACTTGTGATTGTTCCACCACATCAAAAGATAAGTCTCCAAGAAAATCTCCACAGCTTTCACATCAAGACCTAGCTGTGGCTACCGTGTGCTTCAAAGTCTCTCATCTAATACCTCCATATTTATCACATGTATTTCACCTACCTTCTCCATTCATTCTTGCAGGCCGTATACAAGCTTTTTTCCCCTGGAGAGCCCACTAGGCTAACTAACTCCAGATTTTACAAAGCCTGTTCAGATTCTTGCTAGCTGTATATTTTTGCTTGCCTATGTTTTGTGTGTACCAGCACATGCGCATGACATACTATTAATTAGCCTTCAATTTGAAACGAACTTGTTGGGACAAAATGGAAATATTTCAAACAGTTGACAGACATCTGACCTCTTCTCTTATGCTTTCATCTTCGGGCTCTCCAGCATCATCCGGTACATCGACAGTCTCCTGTTCTTTGGCTTCGTCCTCTTTATCATGAATGTCTCCCTGGGTGTCTTGTAGGTTTTCCTCAGGCTCGGCCAATTCCTGGCTCCCATCCCCTGCATCCTCTGAGATGCTCTCCTGGACGTCTTCCGTTTCGGTGACGTCGCCAACCTCACCCGCCTCTTCCTCCCCCTCCTCGGTGTCCCCACCCTGCTTCTGCACCAGCCTCTCCTGGATACCGGTCGCAAAGTCCTCACTGCTGACTTGCTGTCTCTTACGGGCATTTGGGGCCAGGGGCTGTGACTGGTTGGTTGTATCTGTGGGCTCTGGAACAAGAGGTGACAGTGATTCCCTGCAGAAACAAAGAAAGCACAACTGTGTATTGTCATTTCAATTTGCAACATTCCTAATTGAAAAATTCTATTATAAGGTCCTTATTAAAAAATGTTGCTTTAAACATGAAATTGGGCAAGAGGAATTGATGAAATGAAGTATATTGCCCGAAAAAACTAGTTTTAGCAAAAACAGTAAGGAGCCCATTTTTGTTCTTTCTAGCTCAGACTAGGTCCTCAGAGTAGATGCCAAAAATGATATGAACATTTATCAATCAAGACTGAAATCCTCCTGAGGTACACATACACATATCCAAAGCTGTGCTTGCCTGCCAAAAAAGTTGTCCAACTAGAAAAGTCAAAAGACGACTGCTTTCCAAATTCCTTGATATCTCACGAAAAACTGAACCATAACACTAAAATAATCTCCTTTTTGTGCCATCAACTCAAAAAAGTCCAACTTGCAGATCTTCTTGGATTCATCCCACAAGACTATGATTAAAGTCTGGTTCATACATAAAGGACAAAAGTTGGACAGATTTCAACTCCGGCAAAATTTTACTTCAAATTTGAGATAGCTTAGTCAAAAACGTCTTAATGTAGCAGACAATGCACAGTTACACTTTGCACGTTCTCTGGCTCTGTTTACTAAAAGATGCTTAGACAAGCAAACAGAAATGCACGGTAGTGTACTTGTTAGCTCTGCCCTGAAGTGCTTCTTCAACATCAGGGAAATCAGTGGGGTTCAGACTTGATGACCTCCTCACATGAACTGCTGGAGTCTCAACAGGGGCTGGGGATGGAAAAGACGCGATTAATCACTGCCTTCGGAGCCAACTTCTTACTTCAGGATTCAAATTTTCCTACTTGCATGGACCCTCCATGTGAAATGGACATTGGTGAGACTCGAGTGAGTCCATTCTGCCTACTTGAGTAACAGTAATGGAGCGTTGACATTTGGCTGCCCAATTAAAACAACAAAGTTTTGAGTTTTAAACGGAATTGAGCAGAAATACCAGAAGTTGCAGATAGACTAAAATAAAATTTGGAGATCCAAAGATAACCCAGCATCTGAACATCATCACAGTCCCTGGGATGTTTTCCTACAGACCTGTTCCAACAAGTCCTTGTATCAACGACCGTGGGGTCGGGTTGCCTCCTGGCGTGGCCAAGGCTTCAAGCCTCGTGACCCTCTTCCTGGCAGTCGAGTGGGGCATTGTGCCCGGTGTCTTGGCCGGTGGATGCTCCGTCTCCGGAGGGCTCTTGCGTGGCTTCTTGGATGGGGGAGGCTCCTCCACTTCGTTATTTTGAATGACACCTTGGATCTAAACATAACAGAAATCATCCTCCATTCAAAAATCAATTCCTAAATGTACCTACCAAAGTGTATTTTTTGCAGCTTTCAAAGCATCACATTTTATTTTCATAATGCAAAAAAAATCTCAACAAGGACTTAACAAAAAAAGATAATTATAATTACATGTAAAAAACTGCAAATCAATCATTCAAATTGGGCATTCCCACAGGTACTACATGAAGAAAGCTGAGCTATAAGTGAGACATACACTAAGACATTTCACAATTGCTGATATAACAAGTCAGACTCCAGTGAAGTCCAACATGCATTGATGAAAGACTGTCAGTGTGCTGACCGCAATGATCTTGAAATTGTCTCAGACAGATTCCAATGCAAGTCCAGTTCAAAATGAAGTTGGAGGTTCATTCAAAACTCTAACATCTTACATTCACATGTACACTCTACAGTAATACTTTGTTTCATTTTCACCAAATCACTGGAGTCTTAAAGGTGCCCTGGGAAAGGTCATAAAACACACTGGAATATAGGATAAAATAAAACAGTCTGTTTTGTCTATAACCAAAAACACACACATGTAAGACTGCATTAACTGGCCGATATTGGCTGATTCCATTAATTGATCGTTGCACTTTTGGCAGATCATAAGGCACAATGTGTTGATGCTTCTGTCTTCAACAAATCACCGTTTTCTTGCTGATTTGCATTTGTGGATGGAACACAGTTTTCTTTTAAATATGGGAAGTAAAGTGTAAGACTTTCTACAGGATTGCCCATTGGATTCAATGTCTCAAAGCTCTTTGCAAAAGCTACAAAGGATACTTTTCTCATTATTATTGGCCTAAAGCCTGTGGTCCCTGTAGGACCATTTCGGCATACCAGGCTGCGAGGGGTGAGATCACTGATGGACTGTGCCCTCATCTTGTCATCCTTCCTGAGCGCTGCAACCCGGTTGCCGGTGTTGGACCGCCTTACCCTCACTCTGGATGTCGATGCGGCACTTTTGCTCACCGACGATGCCTCAATGAAGCCCTGGATCAGAGTGCGTGGAGTGACATCATCAGTTGCCATGACAACATCTAAATCCCATTTGCAACCACTTAAACCTTACTCACTGCAACAAAAATTGTCATAACAAAAAGGAGAAAAAATGAGTTCAAATTAAATAACGGTAATTTTGAAACTAGTTTCATTGCTTTGAGAAATCAGTCCTGACAGTTGTGCACAGGCCCTACAGTGTGTACATATAAATATCTTCCACCATGTAGGCCCCCCATGTAATGCAGTTTTTACACTTTTTCCACTGTCCCATTCACCACAGAATCAGGCACAATCGGTCCTGCTCAATCCTTGTGCAATTTGTCAATCTCAAGAGTCATGACTTTCCATGCTTTATGTCTTTCATGATTTGCCAATCATGCTGTTACGCCCCAACTATAGCATCAGTCCCAACTATAGTTGGGCCCGTCCCAACTAGAGTGCTACAGTTGGGCCAGCCCAACTACAGCAGAGAGGTCCTGTGTGCACGATGTGCCCAGCATGTGCCAAAGTCATACTGTTTACAAATGTCTTGTCATTAGTCATAGGGCTAGATAAACAGATGAAGTGCCACATTTTAGATGAATTGTGTCACGTGTGAGACACATTGACCTTGATAATGTTGAGACATTTCCCACAGACATTAGTCAACAATAGTTGGGCCAGCCCAACTGCAGCACTACAGTTGGGACTGTCCCAACTGTAGTTGGGACTTACGCTTTAGTTGGGGCGTAACAATGCCAATAATTCAGCCAATCACCTGATCACCTTTTCTTTCTAATTCAGTTGTGAAAACTGTTCCAATAAAGGACGAAAATTTCATGTCTTGTCATGTAGGATCGCCTGATCGCACCCAACACACGCACAGTCCTGACAGTGTACCATCCGCCATCTGATCATGCACTCGTCATAAACTTACTCATGTACATGTAGGCCTAGGCCGCGCCTAATTACAGAAAGATTTCATGATTTACCATTTACGATTGGCAAATAGAAGCCCGTAAAAGGGACATAAAGGGATATCATTTCAGATAATCAACTTCTTCTGAAATTCTAAGTGGAATTTATAGCATAATTCTTACATGGCCAGCTGATGATGAGACAACGCCAGAAATTCTTGGGAAAATTAGAAATCCTAGATAAAATCTCAGGCTTCGCGGGAAACAGTGCATACACACGTCTCCACAACTGTAAATGTTACACAGCGCCCTCAAGTGACGTACTATAGTCCCAGGCTAGCTGACTGGGTTTCTGCGAAAGTCGTGCGAGATTTAACTCCTGAGACATTGAAATTCGAATGGTACGATTAAACTTCCGTAAGGTGTCAGTGTCATTGTCCTTACCAATATATTTTTCACGTGGACGGAAGCGTTTCTGAAGCTACGTATTTGCTGCGTAATACTGATAGGGTATTGAGGAATTTTACTTAAAATTTTAGAAATCACGAGCGGGCCTCACCACAGACCTGGAGAACACATGCTGGAGGCGAGGAGTTCCTCGTGCTCGCCCAGCTCCTGTGTATGTGTCATCTGAAACCTGCCCGACGATAGCGCCGCATATCATGCCCACCGCGTACGATGCGTCCCTGCAGCTGTGTATGTCACGTGTATTGAGGGCGCCTCTATGAACCCCACACAAGAAATGGGCTTTTACTAAAATCCAAAATCACAATATCAGTACTAGGGCCTATAGGCCTATATGTGATTGTGACAACAAAGTAGGATTTTGGATTTAAATTGTCTCAATCGAAATCCAGTTGAAATATTTGGTGGATGTGGCAATTTGAAACTCGATAGGCATAGCATCCGTCCCAACTGCAGTAGGGATAATCCTGACTGTAGTACTAGTTGGGCTGGCCCAACTACTACTTCATGGACGTTAGTTGGCAAATTTTCAACCTCCTTTATTTTAATTACATAATTGTATGTTACATATCCGACATACAAAAAATACCAAAGTCTGTGGCAGCCTTTGTAAAAATGGGTCAGATGTTAGACATTTTGAATCCATGGTGAGAATTATCGCTTGATCTGTGTGATTGGCCTATCATGGTATCGGCCAATCTTATTGTACAGTCTGTTCAATTTTCTCGCTATCAGCCAACATGGCCAATAAGCTTTTCTTTCAAATTCACAACAGTAGGCCTAAAATCTGATGTTTTCACCAGGATCAAGCAATAAAGTACCAGTATAATGATCACATATTAATTAATGCCCAACAGTCATACTTCAAGATTACAATGTAGGCTGCCACTTGTAACATTTACCTCAACATGTGTTGTACCTGTAGATCTGAACAGATAAAAGATCCACTACTGAAGATGTGGATTTGTGAGAGGAGTCCGTGGTAAACGGGTCTCCCATTTTTTGTGCAAAATCTCACTTTATCTTAATTTTTTCAGATTTCAGACCAAGAGCAAGTGCTTGAACTTTGACTCGGAAGAGAGAAAAATGGAGCATAGCACTGAAATCCAGTTGCAAGGAGATATGGGCGAGGCCGTAGAGATTGAGGTGCGGGAATGCCCCGAGGGTTGGCCATTCACTGAACAGGATGGATCCACCAAGGTACAGGCCCGACTGCAGGATGGCAACTCTGACTTGACCATGGTCATTGTGGCTCCCAACCCAGAGAGGGAGAGTGGGCCAGAATATGACAATTCCGACCGGGCACGCATTCCTTCTCATATCACCATTAATTGTACTGATTCGACCAGTTTGTTTGACGTTGCCCTGTCAGACCGATTTGGCTATGTCTACAGCCTGGACCGGGCTGAGAAAGTGCGCAGGGACTACGAAATGCGGACCAATACTTCATACGTAGCAGTCAGCAACGTCAAACTAAACTTTGGCCAAACAGGTAAACTTGTTTGAAAAACAGGTGAATTTGTATATATTTGTAAGTTTGGTTAATAAAGTCAAAGCAAGGAAAAACAAAAGCTATCACTTTGCCACACACATCGCTGATTAATACCCATTTTGGTTATGTGACCCAAATCTCAGAACTAAGTCGTGAGAATCACCGCATTTACTGGGAGGAGCCCCAGCAGGACACGCCCCTCAAGAGTCCATCGAAAATTAACTTTGACGGTGTGCCTTTCATTTTGCTGGCCAAGAGAGTTCTTGACTGTCAGCACGGCAGAGACTGGCGACGACGCAGCAAGGAAAAGGTCTGTTCTACAAAATGTTTTTGTTGCAGGGCAGATAAAAAGCCGAGCAAAATAACCTAGTTCACCCTCTTCATTTTCTTCCTAGCCACTGTTTTTAAAAATACTTTCTGTGGGATTTTACAGATGTTTGGACTTTTTGTGTGTTTCCATTGTCCTTGTTTTCCATTTTTCAATCTTTGAGAACCTGGCAAGAAAGTTTTACTACTTAGCTTAAGTATTACTATACTCTCTACTGAAATCTAGTAACGTTAAATGCACCGACTTTGCTGGATTTACTGATATCTGGAACTTTGAAAGGTTTAGTAGTTCCTTTATAATCAGCTGCTATCATGCTTTGCTATAATCCAATTTTGTTGGCGCCATTAAGTGACTTGATATGTGTTGAAAGAGCCCAAAGGATCTCCATAGATGGAGGAAATCTTTAAAGAATGATTGAACTTGAATCAGATATGACTTGACTAGTGACCATTTGCAGACAGGTGAGCCAAACAACATGTCCAAAAAAATCCACCTTGTGTAAGGCCACCTTGTCCTAAGGCTGAGTCAATTCGAATCAATACAGATTCAATATTTGACCTTCCATTCAATCAAATGTTCGGCTGTACCAAATTCCCACAAAAGCAGAAACTAAGTATGGACACAAGCTTGAAGATTTACCTCATTGGGTTCCAGTACAGGATTATGTAACCTAGTTCCAAGAAGGAAATGAGGAGTCCAACCACTGCCAATTGATTTTCAGTTCTTTGTGGTGATTTATTCCTTTATTGCCAGAGAGATCATTATTTAGAACGTTAAAAACAAGATAAAGTCCTTTTGGCCTTATTGTTTGGCACATATACAGGTACAAGTATCCATCAGCTGCTTTTAAGTTCAAGTTTACTCCTGACACCTTAAAACATGCTTTTAGAATAAGCAACCAGATGAATATTTCCCCTTTTCTAATTCAACGCTTTTCACCTCCTTTCAATTACGAAAATAAATATTCAGATATTTAGATAATCATTAGAATATCTGAATACATATATTTGAATAATCTGTAAAGCCTTTCCTACGTCACTTACCAGTAGGAGAGTTCAGTGGGATTTAGTTTCGACCTTGCAGCTCCTTCCTTCGTCAGGGCGTCGACAATTAACTCCCCAAAATGGGTGAAGATGTTGACATCTCTTTTGTCTTCAGACAGAGAGAAAGCGAAGGAAGAAACCGTGCGGCCAGGAGACAAGAAAACTTGGATGTCTTGCAACCATTATCATGCGTGAACTTGTGTGCTTTCCAGAGTTTGAGGTAACTCTGTATATTCCTTGAGACGCAGTTTTGCATTTACTTGGTGGTTTTGTAGGAATCCTTATGATTTTCACGGATGGGACGGACTTGTTTTCATTAGAGCCCTGCAGATTCTAGATGAAATGGTTTTCTTTGATTTAACATTTTAGATTGATGAGAACTCTGAATACAAAAGGAAACTTACCTCGAAAAGGCTGAGGGTCGCACTGAAAGAGGGTGAGGTCAGAGGTCAGAAAAGGATCTACGTTGACCTCCCTGAGGTGTCCAGTCATAACCATCCTGTTGATCAGGTGAGTTGTTAACAATTAGTATTTGTACCATGCAGCATAAGTTGGGCATACAAAAACGAAAAAAAAATCACCATTTGTATACCATTGTTTTGAAGTATGTAAAGGGTTGTGAGCATAATTTTACCAAACTTTTCTACTTGCATTGGAACGAAGCACATTTGTATTGTTCTGTAGGTTTGTTATTACCATTATCTTTTTTCAATTATTTTTGAACTGCATTTGATCATTTGTTCTTGAGCACAGTTCTCTCTTCACATCAGTTAACACTGTCTCGTCGTCCCACGCAGGACACGCGCGTGACACATCAAGCCCTCGATGAGCGGGTCCTGAAAAAGCTACAGGAACTTGTAGGAGGCGGAGTTTTGGGCGTTGAAGAAATGAGGTTACACCTCCAGAACTACGTCAAGAATGAGATCTGCTTTGGTCAGCCTTCCATACCTCTCACAAACAGGCGGTTCTTTCCTAGCAAGTTCACCATCAGGTAAGGGACAAATACAGCATGCTTCGGCTTTGTGTCTCAGTCACTGGCAAGGGTGGATCCAGATCCCCCTTTTTCTTGGGGGGGGGAAATCCTATATTTAGGGGTCCACATACTCTGGAAACTGTTTGTGTGTAATCTTTTATGGCCTTTCTGAGGGCAGAGGCTACATTTTGGAATGATTTTTATTTGCTTAAAGAAGGAGGGGATGTGAAACAAACCGAAACATTGCCTGCCTTTCGTTGTCTTTTCAAAACCCCTTTTTTTTCAATCTCCTTTTCAGGGGGCCACAGCCCTATGCCCCCCTTCCAGATCTGCCCTTGGGGGCCAGAACCATTCCTAAACATTTTAGTGCTCGGACCGGACGAAAATAGTCCCATGTTTGGCTTCATTTCATGTTACTACCTTGGTGTGCAACAAAACACTTGACTCATATTGAGCTGGAACCTATAAAGGGAAAAACAAGGGAGGATGTTTATTTCAATCTGAACATCTTAAAATAGCATCTGGGCCAAAACTTGTGAGCTAATTCGGTAACTGCGTTTCCTATCTGTCCTCACATTAGGAAGTTTTTAAATCTCACTCCATTTAAACAATTTGCAATACATAAGCCAATTTGGCCCAATTTTTTATATTTAAGTTCATTTTATCTTTACTGACTACATTGGACTATAGTAGGATGTTAGTTTTGGACTCGCATTTATATTTCTTAGTTGCCATTCTTGTGAATACAGGCAATCCATTTTATTTTGCTGGATTCATTTTTTTTATTTAAGAACTCACATACGCAGATGCTGTGCACCAAAGAAGCATTTACAGCAAGAAGAAAACCAGGTAAATTTGTAAGAAATCCTCCAAATTCTTTAAAAAAAAGCTCATCAACAGGTTTCTTCCTGCTTAGTTTCCCAATTCATTGTATGAGACTAAGCCACTTTGTTGCATTCCATTGGCTGTCTTTTTTAAACCAAACCCCCATTGTTTGGTTTAGCTTTACCCACTCAATGAACAGATGCAGGAATTTTCTGGCTGTCCGGCGTGTAGTTTTTCCATGTCTGTTCATCTCTAATTCTGTGTGTTTCGCTGTTTGTGTGGTGCTGTCTTTTCCCACCAGTCAACTCTGCGTAATCATTCCATCCATGCTATTCACCCAAAGTTGTCCCACATGTACGTGTAGTGCGGTTTCTTTCATCATGAACATCACAACCTCAGTGGCTTCTTCAGGCGAGTTCGTACTTGGTGCAAAAGCAAAGACTACCATAAATTGGTGATTTCAGATCACCTATTCACGCTGCACATTTGCAAATGCTTTGTGACATCTAATCCTCTCTGCTGTCACTTTTACCTTCAGTTTGAACCGGGCTTTAGTCCTTCATAATGGCATAGTTTGACATTTATCAATTGTTTTCTTCAGATTTCTTCAGTTATTAAGAAACCAAAAAGCTGTCATCTAGTACCCCTGGACAAAGATGATGACAAAGTGGCACAGTGTTCTTGTGGCAATGTGGTTTCAGGTTCATCTAACAATGTATGAGCAGTGCCCTTTTCACTCATAACACTAAAATTTTACAACAGAGAGATTTCAGTTGACTTCGAAAGTAGAGAATACTGAAAAATCTGGCAGTTTATATTGGACATTACATGAAAGGACTGTGTCAAAATGTTTTACATTAAAGCACTAACATGTTTGGCTTCCAGATGAGGTCAGAGGTCACACAGTTTTAAAGGAAGTTTTTTGATTGACACACATAAACCAGATGCCCGCATAACATCATATCACTTACAGTCAGAGTTATAAGTTGTAGGTTTGTGAGAATTGTTTTTGTACAAAACAAATTGTGATAGTTTTTGATAATGATGCTGTGAAGGTCTGGTCATTCCTCGGCGTTTAGGAAGATCACAATATGAAATCAGAACAGATCATGACCGATGAAAGATTCAAACCAGGTACCTTTAGCAGTGCAACATCAAGGGTTTTTTGGGGTGGGGGGGAATTTCTCAGATATAATTTTTCCAATTTTTGCACCCCCTGCCCCAAGGAAGGTACAGTATTCACAACAAGAAAAGGTGCCTTTTGGGGGGGGAGACCCAGGCTCATCTTCCCCCTTGGTGGCATATGCCACTGACCTGGAGACTTTGATTCAGTTTTACAAAGTTAAAACTTTGCTTGGATTTGACCTCTGATAGTAAATTAGTTGTGCCATATACAATTACAGTGTAGCCGTCATTGGTATCATGGGTCTTTGGGATGGGGGCACCATCCTTTAAAATGGACAGTTAAAAAAAATTTAAAATAAAAGAAGTGAATAAGAAAAGTTGACCTTTTCCACTGCTGATGATTGCCCTGTTCCCGCCCTCAATAGCCCTTTTCCCTTTCTAGCAACGCCCGCGATAGATACTTCAATATTGTTGATAAAATGAGACATTACAATATAGAGTAAAAGCCGCCTTTCCATAATTACGCGCGCGTCAAAATCACTCCCGGGGCGATCTTGATAACTGAACGTAACGCACACGTGTGTTACGTTTAGGGGCGATTTTTGAGTCCGTGGAAGTGAAACGCGTGATGAACGCATCGTGTAATAACGCACCCCTGAAAATGTACACTTGGAAAGGCGCCTTAATGGTTTGGTTATTTTCAGCAATCCCATTTTAATTGGTCGCGACATGACCTGTTTGAAATTGTAAGAGTGTATTTTTCATCGAACGTTGTCACGTTACCATCTAAGATTAATTTTTAAAAGCGGCCGCTGTGCCAGCGGAATTTCAGGCTTTTTCTGAAATCAAATCGTTTTTGAAGTAACATTATTATGAAATAATAAAGTGGAGGTGTCCTTTCCCCGAGATTGATAGAACTGTGAGCTAAATAACCGTGGTCTTTGTGATCTCTGTCTGTGGACTACCTTATTCTTTCAGTACGTGTGCCAAAAATGGACGACAAAAGTCTTTGATTTCGTTTTTCATGAGCAGTGCTAGTTGACCGTGCCAGTGATGAAGTATGGGGAGCAGTGGAACGCTTTTTCCAGCCAGAGGAAGTCCGTGTTTTAGGCTGTCCACTCATCACAAAAAACAAACAAATAAACAAAAACACCCAGTTCTGTTTAGTCCCTGCAGTAAACAAACTCCAATAGCTTCTTATACGCGAATTATAATCAGCGTCGATGTCGCTAGTCTCGGTGGTGTTGCATGCGGACGCAAATTGACGTCGCAAGGGCACGCAGCGAATTGTTGCCGGCTGAATTGTGTTTACTGGTGGCGCTTGTTTTGCCGCCTATATTCTCATGCTTTCGCGCCACTTTGCAACGATTACCTGATCACTACCCGGTTAATTGTCGTCTGTTCAGTTATAATAAGATGATGATCAGTGCTTCTCCGGGCGTTGTATAAAGCATGTAATAAATGTCTTCGAAGTTTCAAAGTTTTATCCTTGCAACAGAAAATAAATTATCAGTGGTTAAAGACATGCATGCATTCGTCTTTGCAACGTTAAATTGAACCTTCTATCATTCTGTCACCCCTCGAAATTGTTCAACATAAGCATCACTGGCGTATCAAGGCCTTGGGTCTAGAACGGGGCAGGGAGCAAGATAATTTGTCCAGAGACGACGGTCCAATTATTTTTTTTCGGCCGTAACAGACCCCTCCCCCATCAAGTGGTACCGGTAGTACCGTTTTTAAGACGCTAATGCTTTAAATTCCATGAAGTAACATGATTTTATTAACGGGCAACATGTCCCAAGGGGCAACTGCCCCCCCCCCAGCGTCGGAAGCCGGGAGGGGGGGCAGTGGTCCCCACTTTCTCAACTGGTGTGTGTTTTATGCAGGAATAGATCGGCAATTACAATGTAATGGCTGATGGCTGAGGGTCTCACAATTATAGTCTGCCCCCTCCCCTTTAAAAGTCGTGCATGCGTCGGGTCAAGTGTTCCAAGCTGCAAGAGATATGCTGCCAGAACTTCTTCGTCTTTAATTTAATCTAAGTCTAAGTTAGGATGAAATCCGTTTCCTAGTATCAACTGAAAACATTATCATTAGTAAACGTCAGCTACATAAGCTTCGCAGGCTGGGACTGTTTCGGCGAAAGGATACGGCGGACATCTTGGATGTAGCTGGAGGAGTCTGGGCTCTTTTGTGGATGTGGATGATTTGAAAATATATTTATATCGTAGAAACAAACTTTGGAAAGAAATATACCTCGTAAAAACGAACTTGAAAAAAAATATATATACTCGATGGTACTGCGGGGCTTTCGTTTTGACATCACAAAATGTTTGCGGCGAGATTCGCTTGAGTTGAGTTGCAATGTGTTCAGCGTTTACATCTGATTTCACTCGTTGTTTGGTGGTGTTAGTCATTTGGAGTCATTGTGTTGTTTTTTTTAATTAATTAATCTGTTTTAATCTGGTTATCAAGGACCCTTCCAAAACCTTGAAGTCAACTTTACATATAGAAGTTTGTAGAAGTTAGGAACTACCTGGACCCCTAAATTACACGTGGGACGTTCATGAGGGCCAGTAAAAGGATTAGATCTGGTACACCGATTGGACTGCAATCGAGCTGCATGAAAATTTGGCGTTAAGTTTTTTCAATCATCGTAAGAAGCGTAGTCCAACACCAAATTAGTTGCGCTAATTTCAACTTGCGGGAGACTTTATGAGTTTATTTAAGCTCTAAAGACACCAGTTGATCGAAGATGTACAATCTTCAGTCTTGCACCCCTCCCAACTAGTGGCGTCGTTGCTGTCATCAAGGGCGTATCATCAAAGCTAGAGCTCCCGATCGCAAAAGCATAGCCGGCAGCAAAACGCATCAATTCGAGCATGATTCTAGCGAGGGGGGAATTAAAAACCTCAAACATTAATTATTAAGTCTTGTTAATAGCCGCCACAATATTGCACTGATTCTGGGGACACGGCTTTGTTCTGCGTGTGTGATGCATTCGTCAGCCAGTTTCGGAATACGGTGCCGTGTGGACGCCCATGAGCATGCCATGGGTCACTTGGATAGGTCTCCACAAGGAATTTCTAAAGGTGTATAGGTCTCCAGAAGGATTTCACGAAACTGTTACATGTTTTTGGAAATCGCTCAAAAAGGAGAAATTTTTAATGTGTAAAAGTCTGACGCAAATTGAAATGTTTCATATATTGGGATATTCGGTCAAAACTTCAGCCTAGGGCGAGTTGAAATGATTTTGAAAACATATTGTTTCCGCACCCGACCGCGTGTCAGTACTGGAGTGGTACTCACAGCTCTCCATTGCAGAAGACGAGAACATATTTATTGAATGAAATACAAATATTCAGTGAAATTGAAACTCAGGCATTAAAAAGACTTTAACTTTTAGTTGGGGAAAATAATACCACTTATTTTTATCTAGAGTTAAACCGTCTTAACCAGTAAAAACTTGAGTAAATTGCATTTTCCATCGGACAGACTGGTACCTTTTGATCTCATGGCTTTGATGCGTAGTTTTGTATTGAGACTTCTTGTGATCAAACAATTGGTCAGAGGTCAGACGGAATTTACTGGCTCTTCGGCTAACCGCCAAACCCTGCGGAACTTTCAAGGAATTCGACATCTTGTGAGCTGTGTTTCTCACACTTTTTGTGCACAATTTTTATTGCAGTCAATAAATTGTAAAAATACAAAGTACTCTGTTCAATTATGGATAGTTTTTAGGGTGGGTTCTGGGGATTTGGGTGAATCCATGTCCGGCCGTGATCATGATGGTGATGAGCAAACATGGCAAAACCAACGGTGCAGCGTGCATTTGCATGTCATTACGCACAGAGATGATTGTCTTAGTACGGAGGGCCAGAGAGGGGGTTAGGCCTATGTCACGCCTCCACTCCAGCCATCTTTTCATTGGAAGTGGTCCCAACTATGCTTGGCCAAAACATTAGTTTCAACTGTGACAGAGTACTGAGTAGTTAGAAAATACATGTAGGCCTAGGCAGAGTAGTCCGATCATCATGATCATCATCATGCATTTCTTGGTCTAGATGACGGACATAACACCTCATACATGTCAAAGTAACATGAAAGTTATGCAGGTGTGCACAAGCCTGATGGGTTTCGAGTCAACTCGGACCCATGCCAACTCGGACCTATGCCAACTCGGACCCATGCCAACTCAGACCCAATACTAACCTGGACCCACGACCAACTCGGACCCACAACCAACTCGGACCTACGACCAACTCGGACCCACCCTAAGTCAACTCGGACCCAACCCCAGGAGCGTGATTAACTTGTTGAAAATTTTGATTTTGTCCACTTTTACATTTAAGCATTTGGTAAATGACACTTTTGCACTGCATGTAACGTCTTCTCTACACATAATGCAGGGAAACAGTGGCACAGGCTTCCCAGAATTTCTCAGTTTTCAAGTTTGAACAGGCATGGTGGTTGAAAACCGTACAGGACTAGATTTGATATCAGTGATGTCTTGGAACAAGTGAAAAGTAACCGGCGAGCGTCGTATTTTTATGGAGGCACATTTCCTTTGATGTCTTATTTGCCGCTTGTAATCTGGAATTTTAATCAGTTATTACATGTAGCTTCCGAGATACCGACGTGATTGACCACAAAGACTGATTTTGTCACCTTCCATTCTTTAAACCCTATGAACGGGGAGTGGGAGCTTGGGACAACCAATGGGAGCAGCTTTTGGAGTGTGATTGACAGTACCAAATCATTGACGCCCTTTCTTCGAAGTGTTTTTGGCACTCCAGATCACCAGAAGAAATCGAATGAACTTTCACCAAACAGCCCCCAAAATTTTAGTGGCAATAAAAAGCCACTGATAGGCCCTTCTGATGTACATAAGATATGCTGCATGCGTACAACACATACTGCAGATATACATCAATGTCACGAACATTGACCTTTTATAGTGTCTCATGGTGTTATCCCCAGTGGGTCCGAATTGACTTGAGGTGGGTCCGAGATGGTCGTGGGTCCGAGTTAGTATTGGGTCCGAGTTGGCGTGGGTCCGAGTTGGTCCTGGGTCCGAGTTGGCATGGGTCCGAGTTGACCTGATCCCGCCTGATGATAGGCCTATGTCGAAGCATCGTCGGAGCATAGTCTGAGATTGGTCTGAAAAATTTTAAGTACATGTAGCATGTGTAGGAAGAGTTTCCATACACAGACATTACTGGATACCCTGTCATGCCTGTGCACAACCCTGCCCTACGACTCATGAGACTGATGTGAAAAATGAAGTGTTTTTAATGTAAATGCTTCAATATCTTTCCTCTTAATCTGACTTTTTGTCATCCTCCATGATGTGACTTTTCAGGGTGTTATCAATATCACCTTATGATATCTAACAAACTAGGCCTAAAAGTAAAGGAAAATAAGTCATGTAAGTAATGTCTGTCGTGTCTGTATATGGACCTTTTAGTCTTACCTCTAAGTATACGTATGTATTTCATAACCGAATGCAGTATTTTTTTGATAAGTTTGAATTTAGGACATGTTATGCTGTTGCTTTTTAGAGACAGTTTATCATGCTATGGCTCCATAGGCAACATGTACATGTATAGCCTAGGAGCTCTTACCAAATAGGCTAGTTAGGACAACTAACCATAAGAGTAGGGAGTCGAAGATCAATCATCAGTCACAAGATGCAATTCAAAGTGAGATTTTGGACTTTGTTCCCATTAAAAGACATCTTCCAGAGTGGTGAATTTCAGAAAGGACGTGAAAATATGTCTCAAAATTTAAGGTCACATTTAAGTCAATAAAAAGATAAAATTGCAAAATTCCGTGGAAAAAATTGAGACTACCTATCAAAAATTGAACAGAATTTATGCAGGACCTATAATGATGAAATAATGTACATTTGTGTAGGTACATTTCAAAGAGAAAATGATATGTCCTGCCGTTAGAATTAGAATGGGAAAAAAAAATGTTGAGAATTTTGAAGGAATATACCTTGTTTACAGGGTAATTACAGTAAGTTTGTCAAGTAATCCACCAGTGTTACTTGAATCAAATGTCCATGGTGTGAGGACTTATTTATTAGCACAATTAGAACTGGCCTGCAGTGTGTAAGTATGCATAGTTATGACCATATCTTAAGTTGTGTTCAGTGGGTTATGACTGATCCCAGTGTGGAGGAAGAACATACATGTAGGAGTTCGAACTGCTCGGGCTATAACATCTGGCCAGTTACCCCTTTCTGGCATGCCCTGTATGTCCATTGCCGGAGTTCAGTGAATGCTTGCTACGCACCACCTGTTTCACAACCGTAACCCCCCTTTGTTCCCCATGATCATCGCCGCAATTTTTTGCTGGTTATCTGCATCCTTAAAACATTGTGTACCGCAGTAGAGGAAGTTGAATATTCATGCCGTCATTGGTGTTTGATATGATCTGACAATGAAATATAAAGTGCAGTTGCTTAACTGTCCTGTGGGGGTCAGTATGTTGTTGGCCAGTCTTAGCCAAATTTGTACAAAGACTTTGAAAACTGATGCTTTGGAGTGACAAAATGAAATTACAAACATTGCATGGATAATGGAAAAGTCCGTCAAAATCTTGTTAAAAGTTGAATATTTACAACAGCAAAACTAAATCTAATGATAGATATTTTTCTATTTCCTGGTCACTGCGACAAGTTGTAGTTAATTGCAAAGAATGCACTGTAAATATTGCTAGGATATTACTGACCCCACTTGTCCGTCTAAGCTGCAGGCAGTAATCAGGCATTTTGGGAATGTTTTTTAGCGTTTGTCTGACCAAGTGGCAATGATCATTTAGCACTTTGACGTGCCAGAGTTCTAACTCCTGTGTCTTTCGTCCATGATCCCAGTAACTACATGTAGGATTCTGCTCCTCTTTTTTTTTGACATTTGGATGTGATCGGGCTGTTGTTTACTATCACTCAATCACGTCCAAAGCTCAAAAAGTCATTTAGATTCCAACATTTGATGTTTGTGAGTCTACTTGCGTCCATGAGACAATGAAAAAGTGTTTGATTAAAATAGTAAGAACGGTTGAGTGAACCAGTCAGTTTGATTCTGGATAGCATCGGATCTGTGGTCATGATGATTATTTGAAATGGTACACATTGCCATTACGGCACCTGTGTCGTACACAGTCATGACAGTACAAATGTACACACAGTACATGTACACATACTGAAGTGTACATAAAGAATGTTATCACAAATTGAGGTGTTCGAAACCCACGCAAACCAGAAATCCGGTAAAATGCTCTTTATTTGTCCGTTTTCATCTTCAAGGTCGGAAGACAACTGCTGTTGCCGGCAGTAACAATGGCTATGGATCAGATTGATGTAAGTACAGTACATACAACTTCAACACACCATACCTACCTTACTACATGTATCTACAGTTGTAAATCTGTGAGTGTAAAAATCGATGTTTTTGCTCTGCTGCAAAGTTCAATGACATGGGTTTCCCCTTTCTCCTTTGCTGACAAATAATCGTTGAATCCATGAATGTGTTATTTGATAATTTGCACCAAAACGACTAACCTCACCCACCCTGCACTGTAGGTCTACATGTACATGTACGTTTGTTCTTCCAAAAGAAAACATTGTTGATGTTTCAGTCTACATGATTCCTGAAGATTGATCATGTAATCCTAAACGAATAATAAGCGCAGGATCGTCTTGTTCATAATTTGAAGTTTTGAACCTCAGCATGTCAACAAAGTCTGAAAGTTCACAACTCTTCATGTACATGTACATGTATATAGAGCTACAGTCATTTGCAAAAGTTAAGGACCACCCATAAAAATGCATTAACCTGAATGAAAACCAAACTTAAACCAATCAATCATGGCAACTTGTGTTTATTTTCAATGTGTAACCTTACATGCAGTACCTTGGTTGAACATTTTTGACTACGTGTACATGATTCGACATGTTAACAGTCTAATATTCAGTGTTCCCTCCTTTATTTCTGGTTGCTTGGACTGGCTTTTTTTTTTACCCATGCTGCCTTGCAGACAAAATGTCATACAAGACCTGCCTTTGCAAAAAGATTTATTCAAATGGGTATATAGCACTACATTGATGTTATGCACCACTGTAAAACATGATAAGTAATCATTCAGTGAGACAGTGTAATGCAGCCCAGTGACAGAAATACCAATCAAATTCCAAGTGGTCTTAAACTTTTGCAAATGACTGTATTGAAAACAGGAGAAGTTTTGGCTTGAACATGTCTGTTGGGCCCAAACACAGATATTCACATATGCCAAGATAAAGTTGTGCATTCTGTTTGCTAATGTTACATCACAGCCCATATTCAAGCATTCAGTCTACATTTTTCTTCATGGTTTCATTGAATGTAGTTACCACAGGCCCAGAATATTGGTCAAGCCTTCTGCACGCAGTACTACAATACATTTGACATGGACCGCAAACTTCTTGCACCCCTATTCACTGTAAGTACCTGCAGAAAATTTTCCCCACTGACAGATAGTAAAACTTCAGGTATATAGCACCAACTCTCATTCAAAGCTCCCCTTTGCATCAAACTTTGACTGCTGCAATTTGGGAGATGATTTTTTTCACGACTGAGAGTGCAATGCATCTCCGAGGGTGATATATCCTTTATCACAGTAGTCCCTGATTGCTATCCGGTTTGTGACTTAATCATAAACGCGGACTTGCCATGATTTGCAGGCTTCCATTAGGTGATCACTGAAATTATGTCGTCCGTGTAAAAGGCCATCAGTGCATGTAACTCTTATGTGCAGTGCATGTATAGTGGACGTTGGTTAAACTCAACTGACGTCACACTTACGAACCAGATTGGTACATGTATATCCCTGTCTTGAGTTCTTTGTAACAGTTTCTTCTCCTGAAAATCTGCAATAAACATTCAAATGAAAATCACGGCAAACGGGTCATGTTTTCATAAACTTGTAAAACGACCTCTCTGTGGCAACCTCTTGGTGGCGTGCTGTATTATGAATTGCCTGTATTCCACTTGACCTTTGACACGGCTTAATTTCCATTTTCCATTTGTACAGGATGTATCTATCATGTCGTTTGAAGGAGACGTAAAGGTTGGAGTGAATGACATCATACAGAAACTAACGGTATGTGGACCAGACACGTCGTGACCCAATACACAATCTGCCAAAGTTCCGTAAGATACACAGCTTTGGATGCGCACTAGATTTGTCTTGTGTGTGCCAGTATCGATGAACGATGTGGCAACATGCACTTTGTCTTTTGAGAAAGAACAACTAAAACAGTACCTGGGCTCATTACCGTCCAACAGCTAGTGAGCACTATTGTATTTAATTGGGAGGGGGGTTTGCTTGGAACTTGATACCCATTTCTGTATCAACAAAGTGCACTGTACATCCTTATAGACAACCTATTTGAATGATTCCTTCCAAGCCATGTGTACATGTAGCTGACATAATGAAACCCAAAATCGTTGACATGAGATACCGGTATCTTGATCTTGGGCTGTGCGTCTGAAGAGAGTTATACCGTGAGTTCTAACTAGGTCAACAAGTCAACTACCAGGCCGCGAATTTCATTTTGTTTTAGGGCACTGCCATTTGGCATTGGTGGACTGGCTAAAATAAAGGGCGCTAATGCAAAACGTTATGGGCATTAACGCCATCAGCGTACCAAAGATATGGGCATTAATGCCATCAGCGTTCCAAAGTTATGGGCATTAATGCCATCAGTATACCCAAGTTATGGGCATTAATGCCATCAGTATACCCAAGTTATGGGCATTAATGCCATCAGTATACCCAAGTTATGGGCATTAATGCCATCAGCGTTCCAAAGTAATGGGCATTAATGCCATCAGCATACCAAAGTTATGGGTATTAATGCCATCAGCGTACTAAAGTTATGGGCATTAATGCCATCAGCGTACCAAAGTTATGGGCATTAATGCCATCAGCATACCAAAGTTATGGGCATTAATGCCATCAGCGTACTAAAGTTATGGGCATTAATGCCATCAGCGTACCAAAGTTATGGGCATTAATGCCATCAGCGTACCACAGTTATGGGCATTAATGCCATCAGCGTACCAAAGTTATGGGCATTAATGCCATCAGCGTACTAAAGTTATGGGCATTAATGCCATCAGCGTACTAAAGTTATGGGCATTAATGCCATCAGCGTACCAAAGTTATGGGCATTAATGCCATCAGCGTACCAAAGTTATGGGCATTAATGCCATCAGCGTACCAAAGTTATGGGCATTAATGCCATCAGCGTACTAAAGTTATGGGCATTAATGCCATCAGCGTACCAAAGTTATGGGCATTAATGCCATCAGCGTACCAAAGTTATGGGCATTAATGCCATCAGCGTACCAAAGTTATGGGCATTAATGCCATCAGCGTACCAAAGTTATGGGCATTAATGCCATCAGCGTACCACAGTTATGGGCGTTAATGCCATCAGCGTACCAAAGTTATGGGCATTAATGCCATCAGCGTACCAAAGTTATGGGCATTAATGCCATCAGCGTACCAAAGTTATGGGCATTAATGCCATCAGCGTACCAAAGTTATGGGCATTAATGCCATCAGCGTACCAAAGTTATGGGCATTAATGCCATCAGCGTACCACAGTTATGGGCATTAATGCCATCAGCGTACCACAGTTATGGGCATTAATGCCATCAGCGTACCAAAGTTATGGGCATTAATGCCATCAGCGTACCAAAGTTATGGGCATGAATGCCATCAGCGTACCACAGTTATGGGCATCAATGCCACCAGCGTACCACAGTTATGGGCATGAATGCCATCAGCGTACCAAAGTTATGGGCATGAATGCCATCAGCGTACCAAAGTTATGGGCATCAATGCCATCAGCGTACCACAGTTATGGGCATCAATGCCACCAGCGTACCACAGTTATGGGCATTAATGCCATCAGCGTACCAAAGTTATGGGCATTAATGCCATCAGCGTACCAAAGTTATGGGCATTAATGCCATCAGCGTACCAAAGTTTAATATGGGCATTGATGATATCCCGATTTTTTTGTTGACATTGCAACAGGCCCTAATAAAAAAATTGCGTGAAAATCAATCTAATTAATTCATTCCGGCCTAAGAAAAAGTAGGATACGCATTACACCTGAACATGTCCGTGATTGTGCCAAAGCAGCAGCCGAGTGTTGGCAGGCTTCGGCCTGTTTTGACTGCAGCCGTTCTTTCCTCGACATTTTGCCTACCACAAAAACTGGCCGGGCCAGTGATTTTGCGCACAACAGCATACGTGAGAATCAGGGTAGTCGCGATTGACCGTTGTCGTGTATGTATAGTTCGGATCGTGCGCGATGCGTGGCACTTAACTACAAACAATACATTGCAATGTTAGTTAAAATACTGCCACCACCATACAATTGTTTCCCGTGTGCATGAAAAACGTGGAGCTCTCGATATACCGACAACGCGTACACGTTGATGAGCACTTAGTTCTAGACTAACATTATTGTATGGTACATTAAAATGCTTTGCTTGGACATGCGCAGTTTTGTTAAGTCATTGGATAGGCCAGCAGGTGTCGCCTATGGCGCACTTGCGATCGTGCAGTGTGCATGGAGCGGGCCGCCGGTGTGCAGCGGGCTGAGTGTACAATATCCCCATAGTCACACTGCACGCACGCCTTGCTTATGCATGCATGCCATGCATTTGGGTGGCACAGCACGGTGTTCCGGTCGAATGTGAGCAATCAAGGAATGATGTGTATGCCGTTTTCTATGCCACTTTCCGTGTACCTCGCTGAACAGGGGCAGTCGATATGCACGTGTAGGGCACTACGGCCAAGAGAAAAAAAGGGCACTGCCGTCTTGGTGGTGAAACACAATCACTTTTCGGAGGCACCACTGCCAACTGGGTGGGCACCGCCACGTCAGGAAATTCAAATTCCAGTCTAAGCTTTTTTGTGATCCTTTGTCAATGGCCACCCTTTTACTTGCAACTACTCTTGTATTATAAAAACTGGTCTTGTGACTGGCTTTGTGAATGACCTGGTGACTGCCATTGTGACCGGTCTCATGACTGACCTTATGACTGCCATTGTGACCGGTCTCATGACTGCCATTGTGACCGGTCTCATGACTGACCTTACGACTGCCATTGTGACTGGTCTCATGACTGACCTTATGACTGCCATTGTGACCGGTCTCATGACTGACCTTATGACTGCCATTGTGACCGGTCTCATGACTGACCTTATGACTGCCATTGTGACTGGTCTCATGACTGACCTTATGACTGCCATTGTGACTGGTCTCATGACTGACCTTATGACTGCCATTGTGACTGGTCTAGTCTCACCAACAACACTGAGTAGAAGGTAGTCAGATGGACAACAAGCAAGACATTTTTAATCCTGAATTGTGTTTTGACCTGCAACTCACCAGATAACAGCACTCAGAAATAAGGTATAAGGGTCATTCCATGAGGTTGAGGCACAATTTGTGGCACTGTCCTTGTTTAATGGGTAACTTTTGCCACCTGTCATGACCTGTAGTGTAGGTCATTTACGTGTAAGTATAACTCAGAAACGTCTTGTGTCATTTATTGTTCACAGGCACTTCCATTTAGGACAGTGAAACATGTAGCTACGTCAATAGATAGCCAGCCTACTTTAGACCAGTCTATCCTGGTTTCTGTGTTAGGTCAAGTCAAGGTAAGTCTTGAGTTTGAGAAGGTTCTGTGTATAAAAATGCCACAAAGAATTACATATTTGCCAACTGAAAAGAGATGAATTAACGTAGGCCTGTATGATGTCCACTTCTTCCCAAACTGATACATCGTGAAAAAAATATCGTGGTTGTCAATGTTATCATGACGTCATTTTTTAGTTTCATTTCTGCCACAGTGGCGTCACAAGGTCCATGTAAAACTAAGTCCGTTCACAGGGTTCAATATTCCCAATGGTGCCGATCCCTGAAGCGCTGCACTGGCCTAATTTTACTTTTCTCATCGGATGAACCCAACTTCAATTCCATTACCAATCTGTTTTTGTAATACTCAAAACTACCCCCCATAATCTTCCATCACCAAAGCTTTGATGCATTCATTGTATCGCTTCTGTCAAGCGAAGTCCTAACAGATTTATGTCAGTCAGACCAGCGACTGCATAAGTGTCTGCACAAAGGGGCAGATGGACCGGACCAAATTCTTGCCAGAGTAGCCGGCTTCGAGTTTGACTCACAAGCGAAGCACAAGACATGATTTGTAATGCACTTCATGAAATCTTAATCTTAGCGTCCTTGTAGGTTTTAGTCTCCAGAAGTGTCCTATTTGTCAGTAAAACAATGCTTTCATCACTACTGCATGCACTTTTGGGAGTTCGCATCATCATTTCATTACATTATTTCCAACAAATCCAAACAATAAACTCCAAAGCAACAGTGACATAAAGTTTTGATAAAAAGGACTTACTTTTGCCGCAATTAGTCATAACCCAATTTATGTATAGTAGCAGGTGTGGCCAAGTGCATTGGGTAAGATAATTGGTTGTTTGGTACATCACTACACCACATGGAAAAAAGAATGTCGCTCCACCCATTCATGTAATTCAAGCAGCATCCCTAGTGGTATCTATAATGATATGAATTCCTAAGGGTGTACAGAGAATAACCCTGTTGCCTTAGTTCTGCTGGAATTCATAGTTACTTCACTTATGACAGCATGATTGTAATGATTGTATTTACACTGTGTTGCATGTACCGGTAACAGGGAAACTTGAGTTTATTTGGTCCAATTTGTTTTCATCACAGACAGACGAGGATCCTCCTAAAGCTTTCCATCAAAGCTTCTTACTAAAGTCTATGAACGGAACTTTCTACGTCCTCAACGACATCTTCAGACTGGGTCTTCACAACTTCTGATCATTCTCCGGCATTGCTGCGGTGACGAGCAAGTTGGCGCAGTCCTTTCAGTGCTTCTGTGTTTTACTCACTTTGTACTTTTCTTTTTTCCTAGTTACATTTTGTCACTGTCCTATCTACAACCCATAGAACCCTTTCCACACTGCGCAACTAAGCCAGCGTTGCTTCATAAATTTTAAAAAACCACAGTTGAAACCTCCTTCCCCCAAGACAATCCTCACTGTCCTTTCCTACAGAAGATGATGACCTAACTTCATTTTGGTCGCCAGTAAAGGTTTCAATGAAGTAAAAGCAGGCAAAAGTGTAAGAGCTTGTTGATACCAACAGAGTGCAAAAACATGAGGAAAAATCTCTGTGTACCAGTTAAGTCAAAGAAGCTACCGTTTGTCCAATTTTGTAGATTTCAACAGGTTTAAGAGTTAAATGGTCGTCAAAATCTCAAAGGTGACAGCGTACTATGTATGTATTGAAGCTTACACACCTATGCATTGAAGAAAAATGCATTAACAAGTGTTAATGCAAAAAGTTCAATCAAACACTACCTGGTCAGTGATTAGACAAGTCTGTAAAACCTTACATTATGTGTTCAATTGTTGGGCATTGTGTCGTTACAAAAAAGCCCCCCCCCCCCAGTTTCTAGCCTGCCTTTAGAATAAATGAGGACGTGGCATTGGTCACACAAGTATTTCTCCATTTGGGGGTATTTTGTAATGCAGCTGTGCATTTACTGTGGTATTCATCATGTGGGGTTTAGGATTACTCCTCAAATTTCCTGATTCCTCAAAGTCCACCAGGAGATCTTGGAAGACTTTGCAGGATGTAAGTCATTGAAGGCTAGCTGTCATTATTTCACATGGACCTCTGAGTGTAAAGGCTTTGAGGTTTGGTTCTGCACAGAGGTGGATTTGTGGAGAATTGGGGGAGGTGTCGTTGCTCGCCCCCGTACAGGGCAAGGACCTCATTAAAAAAATCTGGACCCGTCATGCCCTTGATCAGCACACAGAGTTCATTGAAGCCACTGGCAGCCATATTACCATGTCAAATACAAAGGTATTATACAGAGACTTGCTTGCCATTGTTAACTAAATTCGGCTAAACTAAAATGGCTGCCATTGGCCTCAGTAGGTACAAAGGCATTGCAACTCCAGATTTTCTTATGTGACGTCTGTGGTACAGGGTGCTTGGGTGGGCTGAGAAAGAAGGACCGCATGACGTCATTTATGTTAGTCCCTCTTGGATAACATTTGACCAGGGCATGGTGGTGCAGGCGGAATGTTTGCTACCCACAAGACTTTGCAACACCTGTGCTTCCCTCCAAAAATTTTGTAAAGGGCATCAGCCTCTCTTAGCATCCTAGAATATCAGTGGGGGCGAGCGAGGATGTGAAGGTGGATGCCAGACTGGCGAGTTGGCAGTTGAATAATTAAAGGTTTCACATTTTATTTTGTGGCCTATGTATGACATTGTCATATGCTGTATGCACATATTGAGAACATTTCTTTGTATGCTTTGTATAGAGGTGTGAAAGAAAAACACCCTGTTAGTTCATTCACTCATTTTTATTCTGTTGGTTTTTAAATGAATGTACATGTATGACCGGGCAAAGTGATTACGCACTAGAGCATGGCTGCATGATGCATGGGGAATGAAACAGGTACATGTAACTCTCAGTGGTCATTATTAGCATTTCTAAAATCATCAAATGTTTGCTCACGCGTGCATGGCTCGTCACACTTTACATTCAGTTTCTGATCATCGGGGTTTGCAATTTCCAAAGTGGTCTGCCCGTTCATGCTCAGACTCGGCCAGACGGGCTCTGCATTGCCCCCCGCCCTCAGCAGGATGGCAGATGTCGCACTGAAAATTTTACCAGTTTGGTAGCTTTGAATTTTGGTTTGTTGAAATGCAAGCTAGTCAGGAAGTTGTTTTCATTTTGAAATTGCAATGAGACATGTAGAATAAACATGCTTGTTCTTGGCATTACCTGTATATAGATAATAAGGTTTTCTAACAGATTTCAAAATTCATGCAAATACCAAGCTATAGCCAGCCCTTCGCAGTTTTCAACTCCTCCGTAGTTCAGCAATATAACACGTACAAAATTGCTGAAAATGAAGCAATTCAGCATTATGCTCATGCCGTTGAGTAGTCCGAGATTACATTGTACAGGTGTTGCTGTGGCATTGGATTCAGTTGCATGCCACACATTCTCGAGGCTTGCGTGTAACATGTACCATGTATTTTGGCCATTTGTAAACACCCTGTTGGTAGCAGAGTCATTATGCACATGTTTAAGCCTTGCACGAGAAGGGCACTGGTTACTGGATTAGTTTGTACAAGCATGGTGTGTAGCCAGCAAGCACATTCCAGGAGCCTAAAAAAATACGACCTGGTTGAATTTGCTAGCATGTGGGCGTCCTCTCTATTTTCAAGTTCATGTACACGTAATATACCCATTTGGGCTTATTTGCAAGTGGGCCATCTCAGATTGAAAGTGAGGTGAACCTTGTAAAATGTTCTATTAATACGTGTGTGAACAAGGGTGATGCAAGGAGGGCAAATCATAGATCATTACACAATACCTGCGTAAACCCCTGTCATCTGATTAGTGGATCGTTGATCATGTGTCACTGAATTATTCATTCTATTGACCAGGTACAGTCCTTGTCTTCTGATGAATTGTTCCAAATTATGGATACGTCATGCCACCTTTCTTGTCACATGAAAGAAAATTGATGTACTTTTCCAAAGTGAGGCTCAACCTGTAATTACAGTAGAACAGTCAGGTCCCTTTCCATTTCAGAGTGTTCAGTAAGTGAAGTGGATTCGGTGAGCACAGTCCAAAATGGCCACCTCTTGAATACAGGCCCGTACCAGTTTTTCCTTGGTCTGAGCAAAGGTGTTTAACCTTTATAGTCCTCAGTCCTTCACCTTTTAGAACACCAAGGACAGTTAGGTTTAAGTTGGTGGCAAATCTACATTGGTTGATGCAGTTGATACATTTTACAAAAAGTTAGCATGGCGACACTTTAAGACATTTTTCCATCAAGGCATTTCTGATTAACATGCTTGCATGGGCCATTCATTTTCAATTTTAAAAAAAGTGACTTGGCACAAACTGTAACTATAAAGGCATGGAATATAATGCATGTGTTGCAATGATAAATGATACTGGCTGTTGAAATAAACTTATAATGGAAATTTTGTATATCGTGTTTCTCCCAGTCAGTTATTTTGGCACAAAATCATGAAACTAAATGAGCTGAAGTTTATCTACGGAAGATGGACCCCGAGTATTTGAAGTTGGTCATCTTTTTTTGGATTGTGCAAATCTTTGCCGTGAAATGGTCCTTTTTGGGGTGCTCGGGACTTTTTATGTCCAAGTATCACACTCACCTTGGCAAGATACTTGTTTCCAATTTGCCTGAATAAACAGTAACACCAACTAAATGTAATTCCATAAAAAAAATAAATGTAACCAAAAGTGACTACATCAGCACAAACAGATTGTCCAAACAAATTCCAGACAGATCAAGATGATTGGAATGTTACCTTGTCATTTTAATGATAAAGCATTCAAAACAATGTTACAGCCATTTGCCACAGTTTGATAGAATATACAAAATAACCAAAACCCATTGGCAGAAACAAGCGATGTTTTTGAAAAATTAAAAATCCATAGGCATGTTTCTAAGGATGATGTCAGCCAGGAGCTTCATCTGTTACCCATATGTAGGCTCACATGTAACCACTAGCCACATCCGGGTAATTTTGTCTTTGCATCACTGTAATGAGCGCCCCACAAGAGTTGTGGCCTGTTACCAGGAGCTCAGGACTGCATGTTTTTGCAGTGTGCACACAGTAAAAGGGGGCATCTATGAAGTGCACCTTCGCCATCATAACTGGTGTTCAAAGTGCTACATCTTCACCCCTGTTTGGAACCAATTTTTTAATGGGTAATGTTACATAGAGAGCAACTTCCTCAATTTACCCTTAGATGAAGGTCGCTATGTGCCCCCGAAACCAAGCAAAAATTTAAAAACCATGCATCACATCACACACAAAAATGCACCGTGGAATTAATTTTTTTTATCAAGCCCTACCCCCCCTCATACCAATGAACCTCATGCCCAGGGCTACATCTACATGTGCATGAAGATCTCCCAAGTTGTTAATGTGTGGGCACCTGGAGATGGAAGATGCTGCCATAGCTTCTGGAAGCCCATTTTGGATACGACTTGATACCATAGTTTCAGGGATGATAAGGTGATCTTCCAAGCTTTAAGACATGTAGAAGTAACATGTACACAAGCATCAATTTTCGTTAGAGGCCTGGTCCAACTTCACAAAAATGCAAGCTCAATGCAAATACCACTTCAGAAAGCATGTTCACACTGAAATGTGCACAATTTTTCCACATTCACTAGTTTACCATCCTCGCAGCACAGACATACATGTACTTGCTGTGATGCCACAAATCTTCATTGTGCATAAACTTGCAACAGGTACAAAATTGCCTGCTGGGGTATTCCACTGTTTGGCATGAAAGCTGACCAGCCATGGAGTTCAAGCACACATACATGTACATGTGATTTTCTTTTATGAAGGCTGTTTGGATTTTTCTCCCCCAACAGTTATTTGACTCTGCAGCACATAACTTCAATGCAAGACTCCCAAAATACCAACAAACTTAACACTTGTCACAAAATTTACAAGCAGTGTGTTCACAATGAACAGCAAGACCTTGAAACAGTAACTAAAATGACAAATATTTACACACGAAGTGAAGAACATCTATGCAGAATGGGTTTGCAGTGTTTCATGTAAAGTCTTGTGGGGAAAGTCCGGAAAATATCACCTGCAACAACTGGCAAAGAAAACCAAAGCAAAGCAAAACAGAGCAAATCTAAGACCTAACTGTACAGAAGTATTGCAGCTGGGACTACCACACAAGATCTGTCTGAAGAGCAAACACAAGACAAGTCACAAGTAAGAGGGTGAACAACGAGAAACAAATTCTTTTGTTGCAGTTGATTTGAAGAGCTTGTCTCTTGGTCTACATGCTCCTAGTTTGTTAATTAGACATGTCCAAATAACTTCCCTCGTTTCACTTGCCTAGCACTGTGTTTGTTCTCAGACATCTGGATGCGATTTTGAATTCGAAATGGAAGCCTGCATTAGCCTTAGATACATGTACATGTACGTATGATGTTCAACAAACAGGTAACCTAACCCTATTTCAATGCAAGCCGCATTGTTGGGTCCATCACAATTCCGTCCTGAGTCGATCACCAGTTAATCTCAAATGCACTCACGAGCACATTCCAAGTCTGAACACAGGTAGATTTAAATTGCATTCTGCTTTTGCATGTCCATTTTGAATTAAAAACGCATCAACCGGTTTGAGTCTCTAAAAAATACAATTCTAAATGTTTGAGTAGAATTCAACAAAATTCCACTCATGAATCTAGTCACAAGTCCCTTCATGAGACCAGTCAAAGGAGCAGGGTGAATAATGACAAAGGAATGCTTTTGTAACAACTCATTCAAACAGATTGCGACTGGGCTTAACACTGGATGATTTGCAATGAACACATAATAGACTATGACTTCACTTACAGGACTTGTAACAGACTCAAGTACAACACTTGTGAATATATGTCCCGATGCACAATACGTGGCCAAGGAATGCATTACCGACCCAGCAGGGCCCAACGACACAGAGCAACTACAAAGAAAGCAACCAATAACCAGCAAATTTACAGTGTAGGCACAACACTCGATCAGCAAATCAGCGCACTTCACGATTGAACCATTCTGTGCTTAACATGGCTGGGTCAACTTTTTCCTGCACTTGGACCACTACACAAGTGATCCACAGCTGTGCTAAAATGTACAAAAATGGATGAAATAAGCTCACTTGTTTGTGAGACACGGTGCTGTTTACTTCTGTTAAACAAGACCATGAGACTGGACCTAGGGGTACCCTTTCGATCGGAGGTGGATCGAGGAGATTTCCTATCACTGCTGATAACCAGGCCCATACTGTCCTTGGCCATAACCTCCATAACCACCTGCTTGCTGGGGACCGGGCCCCGGCCCTACAGGCCCAACAGGGCCGGCTGGCCCCGGCGGCCCCTGGGCCTGCCCGGGGCCAGGACCATACCCATACCGGCCTTGGCCCTGCGGGTAGCCGCCATAGTTCCCTTGGTGTGGTGGGGGTGGGGCAGGCTGGGGTTGCTGCTGCTGGGCAGGCCCTGGTGGGGGAGGCGGGGGTGGTCCGGATTGCTGCGGGGGTGGGGTCGGGTATTGGCTGGAGTAGGGCTGGCGGGTGGTGTGTTGTGGGTAGCCGCCTTGCTGGGGTGGGTACTGCTGGCCGTAACCTGGGGCTTGGCCATACGACTGTGGTCCTGCAAGACAATTGTTATCGATAGTAATTAGGAATCAGGTACTAACCAACCCTGTATTAAGATTATAATGAATATTCAAATTTTGTGGGGTTATGGGTTTGCATTTCATTCTGCTATCTGTACGCCTCAAAACAGTATGCAAGCAAAAATATGATACAATATACATCATGAGGTTCAGTCATGGCGGCCATTGGCCACGCTTGCATTCAGTACATGAATGTACGTGTGACATGAGGTTCAGTCATGGCAGCCATTGGTCACACTTGCATTCACTACATGAATGTATGTTTATAGCATGAGATTCAGTCATGGCGGCCATTGGTCACACTTGCATTCAGTACATGAATGTATGTATGTAACATGAGGTCCAGTCATTGCGGCCATTGGTCACACTTGCATTCAGTACATGAATGTATGTTTGTAGCATGAGGTTCAGTCATGGCGGCCATTGGTCACACTTGCATTCAGTACATGAATGTATGTATGTAACATGAGGTCCAGTCATGGCGGCCATTGGTCACACTTGCATTCAGTACATGAATGTATGTATGTATCATGAGGTTCAGTCATGGCAGCCATTGGTCACGCTTGCATTCAATACATGAATGTATGTATGTAACATGAGGTCCAGTCATGGCGGCCATTGGTCACGCTTGCATTCAGTACATGAATGTATGTATGTATCATGAGGTTCAGTCATGGCAGCCATTGGTCACGCTTGCATTCAATACATGAATGTATGTATGTAACATGAGGTCCAGTCATGGCAGGCATTGGTCACGCTTGCATTCAATACATGAATGTATGTATGTATCATGAGGTTCAGTCATGGCGGCCATTGGTCACACTTGCATTCAGTACATGAATGTATGTATGTAACATGAGGTCCAGTCATGGCAGCCACTGGTCACACTTGCATTCAGTACATGAATGTACGTTTGTAGCATGAGGTTCAGTCATGGCGGCCATTGGTCACACTTGCATTCAGTACATGAATGTATGTATGCATCATGAGGTTCAGTCATGGCAGCCATTGGTCACACTTGCATTCACTACATGAATGTATGTTTATAGCATGAGATTCAGTCATGGCGGCCATTGGTCACACTTGCATTCAGTACATGAATGTATGTATGTAGCATGAGGTTCAGTCATGGCAGCCATTGGTCACACTTGCATTCACTACATTAATGTATGTATGTAGCATGAGGTTCAGTCATGGCAGCCATTGGTCACACTTGCATTCAGTACATGAATGTATGTATGTATCATGAGGTTCAGTCATGGCAGCCATTGGTCACACTTGCATTCAATACATGAATGTATGTATGTATCATGAGGTTCAGTCATGGCAGCCATTGGTCACACTTGCATTCAATACATGAATGTATTTACAGTTCCAGTTTTTTTTCAATGTTACCAAGTCGTAAAGACAACTTGAGCTGTTCATTTGTTCTCATTCTTCCATTTGGTGGTACACGTACATTTTGCAACACTTAATTTTTGGGTCTCAATTAGAAAATATGTTTTTCACAAATTCAGAATTCTACTACCTGAAATGGTTTGACCTTTGTCCACGTTTATGACAAAATATCACGCTATAAACAATTTGGTGGCAAACTATGTTTGTCAGTATTTCAATTGTATCAGCAGGCAGAACTTGGCCAACTGCTCCAAAGTACACAGAAACAATATTACCATTTGGGAAGTAACAATATTTAATTTTGGGATAGCCTGCTTATGACATCATTCAATCACCTGTCTGGGCAGGCTGTCTGAATCCTCCCATTGGCTGCTGTGTTCCCATCATCTGGTTGCCTTGACTACCGTTCTGAGATGGCCCCATCATTCCCTGCTGCGGCGGGTACCTCTGCTGGGGCATGTGGAACTGCTGCTGCTGCTGATTGGTTGGCTGGTTGCTGGGCATGTTTGGTTGCCGTGGCATCATGCTTACTATGGGTTCAAGTGCAGCTCAATTAATTTTTCTTTGACAGTTTTTCTTCAATTTTGTGTTCTTCTTCAATGTACAAAAACTCTTACATTCCTGTTTGCAATATAAAACTGCTGCAAACTGCTTGCTGACTACAATGACCTAAAATACAAATCTCAAAATATGGAGGGCCTGATATTTTAATCCTAGCAGAATCTTTCTCAAAGGCAAAATGACTATATTTGGTTAAATGCATTGAAAAATTATCCATGCTTTTTTGGACAACTGATGGCGCTGTTGCTATAAAATCATCTAGGGAAGACAGAGTTCAGCGCATACATGTAGGTGTTTCTGTTAAATTTGTGAACCAAGAACTTAGCTACAGAAAACATTTCTGAGAAAGGGATTGATGGTTGCTTGTTGAGATACACATACAGAGCAAAGAAGCGAAAGGCAATTCTAGCAAAATTCTACAAAAATGCAGAACTTTTTTGTATGCATTGAGGCTTTCATCCTTACATGACATCACAGTTTGCTCATGAATATTGAAATATCATCAGCATAAAAACCATTAATGCAGTAAAATACCCTTTGAAATAGTAAGACAAAAGTTGAAAATAAGGTTAGCAGAGACACAAAGCTGCACTGTGAAGGTTTGTATTACAAGATGTTGATTGTAGCAACCCTTTAAAGGATTGCAAGGGTATTGCTGACATGAAAATTACACTTGTAAACAGCCGTACATTATCAAAGCTACATACATCAGGTTGACTGCTGCTGTCCATCTCCTGACCTTCTAATTCCATGACCATTGTATGTTCTACATGTACAATACTTATCCTGCCTTCACAGTATCCTGCCATCTCTAAAACCGAACACATGGCCATTGACTCTTGCACATTTGTGAGGATACAATGCCTACAGTGCTAGGACAGCTTTCTGTGGAAATCATCGGGGAAAAAATTTAAAATGTGCCAAAAACAATATACATGTAGTGGTGCAAACTGAAGCCACTCACCCTGTGATTGGGGCATGGCCGCGTGGGAGTAGGCGGCGCTACCCTGTGAGGCGCTAGGATTGTAGCCACTTTGCATGCTGGGATTGGGGGGCATCGGGGGATTGGTGGGATTGGCCGCCATGTTGGTGGGCAGGGCCGAGCTGGCTGGGGGCAACATCAAGCCTTGCTCACTCATTGGAGGGCCTGAAACACAAAAAAGAGAGGGCCCAAAATCAGCAAGACAGGTAGGGCACCGACAGTATTTGGTTCTGCCCTTCAACAATGTGAAAGTGGCATTGGTGAAAGCCACACATTAACAACTTGATTCCGAGTTTATAATAAAAGTTAAATGAAATTTTTCCCCATCTCAACAACTGCTGGGGAGAAGGGGTGAGGCCAGGGATGGAATCCGCCCCCTCCCCAAGATCCCAGCTGTCACATGCCTGATTTTGTTTTTAAACTTGGCATGCACAAAGATGTTCATCAGGCGTACATCTGTAAAGTTTCAATTCAATCCAACTTTGAGTCTTGTTGTTACAGTCATTTATACTTCATGGCCAGTCATGTGTCAGCCTACGTGCACTGAGCACGCCAATGGAGGAAGTTAACACTTTGGGCTCAGAAATATTGCCGTTCTGCCAGAACGGCGTGTGCAATTTTCAGGAAACTGATGTTATGGTGTCTTAATTAAAAAAACCTGAAAGTTAATCGCAACAAAAACATGCACAGTGAAAATGTCGAGCCCTAAGCTCATTTAGAGTTACAACCCCCCCCCCATAATAACACAAGAAGCAGCTCAGGGGTTGTACAAAGAGTGTCTACCTTGTGGGGTCTGGTCTTGGGGCATGGAGCCTCTTGGGTATCCTCCCATGTTCTGGGTGTTGCCTGATGTACTGTAGCTGGGCATGTTATTACCAGAGGTGCTGGACGGTGGGCCCATTGACGACTGGTCGCCCATTTGGGAACCTGAAGAGAAATACCCAGCAGGAGTTTGTTTTCAGAAAACAACTGAAGCAAATTCGGCATGCATCTAGATCAAGACTGTAATCTGACAATGAATGAATCCATCAAATGGTCTTTTTCCATGATCGCTACTCACAAGATCACAAAAGGAGGAGAAGGCAATATTTGTGTACAAATAGAAAAAAATACAAAGTGAATTGTCTTCCATGATTGGTATCATAGCAATAGCACATCCGGCCGTCAGGAATACCTCTGCAATTTTAAATATGCAAAACATAAAGCACTTACATGTAAGAAAGTAAACTTAGCCCCTCAAGGTTGTCAAATATTTTCATACATGTACACTGAAGACACATATCAAGATGCACAAAAAATAGTGTCTCAGAAAAATGCCTTGCATAGACCCTTAAGGGCAAACTTGGGGCAGGTCCTATTTTCTTTGACAAAGACAAAAAATTACAGAGAAGCCTACCGTGCATCTGGCCCATAGGCATTGGGCCTGAAGATGTCTGTGGCATACTAGCAGGCACAGTGCCCATCTGTTGCTGCGGTTGCTGCTGTTGCTGCGCTTGCTGTTGCTGCTGCTGTTGATGAGACTGTGGCTGTGGCTGCTGCTGTGGATGCTGCTGTTGCTGTTGTTGCTGTGGATGTTGTTGCTGTTGTGGATGTTGTTGTTGCTGCTGTTGCTGCTGCGGGAGTTGCTGCTGCTGTGGTGGGTGATGTTGTTGCTGCTGCTGTTGTGGGTGCTGCTGCTGCTGTGGATGTTGCTGCTGCTGTTGTGGATGTTGATGTTGCTGCTGTGGATGTTGTTGCTGCTGTTGTGGATGATGCTGCTGTTGTGGGTGTTGCTGCTGCTGATGTTGAGAATGCTGCTGCTGATGTTGTGGATGTTGCTGCGGATGTTGAGGATGCTGCTGATGCTGCGGATGTTGCTGCTGCTGTGGTTGTGGGTGTTGCTGGTGATGCTGATGCATCATGTTATCTGGCTGTGAATTAGGCACCATTCCCCCAGGGGGTGGGTTGGGACCATTCATCCCTTGGGAAGGGTTGCCCATGTTAGCACTGCTCTGGTTTGGGGGCTAAAAACAAAGAAAAAGAGCATTACACTTCTTAAAATATGTTCTTTAATTATTGACACCTCAAACTGTCATCTGTGCTGTCATTCCAGGTACGCTGTACAAACAGCAAAATAAGTAAACTTCTCGCTGTAATGCTAGAATGACACAAAGAAAAAAGACTACATGTGACTAAAAGGCTGGAAATCTTGGAAAAGTCTGAAATGGCCTCAAATCTGGTTGAATTCTTAAGAACAGCAGAGAGTAGATATGAACTTCATATTCCATATTTCTGGACAAGAGGTTTCTAACTTCTATAATCCAAGTAGGAATGCGATACATGTATTTTTTGTTAGGTTTCAGTTTACATTCCTATTACATATGGATCAACAGCAAAACTTACAGCTAACAGGTTTTGCATGCTCTGGTTGGAGTCTGCTATCGTTGCCAGATACACCAGGTTGCGGTGCAGAATTTGTTGGTATCTGTGAAAGAAGAATCAAGGCTCACATTGATTTTCAAGACACAAAAATATACAGAATCTTGTTGTGCAGTGAACAGGTGAAATCAGAGCCAGAACGTCAGGGCACCTGCCACTTTTTCAAGGTCAGACATATTGTATGCATCATGAACGGTCACCGTCTACATTTTTCAAATACATACATGTACATGTACACATGTACGTACAGTAAGCTTAATATCTTGGTAAGAAAAAAACAATGTGTAATCTTTGTAGGATGATGCTTCCATGAAAAGCTCGACTTTCTGCTGTACATGCACGATGCTGTTGGCTTGTGACGGAAAACAGTCATCTTCATGTTCATTAGATATTATGCCATCTCAAAAAGGGTTAACACTCAAAGGCAGGTCAAGGGGGGCCAATGGACCACGCCCCTCCCCCTAAAAGAAGCCACTTTCTTCTTTTTAATTTTTGGGAAAAATAATAAAAGAAAGGTAATATTTCGGGTCTATTTCATAATTTCCCTTCTTTCCAAAAGTGTATCAAAAACCCCAAAATGTAGCCTCACCCCTAAGAAAAGCCACAAAAAGTTACAAGAATTTTGATGAAAAAAATATTCAAATCTTTTGTCTTCCCATCAAGTTTATCCACCATCCCCTGAAAAAAACATTGTTTTGGATCTATCCATGTCAACACTTCCATGTAGTACAATGTACACGCACTAGCAGTCAGCAAACTTGATTGAAATGCAAATGAAAGTCTACAAAAGCTGGAACTGTGTCATGATTTGAATGAAACTTACTGGGCAACCTCCGAAGCTCTTCCCTTGTTTTGGTAGTCAACAATGGCTTGTATCAGCTGATTATTTTCATCAAGCATCTACAATGAAAACAAAAATGGATGAGTGAATGATTTATTCTGCCAACTGTTCCCACAAATTTGCAAAATTTACCATGACTACAATTAAAACAACTGAAAAGATAAAGAACAGGTGCATGTCCATGTATCAACAATTATATAATTCAGTTCAGCCCATGCTTTTGATGGTATCAAACTACTAAATATTCACAATGTTTGTATTAACAATCTCATCCTTCTGTGGTAACATACGTGTATATGTACATTTGCCAAACCCATTAACTGAGTGAAGTACATGTACATGTATGTACATTTCTGTGTAAGTCTGTATCATGTGTGTCATGTACAGTGTACATGTATGTCATTAACAGTGCCTCAAAATATTGACAATGTATTTCAAGAGAAGACCGAAAGTACACAAGATACCATGTAATTTCTCAACTGATGTTTGCTTTTACCATATAACTGAATGTCAAGCAGTGTGTACATGGGAAGATGGACAGAACATGACACATACAGGGTACATCAAGTGTACAAACTGATGCATACGTGTGCATGTGCAGTATACTTGTTTCACGTACTGTACATGTACAGTGTACATGTATGTATATGTAGTGTAGAAATACAACCTGGTTATTGAGATTACACAAGTTGAAACACAAATGGTTGTCCCCACAATTTGGTTATGAAATTTTCTAAAAAAAGACTTGTTCCCTTAATGTGGGGAAGGCTTATCCACACACACGTACATGTACATGTAAAGTATGGTATATTTGAGGACAAATTGAAAACTTGCTAGCTTTCAACATTAATGTCTTTTTCACCGACTTTTTTCCCTGTAATTGGGTTGTCTACATTTTATTTTGGTAGTAAAATGATGAAAAAATCAGTTGTTACAATGCAAGTGGTGGAAAAGTGTAAAATCTAGAAAAATAAACCCATTAATTTATCAATACATGAAGTCTTCCGTCAGCATCGGTACCTAAGACCTTGTGGATAGCGGAAAGAAGCTTCCATACATGTAGCAAACATCCCATCATTCTATACCCAGCCAGAAATGAGCCGAAGAAGATAGAACCTGTGTGTGTAGCAGTGCTACATGCTACACAGAATGTTTAGTCAGGTGATATGCTATAGGATATAGGCACAGCCGATCGAATGGTCTAAGAACCAGACCTTCAAGTGCACACTAATGCTACACAGTGCAAGACGAAGGCGAGAGAAAAGTAAGGGGCCGCGGCGTGTAGCAAAAAAATGCTACACCATAGACTTGTGCACAAACCCGCTGTTACACAGTGCTACACGGGAAAATGAAGAAGGAAGGGGCCATGGCGTGTAGCAAAAAAGTGCTACACCATAGACTTGTGCACAAACCCACTGCTACACAGTGCTACATGAGGAAACGAAAAAGGAAGGGGCCGCGGCGTGTAGCAAAAAGTGCTACACCATAGACTTGTGCACAAACCCGATGCTACACAGAGTTACCCATGAGTCAGTTCTTTTCTGTTCTAAGCGTACACGGATATGTGATGCTTTCATAGCGTACCTGTGAACTTCTGCTCGTTAATGCGCATGCTCAGTTCTGCAGCAGTGTAGCGGTGCTACAAGGAAGACCGTGTGGATTCGGCCGTCTCATTTCTGGCTGCATATGGGTATTATACCATTTTACCGGTACATACATGTACAGTATATGTACACACCAGTACATGAAGACACTTGCTTGAAAAACCTCAGGAACTACCCTGTAGTTCTCGAGACATTGGAGGAAAGTTTTACTTAAATGCCAAATCAAGACAAAAAAGCTGAAGCTACGGGTATCAAATTCATGAACTGTAACATAATACAAAAATGCATTCAAAAAATTTTTTTCAATAACAAACCAACCAAACATTTTTCCATTACTGGCACTGAAGCAAACCATACATGTACATAAATTGTACAATGTTGAACATGTTGAATGTATTCATTATTACGTACATGATGTAGGCCTTCAGCAAAGAGAACAAAATGCATAAAACATACCTAGAAAACTCAGGCCATCAAATCTATAGGTCTACATACTGTACTTTCCAAAGCATTACAAAAATTGACGTTTCGATAACAGTAAGCAGGGTACATGATGTAGCTAGACTGGCGCCTGATTAAAGTAAACACTGGCATGATGAGTAGAATTAGAAAGGCATTGAAAGGGGACACTCGCCTTTTGTATTGTTGCCTGGTCGGGCACAGATTTCCCGCGATCATGTCGTTGCCGAGGCGGAACAAAGGCAAGAGACATGTTCTTTGTTGGTCACTACAAACTGTGAGAGAAAGATGTTGGTGTCTAATTAAGAAAATTCTTCAAATCAGATTCCCAGGGAACAGAGATACATGTGGGAAAAAAAGGCACAGTGCGAGACGACGAGACGATTGTGCGTTGTTCTTCGGTATTTAGTCTGGTTCTTTAGAGATAACCTTTTTCATATAGGAGAGTAGTTCAGAAACCAGGCTGAGGAAAACGTGACCTTTGACCTTGCAGCTGTAAACTACACACAAACTGATTCATCCCAAGACGTACATGTAACTGTAAGAAGGCTAATTCCTTTTTATCTGATTCTTAATTTTATCACATTCTTAATCCTTTAAAAACAAGACACCAGAGTAGAGCTGCAGGGGTACAGGTAAGTTCACAAAAACATCAAACATATCAAAGAAGAATTGTTATATTGGCGTATGTTGGGTCTAGTCAAGCATGTCATTGTCAACTTACATGTAGTTAGGGCCTAGTTCCTCCATGGTTTAAACACGGAGGAAGATGTTACGCCCCAACTATAGCATAAGTCCCAACTATTGTTGGGACAGTCCCAACTGTAGTGCTGCAGTTGGGCTGGCCCAACTATTGTTGACTAATGTCTGTGGGAAATGTCTCAACATTATCCAAGTCAATGTGTCTCACATGTGACACAGTTCGTCTAAAATGTGGCACTTCATCTGTTCATCTAGCCCTATGACCAATGACATGACATTTGTAAACAGTATGACTTTGGCACACGCTGATCACATCGTGCATACTGGACCCCTCTGCTGTATTTGGGCCGGCCCAACTGTAGCACAATAGTTGGGACGGGCCCAACTATAGTTGGGACTGATGCTATAGTTGGGGTGTAACAACGACACTGTCTTCCATCCTCCATGATTTAAAGTATAGCATAAGGCTGTTGCCAGTCCCTAAGTTGAATTTCTTTGTTTAACATATGTTACTTACCTGCTTACAAACAGTTGCATTGCACGGTCTGCATGTTTTGTCGTGAAAGTCAGTTTTACTTTAGGACAGGCATGACAGGCGACAGGTCTACATTGTACATTGCATATAACATGTAGGTGAAAAATAAAACATCAATCCCTGTCATTCCAATAATTAGGGTCTTCTGAAAAAGCGCTCTTTTTGAATTTGTGCATTGTTGCTGATACATGTAGTTCCACCTTAGAAAACTAGAGGAAAACACTATTCCACTTAAAAGGAAACCTGAAAACAAATGCAAGGCTCTTACACATTCTTGATTGGAGACAAAGGGAAAAATTATATTGAGATTCATTGAGATTCATTGAGATCTGTGATTCATTCCTGTGAACAGGAAGTTGGATAAAGCATGGCCAGTATAGACGAAGGAGAAGATGATCTCAAATGTGGAATATGTTTGGAAGTGTACTGCAAACCAGTGAGGATTGCTTGCGGACATGTGTACGTATCAAGCAGTAGTAGGTGCTGTGTTTTAAAGATCTTGGAAGTGTCGATTGAGGGTTGCAGATGGGGGTGGTCTGATGGTGATGACCATGATGATTTGTGATTCTAATGATGATAGTTGTGATTTGGAATGGCAGCAATTGGACTGCAGTCATATTGATTTTGATGATAGTGGCAAGGATGATTATGTTTGTTTGACGGAGCTGAAAAATGGTTAATGTAGTGATGCTCACACAGTTGGCAGGTTGGGGCAAAAAGTTTACATACACTGGGTAGAACAAAAACAGTTTTCCTCAAATTTAAAAACTTCACTCATTCCTACCAACTTTTCTTTTCCCGGGGACAGACAAGGTGGGTCTCTACTTAATGTGTATGGTTTATGCGATTATAAAAACACCCAGAGATGTACCAGTACATATATAGTGCATGTATATACAGTGTATAAATATGAATCATATATGATTCTATTTTACAAAAAATTAAACTTTATGTACATATACATGTACTCCAAGTTCCAACCCTAACATTTAGTGCCACTTTCTGTATTTTTGGTCACATTTTGTAGTCGCAGTGGACCACTTTCTGAAGTGTTTTTAAACCACAGTAAGGTGGTACATGTACATGTACATTGTAAATTTTTGACAAAATTTTTTTTCAGAAATATTAATATTTTGAACCGTAATAAATGTATTTGAATATTTTCAGTTGAGGTACATGTACATGTACACACTATACAATTTGCCTGACCTCATAAAAAGTTGACAAAACTATTTCAAACAGCAAAAAATTGAGGAAAACTAGGGTTTTTTTAGTGTAATTTTTGCCCCAACTGTGTATATGTGCATGTATGGCAGCCATAATGATAACATGTACCTGCCCATGTAGGATGGTGATATTGATGCACAGTGATGGTGGTTTGAATAAGAATGATGGATAAAGTGATCATAACAAAGGTGGTTATTAAAAAGCGTGACACGGGGGTGAAGTTTTTGATGGATGATGATTTGTGGTGATGATGGTGGAAGGAAGATTGTATATGTAGATTTCACTTTAGTGTTGGATTTTCATCATGGTGTTTTAAACTGTAAGATTAAGTTCACCTTTTTTTCCCACCGTCAGGTTCTGTGAAGAATGTTTAGCTACATGTTCAGATGTAGCATCACCCATTTGTGCGCTGTGTCGAATGGTCTTTGACCCCAAGAAGAGGGTCAAAGCTAAAGATATTGAGAAACGGATATCCTCAACAAAGTCGGTCTGTTCTGGTTGTGGAAAAAAGGTGGGTATAGTGCGCATTTTTTGTTGAGGTGTGGGGTGTTTTTTTGGAGAGTGCTGTTTTAAGTCCCACAAGGCATACGTTTATTTCTCTTCACTTACAAAGAATGTGCCATAGAGTTATTATGCAGCATGTGCAGTGTCTTATGTGCGACTGATTTAGTAAAAATGTTCAATTAAGCTGTAAACGTTTCTCTCACAAACATAATTTGCTCCAGTTTGCTATCTGTTCCATTTTTTCTAAGTTTTTTTTCTCCCTTCATTTGGAACACAGATGTCCATGTCCAAAATCCGAAGCCACACAGCGACTTGCACCAAGCTGGAAACCACGACAGACTCAGCCGTCAAGTTCAAGCCAGTCGCTACTACATCACAGAAAGCACCACGGTAAATTGCCAAGTTTACAGTGACTCGCAAACAGCCTGCACATGTTAACAGCTTGGAAGTGATCCATTCAGTGGGTTATTTTTCCCATGGCGATATACTGACAAAGAGTGCAATGCTCAGTGGATCGAGGGAGGCTGGCTTTTTACTTTGCCACAAGTTCAAGTGGTGGAAGTTTATTTCACAAAACAATCAAAACACAAAGGGCAAAGACAAAGATCAAATGTCAAAGGACAAAGATCCATCAGTTTACAGCTATCTGAAATCTCATTATAAAGCCAAAACCGACGTGTAACAAGTTTCCCTGCTTCCCATTGACAATGCATTTCCACTCAGGAATGTCTGTTGTAAATAAGAAATATACATTGCGGTATTGTAGTCGAGACCATACCAAGACCTCTCACTAGTAATAGGATGAGCAAGGACAAGGGACAGCTTTTGTTGCAGTTCATTTGAATAGCTTGTGACTTTGATTTCAGACCGGAGTTCATGTGTTGCTCTTGTGGAGTCTTGTGATGGTCTGAAGTGGTCTCAACCACAGTCAACCATGTACCTTGTATTCTCAGTGCTAGTGCATGTACTTAGAAAATGAAGTCGTACCAGTAATGAGCAAGTTCTGTATCCCAACAGCAGATGTCCAAATTGAAGTGCATCTGAAGTCGTTTGCATGTGGGATGCATGCGCGAAGGACTGCCCAACCAGTGCGGCCACAGGCCAGCCGTTTGCTACATGTACATGTAACTCACACATGAACTTTGCTTTCCAGTGACCTTGCCTTTTTTGAAATACCAAACTGGCTTATTCAAGAAAGTTTTCAAGTCCTAGTGATCCAGGGAAATGATAGTTCTTCCCTGCATTGGCTTCAGTTTTTGTTTTTGATCGAATTTACCTGTGTTTGTACATTACAGCAATATTCCTAACCGGTCCACGTTCAAGTGTCCCTACTGTGGCCTTAAAAACCTGGACAGCAGCGGTCTGACCAGGCATTGCAACAAGGAGCACAAGGAATGCACGTCGCCTGTGGTGTGCCCAGTCTGCGCCTCCATGCCCTGGGGTGACCCCAACTACCAAAGCAGCAACTTCATTGAGCACCTGAACCTGAGGCATCGATTTGAGTATGACACCTACGTGGTGAGTGCAGTTACTACCTGGATGAGCACTCAACAATTTTGTCAATGGTCTTGACTCAAATCTCTGATTCAGACTCAAATCGGTGTTGAGTCACATTTCTTTTTTCGTTTTTGTTTTTTTCTCAAACTTGATATTGGAAAATAAACCATCCGTGACTTGCTTTAGCAGAAAATGCCCACTTCAATGACCCACTTGTTTTAAATTGAAAACACTAGAGTCTGTTTTAATTGGACTGTGACTTTATTTGAAAAAGATTGAGTTGCAGCACTTGTTGCCAGGTCTTAAAAGACCAGGCCAAATTTCTTTTTAAGAAGAGTTCTTTTCTCTTTTTGAGCTTGTCTTTGACACCGGAGTATCTGAATATCCGATGCATTATGCATGTACTATGAAGGATGAAAAGTTGCCATCTGCTTATCTCCTATCAGAATGGCAGAAAAGCAGATCTTATGTTCTGGTAACATGCAATATCGACTTTTCTATGTTTCTGCAACCTCAAAAAGCAGAACGAACATTATTTGGTTATGCATTTTTCTATTTTTCTGCTTCAAAACAGGCAGATTTTACTTTTTCTTCGAACAGGCAGAAATGAGGATCGAACATTTTGACAACAATCGTGAATGCTAGTTTTTACTTTTTTACAGTCCCAGAATGGAACTGATCATAACCTACAGGTTCATGACCCCATTCACTGCCCATTGAGGACAGAAAAGCAGATGGCCACTTTTTGGTCGCCATCAAAAAGAGGAAAAGTAAAACTACTTTTGTAGTAGCAGAAAAGTGGAAAAATGCATTACAAAAAAATGGTCATTCTGCTTTTGAGGTAGCAGAAAAGTAGAAAAAATCAATAATTGTATGTTACAAAGATGTAAAATCTGCTTTTCCACTATTCTGAAAGAAGAAAAACAGATGGCCTCTTTTTGTCCTCCATAATGGTACTCTTGATTACAAACTTTACAGAACCAATCCAAGTGTAAGACTCATAGGCGGTAATTAAATATTTTCAGAAAGATCTGGCAAACTTTGGTTCCGTGTTTTCATCACGTGACAGCTATTTGATACAATAGGGTCCAAGTGAAAGATGCCAAAGTACCACATGACCACCTACCGATACTGTAGCTTCCCCAGATTGGCCACTGTTGCCGTAGGCGAGCATTTGGTTAGCAACGGTACATATCGCTTAATTGTAGAATAGACAGGAAGGCTTAATTTCATGCAAAGTATAACTGTGAATACTTTATCAAATGGTGTAATGGACACCACTTCTGCTGAATTGTTTCTTGCCAATCCAGCACTTGGTGCTTGCGCAGCATTTTGCCATTTGTCAGTGTTTAAAAAGCTTGCTTACTCTCTAAATACTATGTGCGGCATTTGGTGCATTGTGGCATTTTCACAGTCTTTGTCTTCAACAGTGGCTAATGAACTGGTATGATGGGTCATGTGGGTCAGTGAGAGTGCTCTGTAGCTGGCACAAGTGGACTTGAGGGCGGTATATCTGTCTGACATTACGTCAAACTCCCACATTGCCCAAGAATTACGCTGTCGTGAATTTCGTTATATTTATGGCAAACATCCTTATTTCACCAGTTTTTGTCTCCACGTGCTGTCTCGTTCTAGTGGAACCTCATTTCCAGAATGCTCATTCATCGTGGTATTATTTCTGTTCATGTCATTCAGGATTACGGTGAGGATGAAGAGGCAGTTTTGCGGAAGGTTTTGGAGTCGTCTCTTCAAGACAAGTAACTGTCATTGGTGCTCAATAGATGTGCGTGGCTTCATCATCAGCCTTGATGTCTGCAAATGCAATTATCCCTGGCGATACTTTGGATACCCGAATGGATTTTGTTAATTGACTTGGCACCGCAGCCCAATTTCACAGAGCTGCTAAGCCCACATATTCACTAATCACAGAAAGTACTTACTTGGCAAAAGTGGCATACCGGCCAAGATGCCATGCATTCTATATTTCTTCCAAGTGGTTCCCAGTTGATTTCTGCTTAGCACATGAATTTGCTAAGCACTATTTTCTGCTTACCAGCCAGTGCCGTCATGGAGACCATCACAAGACCTATAACAAGACCAGACACAAGATCATGCACAAGACCAGTCACAAGTAACAAGTTGAACAATGACAAAGGAATGCTTTTGTTGCATTCAATTTAAATAGCTTGTGATTTGAATTCAGACTGGAGGTCTTGTGTTGGTCTTGTAATGGTCTTAAGAAGTCCTGACTTCAACGCAGTTACCAGCTCTACGGTATTGGGCCCAGACAAACTAGTGATTACTGGTAATGCCTTTGTTTCCGTTCGTCTGACTGTATTGTGTGACTGGACTCGGCATGGGATACATGTTTAACTATTGATTAACTACTCTGATGGCCTGCTCGCGAAACTGGAGACACTTTGAATATTTCAGTCGGTGCGTTTTGAAACCTAGCAGAGTCAAAGCAATGGTATTACTATTTTGGATTTTTATCAGACAAAATACCTCTTTTGTTTTAAATAATTTAACAAAGTTTTCAACGGTTCTGGATAAATTGTGAAATACAGACATGTCAGCTGGACTCCGAGAGGACGCAAAATTAAAGACCACTGCGTACTACAGCTAACTAATTTTCTTATTTTCAACACACTACCTTTAAGTAGGATGTGAAGTGTTCATGTACCCTCATCAATTTTCTCAGAATTTAATTGTTGTATAGATAATATTTTTACTCCTTTTAAAATTTTGAGCCATAAAAATTCCCACTTGGGGGGGTTCAGTGGAATTGATGTGATTAGAATGGAGTGCACTTTGTGTTAGTCGCAGATTGAAATGCACTTCAGCGCTGTGAGCCTTATTTGTTATGCAAGAAATATGAACTAGGGCATTACTCATTTTGAACAAGGTTGTAACCACCATTGCACCAAACCGACCAAAGATGTCCTTGACGTATGTGTACATATACGCGGACCAACTACCACCGAGTGTTTTCGAAACAAGTGGATGCGGCTTAGACTTCGGTTTCGCTGGTTCCAGTCAGTGCTTGAACTTGTGGTTTTGAACGCTGCTTCAAAATGGAGGGAAACAGCGAATTCGAAGTCCACTTGTTTCGAAAATGGTCAAAGATTGGGTTGGAAAAAATAATTTGTTTGTTTATTTGTTGGGTTGTTTGTTTGTTTGTTGGAAAGTGCAAGATGGGTGGGCTTCTGCAGTGTTCCTGGATGCCAACACCTGGTTTTAAAAGGCAGATCAACACGTTTTTTGGGGGGAAGATTCGAAATTTTTTAATGTAGCCTGTAATGGCCTTTTTTTTCTGAATGTGGCTACATTTGGGTTTTTTTCATACACTATTGGATGGAAAACCCGAACCACTTTTGCTTGTTTTTACAGTTTTGACTGCTTGGCTACCACAGGGTCTAGCTGGCATGACCTGGCAAGAGGCATGTACAAAGAAACTCACTGCAAAGTGTTGGATTTTGTTCATTTTTGTTTTAATGAAGATGTACATGTATAACAGAGTAAAGATAACCATAAAGTACATTTATATATAAATAAAAAGATCTAAGGGATTCCAATTGTTTGAGTGAGACAATAACCTAGTTATCTAAAACAATCTGGTACATAACCAATGTGTATGTTCTTCAACATTCACATTATATGTTAGCGTTGCATGTATTACTGAATGGCCCTATTTTATAGAGTGTATGTGTACAACACCCGTTTGGAAAGCATGATTGAGTGCATTTCTTAAGCCAAATGTGCTTGGAGGTGACCTTGTCCATTTTGTATTACCGTTCATTTCCGTTGTGGAAATGCAGAAATAAACAGAGGGAGTTCATATCTGTTCAGAGCTAGGTCTAGGTCTTCACTCCATTGGAAATAAATGGAGACAATAGACCTAGCCGTAGGTCTGGAAGCCCGTTTCAGACACGGCCTTTATGTTAAATGTTCCCTCCTGGTCTGTGACTTATGTTCAATAGTCAGAATCTTCCTGTACACTCTGGGACGCTTTTATGAAAATTTGTTTTATTCCCATTTGCAATACATGAACATCGTTCCTGAGTTTGCATGTACACACACAGGCCACTGTTCTTATTTGGGAACAAGCGCAGTTTTAAGGAGGAACATGGAGTGTTCCCAATTGGATCAAGCAGTGTTCTCATTGAAACGTTGCTTGGTATTGTAGCTTTTGAGATGCTCCCTTACACTATGGGATCCACACAATGCACAGATATTTGTTAATTGGACTAGAGAAAGTTGGTTGTTTAGTCATACAAAATGGTGGGGACAAGACTGTCTCCACTGCACTGGAATACACCAAATCATTATATGATTATGTTGGAAATTCTTTGACTTATATTGTGTAAATGTTGACAAAATTCTTACTGTTCATTATAGTGTTCTTGCCACTGTTTTTAACATTGACTATTGATATAATACAGGTTTATTTATTTATACATACATGTATCTGAAGAAACTTTGACTGATGAGTGTTTATTATTTTTGTCGGAATTCCAGGTGTTTATAATTTGTTACCAAATCCTAAATAATACGGGCATTTCACAATAGTGCGTCTCCAAGACTTAGCAATGCGTTGACCGATCACAATACGTGAAATCTATATAATTCCAATACCCAATTCGCACCTGGAAAGGGTGGACAAATTTCACGTGATGTGATTGGCCAACGCATTGCAAACTCTTGGAGGCGCTTTCTTGTGATTTGCCCGTATTAGTCACATTTGTTTTTCCATATTTTGTTCTTCATAAGCAGTTAAGTTAACATTGTGATGTACCGTACTTAACATGCCCTATAACTTCGTGAGAATTACACTCGTGATGTTAAGAAACGAAATACATATTCATGACATTCCTTACTAAGCATTTTGTCTATGCATCAAAATGAATATGCACTGGAGTAATTTTTTCATCTCAATGTCTACAAAAGTTCAGTGTGCCTTTCAACAGTGTACATGGTGTAGGTGCGAGACTGACAACCCACCGTTCGTGCACAGCAGAACCGGGTGCTGAAGTACCCCTGACAACGCAAAACAATATTCATGTACATGTATTCCCTTTTTACCGACTATATTCGCCGATCCACCTGTCAGAGTCAAATCTTGCATGATGCACGATGCACATTCGATGTGGCTCATGCAGTCCAGTTCAGCATTCTTCGTAGGACAGTCCCTTGAACAATGAATACATGGTCAAAGAGCCGATGCTACATCATCCTAGATTCTCCTTATCAGAATGGAAAAGGGGGTAAACGGAGCTACAATTATAACAAGTCCTCTGTGGAGAAGTTTTTAGAAATTTAATTACATGTAGCTGTATGCATCAAACAGCCAAAATAAAACCAGGACGGAAAATGGCATCACTCAGGTGTAGAACTTTGGGGATTTTTTTCTGAGCTGGTATCAGCAACACAATTATTTGGTTTTATTGAGTAAAATCTCAAAAGTATGTTTCTGGTCTCTCTGTTTGTATAAATGTCGGGCTTGATCGGTCAATCAGCATGATCACACGATTGCACTGTGCCATTATCCAGTATGAATTTTCAGACGTTACTTCCCTTTTTCGAAATCTTCCACAACTGAAAATTAGAAAGAAAAGGTGCATTGACCAATCATGCAGTAAGATGGACAGATTGCACAAAGATCAAGCGATTCCACATGATCGACCAATCACACCCAATAAACAGGAACAAGACATCTTGAGTAACCTCGTTCCATCTCCAGAAGTGCTCAACTTTCTCCTTAGGTAGATGTATCCGCCAACTGCAACACCAGTAAATACCACTGTGGCTAGCAGGGCTCGACGCTTGGAGGGAACAGTGAGGAGTCCTGACCACAATGCCATGGCAACGGTTGAAACAAATGCATCAAGTGTTGTTTGACTGACCTGAAACAAATTTTGAGACGTGGCTCCTGTGCAGTCTATGCAGAATAAATATGATAAAGGAGAGCCGTACATTTCAATCTTTTTTTTTTTGCAAGTCAAGTCGGTGAATATTTAACAGTAATAGAGAGGCAGGAATCATTACAAAAAATATTGATTTTATCCAAACTGCATCTGAATTCTTAAGATTAATGTTAGTTCTATTACAGCATGATCGATGCAATGAAGGCCTAATTGCAGACACATTTGTGACGTTTGCAGAGGTTGAACTGGAACAAACGAGAGTAGCTGGTGTTTCTCACCATACAGCATTTCGTTAGGGAAAGCATAGTGGGGATACACAAAATATAAATAGATTTGGAAATATCGCTTCTCTTTGAGATTTAAAACGTGGAATTCTAGATTAAAGTAAAGTCACTGAGGAAGCTTAGTGAACCTCGATCACGACACTGTCCATTCAAATCCCATGAGGAGCCTAAAGCTAAAGCTTGGGACAGTGTAACGACGTCTTAATCACGTTGTGACCGAAAAAGTTACCAACTATGCCTCGAAAGCACATAGAGTGTACACTCAGCTCTTCTCAGAGATTTGTTGACATCATCTTACAACAGTCACTATTCTTACAATTGTCTGAAACATTTCAGTTTCAGAAAAGACATGGCTTACCTTACGCTGTGTCCACTGACATGACGACCTTTGCAACTTTAAGCATTCCATTGGTTGAAAGTTGGTCCTGGTCTGGAGGGCGCCCTCTTGTGGTGATTAAGGATAACAGTGCTCGACTGTTAATTTTACCCTTATCACAAGCCGTTTTGGACCTCTTCTGGCACGAGAACGGCATAATTATTGGAAGAACGCATACAAAAAATTAGTTACATCATACATAAACCTTCGAAGCAGCAGGCGTATCCTTTACTTTAGAATATTATTATCCTTTTTTGTGAGTAGACATGCCACAGCGGACACCAGGCCTCGACTGCCGCCCGCTCAAGTCGCCCGACTTACCCATTATAAATAGAGATCGGGAGGCGTAATAGAGGGGATTATATCGATTGTTAATTAATAACACCTTTTGTCTCCCCGGTTTAGAAATTAGAAAAAAAATTGTCCCTCATCCCCTTCCAGAAATAAATCCTTTTATGGGGTGCTGGAGACAACCCCAACAATATTTAGACTTTTTCAATAATACTTGGTGTCCATCGAGGTCAAATTCCAGAGAACTTCACCCAGTTTTCGGACTTTCTAAAAGCTACTGGGAAGGCACCCAGGGGTCAACTGAATCAGAAAATCCCTCGAATGAATCAGTAAAGACAAGTCTGTGATAAATTTGAAGGCTGGCTAAAACCATGACATTGTGAACAAAAATAATTTTATAAAGAAAAAACATGGCACCTCCTAGCAAAACAACAGAACGATTCGTAACCGTTTCACCCATCTTTTGATTAGAAACCGGTCACTTGTTCTTAAGTTTCTTGAAAGTACGTGTCACAGTTTAAACAAAGCGCGAACTGGGAAAAAAAGACCACGTCAGAAATCAAAGGCAATCAAATTTGTTACATCATCACGTCCTACGAAATGACACGCAGCCTCATTACCGAAGAAATGTCATCATGGACGCACTCGATTACTCAACCAGACCGTCTATACCTTGATAAACGGTTAAATAATACGAAACGGTGGTTAGGTCTCTCATCGCGCAGTGCAACAACTCCCATCGCGCAGTGCAACGACTCCCATCCCGCAGTGCAATGACTCTTATCGCGCCATGCAATGTGGCGTGAATAGAGCACCATAATTATTCACTCTGAACTTCGCTGTTAGAATTCTACAACCTTTTGGGAGGGCGACCAAAAGTATCCACTAAACTTGGCATTCAGAATTCTTCCCCTTCATCGGGGGAACGCATCAAAATAGTCACTAAAGTTCGCTGTCAGAATTCTGCCCTTATTTCGACGTCAGATCAAAGTATTCACTTAAATTATGAACACCAACAAGCAATGAAACGGCCGAGCGGTTAAGCTCTTGGATAGCAGATCGTCAGACTGTGGGTTCGAATCCCAGGGGTGGTTTTTTTTATTTTCCCAATGCTTGCTGTCAGTCAGTAGTTATAAGAGACTCTAATTCACCCCTGCCAAATACCAACAGTACCTTAGCCCACGGGATAAGCTCTGCGGTTGGGACTGTCCGCGAAGTCCAGGTGAGCGCCTTAGTACAGGTTCGAGACGTATGGCCGACTCGGTGGCCAGGGCTTAGGGGCCTGTCTCGTTTCCTCCCTTGCATGGTCGCTCGAATCCTTTTTAGGGTTAAATGGATGGGCAGGGAGGAAGTGCGTTGGGCCGGGAACCCCGAGATCCCAGAAGAGTCCTATATGGAAGCCGGTAACTGCGATTCGTAGCGAATTTCAGGAGTCCGTGCGCCTGAATGCTTGGTCAACACCGCATAACTTTTGCATTTTATCCTCGCCACTTTTTTTTTCATTTCCCAGGGCGCAGAACAAACGAGGCAATTTTCTAAAGGATTGATGCTGATTTATTTCCCTTTTATAATCTTATTTTCTTAAATTTTTGGCAGGGGGAAAAAGATCCCAACCGTGTTTGGGTACGTTTCTTCGAAGTGATCTTATTATGAAAGCTGTGAGACGTACAGTGAATGTTTGTTATTGATGATTTGACAGTAACAGATCCAGGGCTGCCACAGTCAGGCGGCACTCGCCTCCCTATTTTATTGATGGAAATGCACTTTCATTTGTTGTAACAACAAATTTTGTTAGCTTTCGAATGCAGAATAATCGGACATTTTCAAAGGGTAATTTTTATAAAAGATTCGTCCCATACCTTCTTGGGTCGCCCCAACGTTGCAACAGATGCGTTGCAACTGCTGTTCGTTCTTGTGAATGGTTGATCTGTGACTGGCCTATCAGGTCTGCCCGAAAAATACATGCAGGAAAATGATAAAATCAGCTCAAAAGACACGAACATCCCTATAGTTGCTGAAACTTCAACAGCGGGAGATGACATCGAGAATGCAATGGATATCAAATAAGTCCAGCTTTTGGTTTGACCCCATACTCGCTGCAAGAGGCGCACGACCCAATCAGTTCCCCCCACGGTAGACCACGTTAGACTTAATTTTGATCTGACTGAAAATTAATGGTGTCATTTTTGTTAATCCGTGCATGATTTGCCATAAATTTAACATCGGAATTCGCGTTAAAAAAGGCACAGCAAAAAGTCAACATTACTCAGTCAAGAAGGTCCTTTTTTTCGATCTCAGAAAACTGTCAATATCTACCTGCAGATTTTGCCAGAATTTCTAAAAACCAAAGACGAGTACTGACCATTTCATATTTCCCTAGTTGCTGTGCATGAAAACGGCATGACGGACACCGTATTTGGAGTGGCCGTCAAACTTCGCCAAACAAAGCAAAATTCATTTCACTTAACAAGCTCAAGGCTAGTTATTCAGATTTATTCGGAGGCTGTTTACGAATTTAAAGGTTATGGTTAGGGTTCCCCGAGTATTTAAAGCATAAGGTTATGGTTGAAGAAGTCAAAATTTAAAGGCTAAGGTAAGGGTTAACGAATTCAAGATTTAAAGGATGGGGTTAGGGTTAACGAATTCAAGATTTAAAGGATGGGGTTAGGGTTACCGATTTCAAAATTTAAAGGATGGGGTTAGGGTTTACCAACTGAGTATTGAAAGCACAGGGTTAGGGTTAACGAATTCAAAGTCTAACAGATAGGGTTAGGGTTTACGAACTGAAAATTTAAATATAGAATTAGGGTGGACAGACTCGAAATTTACAGGATAGTGTTACGGTTTACGAATTCAAAATTTAAAGGATAGGGTTAGGGTTTACGGACGGGACGCGGTATGATTTTTTTACGTGGTTGCGGGAGCGTAATCGCAAAATGAGTCCGTATCATTTCTCGGGGTTTCAGAGTCCTGAGTCGAGTCCGTCCTAAGGCTTCAGTTGTTGTCCCCTAGCCTCTACAGCTCCTAAAGATTTCAAGGATAGGGCTAAAGTTTACGAATTCAAAAATTCTAAAGGATAGGGTTAGGATTTGCAAATTCAAAATTCCTGTAAATTTCGAATCCGTCAAACCTAATCCTATGTTGACATTTTGAACCTGTAAACCCTGAGCCTCTTTCAAGATTTTAAAATAGTTAACCCTAACCCTATCCTTTAAATTTTGAAATCGTTGACCCTAACCCCATCCTCTAAATCTTGAATTCGGTAACCGTAGCCCCATCTTTTAAATTTTGAAATCGTTAACCCTAACCACATCCTTTAAATTTTGAAATCGTTAATCCTAACCACATCCCTTAAATTTTGAAATCGTTGACCCTAACCCCATCCTCTAGATCTTGAATTCGGTAACCCTAACCCCATCCTTTAAATTTTGAATTCGGTAACCCTAACCCCATCCTTTAAATTTTGAATTCGTTAACTCTAACCCCATCCCTTAAATTTTAAAATAGGTAACCCTAACCCTATACTTTAAATCTTAAAATCGTTAACCCTAACCCCATCCTTAAATTTTGAAATCGGTAACCCTAACCCCATCTTTTAAATCTTGAAATCGGTAACCCTAACCCCATCCTTTAAATTTTGAAATTGTTCACCCTAACCCCATCATTTAAGTTTAGAAATCGTTGGCCCTAACCCTATACTTTAAATTTTGAAATTGTTAACCCTAACCCCATCCTTTAAATCTTGAAATCGTTAACCCTAACCATATCCTTTAAATTTTGAAATTTTTAACCCTAATCCCATCCTTTAAATCTCAAAATCGTTAACCCTAACCCCTTCTTTTCAATCTTGAAATCGGTAACCCTAACCCCACCCATTAAATTTTGAAATAGGTAACCCTAACCCCATCCTTTAAATTTTGAAATCGTTCACCCTAACCCCATCCTTTAAATTTTGAAATCGTTAACCCTAACCCCATCCTTTAAATTTTGAAATCGTTAACCCTAACCCCATCCTTTAAATTTTGAAATCGTTAACCCTAACCCCATCCCTTAAATTTTGAAATCGTAAACCCTAACCCCATCCTTTAAATCTTGAATTCGGTAACCCTAACCCCATCCTTTAAATCTTGAAATAGTTAACCCTAACCCCATCATTTAAATTTGGAATTCGGTAACCCTAACCCTATCCTTTAAATTTTGAAATCGTTAGATCTAACCCTATCCTTTAAATTTTGAAATTGTTAACCCTAACCCCATCCTTTAAATCTTTAAATCGGTAACCCTAACCCCATCCTTTAAATTTTGAAATAGGTAACCCTAACCCCATCCTTTAAATTTTGAAATTGTTAACCCTAACCCCATCCTTTAAATCTTAAAATCGTTAACCCTAACCCTATCCTTTAAATTTTGAAATTGTTAACCCTAACCCCATCCTTTATATCTCAAAATCGTTAACCCTAACCCTATCCTTTAAATCTTAAAATCGTTAACCCTAACCCCATCCTTAAATTTTGAAATCGGTAACCCTAACCCCATCTTTTAAATTTTGAAATAGGTAACCCTAACCCTATCCTTTAAATTTTGAAATCGTTAGATCTAACCCTATACTTTAAATCTTAAAATCGTTAACCCTAACCCCATCCTTTAAATCTTGAAATCGGTAACCCTAACCCCATCCTTTAAACTTTGAAATAGTTAACCCTAACCCCATCAATTAAGTTTTGAAATCGTTAGCCCTAACCCTATACTTTAAATCTTAAAATCGTTAACCCTAACCCCATCCTTAAATTTTGAAATCGGTAACCCTAACCCCATCTTTTAAATTTTGAAATAGGTAACCCTAACCCTATCCTTTAAATTTTGAAATTGTTAACCCTAACCCCATCCTTTAAATCTTAAAATCGTTAACCCTAACCCCATCCATTAAATCTTGAAATCGTTAACCCTAACCCCATCCTTTAAATCTTGAAATCGTTAACCCTAACCATATCCTTTAAATTTTGAAATTGTTAACCCTAACCCCATCCTTTAAATCTCAAAATCGTTAACCCTAACCCCATCCTTTCAATCTTGAAATCGGTAACCCTAACCCCATCCTTTAAATTTTGAAATAGGTAACCCTAACCCCATCCTTTAAATTTTGAAATCGTTAACCCTAACCCCATCCTTTAAATATTGAATTCGTTAACCCTAACCCCATCCTTTAAATCTTGAAATCGGTAACCCTAACCCCATCCTTTAAACTTTGAAATAGTTAACCCTAACCCCATCAATTAAGTTTTGAAATCGTTAGCCCTAACCCTATACTTTAAATCTTAAAATCGTTAACCCTAACCCCATCCTTAAATTTTGAAATCGGTAACCCTAACCCCATCTTTTAAATTTTGAAATAGGTAACCCTAACCCTATCCTTTAAATTTTGAAATTGTTAACCCTAACCCCATCCTTTAAATCTCAAAATCGTTAACCCTAACCCCATCCTTTCAATCTTGAAATCGGTAACCCTAACCCCATCCTTTAAATTTTGAAATCGTTCACCCTAACCCCATCATTTAAGTTTAGAAATCGTTGGCCCTAACCCTATACTTTAAATTTTGAAATTGTTAACCCTAACCCCATCCTTTAAATTTTGAAATCGTTAACCCTAACCCCATCCCTTAAATTTTGAAATCGTTAACCCTAACCCCATCCCTTAAATTTTGAAATCGTAAACCCTAACCCCATCCTTTAAATCTTGAATTCGGTAACCCTAACCCCATCCTTTAAATCTTGAAATAGTTAACCCTAACCCCATCATTTAAATTTGGAATTCGGTAACCCTAACCCTATCCTTTAAATTTTGAAATCGTTAGATCTAACCCCATCCTTTAAATCTTGAATTCGGTAACCCTAACCCCATCCTTTAAATTTTTAAATCGGTAACCCTAACCCCATCCTTTAAATTTTGAAATAGGTAACCCTAACCCTATCCTTTAAATTTTGAAATTGTTAACCCTAACCCGATCCTTTAAATCTTAAAATCGTTAACCCTAACCCTATCCTTTAAATTTTGAAATTGTTAACCCTAACCCCATCCTTTATATCTCAAAATCGTTAACCCTAACCCTATCCTTTAAATCTTGAAATCGTTAACCCTAACCCCATCCTTTAAATCTTGAAATAGTTAACCCTAACCCCATCATTTAAATTTGGAATTCGGTAACCCTAACCCTATCCTTTAAATTTTGAAATCGTTAGATCTAACCCTATACTTTAAATCTTAAAATCGTTAACCCTAACCCCATCCTTTAAATCTTGAAATCGGTAACCCTAACCCCATCCTTTAAACTTTGAAATAGTTAACCCTAACCCCATCCTTTAAATTTTGAAATAGGTAACCCTAACCCTATCCTTTAAATTTTGAAATTGTTAACCCTAACCCCATCCTTTAAATCTTAAAATCGGTAACCCTAACCCCATCCTTTAAATTTTGAAATAGGTAACCCTAACCCCATCCTTTAAATTTTGAAATTGTTAACCCTAACCCCATCCTTTAAATCTTAAAATCGTTAACCCTAACCCCATCCATTAAATCTTGAAATCGTTAACCCTAACCCCATCCTTTAAATCTTGAAATCGTTAACCCTAACCATATCCTTTAAATTTTGAAATTGTTAACCCTAACCCCATCCTTTAAATCTCAAAATCGTTAACCCTAACCCCATCCTTTCAATCTTGAAATCGGTAACCCTAACCCCATCCTTTAAATTTTGAAATAGGTAACCCTAACCCCATCCTTTAAATTTTGAAATCGTTAACCCTAACCCCATCCTTTAAATATTGAATTCGTTAACCCTAACCCCATCCTTTAAATCTTGAAATCGGTAACCCTAACCCCATCCTTTAAACTTTGAAATAGTTAACCCTAACCCCATCAATTAAGTTTTGAAATCGTTAGCCCTAACCCTATACTTTAAATCTTAAAATCGTTAACCCTAACCCCATCCTTAAATTTTGAAATCGGTAACCCTAACCCCATCCTTTAAATTTTGAAATAGGTAACCCTAACCCTATCCTTTAAATTTTGAAATTGTTAACCCTAACCCCATCCTTTAAATCTTAAAATCGTTAACCCTAACCCCATCCATTAAATCTTGAAATCGTTAACCCTAACCCCATCCTTTAAATCTCAAAATCGTTAACCCTAACCCCTTCTTTTCAATCTTGAAATCGGTAACCCTAACCCCATCCTTTAAATTTTGAAATAGGTAACCCTAACCCCATCCTTTAAATTTTGAATTCGTTAACCCTAACCCAATCCCTTAAATTTTGACATCGTAAACCCTAACCCCATCCTTTAAATCTTGAATTCGGTAACCCTAACCCCATCCTTTAAATCTTGAATTCGGTAACCCTAACCCCATCCTTTAAATTTTGAAATCGGTAACCCTAACCCCATCCTTTAAATTTTGAAATCGTTAACCCTAACCCCATCCCTTAAATTTTGAAATCGTTAACCCTAACCCCATCCCTTAAATTTTGAAATCGTAAACCCTAACCCCATCCTTTAAATTTTTAAATCGGTAACCCTAACCCCATCCTTTAAATTTTGAAATCGTAAACCCTAACCCCATCCTTTAAATTTTTAAATCGGTAACCCTAACCCCATCCTTTAAATTTTGAAATAGGTAACCCTAACCCTATCCTTTAAATTTTGAAATTGTTAACCCTAACCCCATCCTTTAAATCTTAAAATCGTTAACCCTAACCCCATCCATTAAATCTTGAAATCGTTAACCCTAACCCCATCCTTTAAATCTCAAAATCGTTAACCCTAACCCTATCCTTTAAATTTTGAAATTGTTAACCCTAACCCCATCCTTTAAATCTTGAATTCGGTAACCCTATGCCCATCTTTTAAATTTTGAATTCGGAAACCCTAACCCCATCCTTTAAATCTTAAACTCGTTAAACCTAACCCCATCATTTTAGTTTAGAAATCGTTAGCCCTGACCCTATACTTTAAATCTTGAAATCGTTAACCCTAACCCCATCCTTTAAATTTTGAAATCGGTAACCCTAACCCCATCCTTTAAATTTTGAAATAGTTCACCCTAACCCCATCATTTAAGTTTAGAAATCGTTAGCCCTAACCCTATACTTTAAATCCTAAAATCGTTAACCCTAACCCCATCCTTTAAATTTTGAATTCGGTAACCCTAACCCTATCCTTTAAATTTTGAATTCGTAAACCTTAACCCTTTGCTGTAAATTTAGTATTTATGAACCTTAAACCGAGCCCTTAAATTTTGAATTTGTTAACCTAACCCTACGCTTTAATTTTTCAGTTCATAAACCTTAACCATATTCTTTAAAATTTGAATTCGTTAACAAACTCAAGACTAGTGAAAGTCCAAGAATTTGAAGTTATCCATTCGAAGCCATGGATTCAACTGTACTGTACTTTCAAAATTTAGTGTTTTACATAATTTTTTTTAAATGCGTTGTTTTTGTCCTGAAAAACACGCCAAAATATAATAATACCGCAGATACGAGGCTCGCTCGGAAGGTTAAATTCTCTGAGAAGACGATAAGAGGTGCATCCCAGTGGAAAACAGAGGCGTGTGGTGGTAACTATCCCAGCCAAATCTCAAAAATTGACCAGACCTCCTTCCTCCATCTCCGGTCCTCATGGGTCATGGTCTGTTCAACATAGGAAGGGTGTGGCTGTCGACACTTATCTCAAGAATTTAGGGAAATGGAAAAAAAATAGTGGCGAGGATAAAATGCAAAAGTTATGCGGTGTTGACCAAGCATTCAGGCGCACGGACTCCTGAAATTCGCAAGGAATCGCAGTTACCGGCTTCCATATAGGACTCTTCTGGGATCTCGGGGTTCCCGGCCCAACGCACTTCCTCCCTGCCCATCCATTTAACCCTAAAAAGGATTCGAGCGACCATGCAAGGGAGGAAACGAGACAGGCCCCTAAGCCCTGGCCACCGAGTCGGCCACATGTCTCGAACCTGTACTAAGGCGCTCACCTGGACTTCGCGGACAGTCCCAACCGCAGAGCTTATCCCGTGGGCTAAGGTACTGTTGGTATTTGACGGGGGTGAATTAGAGTCTCTTATAGCTACTGACTGACAGCAAGCGTTGGGAAAATAAAAAGTCGTCTCTGGGATTCGAACCCACCGTCTGACGATCTGCTAACCGCGAGCCTAACCGCTCGGCCGTTTCAGAGATATTGCTTTTAGGTGTTCATAATCATTAATGTTACTTCACAGAACGTCGCTGTGTAAAGACTGATTGGAACGCTACAACAGTGCATCACGCAGCGAAAATACACCTTCACACAAACGACGGTTATCAACATTAAATGTTCTCCCTGACAGCTTTTCTTTTCAGTCTTTTAAAAAAAGCAACAAAGTTGGAATTGAGGTTATTTCAAGCAAGGAGGTGAGGTCAAGATCCTGCGGTGTAAAGATAAAGGCCGTCACATCAAAACGAATCATGACTTAATTGTCGTCGAATTGTCAGGTATTTCCAATGCCAACCTTTACGTTATTTTATTGCAGTGGTATAAAATCAATCGGTCAATGTGACGTTTATTTTCATATTGGTCAAGATCAGGTAAAGTAAACAATAACAGTACAAATATATAAATCGAGAGATAATTATAGAGTAACAAAGACAAGAATACAAAAGTAAAGGGAAAACCAATATAATGGGGGGGGGTTCAAAAGCGGGGAGGCTTGTATTGAAAAGCTCTGGACAAAACCAACTTTACAGAGAGACTACAATCTGTGATTGGCGGTAAGTGGAAAGAGTACTGCATGGCATGTGTTCAAGATAAGATCACGGCGTGGAAAGTGAGGGGATTCTAATCAGCATACCATAACATTAGTGCCCAAGCGCAGTATTGATTGTCAGAGATGCGATCACCGGTCCACACAATAAATCAGAATACTGATGTTCTACAATCCTGGCCAAAATTGTTGGGACACGTTTAAATATACATGCATGCCAAGCCCTCCCCAGGTCCCCCAATCCCCGCTCAGCCTGTTATCATCTCGAGCTGGAGTGCAGGTCGCGCATTGAGACCCAACACTGAGAGGAGGGGGGGGGGCGCTGCCCAACGAGATTTGGCCAGGTCATACCGGTATGTAGAGTCAAGCATTAGTGACATGGCTGGCTCTCTGCCAGCTCCTACCAGCTGAGGATGGGCTCATAACGATGGATCCTTCACGCATGAACCCTTTGGACAACACTGCGTGAAGCAGCATCAGTTTGCTGTGAACTGGTTTTCCGTGGTTGCCACAAAGGCTGCAAGAAATGATGTTGATGGAAGAAAGCTGTACTGTAGTGGTTTGTTCTTGTCAGGATGAATGCCACTGAACGTAAGCCAATTGTTTACTTCCCAAGGAACTTCTCAGCATATTAGCGAAAATGTTGTCAAATGTGTTGTTAAATTATAGTTGGCGATATAGCAGTACATGTATTTCAATAACAGGAGGAAACAGGATAATTTTGAAACATGGTACTTATAGATGCAGTCCAGAAAGTACATCATAATGGATCTTTTAACCCCAAAGGACCGGTGGTTAGAATAGCCCGAAACATTTTCCCCGATAGGGTCGTAACAGCTTTTTCACGCTTCATAGTTATAGAGAAAATTTTGTGGTCATTTTGACAACTTAGACTGCTCTGGGTGTGATCAGTATTGCTAAACTGCTCAAGACGTGCAGAAATGGGTGCACTGAACTAATTCAAGCTCCATTCAAAGAGGCGTAAAATAAACTAAGTTTGGAGCCCCATTGCGGGCGACCTAAGTCCCCGAGGTCTCTCAAAACGAAAACATTGTGTTCTTTGGTCCTGCAGATGTCATTCGATTTTCAAATTTGAGTAGGATAACCAATGAATTTTTAATTATCCGTTTAAACAAACTCACCCTAAAAAGTGAACGTTCCCCAGTCTTCTCAGTAGCCATTTTCAAATGAAACCCTTCCACTTTCTGAGGCTCTTCTGACATTTTTTTTGCAACAACGTTTTCGTCTTCTTTGCCCCAGGATGGGAGCCCCTGAATCTACAGACATGATCCTGGGCCATACCCAATCCAACAATTGTGGCCAAAATTGCTGAGACAAGTGTCGACAGCCACACCCTTCCCAGGTTGCGAGACCATGGCCCACAATACGGTCGACATGAAGAAATCAACCAAGACAAAGGATCTGTTTCATAAACATAGTGCTGCATTGTATTGTTTACTGCTCTTGTATCATTTCCTTTCTCGACTTCTTTCATACAGTGAGAATACCATTTCGTTGAACTTTGTTCTTCATTATACACCTTATAACACAAGTAAAAAGTGAAGTCAACAGTAAACACGATGAACAGCCGGCAGGGCAATAACCATTAACAAGCAATAAAACAATGACACAATATCAGAGGCATAAATATGCTTTCTATAAGCTCCATAAATATATCTTTTCAGTAATCTGTTATCTTTATACAAGTGCACTTCAGATTTCTGGGAATGTTGTCTTTTATAACACCGAGAAAATAAACCTCTCGTTTTTAAATATCTGAGTACCTATTTAAAAATACACACATTCGAAAGGTAATTTCAAATGGTGAAAACAACAATTCATTGCACACTTCCACAATGCTGCAAAGTATGACTTTCACGACTAAAACAAACCTACTTCATTCACGAAGGGTTGAAACTTTCATGTCAGGAAAGTTAATCTGTATTTCTAAAAGAATGATTAAGCCTTCCTTTCGATGATTAGGCAGTGGTGCCTACATAAAAATCCTTTGGACAGCACTGAAACTTGGACCTTACTGGTCTGTTTTCAGTGTCAGAACTATCAGCCGAACCCGTACTTGTTACAACGCTAGTTACACTATCTGAAGACGGTGCCAAAAGCTTCTAATATGCCATTAAGTATTAACCCTAACCCCCTAGGGCGTATGTAAAATCGTATTGAAATTGGAGAATTTGGGACTATTAGGGTTAATAGCCCAGAAACAGAATGGCCAATAAAACCTTGACTGCGACCCGTAAAGCAAACAATGGATTAAATACTTTAAAATATCCGAAGAAAAATTTCTTAAATGTATAATTTTGTTCATTAAAAAGTCTCAAACTGTGTTAAGTTCACCAAGTTTCACAGTAAAAAGTACAAGGTACAACACAGCAGTTACCATAACTTGAGAGTTCAGATCATTTAAAACATTAGATTATAAGGCAAAATTATACACCTGTACCTAAACACAAATTTTAATACAATGAAAGGCCTACAAGGTGGAGGCACAAAGTAAACATCGATTGACCTCTGTGCAGTCCTTATCAAACATCGACGTGGATACACAAATCAAGACTTGACACCGATCTCGTTCACAGCAATCACATTTTAACTGACACACACGATTTTAAAGACAACTATGGGACATGTGTCTCTATTCCACGTGCTGTTAAGGCCTGTTGTGAAGCTAAAAAACGTATGTTAAAATTTGTGCTTTCCATCTGCAACAAACACATTAGAAACCGATTTTTTTCCTTGACTGAAGTAAGAGTAAATCAAGAGCGGTGAACAATGATCATGTCAGTTTTGCACACGCATCAAGTGCACACATGGGTGGTTCGGAGCTTGTTATCCCGAAAATGGCTTTTTTAAGTGTTGTGAACATTAACATGAAGATATCCTATCTCAAGAATCAATCTGCATATCGAATACAAGTTCATTTTATGTATTCTGAGATTTGTAACGGATCTGATTAATGAGACAGACATACATGTTAATTGACATTTCAAAGCCTTCACACTTGATTGGACAGTACTGACTGAAAAAAAGCTAATTGGCCCAAGTAAGTCTTCCCCCAGATAAAAATTGGCCCAAGTAAGTCTTCCCCTCCGATAAAAATTGGCCCAAGTAAGTCTTACCCCAAGATGTCACAAATTACAATAGTCATCATTAGGTTATACAACAGGAAATGTTAAAATGCTTTCGTTTGAAGTACCTTCAAAATGGGTATTTTTGTTTCCTTCCAATTCATACGAATTATCTATTTTCACAACTGTTTGGAAAGTTTCAACATCACTTGTAATTTGGCATCATGCCCTGAATTACGGATTTCAAATTAACATACCACCACTCAATTGAATGAAAATATAGTTATAAACTCTTGCTTCAGCAAAAATACATTGCATTTGTGTCATAAATACCTCAGTGTTTCTACAATACTGCATACATTAAGAAATATATAGTGAGTAAAAAAGTTACACATTCTTTTGTGCAAGCTACGACACACACATTGATTATGTGAAGAAGTTCATCGTTTATGGCTTTGGACTAAGACAAAACACCACAGACACTTAATCATCTTTTTTTCTTTAAGTCAGCCTATCGAAATGCCATCAGCTCAGTAGCTGAGGCCTATAACTTTTAATTTTTGTGATTATTTTGTATGAAAAGAAGTTCTCATTTCCAAGATGTACCTGTATGAATGCTCAGAGTTACACCATTAAAGAGGGAGTAAGCATCACTGACAACACACAATTTTCTGAGATAATCTTGTTCACCTGTTCTGGGAAATCATTTAATTTTTTTCTTAAAAAGATAGTCCACCACTTAATTTCAAATGTAGTACCAACTTCGAACTGCCAATTAATGTACTGCCAAGCAGGCATATCTTTGTATTTGGGTCCACTCACAAAATGGCTGACAGCATCTTGAGGGGGTAATCAGTGTAAAATGAGTAGGTTACTGAATGCATTCTCTACGTTTGGAATGTAAAAAAGACTGGAAAAAAGACTACTCACAGGAAGAATACTCGGTTTGGGAATCTCATTTGGTATCTTGTCAACTACTCACCAACTCCACATTGACAGTTAAGGTCTCTTACATGAGTGACCAACGTGGGATGACCGATGAGTTCCTACGCTTGCTGCATTCCTATTCAGAAATGGGTTCACGTTCCAAATTGGGTTCCGATTCTGAATCAGTGTTCATAAGCTCTCAGTGGGTAGGTGTATACATCATCGACCTATGTATTGACAGCTGGGATTGGCAGGTTCACGCTGGGGTCATTGTAAGGTGCAGGGGGCTGCTGCTGTCTACCAGCAGTCAATGTGACGCCCTCTGCATGCTGCATCTTGGCAAAATTCAGAAACACCTACAAAGACAAAGAGGGATGACAGAAGGATTCATGAATATGCATCCAGAGTAATGTGACTATTGATCTCTGTGCAATGTAGACCATTTTGGTGAAATTGGAGTTTTTGGCAAATCTTGGCTCTGTGTCCAATAATATGCGGGCAGTAGTCTCAGAAACCTGGATCATTTCTAGGTCAATAATGCTCAAAACAAACAGAGTACTCCAACTATTGGCTCAATAACAAATCAGTGCTCCACCAGCAAAATGTGCCTTTTCTACGCAGCAAAGTCAAGGGGGGAAGTAATGCATTACGCACAGCCGGAGATGAAGCTGAGATTTTGAAAAACCCCTGATGAGCACTAATAGATGGTCATATGGAAAAGCACCAATAACAACTGTGTATTGGTCCAGATGTAGGATATCGGCACCTACTTTTAGCTATGTGGCCTACCTGCTCTAGGGTAGTCTGACTGACGCTGTAATCTACAATATCCAAGCCAATGCAGCTGTCCTCCAGGGTACCGAAGATGTAGGACCAACTCAGCTGATCATTATTGACTTGATAATGCAGTAAACCCTGGACAGCGACAAAGAAGGCAGTGGTTGTCATCAATGTCAACACCACACTGAGACCCAGAGGTAATAGTGTCTGTAACCACTATAACTTGATAGCCAGCATAACTGCAGCTTCACACTGAACTACGAGCACCGTTCCTGAGTTACATCATTTCACAGCAAAAGTCTCCTCTCCACCCTGAACTACAAAGGAACAGGCTAATATGCGTTTTTTAGTAACATGTTGAAAACACATCTATATGTATACATTTACTAGGCATAATCCGTTTCATACTATTTGTGTGGAACCTCAAGGGCCTAAACAATTCAGTGCTGTTACAGTACAGGTAAATTAACTAAAAATCAGAACACCTGCAGAATGACGAGAAACAGTAGACAAATCCGGTAAAAGCAAACAGCAGAAAAGTGAGCATATCATTAAAAGCCCACCCATTTTATGGACTGGAATGGCCCAGGGCTTACCTGATGCTCCTCCAAAAGCACAGCACCATAAAAGACCGACTGGACAAAATTCTTGACCATCTGCAGATTGGCGTTGGGCCCCACTTTGATCATCATGGTGTAGCCTGTCCCAAACCTGAACCGAATTGTGTAGGGGTTTACAGGTGACCATAGTGGGGGGGGGGCGGCGTAAGTGTCAGGTCCTATTTTCGTTGCAAACAGGACAACGTGGCAAAAAACTGCCATTTACCCGCACATGTTGCCACAGAAGAATTAGTGAAGAGGGTCACAATAGTTTTCTAGGAATTTCAAGGGATGATGTAAGGGGTTAAAAGCTAAGTAGGAATGCTAACAGGAGGCTGTATTTTTTTAGGAATCCACCGATGTTTCTCCTTTGCTTGTTACTGTCGATCACACTCCTTACCTGCTCTTCAGGTGCTGTGTGCTGCCGAGACATTTGAACTGTCCGTTGACCATGATGGCTAGACGTGTGCACAGCGCTTCGCACTCCTCCATGCTATGGAATAAAAGAAAAGATGATGTAGACAATATTCACCTGTCTGAGGTGAACTCCTACCTGCATGAGGTGATCCCTTATCATGTAAGGTAATCTCTTGCCTATGTGACGCAATCCTTTACCTGCTGGAGGTGATCCCTTGCCTATGTCTTGTGATCCCTTACCTGTGCGAGGTCAGGACGATGGAACGACCGTCTCTCATGATCATGGTCAGGGCATCCCACAGGTGGCGTCGTGCCTTGGGGTCCATGCCCGATGTGGGCTCGTCCAGCAGAATGATGGGCGGGCTGCCCACGATGGCTATGGCCGTGTTCAACTTCCTCTTGTTGCCTCCGCTGGAGAAACAACCAATGTCAAGGTGGTTTTTCAAATTGATGCCAAGCAGGGAATGATCGCACATTGTGATTGGTTCATCAGAGGCAAGTGGAGAACAAAAATGTATATCACAAAGAAATGACAGTTTACAATGGCCTACTGTTACCCAGTCTCTTACATAAGGGGGACACCTGAATACCAGTTGTTACATTTGACACTCTTATCTTTAAGGTGTTACACCACAACAGGTACAGTACAACCATAAATTCAGAGAACTCTTTGAGATATTTGTAAATATTGTACCACATGTTTGCCTGTGCTCTGAAGAAACTTCACAAATAATCAGAATATACACGTACATGTGGCACATGCAGAAATGCGTAGTTCTCAACAGAGACATAAAGCTAAACTGCCCTCACTGATATCAGGCTACAACTGCATCTTATTCTTGCAACTGAAAAACCTCTTAACATTTACAACTGCATCTTTTGATGCAAGTAAAGAAGAGGCTTATAACTTCGTCAACCGTATACATGTACATAACATTTATGGATTGCAAATTTAATGGGAGGAAAAGTAAATTTGACTGAGTCCTGCGACTAAGTTGCTTTTAATTAAATTTCCTTCCAGGTCCTGAAAGGAAATTCTCCTTTCTTACAAAAATAAGGTTCAATTGTGTAGGATTTGTTATCTTCCTTATTAGGCATGAGTGTCATTGTTGCAGTGCAATACTTCTTCTTGTTTGTTTATTTTGCTTTTAGCGTGTTCCTTGTTTTTAATCAAATTTCATCAATCTTGATGTTTCGTGTGTTTTGCTGCACAGCGTTAGTATACATTCGTGAAAGGGTTTAACTTTAAAGCTTGATTTTCATTGTACATGTACCCTTTTCATGAGTGTTTGCAGGGAAATCAGTCCTAGTAAACTGTTTGGGCATACACTGGGAAAAAAATAATAAAAATAAATAAATACAATAAATAGTATCACTCAATAGGTGTTTCAGAAATGGAGATGGTTGGCAAGTGTTTTTATTGAGATCTCCAATGCAAATACACACCAGACTCAGTCCAACGGTATGCCTTCTTTTAGAAACAAAGGCCTGGAAAGATCGCCTCAGGTGAAGTTTAAACAATACCTGTAAGTCCCGCATAGTTTGTCAGCCCAGTTGTCTAGGTTCAGGTGGGTGATGGTGCTGTTCACCACTGGCTTGACATTCTGCCCGGGGATTCCTCGAAGGCGAGCAAATAAGGTCACCAACTCGCGCCCTGTCAGTCGCTCAATCAGAGCATCAAACTGAAGTAAAAACCAAGAAAAAGAGTGTAAAAAAGAAATAATTTAAACATACTGATAGAGATGTTTGGTTAAAGATATGACGTAGAAAATTAATTCAAGGCAAGAGCTTCAATGGAAGAAGCACTTTGCTCGATAAAATTCAAATTTGGTGGTGACAGTTCCAAGGAAATGATGAGAAACAGTGAAACAGCACACAAAAGAAACATCGACTTGAGTAAGTTCAAATCTCAGAAATTATCAATCGGCAAGCATTCAGATCCTGAAGGTTTGAATTTTGCTAGTGTAGTTCTCTTTTCACAGAACTGCGTTGCACGTCACTCAGCTTAACCTTTCTTTGAAAAAAAAACAAAATTAGAAATGGAAAATAAAAAGAAAGCACAACATGCTCACCTGTGGACAGTATCCCATTCTCTGTTGAGCCTGTAAATGGAAATATTAACAAATTCAGTCCAAAAGGACACTTAGAATGAACGCCAAATGCGTGAATCTACCACTGAAGTCACTGACAATTCTAACCTGGAAAACGATTATAAAGAAATCAAAAAGAGAAACAGTGATGTGATGTTCACAGTGAAGTAAAAAACAAAACATTCCTTTAAAATATCGTGCAACATGCAATGGCACAGGTGCGATCATCTGATATAGCAACTTCCTCACTCTTCAAAATCTCAACATCCACCACCTTGCTTTGACTAGATTTCAATGGAGATCCTGAAATCTACAGATTACATGACACTTCACATTCTATATGATAAGTCTGTAACAGAGTTTTAAAGAAAGCCACAGGAACGCTGCACATTACGAAACTTTTAAAGAATTCGGGAAGGTGACTCAAAAACCCTAGATAGTAAAGGCACTGGACAACGAAAGTACAAAATATCAACAAACATTCACCACAATAGTACAAGGACGTAACTTACAGACGGCCTAATTCAATGTCTCTGATGACAAGATTGACAAATATTTCAATAGATCCAGGATGGTTAAACACTGCCCTCTTTACTCACCTTTCGACGATTTTTCTGAATGCTGTATCCTTCCATGTATGCCTCGCCTGCGGTTAAGCTCAGGTCACCGGTCAACATGCCAAAGCTGGTAGTCTTACCCGCACCTTCAGAGACAATTATTTTAGACAATCAAATTTTACATTCTAATGTCGAGATAATTTCATTTAATTAAAGAAACTTTGATAACACTATTAAAAAAGCCACCGGCCCACACAACTGGCTCAGACACATTCTGCAAAAATAACGTGGACATTTCTTTGTTTTAATGCAGTTCTGAACAATGGAAAGTAACTCTAGTTTAGTGCAACTCTCAACAAGCTTTCAAAACCAATTTTTGATCATACAGTAGTTCCCTTGACTGTTCCATTTTTTATTGCAACACGAAACCGCATACTTGTTACTATTCTAAAACTGCCTTTCAGAGGGGAAAACCCTCCCCGGACCTTAATTACCAGTATTCTGAAGCCCATCTGACGAGCTATTGTCTCCTTGCAAAGCAAACATATTCTGTGTTCAATGGCTCGATGATACTGACCTAAAGCTTGGGGGCATGATGGAAACCAACAATGAAGCTGCTTTATAATGAACGAGTACCGTTCCATCCTCGAACTGCATTTGCCTCGCAAATTTCATGCCTGAGCAGGAATCTGCTAGTTACCATACCGGTCAACAGCACAAGAGATCACACAAACATTTAGTGGGACACCTGCTGCTGTTTAGCAATTTTTCTACAGTAAGCAAGTCGGTACACTACTGACGGTGACAAAGACTTTGGCCTCAGGATGAGGGCGCTTACCATTGACACCAAGCAGGCCAAAGCACTCCCCTTTGGGTATGGCCAGGCTGAGCTGGTCCACGGCAGGTGAGCGTTTCTTCCTGTACATCTTGGAGAGATTCTTCAAGATGACGGCAAACTCGCTGCGCTTAGGGTTCAAGGCATCGACCTTTGACCTCTCATTGGCCACATCAATGTCCTGTGTTTGATGAGCAAGAACACGACCACAAGCAAACAAATGCATAAAATGTCTCAATTTTTTCCCCTCAATATTTTCTGCAGCTTTTGTTACTACCGTACAGTTCTCAACTAGCTGGACACCCAAAGTGCCACATGACACACAAAGTTCTTTGGCTTCTCTTATTCAAGACACTGTGTAACGAAGCTCCAAACTATTCTCATTTGGGGAGAGAATAATAAAATTACTGACAAACATGTAGGACTAAAGTCAGTCACCACCATTTGAAAAACCATGGGGTGAATGTGAAAATCATATGGAACTCGGCAGATTTTATAGCTCTTTGAGTTTATTTCGCGTGGTTATAACTCAGGTTTCTCTAGTAAAAGCTTATTAAGAGATTACATCTGTCAGCAATCAGCCTCCATTTTGATTTGTATTGTTTTCTTACCTCGGCATCGCTGCTGTGTGCTTTGAGGTACTTAGCTGAACGAGAAGGAATGAAGAAATTTGCCTGCATAGAAGACACAAATAAAACTATTTGAAGATGTATTTGCATCGAGTAGATGTTAATTTTGATTACAGATTTTGCCCTTTCACAAACTCTTGGACAAGCACTGAGTACACACTGTTTTGAATATACATCGGTGTAATGGCAAAACCTGTTATCAAAATTAACATAAAAGTATTGTCAAAGACAGTGTAACTGACAACTATTAAACCAAAGACTTCCTGGAAAACATCATTATTCCAATCATTAGCTTTCAGACCTTCATTTACAAAGAATCTTGATGTATTTTTAAATTAAAGATGAGTCCACTTCTGACAGAGGATTATATTTCTGTGGCCGAAATCCACCTTCCATCATGGGTAAACTTGACTTTGCACTCACAACTCGGGTTTATGAAACACATACCCACATTGTTGTCGAAAAATGGATAATCCTTCTTAGTCTGGTGCTGGATTGTACCTGACAAGCAGTGTTGCAGGTAAGTCTTTTCAAGTCACATGTAACATGGTGAACAGTGACAAAGGAACACTTGGGTCAGGGTTCATTTGAATATCTTCTGTTGTTACCTGTGATTGGATGGCTTGTGATGAATCTGAATTTGTAATGAAATCCCATATAACACTACTGAAAAGACGTTCCCCACAAGAATTTATAATAAATTTATCTCCTTCAAAATAGAAGGCCGGATACCAAGTGAACTTCAAAGCTAAAAATCAACCTTTTTCTGAAAGGTAACTATTTTTGAGGAACCGAAATGCAGAACTTATTTCTTAGCACAGAAAATAGGGAAATACAGAATGCTCATGGTGCGGTTTGGATTGAGTGTTTTATTTAAAGTTTGAGTTTGGGTCTTGTACTGAGCCACTGTCAAGGCACAGTTGCTACGATTGACAGTAGCAACAGTCCTTTCTTCTATTGGCAGGAGCCACTGCGCATGACCAGTGATAGCATTACCATGGTAACCGGGTTTGTCTACAAACAGAGGATCGATCCATTCCTAAGCCAATACCTCCAGGAGTAGAGTCAGCGTGAAGAAGATGATCCCTTCCATGGCTAGGTAGAAGGCGTGTTGGCCGATGCCTGGCTCATTCCAGTCCAAGTTGTTGGCAGCATAGGTGACGTTGATTAATTCACAAAGCTCCATATCACTGCGGGAACAAAACAACCCAAGAAATAGCACAAAAACAGCACATGCGCCAGTTGTTTCAATGAAGAACATCCCCTCAGGTAAAGAAATGGAAAATCTGATGGCATGACACCTGTAGACTGTACGCAGCACACCAAATTCTACAAACTCAAAATTATTCTTCAATGTATCCACTGAATGCAACGCACATTCAACCCAAGGCACTGACACACTCGAACTCATACATGAAATAAATGTGGTTTTACTGAAGCAGGTTTGCCAACTAGGTGACTGGTTTTAATTATTAACATAAAACACAGATGTAGGATTTGGGAATGTATAACAAAAATGAAACATGCTCCCAACTGATCAGGCAACATGAAAATTGGGCTGATGTGAGTAACCATGCGTCCAATGGCCCAGGAGTGGCGACTTACAGGTCGGATGCGGTACACGTGTCACGAATTGCCACGTTGGTGGACAGCTGAATCAACCCTCTCGCAAGGCAATGAGTGGGCAGGGCCATGAACACGTGATCCACGATCTTCGACTCGTCCTCGTAGTCACCGATGAGTTCTAGCACAAACACCGTGATGACCATGGACTGTGGGCATGAGGGGGGGAGGCCAATGATTGGATGAAGGATCAATCCAAGTCTGAAAGGACTGATGGATTCTTTTTTTTCCTCGATGTACATATAATGCATGAATCTTTGTTTCATACACCAGTATGGTGGTTGTGGAGAAATGATGCCCATGTTTCAAAACGGATGGTTTGGTATCTCTCATGACTACAAGCAACAGAAAACTTCATCTTAGGAAACAGAAATGAGCACAATGTCAAACGTCATTTTTGAGGAATCCTTGGTTTCACTACCAGAAGTGGTTCAAAACGTACCATTCCAACTAGTGTCAGGAAAGTAGCAGTGACCGCATATGCAGTGACAGGGGTCTTGAACAAGAAGGAGAGAAGGTAGACAAACGGCACAGCAGCCCAGCCAAACAGCAACTGCAAAGATAAGAAACACTCCAACAAGTTTAATCATACAACAGTGCTGTGGAAGGCACGACTGCTCAAGAAGCCATGTTTGTACAATATCTTTGGCTTTGACACAGTTTAAGTTTGAGAGAAGATGCCCTGACTTCATTGATATCCTGAAAGGATATTATACTGTGTTTAAACCTTTGATACTTGATTAATTCAAAATGGAAGAATCTTGCACCTACCAGTGTAAAGTTAAAATCTCTGGGTCAGACTGTAAAATCTGACTAGTGACAAAGGCAGTCAAACTCAAAACAGTTTCCATTAAAATAAAATGTTTGCCTCGTCTATTAACTTATTAAGAACAATGTCACATGTTGTTCAAAGGCCACAAATCTCAGCAACCATGGAACTATCCTCTTGAAATCAGTGGCACATTTTTTGCATAGCATTGCATTCTATTTATTGACTTGTGATGCTGGGAAACTACAAAGTGCTTAGACAGCATTTGCTTGGTTCAGGGACAACAGATGATGTGTTTTTGCGCAACGATGATGTCCCACTACTGGGAACTCGTGCTGAGCGCGCAGGTGCCCAGAGTAGGTGTGACTGATTTCTGTTGAAATGTATATTCTTGGCACATGCATCTGGCACATGCTTGAGCTCAGACAAAACACTTCCCATTGGTAAGACGTGCCTCCTCTTTGGTTGTGGGGGGGGGAGGGTGTTCTGATTCCAGTGGATAGGGAGTACCAGACCGGGCAAACTTGGGTGGTAAAGTAAGCAACGGGTTAACCTCAGGTAATTACGCTCAGAGAATCACAAGTTATTAATTTCTGAATTGTCATCAAAAAAGCAGGAAGATTCATTTGATACCTGGACATCCAATCAGAACCATTCAACATTTTCTTTTTCATTTGATCTTTTACAGTTTCCACTGACCATCATGACTGCCACAGTGCCCAAGTTCTCCCCACTGAAGGCACTCAGGTTAAAAGCAGCAAAGATGATGATGATGCAGACGAACACCAGCAGATAGTTGATGGCATCCCAGCAGAAGTTGGCAATCCAGTAGGTGAAGCCATCAAGCCCACTCACCATCTGCAGATGCTTGGCCTGGGAGGGAATGGGGTGGGAGAACAGAATCTATTTTTAGTTAAGCAGTAGGTGCTTTTGTCAGGGGGCATGTTACTCAATTTTCGAACGCACAAACCAACTTCTCCAGCATCAGAAGGAAAAAACCTCTTATATTTGCATATACATGCATGTAGGGCATGTGACCTAGTGGTCAGGGTTTGTGGCTTCAGATCGTAAGGTTGGGGGTTTGAATCCAGCTGGTGGCAGCACGTTGTAATCTTGGGCGAGTCACTTTATCCCTAAGAAACTCTCTCCAGTAAATAGCTACATGTACCTGTGAGGTTAGATAAGTTATTTTTAGCCGGTTACGCCAACAAGGCAGCAGTGGGCTAGTGTACTCCCTAGGGAGCTGAGATGGTTTCAGGAATGTTCAGAGGTTGTGGGCCCAATAAGCAGGGAAAATAACAACAGCGCCTTGGGCACCTTCAGGGTGGAAATGTTTTGCACTTTATGAATGGTCATTACTGTTACTATTTTCTCTGTACCTTGCTCTGTTTCTCAGTGACAATGAAATGAATGAAGCTTGCAGCCAGGAAGGACAGACCATACAGGACGAGGAGCGACAAGGTAAAGGTATCCGTACTGAATGCAGCGTTTTCAACCTGTGAAATAAAACCAGGGCCGACCAAACCTCAGTTTACAACAATGCATGCTAGATATTGCAAAGAGCGCTAGTTTGGAATAGATTTCGGTAACACATGAGGGTACATAACTTGGTGGATTACAAAGGTAATTTTAGACTTCCAAAATCGAATTCCAAATGACATCAACCATAACTCAAGAGCGAGTTTGATGTTCGCTGTGTTTCTGAAGAAACTCTCTTTCCAGCAAAAGTCTTTCAATTTTGCCTAAAGATGTTTGCACAGAGATGATGAAGAATTATGTGGCTTCTGAGGGAAACATAGAAAACCACTATGAATGTTCGATGGAATTTTGGTAGAAACATGCAAATTGGCAATGCACACCTTCAACTGGCTATTTAGGTGTATTGGGAAAGGGGTCACACCTGTCTCCCAGACAGAGTAAATGTGGCCTTCTGCCATACACTCACCTGGTTGGTTGCACTGTTGGGCAACGGGTGATTGACGGTGGTTATACCATAGGAATCGTTGGTAAAATACTTGAGAACGATATTGGCTATAGTGTTGAGCGTCTCGCTGGATGTGTGGTAAGCCTGTGGGAAACAGAGAAGTCAATTCAAAATATTGTTTACGTAAATATCTGAAATCTAATATTTTAAAGTGAAAATTTGACCAAATGCCCCCAATTAGGTTGAAGTAGGTAATTTGGATATTGACAATTCCTACACCCTCCTTGTTAATTTCCGTACTTCAAAGTGATCCAATGTACAGACTATGTCTGCAGAAAGCTTTCAGAGTGACCGGCAATGGAAGGTGTGGGAATCTGCACCGTGCAAGAGCACACGGGGCATCATTTCTGAAGATGACAGCATATCACTCGTCAGCTAGACATTTGAAATGATGAGTCACTGATTCTATTTCAAGCAGTTGCATCAATTCAGGTCGAAGACATTTTTCTGGTTTCTCACCTCGTTGCTGTACCAGCCGGTCAGAAGGACTTGGTTGGGTCCATTTTCAGTCAGCGTGAACCCCGCCACGTACTTCTCGAAGAAAGCCGTGTCGTCCTCACTCTGGCGCAGTATGTATTCCTGGAAGAATGTGTTACCGTCCATCAGGACAGTGTGGTTGGCACCGATGGGGCATGTGTCATCTGCATCATAACTGCGAATCATTCAAGCCAACAAAAAGATCAAGGCTAGGCAAAATGTCATCTACATATAGTCACTGACCAACAAATATTTTCGACAAACAACTGTTTAACCAACACTCATGAACTTGTTAGTTATGAATTAAATGATCGTAACTTTATAATACAAAAACGTGTACAGAATAAAAAAATTCCCACATTAGAGTTACATTTTAGCGACAAAAAAGTATAACTTATGAAGAGACACAATTTATTGTAACAAATTATGGAGACACAAAATACTTAGATTATATGCATATATCTAAGTATCAAACACTGCTCCATATCGCTATAAATATTCTTCCCTTGACCCTTGACCTTTGACATTGCCATTGATTTTGATACTTTGACAATTTCTCAAAGTTTTATTACAAAGAGTCAGATGGTACTTCCTCACAAACAAGTATAATGAAATGACAGAAACAGTGGTGCCTTTGTCAAGGATAAAGAAGTTGCCGTGGCAACTACGTACCTCGAATCACTGCTGTTTGTCCTCTCATAAAACCTGTTGAACAAAATAACAACATACCATGAGGCAAATATGGAATTACACTATTCCCAAACTCTGAAAACCGACTAAAAATTTCCATGCCACAAATAAAGGGAAAAAAAAGAGTTTGACATGCATCCCATGAGAATAAATAGAGTGAAAAATATGAGACGGTTTGTAGTGATGGAAATATTCAAGAGTTTTCAAAATTTGAATTGAAAAAATCGCAGTTCCAACCATCTTGCCAAAACTATGGAGTACTGAAATGTGACATCATTTAAACCTGGAAGTTTGCTGCAAACGAATGCAGAATGCACGTATGTTCGTTCACTGCTAATTTTGGGCGCTAACGCCTTTCACACACATAATCATGCGCGTGACGTATTCACTTCTGCACTCTGCAACGCTACACCAGATCTGAGAACACAAAATGAAAGAAAGTTGCTTACGAGGTGCTGGTAAGGCAGGACAGGCAGCTATGGTAACCAAAGCCTTCCACGTCTTTACAGAGATTGCTCTTCTCACCATTGTTGTAGAGCTGCAAAATTGGATAAAATTGCAGCTATTTGAAGACTGCTTTGAAGTCTTTTCTATTAGATGAACATTGTAGACGTATCTAGAAGCCTGGGTGTTGTTGAAAAGGTTCGTACCCACTTTTTTGGCGGGGGTGGGGTTGCCAAAATGCCACTGGTCCAACAATATTGGACCACTGGCCTTGTGTGGTAAAGGACTGCACACGACCAACATTGAATTCAGGTTTAGTGGTCTGGTGCAAAATTCAAACCCTGAAATACCCATGTCGTAATACTTACAGTATCTGCACATCCTTCGTTCAGGATCATGTTTGGGTAGGAACAGCAGTCTAGGTCCTGGGACATGGGGTTTCCCTCAATGAGGTCGCCCATGTTATCCTGCATGAGAAACCTTACTGGAGCTGACACGTTGATGTACGTAATGGACAGTGGATCCAGGACATTCGGTAGGTACTTTCAAACATACAAGAAAAAAAATCAGCCAATAAATATTGGTGAAATATGTTGCTTTGGCAAGTTAACGGGCAAAGCTAACAATCACTCTCTAGAATCACCAAAAGGCAGTGTGACCTGCCTGGCATTTTGGGTCCTGACTGGTTTCCGCTTACTAACAAATATCATCTACGGTTATAAAACTTCTATGCTTAGCAGCTCTGTGTAAAGAGGAAGTTTAGTATTCACTCACAAATGTATGCTAACAAGGTAAATGTAGGCTAAAAAGATCTGGCCATAAAACCAAGTTGGCAAAGGCTTTAGAATGAGGTTTAAGAAATATTGTTTTCCCATGTATGAAGAATTCTCCCATAATAGTGTCAAAACTTCCAAACTGCAACACATTTGAAGCATTTGCTCGACACAACTTTAATTCTAAAGCTTTACTTCTACCAGAGCACTGTAGCTTAATTTAAGTGAATGTAGAGCTCCTGTAAACTCAGCCAAATCTTTTCTCGTTGTAATTAAAAAGGGTAACCTCTTCTCAACAATATCCGAGAATAACAAAATGTGCAAACTGTCTCACCTCAAATACGTCCATCCAATTTATGTCGATGATGGTGTCATTCAGGGTGACCGTGGTCCCGTTAAACGTCACTGTCGTGCCGTTGAAAGTGAAGGAGGTCCCATTTATTTCCACCGTGCTGCCATCGATGGTGATGGTGCTGCGGCTCAGGTTGCGCAGGTCGGCGTAGAAGAGCTTGACATCAACGGAGGGGTCATGGCGCGAGATGTTCTCCAGGGTCATGACGCGGGGCGGGTCGCTCACAGTGTTACCGCTCGTCTTGATGATGAGGAGGCCAAAGACCACAAAGAGCAAGGGGAGGAGGAACTGCGTGACCAGTGACTTCTTGTCACGTCGGCTGTAGAGGAAACGCTTCACAAATATCGCAGCAAACTGGTGGTACTTCAGGCGGATGCCAGAATGCAACTCTGTGGAAAACACAATCAGCAATACCGTCTTGGAGAAAGAGTCCGTTGAGTCCATTTCAAAAAGGTCAAGCAAGAACTAAGCACCTGAGGTAACGCCAGTTGGAACATGCTCAGTGCATGTGGGTGAGTATGGCTGCCCTTCCAGGGCTGACCCAATGTGCATACATTGACGTTTCAAATGACCCATTAGCAACTTTATAGTGTCATCACTTGTCCACTGATGACGTCATTGAGACAAAAATTTGGAGACAGATCTTCAAATGAGAGCCAATGAATATTCCAAGACTGAATATAACCAGATTGAGATCGGATTCAAAAGAGGCGCACAAAATGAGAGAACGTGTACCCAAAAAATATCGAAGAGGTTGGAGTAAAAAAAAACCCAAACACGCACAAAATTATAATGAAAACAATATAAACAGGAACGGCTAAATTTTTCTCTGCAATAAGCCCTTTAATTATGCACAGATCTGGCAGCACGGCGCCCTCAACTGACAGCACAATGCAAATAGAGACCTACCTCCCATCTCTACGGACTGGCTCGGCAAGCTGCAGTCGGTCGGAATTTCGGTGCTCTTTGTCAGCTGGTCGGTGGAGGACACGTCGATGGCAAACCCGTTCTTAAGGTGGTCGGCTGCATCCCCATTTCTCCTGCTGACGTCCTCAGCCATCTCTCCGGCCTTCATGAAGACTTCCTCCATGGTTGTTATGGAAACGCCAAAGCTGTCAATGCCTAGGGTTTGTCTGGAGCCTACAAAGAATTAGCATGAGTACCTTGTGTGTAAGTAATGCAAATTGTTGGCCATTTCCTGACATCATCCTTGCAATTAAGTGTAAAGTGTAATTCGACCAACAGAATTAGAAGCCATTACTGCGGTGGCACAACGCTCACGGAAGGTGTTACGCGCGCATTACATGCCTCTTTGACCAACAGGGTGTCACAAATTGCCAAATGTATACGCGCATCAAGCTGAAGAATGTACGTGAGTGCGGTGCCACTGCAGTTAGGGCGTCTTCTCAGATCAGTCCATATTGACAGTGCTTACTTTTGTTAATTCTGTTAACAACGTAAGGCTGTTCAATAGTTTTACATTACTTTTATGGAAATTTCTGCTCTAGAAGTCACTTCCTTAACCACTACCAGCCGGGGACTCCGGGATCGGAGCCGTATGGTTTATATGTGTGGCCGGGGTCTCCGAACTCGGACAAAGGAAACAAGGCCCTGTAACAAAAGACCGTACTCCGAACAAAAGACCAGGCTGCTGGGCATGACCGGCATTTTTCACTCTCAAAAGTGGTGATAATCCAGCGTTATTTTGAAACCGTATACCAGGGTTTGGGGTATTTAGAGCAAGCGGATTACCACCGGGGACAAAAGCTCTCCACCACCGCAGCGATGAGCCACACAGCACCGCTGCATGCTAATCTGGCCCCTATTGAAAAGAGGTCAGCAGTGCACTGAGCCAGGTTCGTGAACAAAAGACAGCTGTATAACACCGCACAATCTGGGCTCTGTTTACAAGGCTGCAGGCCTGGCTGAAATATTCGGGTGTCAATGAAGGTCACCTGTCAACTTAGAGTAGTGCCTGAAGATTACTCCGTGCGGCTATAAACAACTGTTAAATGGAATGATGAATTGTTGAAGGATTTTGAAAACGAAAAAAATGATAGTCATGCCGGCCCAGCATCCTCAACATTGAAAAATGTCCCGGTTTGAAGTGGTTAAAAGACCGATTTTCAGGCTTTTTTTCACATCAGAGAAAAAACTGGGGTTCAACCTCCCACCACCACACTGTGCGATTGTGAATCAAGATTTCTCTTTGAAGTTCGCATAACACTTCTTGTCTGAAAAATACTGCATTAATGGAAAACCGCAGAACAAAACCACAAAATAAACAATTTGGCAGATATCATGTTTTTCCAGGATCTATTCCACATTGGGGTTTGAAATGATTACATTTTAAGGAAGACCTATGGTACTATGTTTATTAGGGTTAGTTTCTGAACACATTTGGAGTAAGACGTCACCTTCTAGCTCCAAGAAGAGATTTTTGAAGGATGCTGAGTCCTCACGTGGAAGAACGAAGTCTAGCTCATTGCCGACGTTGCCTTCAAGCTCAGCCTGGCGTACATGTTTACTGACAACGGCTTTCACAGAATCAATGGCACATGTCTGGTTACGGACTAAAGTTAAATGGTATCCCACACCAAACCTGTCATGAATGAATCAAATTGATTTGAAACTTTTAAAAATGAGGTAAATATCATCTGGGTGTCCTATTTATGAATGACCTTCTGAATCTCAGCATATACAGGTATGTGTAATTGACAATTTCAGTAGTAAACATCATGGCTTCCCTATCGGACAGTTGGATCATTTAGCTTGGCAGAGTGTGTAAGATCAATCCAGATGTCTACTACTTGAATCCTCCTTTGGCTATCACTCTGCATGAATACATGCAGCTTCGCAATGAACAACTCCTCAACATATGTAAAGGATTTTGCATGGAGTGCTTCTATTAGGAATCTACGTGTATCACTGAACAAATAACATTTACTTGAATTACAAGAGAGGATGCTACAAGAATTTCTACTCTCCTCACACGGTCCTCACTAATTTTCTCTCACCGGTTTTTCAGGAAGAGAGAGGTGCCACTGCACCTCAGCTGTCCGTTGGCCATGATAGCGATGCGGTCGCCAAGGAGATCTGCCTCATCCCTGCATCGTTCAAAGTGAAAGTTTAAAAACAACACCCCTGAAATGTGTGGTTTTGTGGACAGGCATATTGAATTCGGCCAGAGACAGTTATTGAAAATCAAGATAGAAACTAGTAAGGTGGCTAAGTAATGTTACAGTGTATTTAATACGACTCTGGCCCAACTCGGACTTAACATTATGTAGGACTACATGGTACAGCACAGATGCAGTTCGATGAAAATTGCAAGTTTCAATCTTTCATTTTTTGGCTGCAAAAATTTAGTCAGAATTACACAGGTCAGGTCAGAGTCTACACAGTTCTTGTGTGAACCATACCAGATTTGGCAATTATCTTACATGAAGTGTGTAGTGAGGACCATGGTTCGCCCCTGTCGGTATTTTAGCAGTAAGTCCCAAGTGGCGCGTCGCGCGTACGGGTCCATGCCCGATGTTGGCTCATCTAGAATCACTACCTCAGATCCACCAATCAGAGCAATGGCGCAACTACACGTGTTAAATCAAACACAAAAATTATAAAAATATAAGTTATTTCCAAAGCTTTCTGTTCCAACATTTTTACATTAATTTCACCCCTTGCGATATCATTTGTGCGATTCCGCTTGGAGCAGCATGTGATTACTCATGAGAACTTCAGTTTGTGCACCGTATGAAAGCATGGTGATTTGCAAACACATGCAGTAAATGACACCATTCATATCCCAATTTGTACAGGGCCAAAGCATGTCCGATAAACCTCAGATACGCTAGGTGTTAGATCTGACAAAGTGTGACATCTCTGAGGCTATTTGGCGGAGCCACACTGTCCTGGTCTTGAATCGCCAGGGGGGGGGGGACAAACCTCTTTTCCCTCAAAAACAACTGTCCAATTTGTTAATCCATTTCATCCATTTGATTGATTTTGAACTTTCTCTTCTTCATTCTATCATTTGAAACAAAGACAATTTGAGCTGTACACATGCAGATGAACGCTGGAAGCAACAGACTTCACCATTAATGATGGCATACCTGAGTTTCCGTTTCATGCCTCCAGACAGATTGGTGGACTGGGCATGGGTCTTATCAACCAGCTGAAGGTCAACTATCATGGTCTGCACTTCTTGGTCAGCTGCCTTGCCTGATTTTCCCTACAGTATCATGAACCAAAATGAAAATGCTGATTTGCAAGAGTCTTTTGAACAGTATCTGTGGGACATTCTTACTGCAACCTCATGCTTTCCACACTCAATGGCGCATCCTGAGAATGATAGTTGTTTTTGAAGCAGGCCACGCACAGTGGCCATGTTCAAGTTCAACACAAGGTTTGCCTTCACAGGCTTCACAGACTTTGTGTGTGAGTACGAAATAAATGAGGGATTAGCATGTTTGAAAGTTAGCCTGAGGTGAGTCAAGGCAGGCTTGACATTTTAACCTGTCAGTTTTGCCCGATCTAGTTTAATAACGGAATAAATGCGTGTTGGCTGGTCTTAAATGCACATTTAAGACCGGCTCAGGAGAATGGACTTGACTTACGCCTGAGCCTGAGGCGAGGGCATTATCAGCGCTCAGTCTCCTGAGCCGGTCTTAAATGTTAGACCACCACGCACATAGTTATTCCCATTTATAAATACCTTTTTTAGTCAGAGAATCACAGAAGTCAATATATGATGGATTCAGAACTGCCAACATGCCATACTCATTGTGGTGAGGTATACCGCACAATAGATTAAGAAATTTAAAGAAACTGAAGGCTCATTTGAATATCTTTTAATCTATTTTGTGGTAATGCCTGACCTCAGGAAGGAGTATGGCAAGGTTGGCAGGTCTGTGGATTTCCAACGATTTTGTTCATATTCCCGAAAGCATCCCCCCATCCATTTTATGGTATATTCCTTGTGCAAGTTGTCCAGAATAATCTCCTTATGTGGACTTGGTGCCCGTGTGGCGAGCTGCATGCACGCGGATTCTTCATAAATCAGAATCGCTTAAACTGTCTCGTATCCAGGAGCCAGGACGTGATTTACACAGTGAGCATATCACTTCTCAGCGGGCATTATCACTTCTCAGTGGGCATTATCAAATGTTAATACACGGTAACGTTGCACGTTGTTGAATAGGGAAACTTTCTGAGGAGTCAACTATTTGTGAATGAAGGTGAATGAGGATGTAACATACAAGATACATGAAATCTAGACGCTACGTGTAGGTTCAGGGCTTTGAGCACATTAATTCTGCCTTGCTGTGTGTTGTCACACTAAAGAGTACCCTCAATACAACAAATTGAACCAGTGCACTAAGAACTAGAAGTGTGATTTTCACACAGCCTTTTGTACATGTTTGACTTTCCATAATTAAGTTGGCTGCAGTTCATTCCAGTACAGTGGACAGGGAGGTTTTTGAGGAAGGTCCTTTTCTTTTAAATTCAGGATCAGAGTTCTGGATGAGAGCCAGTTTCACACAAACCTTCAGGGCAATGAAGAAATCCAGATGCTCCTTAACCGTCAACCGGTCGAAGAGCACATTGTGCTGGGGACAGAGGCCAAGGCTGGTCCGCACCTGGTCCATGTGGGTCCGGATGTCATAGCCGTTGACTTGGGCCGTACCCGAGCTGGGCGGGAAGAGGCCGGTCAGGATGGACATAGTGGTGGTCTTGCCTGCCCCGTTGTGGCCCAAGAGAGCGGTGATCTGGCCCTGGTACATGCTGACCGTCAGGTTGTCCACGGCCAACTTGCTGCCCACTGAACTCTGAAAAAAAAAAAAAAAAAAAATAGGACTCAAATGCTTTCGGAAGCACTGATTGCTGTTCACAAGCTTGCTGTTGCACAGTAACAAGGCTAGCCCTACATGTACCCGTGAAGAAATTATTTTGGCTACATGTATATGATGAATTATAAAGGGACCTGATATTTCATGGTCAACTCCATTCATGTACATGTAGTTCTACTACTATCGGCAACCACTGCCTACCACGTTTGAGAAATTATGCTTTTTTTGCCATCCCTATATTTGGTATGTTACCATGATCATTCATGTAGGAGCTAGCCTACAATGAATCAGTTTGATAATGGTATTCCAAAAGGCAAGGTCACTTGAGAACAAGGCATACATGTGATTTTGTGTATGGCCGCGCTGACCACGCTGATAGGGCAGATCTGGGGCATGTGTGTATTGCATTTCCTGAATGATATTGGATATATATATGTAGCTGCGTTGCACCGAAATGGTAGCATCGAGCTGTATACTCCCCAGGGAGCTGAGACGGCATTTGGAATGTTTCATAGGCCCAGTGAGCAGGGGTAATAATAATGGAATTGGGCCTTGATCAGTTTTCCAGAGACATGTAAGTGTGCTATATAAATCTATGTCCGCTCTTTTTTCTGATTTTGGGGTATTTGCTACTGGAATACCAAACTGGCTCATAATACCAGAGAAGTTCAATTCAGTCATAAAGCTATAATTAGGCACTGATTCACTGATAAGAAAATACACATTCAACACTGTATGGCTGTAGGGAACCAGTTACACACAAGGCGGCTTCAGCATTCAGGTGTACATGTACATGTTGAATTCCATATATATATGCACACCGCACATGTACTATGGTCCGGTCATACTCTCCAGTGGCGTCCAGCTCGTAGTAAATTGACAAGACTAAGAACCCGTAATAACTTGTCATTTTGCAATTTGTTTATTTGGAGATGATACTTCTGTCTTTTCCCCCAAGTTTCTTACCTTGTAGACTTTGGTCAGCCCCTTTATATGGATTCCTGCTGGAATGCCTTCTGGGCTGGCCTCATGATACTTCTGTCTTTTCCCCCAAGTTTCTTACCTTGTAGACTTTGGTCAGCCCCTTTATCTGGATTCCTGCTGGGATGCCTTCTGGGCTGGCCTCATGATCAGCTGGATCCAGCCCTGTGTTCATTCCAATCTGTTCCATCAAGCCCAAAAAAGAAAGAAAGAAAAAATGGAATTCTATTTTATGATAATTATAAATCTTACCCTATTTATGGGTTTATTGCTTGATAGATCCATCTTTTATTGGTGTGACTATGTTAAAGACTTATGAGGGAACATATCCTTTCTGCACACTAACTCAACTCCCCTAGAATCAGCTAACGTTTGAATACATCCTGTTCAAAGTTATTACATGATGGTGCCCAAACCACACCCGAACTGGCTAATTAGCATCAAAAACGTTAACTCAACTGTGGAACAAGTCATGTACAACATACCTTAAACTCTACCTGTGTACATTATGCCTGGCTTACAGCTTGGACTGGTCCATGTACCATTTCATTATCTTCAAACAACTTTAAGTGACACAGAACTGATACCTTATACCAAATTTTTAAAGACTTTATCATGCTCCTAAAACTGCACATTTGTGTTTCAATTAACCTTATTTGCACATTATTTTAAAAGGTATCAGTAATATTGTGCATTTTTGGTTTTTATGCTAATGAAAATAACTAACTTCATAAGTAAGACTGTGATGTCATCCTACATGTCCTAGGGTAAACACCTTGATGCTGTACTGTACAAAGACCTACTGAAATGTTTAACATTTTGACATTTTAAATTTCCTTGTCTTTGATGATTCAGTATCAGGTGAGTATATGACAATGAGCCATGCGGCCAACTCTTTCTCAGAGTTTTCAATGAGCAAAATTTGGGTTCACAATTTCAACAGAAAAAAACACCTACTGAACATTGTCTGTCCTGATTGATATCACAGGAAACGTGCCCTCAGTTGTCCAGAAAAGCTTTGACTTTTTTTATTTTTTAATGGTAAAATCCACTTTTCAATATGCTTGACCTTAAATGGATGCCATCTGGTTTTTCACATACTGAAGGAAACAAAAGATGCACAAAGAGTGTGCCTCAGAGAAAATGTCGTCGCATGGCGCCCTTGAATGAAAAAATTGAATAGACGAGAACCCTTGTGCATGCCCCATGATACATTACCTCATTTTCTTGGCCAACATGGGTTCCTTGCTTTCCAACAGACACTCCACACCAGTATGACCTTTGAAAGGGGAAATAGGCTGGTTTGGGTATGCCATAAGACCCCGGAAACACTGCCTCAATATACCTAAAAAGAAACAGGGAAAATTGTTGCAATTGATAACTACTTAAGGAATATTAAATGTTATTTTCAGTTCAATTTGAGATATTGCAATCGGTAATTTAATTCTTGAAATCCAAATGAATGAAACCCTTGCTCTCTCAAAGAAATCCATGCACTTTTAACCACATCTACTTTTAAATGCAGCTTTCTGAAAACATCCAATGTCTTCAACCAAGTCAAATCTGCACCTTCAATATGTTTTCATCTCGATTAAAAGATAACAAAAGTTTCCCCATTGTATTTGAAACATCTTAAGACCCAAATAAAATAGATTAAACTAATGCAATGAGAAAACAATCACATTTACAGGAATAGAACAGGAATTAAACAGAATAAAAAGCATCTGTGAAAAAAAGTTGCAACATTGGAACAAAACAGGACTGAAACAGAATGTAAGCAATCTTTGTGAAAACACTCATAGAAGTGGATTTTAAAAACGAAACAAAAACAGCCTTCCTAAACAATCACAAATGGAAATGAAACAGGAATTAAATAAAACAAGAACAGTCCACATGAAAACAGTCACAAAGCAGGAATAAGATCTAAACAGGAAACAAATTACACATGACATCAGTCACAAACTTTTATACCATTTGTTCAAAAACATAACACAATGATTTCTACATGTACCGAACATTTGCCAGCAAGCAATCAACATGTTCAATGTGCCTTCTTGACATCTAGAAGATAAGTATTTTTGTTGCCAAAAGAATCCAAAATAGCAAAAACATGGAAATATTGGAACAAATTATTGCTCCCTGAGAATGAATTTCACTAAAAACTTGAAAATGCATGAATATTTTCTTTGTAGTTACTGCACATTACATAATGGCTTGACAGGCACTTCATCATTACTTGACAAGGACAGTTTTGAGATTGAGTCTTTACGTTTTCATTACACGTATGTGTTTATAACGACAGGCTGAAAGGCGAGTAGCACTGACTAATAAATATGTAAGACCAATCTAGTCAGAAGTTCTGGCTAATACGAGCATCATGTGGCACTAATAGCGATTACTGGAGGATATTTTATTTACTGTTTTACATTCAGAAGCATAAAGTCTTCAAGTAAGGATGCATGGTGGTCTTTCTCAAGTCTTTTCTGAAGCCAACTCAAATGCAGGGTATCAGGCTTCAACTCATGTTCTAAGTAAAAAAACAACTGCACCAAAGCAGGGCGACAGGATCAGAAAGATTTTCTAAGTAAACAAAAATGTTGCAAGAAAACTGTGTGACAAGGCAAAAAACAAAAAAGGTTTATGTGAAGAAAACCATTACAACACGAATGAAACAGGGTCTGACCGACCAATATTTTGGCTTTAACAAAAAGGATAAACACCACATTTTATCCTAATTTTTTTAACCGAACAACACGAAAAAGACAAATCTTCAATAGAACTACAAGTAAAAAAGAAGAATACATGTACACGTATGTTCAGTAATTTCTTGGGGCATACCAACAATATCAAGACACGCCACATACCAGGTGATCAGAAAATAAATCACGGTGTCCACGATGAACATCATAAACACAGTTCCCATGGTGAAAGGATCGTCAAGTGAGGGTGACGTTCTGATGTTGCTCCACTGCAAGCCCACATTCTTGCCTTCAAACAACGTCATCACCGTGACGCCAAACCCAAAGGCCACGTTAGACAGAAGACAAGAGGCTGTCTTGACTTGACTGGGGAAAAAAGGAAACACAAAATGAAAATTCAAAAAAAAAAAAAGCACAATCGAAATTGAATGCAAAACGCAGAAATGAAAAGTAAGTTCTGACGGAAAGACCTTGCGATGGTGGTGATGTACTCTATAATGAAGTTGTACATCAAGCTTCTTCACGCCAGCTGCACACACTAAAATCAAGAGCTCCGTGTTCGACAATGGCTATGCAAGCCATGAGTTAAGTCATTTTGTGAAATATTATGACATACAAATTCTTACCAAAAAAAATGAACACATCTAAAACGTGAGACAACAATTTTCAATCATTTTTCATATCAGAGACATTGCAACATTTTTGGAAGCGGAGATGGTTACATTTCAAATCTGTTTGAACAGCCCACTGAGATAATTAGAATTTAAAGTTTATTATCAATTCCCGGTACTCATTATCTATGGGTAATGGATCCCAGTGTGCATAGGACATAAATAATGAGAGTATAATTTCTATTGTGCAGAAAATGATATGTACGTTACTTTTTCAACAAAGAGTGAAATCATCAGTCTGATGAAAATGTATGCTCACACACATGTACAAACCATTTGATGTCTTTCAACATGGTCCCAAAACTTTTAGCTTCTTCTTAACAAGTCAATAACCCATGACAGACTGATAACAAAGGATGATTGATTTTTCCTTTTTTCCCTCCACATACGAAGTTTGTTTATGAAAGCTTTATGTTTTTTTCAAGTAAATGAGTTTCTTCAAAAATGAATTTTGTTTCGACATGTATTCTACTACAAATCACTTCCTCTTCATCCCGTTAATGCTTCGTTAATGTTAATGCTTATTCCAGGGACAAGGCAACTCAATCAATTTAAAACACAGCGTACGTCTCATGTACGTCTACACTGCCCCAGGAGGATATCTGAGTTACCGTGGTAACAGTGTTCAGATGTAATATCCCGTCTGTGTTTTTCTTGACGCACTGAATAGCGAACTGAAAATTAGGAGACATCAAATCATCTCTTTGTGTAAAGTCTGATGCGTATTATAAGAACAGCCTATTGAATGTAGGATCCATAGAGTCAATGACACACATGCTTACATGTAAGCTACATATATACATAGATGTGGATAGATTTTATAAAGGTGCTCAACTATTTTTCTGTAATTGTAGGAACTGATGGAACAATGGTACATGTGTACATTGTACACACAATCTACAAGTATACAACACACACATTGTGGGGAACTGATAAAAGTTACGGGGTCAACTTTTGGTCCCTTCAAAGTTGGTTTCAACGTTTCTAATGCAAGAAATTGCCCCCTCAATGAGGCAATGGCGTGTGAATGGAACAAAAATCAACAAAAATATTCACGGGTACTCGCATATGAACAAAAAATCAAAAGGCAAAAAAAAACAGGTAAAATAAATTCAACACCCAAACAACCGAAATGAAAGATTTCAATTTTTCTCTTTTTTTTAATCTCAATCGTACATCACTTTCCTGCTTTATATATGGAAATTTCCCCTTGTCTCCTTTACAATTCGGAACAAATTCTTCACTCAAGGCTCACAATTTCACTCAAAAACGCAGGAGCAGCTAAAAAATCCCAAATTTCTAATTCACTTTGGCTTGCCTATGCCATTTCCATATACTTTTCAAGAAAAAATGACCAGCTTCAATAAGCCATTTGCGAGTTAAGTTTGAATAAAATCTGGTACACTGAGTTCTTTAAATTCATGTGCACATCACAGCTTGAATTCTCCATACTAAAACCACTGTTGCTCTACCTTGTGATTCGGGGCAAGGTTTTGCTTAGTTACACAAGAGACACCTTGCAACAATACACTGTTCTCAATGGATAAGAAAGGCACAAAGGAACCAGACCATTCCAGAGATGGTGGTTCCTATGGAAAAGCTTGCCCCAAATCACGAGGCATAGCAACAGTGTCTTTAGTCTGGGGAATTCCAATTGTTACGTTTCTGTGCAATCAGATAACCCAGTGTACCAGATTTTATTTAAATTTAACTCGCAAGGGGCTAATACCCAACCACCACAAACTTTCTGGAGGCAAAAGGCAGGAGAGAGAAAAATCAAGCCGACAAAATAAATGCCTTCAGGATGATGAGATACAACAGACTCACACTGTGGAGCTGTCATACTGGATGAACATGAGGGGCAGGTAGTTGGCAAACCAGAAGACAAAGCCGAAGATGAGGCCAAGACGGGCACGGGAGAAAAGAACGCTGACGGCAAAGGCCCAGGCAATGCTGGCAGTGAGCCAAAGGAACAGAAAGACAAAGACGACGGTAGGATCTGAGTTGGGGAACACTCGTCCAATCTGCAGTGACATAAATATCAAGAAACTGGTTAACGGTTCAGAATGAATACAAAAGCGTGATGTAATATGAAGGAAATAATGAACAAAAGCAAAACTGGACCTGGTCTTTAATTTGAAAATGAAATTCAATCCATAATACTACATATCTACCACGTTTTGATTAACCAATGGTAATGGGGTTTTTTGGCAAAAATTTTGACTTTTAACCAACTTTTGATATAAGCCTATACAGTCAAATGCCACAAATACTGATTTGCAAGAGTTGTTTGAACAGTAATTGTACAATGTTTCTCAAGTAAAGCAACCTTGTACATGTTTGTTTTAACACTCTGGGATGTTACCACTTGTAATATTTGCCTCCACAACAAGCTGTGCAAAGCAGCCAAGTTCAAGTAATCTTCTGCATTCTCAGACTCTGCATATGTGTGCACAACAATTGGTGGATTAGCATGCTTAAAACTCAACCTGAGGTTAGGAACACTTGATGTTTTATCTCACCAGCTATACCTAGATATCCAAATCATGTTCACCCACCCTCAATTGCAACATGGATGAAGTATCTCCATCCAAAACTGGTTCTCTTTTGTAAAGAAAGATACATACACGTACATGTATTTACATGTACATTGTGACAATAACAAAAGTAAAAGGAGTGCAAGATTTTGTCAAATTAGCATCTTAATGCTGACGTAAGTGGAAAGTTTCCATGGCAACAGGCAGACTGAAATCCTTTTGAGAGGTGAGCCTAATGGCACTAATAGCTGAGTTTGGCAAGGCAGTTTAAGTCATCTTGATACACATGTGACAGACACTGACCAAGCTTGTACTTTAGCTACATGTACATGTATATTAAACAAAAACAGGTTGGCATGGAACCTTTCTGACTTTCTTGGCTAACGAGTTTCCCTAATATTTTTACACTACATTTTGTACAAGGGTAACCTGAGGCAACAACATCATTACCAACAAAAAGGCCGATATGTCTGATACTTCTAAATTTCCCCCTCACAGTGCCGCATCAATTCAGATGCACGTTAAGATTTCACACACCCAAAGAGGGAGGGGAGTTAAGGTTATCCCTATACAGACTTCGTTGGCATCAATTAATTCCAAGTTCAGCATTGTCCAGATGGAGTTCTTCAAAGTAAACTCTTTCAAACAGCCAGATTTGAAAAACAGTGTGCTTTTTTTTTTACCATGTTTACTACAAACAACCATTCTGCATCATTCAAAGGTTGCAAGTTCCCAAGTTGCTAAAGCCACTCTGAACAAATGGCTCAAGAAAGTTTGCAGGTGGAAGGCTGAGGGCTGTGGTTATAAATGAACATAAAAGCAAACCAATGCTGGAGAATATACACAGATTATCAGGCAGGGTAGTCAGTGCAGGTTGAATTGGTACTTGGTTACTGTTTGTCAAGACAACTTTCAGTAGGTAGATTGGAGCTGGTCTTCTGCTTCAATATTGCAACAATCTCCACAGCAAAATATAATAGTTGCAGGTATATGATGGCTTGCTATTGTACATGTAAGTGGACACTGGTCTGAAAGTCAATACATATTTTCATTTGTTTTCACCTTGAAAGGGTTCTGTTTTCAAATAAAGATGTACAATATCAACTGACCATCAACTAATTTGTTGCTGATTGCTTTCCAGATTACTACTTACGTAACTTTATGTTTATAATATGCCTATGAGTCTCCTTCCATTGTAAGGATCAAAGCTAAATTAAAAGAAACTGGAACGAAAACTAATTCCATAATGGGGAAGAGGGGAAGAAAAGTAAAGAAAATACACAGCTTTGAGACTAAATGTCTGGAATCCAAGACCCAAACTGCAGTGTCGTGATGTGGAAAAGACCATCTGCTGGGTCTAATAATATGTAAAGTATTAATTCCAAATTTCCCCTGACATTGGTGAAGTCTTGATCTTTTCTGTATCCACTTCCCCCAACCCTAACTATGGTACATGAACGTAAATAATAAGCTACATGTGCATGTACCTACACATGTCCATTACATGTACACAGCATGATGAACCTACAACAGAGAAGAAGAGGCAAACAAGAACCAGAAAACAGATTCAGGAGGTGAATGTGATGGTGGTCAACCATCGAGACCTCCAAAAATTATTAAATTACGGAAAGAAATAACAGTTATAGTAATAATTTAAAAATGACATCCTGTGAGGGTTATTACATGTATTTGTACATCAGTAAATGTCATCAATTACCCACAAGTGCATGTACAGTATACATGTATGTGCGTGTCCACCTGTCCAAAACAATCCGACATAAAGAATCTGATGGGCCTGAGCTCCTCCCCCCCTCCCGGAAAACGTCCTGGATCAACCCCTTGTCTTGTTGAACCCTGACCTTTCTGAATCCAACAAGCATATACATGTATGCAGAATTTCAATGGTTCATAGGGGTTAGGGTTAATTACCTTCAGGAGGACGGTGATCAAGATGATCGGGATGAGGAGAAACACCAGATTCTTGATGAACCAAGCAACCCAGTGGATCCAGTTGGCTAGCCCCATCATCTTCATGCTTTCCTTCAAGCGTTTCTCCTTCTCCAAAACCAACTCCTGAAAAGCATCCAAAACTGCGGCATCAATAACACCACATCACGGGTATTGAAATAAAATAATATACCGATATCTGCTCTATTATGCACATGCACTTAACATCTTTGAATCAAAATACATCAGACATGTATTCTTTTTTGTGTGGGTATAAAAGAGGAAACGAAATATGTTTAAAACCAAATGTTGCAAATGTATAACCAAATCTACTGTATTTATATACATGTAGCAACAAGGACAAAAAAAAAGTGATTTTGAAACATAAATCTTTAGGAGTGTTTATTTTTGTTTTTGTCTATAGCTCAATCCTCTGATTTAACTTGATTTCACACACACCCTCTCCAGTTATTATGTAGGGTTAATACACGTTTTGAGTCAAAGCTATACTGATGTCGTTTGGCGTGTGCACATTTTTGGCTTGCCGAATGAATACTTCAAAACTGAGTTACCCTGGTGATGGTCCCTGCTGTGTAGATGAAGCTCAGACACAGCAGGAAAGGCATCAAGAATTCAAGGCTGGTTAGAAACCTGTCAGACAGGTAGGCTGCATGTGGGAATTGCTGGAAAGAATAAAGGGCAGAGCACAAGAACATTAACATGTCACTGACAACAAAAGGAATCTCGGGCACAATCCCAGAATGCATTTTGTGGGGAGGGGATTCACAAAGGGGACAATAAAAGGCATTTGGACAATGTGGCACATCGTTCTGTTCAATTCTTACACAAGGTACCGGTATTCTGTACAAAATTTGGAATGGAACTGCTCCTAATTCTGACGTCCTGTAACATGTAATCATGATATCATCTCAGGTCAGCAAACAACATTCCTTGAGTTATCCTAGAGGTAAAATGTTACCCACACTTGGTGACAGGACATTTGCAGTGGCTGCTCCTACCGGTACATGTACAGAGCTAATAGAATCTCGCCATTTTCGAATGAATGTACTAGCACAGTGACATTCATTCATTACATTAATTTCCATTTATTTCCTTAATTTGTGCTGTTACTGTGCCATTGATCATTTTTATGAAAATGGCACATTATAAATTTTCAAATATTATTATTGTTATTATTATTATTCAAAAGCCTAACATGCCAAAATTAAAGCATGCTGTTGAGGAAATAGAAAACTTTCATTTGAAATACTAATGAGACCTTTTTTCGATGCATACATGTACATGTACATGTAACTCTCCATTAAGACACACCCCCCACCTCCAAATGACAGCAGGTACAATGTACCAGTACTGTTGAAGGTAGCACGTACATGTAATAAGGGACATAGCACATAATTTTGCTCCCATCATCATAATCAGGGAGAAGACTGACTCTCGCACGCTTGCCACTATGGTGATTTACATTAGACATCACGTATACTGAAGGTGGTGGAAGATTTCTTTCCATGCAGTTGATGACATTCTTGGGGATTGATTAACTCAAGCAAGGGAGAGATTCAACAGAGCAGCCCCCTGCTAAGAGTTCTCTGGGTATTTAATGCAATGCTAAAAACAGCTTCCTTTTCAATAAAAATCCTTCGACAGAGACAGACTGGCAACAATTCTTGTGGTCTACAGGTACATGTACATGATAGGCGTAATCAAAATATCAATATCAACATCAGTATCAACCATACGCAGTTCAATCAATCAATTTTTTAAAATCAAGATCAAAAACTCAATTTAGCGGGTTCATTATGAAAATGCAGACAAATTTGAACATTACATGTACATGTACCGGTACCAACAATTTGAGTGTCAAGAGCTCATAACACCCATCCCACATCTGCCTCTCAATTCAGCTTTACAAGAAACTAACTGTTCAAAAAACCAGGCTGAGCAATGGTGATTTGTAACTACATGTCCATGTATCTTGCATACAGGGAAAACTGGGTGTCACTCATGTCTGATCTTACAGTACAATTACCCGGAACAAGAAAATGAATTCTGTGAACTGAACAAACTTTCTAATCTCAACGAGGGTAGTGCCATCGTCACAGGTACATTTACTGATTTCCATGGTAACTCTTCACCTGTGGGATTCATTTATCCACTGCTTCTGCCAAGGACACCAAGATCTGATTCTCCTCACCTGCAACTGTACTTGGACGGTGCGCAATTTCTGGAAAGCTCCAAAGAGACCATCCAACCCAGCAACATGAAAGGCAGCAATGACCGAGTCTACAGCATGCTGCAAAGCTAGGAAGCGGGTTTTGTACAAGCTTGGAAGGGGAAATAAGTTTTAAGATGCAAGCAATTAGGCAAGCAAAAATTAATGAGGAACATGCACTGGCATCATGTGATGTTAGCTATAAATTACAAGATCGTTAGTACGCGTGGGCTATTTCCAGAAAAAAGATTTTGAGGTTAACTCTGACTGAAATTTTGGCCGTTTACTGACAGTCTGCAATTCTAAATGTAAATAAATATGAACAAGTACCGTCCATCTCTGGTAGTTTAGATGTTCTACACACATGTACACAGATCAATATTTAGAACAATGGAAAAATTGATGATGGATATTTTCCAGCATGTAATGAACAACTTTGGCTCCAGTTTAATGTGAAGTACTTGTATGCCTAGACATAAATACATGTAAATAAAGAGTGTATCAGTATAAACATCTAATCAACAGAGGTTTAAACTCCTCTGAATTCAATTGAAAAAATATGGCAATGTACATCTACATGTACATATAAGCAGCTTACTGAGTCTAGCTGAATCTAACAAATACAAAAATAGCTGGTTTCAGCCTTAACTCATATCACACATGTAGTATACATTTACATGTACACTCATCAAACATCTGAACTTTACAGGTTTTGAAGAAAAAAGAGGGCATGTGCTTAATGAGGTTAAGTACCAACTGACATGCTTTTCCAAACAAACAGAGCATGCACACCTTTAAAAATCATTCCGCTGAATTATAAAGTGATAAGCATATTTCTGATTACATCACAAACACTAACCAATATTAGAATGTTGGAGGAAAAGGGTCAGTATGGAAGTACAGTGTACAGGTACCAGTGGTCAAGATTTAAATATGGTAAAAGTTTAACATTCATTCATGCAATTAAAGAGAATGGACATAGGGATAGACCTCAGATGCAATCATATCCTATGGTACACAGTAATGAAACTTGGGGGTTAAACTTCACTGGAATCATTTATACGTATGCTAAAATAATCAGTGGCTACAATTATCCACTGAACGTTGACATTTTAGAATTAGGATTTTAAACAATTTGAACTGGCCATGTTGTTTTGGATCAAGGCAAACAAACATATGTCACAGCCTTACTTGTACAGCCGTGGTCCCACCACGTCAAAGTTCGGATAGGTGCGCTCAGTTCGCCAGGTTTCTCGGCGTACTATGTCGTGGGGGAGGCGGATCTTGTACGTGACATTTGGAGGAAGTGACGTGGTGCTGTTGTCGAAGTCAAACACAATCACTGAGAAAAAAATTAACACTTAATGTTGTTTGCTGTTTGTCCTGCGAAGTTGAAGATGACTACGACTCCAAATCAAATGGATTGTTGATGGCGGTGGGCCTGAAAATGGCTGATTAGGTCAATCTGGGTCCAAAAGGCATGCCCACATACATGTACGGAACATAGAGGTACATTTGTGTACATGTACATGTATGTAACATGTATTTGGGTGGGTGCTGTAGCAGAAGTTGCAGCCACTTAATTAATGTATTAAATGACTGGAAACAGATTTTTTGAAATTTAACCAAAACAACTTTCTTTACAGGGGTACCCTCGAAAACATGGCTGCTTAGGTTTCTCTTTAAGCCTTCCCCATGGATACTACTGTCCTATGACAAATTAATATTCTTTGAAGCCAAAATACACGCACACATGTACAGTAGCTTTGGTACTTCTGAAAAATTGCAACATATTTCGCAGTTATCTGCAGGCTATGACCTTCGAACAAAAAGCAAGGAATTCCCCAATTCAAGCATGTATCACAAAGCATAAACTTTCAAATACAAATGAGACATGCCACGCAGGCAGCCATAACCTGAACAGGACTCACAACAGACTGAATGTTATTTGGACACATAAAATGGAGGCTTGGTATCCTTGACAAATAAATCAAGCTACCAAAATTATTACCTAACAGGCAGACATGTACGGAAGAGTGCAGAAAAAGCCCTCAAGACAAGAATTTAGAAAATAGCTGGTTTCGTACCTTCTGATGTACCGGTACCCTGGTACAGGCTACCGGTACTTTTACATGAGTGTAATGAATCTTCAAGCATAATCAATTCCTTGGTCTTATACACTGTCGATCCAAAGAGCAGTGTACATGAATGTCATTCCACACACAGACCATTCCCATGCCAGCCTTAAATTTCATGGTATGGGACATGTACATGTATGTGTGATGTTTATCTGATGAGATCGCCTTGAGAGAGCAGGAAAGTATTTCCAGATTGGATTGTTGCCAGAAATAAAAAGAATGTTCAGTGACATAAGTTTAAAACTCTGCAGACACTGAAAACTCCAGCAACTGTGAATGACCTTGTCTGATGAAACGTTGAAATTATCCAGTTTTTACACTTTCATTGATGACATGCTTTTTGTAAATCTTGAGTTTGCCAATTTACTGTAGAATACATGTAAATTAGTCACTTCACACAAGCTTGTTATACATGTACATGTTAGATATGGAAAAACTGTAGACAGGTACAGTAGAGGAAACTTGTTCTGTATAATGGTGGACATGTGTATTATTCAATGTTCTAACGCAAACAGGCAACTACTCTTTGGAAAGAGGCACATGTTACTGAAAGTGTTGTGTTACTTTCAATTCACTTGTAATGACCTCACTACCTTTATTCATGTATCTTTTCACCTGAGCATTTTGTATGAAGTTTCATTCAAACTTGCAGAAGTCCCTACCTCCATAGTAGCCGTCAAGGTCTTCGGCTGCAGTTTTTACTAACTCCTCCTCAGATGAAAAGTTGCTAGGCGACAGAGGCACGGTCACTTGCAGCGCCACACCAAGCATTAATGCAGTGGCTGGGGGTGATTAAGAGGATTGCATTGGATTTAACATTGTTCAAAACAATGAAATTTGTACAAATAACAGAAATTTCAAACTCCATGCTGCAGACATTTATGTACACGTTCCCCTGGTGCAGTATCACTTCCCTAAATTTATACCAACATTCTTTTCTGCATCAACTGTGGTAAGCATTTTGGGAAGTTTGATGAGTGTAAGCACAAGGTCAAACTAAATGCATCCACGGTTAAAAATCTTCAGTTGTCTGGCTCAAAGGGAGTCAGCAAACACCAGTAAGCAAAGACAGGGGGCAGGGAAATAAAGTGAACAACAAACTTGTGGGAAATGGTATAGCACCTACTGAACAGAAAAGAAAAAACCTTGAGAAGTTAAAAACTTGTGAATAACTACAGACCTGTAAAAATGACTCTGTGTGTTGTTTGGTTGCTGGTGTATCTAGGCTATGGCATGTGGCAACTTTCAAGGAGAAAACTTACTGAGGTTGTTGTTGGGGTAGTAAGCGAGCTGGGGACAGCCTGTGCCATTGGCGATACATGTCTGAAGCCGTTCGATTTCAGATGCAGACAGAGACTCTTGATCAGAGAAACCCGGCTCAAAGGTTGCTATAACCATAGAAACAGCAATAATTCATTATGGCATGACTTGTAGAAACTGTCCTTACCGGTAGAAGGACCTGGACATGATTATGGGAGCATGATTTTTTCTTTTCAGTCTGTTTATTTTTAAATTTTATGAATTTGGTTATTTGTCAAATTGAGTATCTTATTTGGGATTCAACACAACAAAATAGAGTAGCCTTTACAGATTGAGTACTTACTGAAACACAGATCTTCAGACTTGATCAGGAGTCTGTCCAGACAAAAAGGACAATGCAATTGCAGGTGAATACAATTTGAAATTGTGCTGTAAAGCTAACTTGTTTATCAGTAAAGTACATTAAGGATTCTTATGTAAATGGAGGAGAAATTTTTAATTAGGATTCATGGAATATGCAGGGGTGGATCAAGGAATTTTTCGGGGGGCGGGTGGGTTTATGCCAGAGATTTTTTTTAGTATCTTACTTTTGCAGACAAGCAGAAAAGAAACATTATAAGACATAAAATGTACATTTACATTGTTTACAATGGTATTGGTACTATCTTACTTTTCAGTCTCAGTACAGGTACATATGTAAGTTACTATACTTTACAATTTGTCCCATTTTAAAAACTTTTTTGGGGGGTCTCCGAGCATGACAGGGGGGTTATCCCCCAAATCCCCTCCCCCCAGATCTGCGCCTGATACACTGTACATGTATGCTGGTAAGAGAAGGCTTAGTCTCAAGTTGACTCTCAAAAATCCAATCGTGTAAATGAAACATGTTTACCCTACATGTGATTGCAAGCTACAGCATCACCTTCAGGGCTCACTTCAAAGCAAAAGTGTCATGCATGGCAGGAAAAAAGTGATTGGTATACACGCGCACGTACGTATCGGCACTGTACACGTATGTACATGTATGTGCAAAAAAGTACTTGCAAGTACTTTACCTCTCCAATTTCTTTTATGTCTGTGTGAGTGTTGCCCTGGTTTGCAGGAAAATACATGTACACAAGTTTGTACTGTCACTCGGTCAAAGAAAAAGTCAGAATGACTGGTCTCTTCTCCGCTGAAATTGAATGTGTTAATTTATCCCACACTCACCTTGCAAGGAGGAGCAATGCCGTAGCTAAAAGTGGTAGCAGCAGCTCAAATGTGGTTCCAATAGGGCGTCGAATCTGTACAGTGTAATATAATTTGGAAATCTGGGCTGAATTTGGGTTGCAAACATGATAACGCCTTTTTTAAACTTCACACTATGTACAGGTGCGCTATGACTGCCACCTACATGTACACTGTACATGTAATGATACAAGTATGCATGTACTGTACATGTACAGGTACATGTGTACAATATACACAAGTACCAGTAGGCTTGCTGCGTTTGCTTCCAGGCGTTGAATCCACCAATAAACTGATGGGGGTGGACATGGTCAAGATTTCATTCTGTGCCAATGGTCACCATATTAGACAACATCTGAATAAATTTTGCACTATATTCCATTGGTGGATTATCATGAACAAGTCATTAAATTACTCATTAGTTAAATCAATCAGTGAGTGACAAGTTAATTGTAATAACTACTTACATGTACATGTAATATTTTGAAATGGTGACAAGTTGATAATTGCCATTTTAATGATTTTATAGAGCATTGAATAAGAGACACATGTACATGTACCGGAAGGTAGCCACTTGCTGTGATTTTATGCAGGACTGCAATACAAAGCCTTTAAATTGGTTTGCAACAGCTGAAATCAGTTCAGTCATGAATCACAGTTCAGTATATTAATGTCGAGAAAATGACCAATTTCTCCAGGACTCAGTACGGTACTGCTACATAGACATGCATGTACATGTATCAGTACCTCAACCCATTTTTCTTACATCACCATATTCATTATATTATGGTACAGGACAGTAAAGGTAGGCCTGCGTAATAATGGTACCAGTATTCTCCCAACACTGCAATAAATAAAAGCTTAATTGTCCCATAACTGACGTGTATCATAAATTTACATACATGTACATGTATACATGTACATTGTACAGGAAAGTAGTACAGCATCATACAACTGTACATGTGGGTAGGGGTCGATGGATTACATGTTAATCACATATGCAAACTTGTCACAGTCCCGATTTCAGTACCCTTAACACCAGTCTAGTCTGTTCACTCATCTGTGTCAATAACATCAGAAGCTGTATACCATTGCAAAGAGGACAGTCTGCCCTTTCTAGAGATATATTTCTCTTTCTCATATATAAAGTAGTTTTGCTATTACAGTAATTTTTATCTCCGTATACTTTTTATGTAGACACCCTGTACATCATGTAGTATATGATGCAAAGTACATGTACATACATGTGCATGTACATCTTGATAGGGTTGCCAAGCTAAAAGTTTGCACTCTGGGTGGACTGACCATATCTTTTTGAATTCAAAGGTGCCTGGAGTCTTTAACTTATTCTGATTTGACTTTTCTTACCTTTTTTTTCACGAGGGGGGTAGGGAAGGTAGGGAAGGGGGCAAAACACACATTGTATGTAATGCAGTACCCATGCCATGAACTACATGTACATGTAGATGTACCCGTACTGATAAATGCATACAATTCAGGGCATCGGTGCTGTTTTAATACCTTGAATAGTTGGCATTTAGGACAGTGCCAAGCATAACTCTTGGGACTGATTTGCTTCATGGCTATGTGTCAATTGATACAAATACTGGTCTTTCACAGGACTTCACTGTACTCCCTACACCTACTGCCCATCAAGGCCATTTCCCATGCCACAATCAGTGCTTTGAAAAGTGCTTCCCCAAATTACCTCTACATGGACATGTATACAAAGAAATGGACAGTTCATCTGACCAAACTCTATAAGCCTATCTGCACCAAATTTTAATTAAATCTCCTTCACGGTTAAGCGAGTCTGTGAATATAACTCATTTTGCAAAACTCCAGTGCTTTTGTGCAAGATATCCACAGAAGGCCTAATACATGTACATGTACTGTACATAATTCATGTACAGGCAAGCTTTGTAAATTTCTAATGATACATTGTAAATTTGTCAAATAATGCAAATATTTTAGAGGAAACCAAATCACTATATTAGAAAGATGTTATTCCAGTTATTTTCTGCAATACATATCCGTGTACCAGTACATGTACATGTACAGGGTGTATCTGTACGGCTACACCTGTATACATGTAGAAAATACTGGTGCAGGTACCGTATTCTTTTTCAAATCCATTTTAAGCTGAAATAGTCACGATGAAAACATACATGTACATGTACCCGTATACCAGTACATGTGCGAGAGAGGTAATTTACAATGTACATGTACTAGTGTGCAAAACATCGGACGTCAAAACCATAAATACTGGCCTTTATTATCTCATTGATTTTGATATGGTACATATACATGTACATATTGGACAGTTGAATTTGATTTATATCCTACAAACACATACATTTACATGTATGAAAGTTGAATGAATATTACAACAATGCTTAGAATTGTGTACACTTGTCTGACAAAAATCTGTTTACGGTAAATACTTTAAAAGCATTTTTCCTGCTAAATTTGACTTTTCAAGACATGTTATCACTTTCTGCTGGCTTGTGAAACAAGTGCTCTCATCAAGACTATCACATGAGACCATCACAAGACCAACACAAGACCTCCAGTGTGAATTCAAGTTGCATGTACAAGCTATTCAAACGAACTCCGACAAAAGGATTCCTTTGTCATTGTTCACCCTGTTGTGACTGGATTTTGTACATGGTCTTGTGTCTGGTGTTGTGAAAGGTCTTGTGATGGTCTTGACTACGTACAGTACAACACTATTTAAAAGCATGTAAACCACTGCAGGGGCAAATCTCTTCTGACAGGAGGCTGCAAAAAGTCGCACTGCTGTTGTACATGTATGTTGTTTCATAACCTTCACTGAATTCCCTACTGCAGGAATTTACACACAATGCACTAAAGGGTGCAGACCACTAATTCAAGTGAGAATTTCTGACCAGCTCATTAGCATTAAAAGTGCCCCCACAGTATCTTTTGAAAAAGGAGACTGTTTGGCCCCCAAAATGGTGAGATTGTGTAAATCGTTGCCAGGATCAACTCCCTGGGTCTTTGAGCTTTCATATGAGGGCAGAAGGGCTGAAAACTATGGTTGAAAAATGGTCCTAAGTGCCCGAGAAAGTTGAGGGTTGCCACTTGAAAAATGGCTGCAATCAGACTTCGGAAAAATCACTTTTTGGGGGGTGATTTTGTTTTGTGGGAACAATTAAAAATGTAATTGGTTAGCCCACAAAAAATTGAAAAGAAATTGAAAGATAAGTGACCAGACAAGAATTTCATTTGTGTTTCAGAAATCTCAGGGATGTTGGCGTGCATGCTATTGGGCCCTGAACGGTGCTGATTTTACACTGTTTTCAGTGGGGCTTGAATTAGTGGACTGGACCCTACAGTGCTCAGACTTGGACTATATCGTATAAGGTAACAATTTTCTCTCTTTATTCTGACCATGAGTGAACTTAATAATTTTTCATTCAAATCTGACAGGCACATGCATCAGGGGGCTTGTCTGAAATTAAGATGATTTGGTATGGAAGTGGCCATATTTTCACTGTCATCAGCGCAACCTTCATCAACGTCTTAAATTGCTACACAGTACTTTTAAAGTACATGCAGGTCTATGTCAATCCAGGTTGTGCTATCCATCAGTATTAGATGATACCTCCACTTATTGGTGCATGTCCATGTAGTTCTGAATTAACATTATTTACATGTACATTGTACTTGTGCCGTAAAGTGTACGGTATGATTCACTGTATATGTAGGCCATTATAAAAACAGCTCATTAATCCATGTATTTTGGCACAATCGGTCAACCTGCACCACAGAATTACTTGTATGGTAGTGTCAATGTATGTGAAATCCCTCAACATGCATGTCAGCAGCTGATCACCTGTTATAATTTATATGTACCGTACTCTTGAAAGATTGTTTGGAGCATTAAGGATCCACTAATTTTCACAGTCATGACTGTACATGAAAGTGGTAAAAAAAAGGACCTGGTGACTAAATGGTCTCAGGCGTTAGGCCTCTTTTTAAAATTTTATCCCATTTACCCCCTCGGGTGAACAAAACACCATGGACAGATGGACCCCTTCACCGCAGGTAGCTATGGTCATGACGGTTTGAACAGGGTATGAAAGCCTTGCCTTACCTGTAAAATAAAGTTTTTCCACAGAAGCAAGCGAAATTGCCGTCCTTTCAGTCCCATTTTGTAAATAACAAACAATCCACATGTATCATCAAACGTTTCGTCTGTGGTTCAGCACCTGCGTCCCGAAGTACCAGCACTCAGCAGAACGATTATAACCATTCCCACGAACTTGAGACGTGGTCGCCGCGCCGGCGCTGGATTATGCTGACAACTGATTCTTGCACGGGCAGATGAGATGTTATCCACCATTACACCATGGAGGAAGGCCTGGCGATACGAATGGTGGGTTCACATTACTTCAGTGTGTCGTCGCGTATCACATCTTTCACGGAGGCCATGGACAAACAGTGTTAAACTAGACGAGATGAGAGGAAAGACACGAGGCACTAACACACATCCAAACTCTCGCAGTCTCTCACCACTAACTGTTGTTTACATTGATTATTATACAAAAGCATAGTGCGGCACCGGTCACCGTGCGTATATGTATATATGTACATGTACTTTACTTGTGTAACCGGTAACACTATAGTCTTGGCACAAGGCTCGATTTGGATAAATCCCTCAATGCCTGCACATGTTCGTTGTTGGCATTAACGGAATAACTTCGAAAGCTAGTTTTGAGCCAAGACTAGTCTCTACGTTGCGTGGGCAATTGTGGGCGTGGCTAATGCGTTCGTCACTGCAAATGGGGGGGTGATATTTGATGCTCAGGGATCAAAACAGTGAAAAAAAGGCAATCCAAGAGGCAAACTGCATGTTGTGCGGGTCCATGCATTACTTATCATTGCTTCTTCTCCATCTGTCTTGGCACAACGCCCTACTGGAGTACTGGGCTTAGTGGGCCTATCCTGGTACCTTGGCACAGTTTGGGTTGGGGTCTGATGCATGTGTGCATGTGGCCGGCAGCAGCATAGGGCTATACAAACTTATTTAATTGCTCTATGGGCAGCTGCAACATTGAATTTTGAAGTGAGCTTTAATAAATGAGTCGGCAACTAAGCCTAAAGCAGTCTTAAAGCTTAGATAAGTCTTGCAGGTTTGCATGGTGAAAAGGTATAATAGAAAGTAGGTTTGCGGTAGCACCATGGACGTATCTCTTTTGTGAGTATTTGCGGTTCTGAAAAGAACGGTACTCGACGTTTCGAGCAGTATGCTCTGCTCGTCATCAGGAGAATGCCGGATACTGACTGGGAGTGGAGCTTATGTAGTCCGGTGGAGGATTCTGGAGACGGGGATTAGTCCGATGATGCGTGAAGGCGGGAACTCTGAAGAAGGGATTAGGCTGGCTTGGTGATGCGTAGCGGTAGACTTACTCAGGTGTGGCAGTACTGATGGGGGTGTGGATGGGTAAACATGGGAAGAACTGGGGCAGGGTGCCAAGGGTATAGATGACCCATAAGGCGAACAAAGAAGGGTTGAGGATGGGGTGCCAGATGTCACTGATGATGAAGCCTGTGTCTAGCGGAACTGTTCTGTTCTTGTGAATCTCAATTGCCTCACGAACACGGCGTGGATGCCATTGTTCTATGTTGGCAATGAGATGGGCTTGTTGCCAGTGGACTTGGTGGTCTGCAGTGCTGGAGTGTTTGATGATGGCAGATTTCTCGAGATCCCCCGTCGTCCGTGGGCTCGGTGTTCATCGAGTCTGGTAGTGATATCTCTACCAGTTTCGCCGATATACACCTTGCCGCATTCGCAGGGGATCCTGTAGACGCCTGGCTTGGTCTTGGGGTCTTGTTTGTCCTTGTGAGACTGGAGAGCTGCTGGATCTTGTTGGGGCGGTATGGAATACTTTGATGCCATGGTGTAGAAGGATGCGCTGGATCCGGTGGGAGGTATTGCCTATGTAGGGAGGGTGACAGAAATATTGTGCCTAATGGGTTGACCTTGGGTATAGGAGACCCGCTGGTTTGGAGGGGGTCTAGGGTCTTGATCTGTCTGGACTTGAACCCGTTCCGCTGTAGTGCTGTGGATATGTGATGGAGTTCCGGTTGTAGGTGGTCTTGGTCGCAGATGTTGTATGCTCGACGTACGAGGGTGCTGTTGACGGAGGCCTTGATGATGCTGGGGTGGTGGAATGACCGGTTGTTCAGGTAGCGGTCGGTGTGTGTTGGCTTCCTATATAGGCTGTGCGGGATAGGGTGCCATCTTGTAGTCTTGAAACCTCGACATCCAAGAATGCAATGCGTCCGTCTTGTTCCTTCTCCATGGTGAACTGGATGTCGTTGTGTTGGCTGTTGAGGTATTGAAGGAACAGCTGGAGGTCTTGTGGGCTGTGTGGCCAGACGACAAAGGTGTCGTCCACATACCGGATCCATACGCTGGGCTTGAGGTCCGCTGCGGAGAAGAGGGCTGTCTGCTCAAATTCTTCCATGAACAGGTCTGCCAGAACCGGGGATAGAGGCGATCCCATGGAGGTTCCGGAAGACTGCTCGAAGAATTTGTCTCTCCACTGGAAGCAGGAAGATGATACGCAGCTGATCAGGAGATCGTGGTTTGATGTGGTGTGAGGTTGGTCCGGTCGCTGAGTGAGGGATCTTGAAGTAACCTGTCCTTGGCGATGGTGCATGCTTCGGATGTGGGTACGTTAGTGAAGAGAGAGACCATATCGAAGCTGACCATTATGTCTGTGGGGCGTAGAGACAACCCGTCGATGAACTGGGCGAACTGGTCCGAGTTCTTGATATGATGTGGGGTGTTGCCGACCAGAGGGTGAAGGATCTTGGTGAGGTGCCTGGCGGTGTTGTAGGTGGGGCCGCCTCGGGAAGCTACGATGGGTCGGAGTGGGATACCGATCTTGTGAATCTTGGGCTGGCCGAAGAATCTTGGACATCTTGTACTGGAGGGTCGGAGCTGTCGGTATAGGGCCATTGAGATGCTGTCTGAGCGTTGGAGGGCTAGGAGCTTAGCCTGGAATCTCTTTTGGATGGAAGTCTTAAAGCTTGTTAGGTCTGGCACCATCCTCACTTTCAGGTCGGGAATGATCGATGCTGACCGTTGTTGTTGTTTTGTTTTAATGGTGCTTTCGGCAACTCAGGCTATTTGCGCCAATAACTGTACGTTTATTCATACACTTTATTAAGCAGCATCACATTACGGAGTTAGGAAGAAGGTCCACTGAGTTTTAGAGGCAGGAGGAAACCGGAGTACCCGGATAAATCATCCAAAAAAATCGCCGGGCTTCCGAATTCATGACTGTTTTCGGGATGATTATTTTTACAGAGAAATATCTTCTGTTGTCATCAATTATTGCCCTACAAATTGAAAAGAAAATGAAAGATAAGTAAAGGAGCTTTGATTTGATGTGTGCCTTAAACACCTCAGAAACTTGTATTTTACTGAGTTTTTGGACATGTTTGAAGTGGGAGTATCATCCCGTGTTATTGTGTATGCTGTTTCACTTTTTATTCGGTGTGTAGATATCATTTGTAGCGCCCTCACCGGACAACGTGCACAAGCCCGTAGCTTAGTCATCGTATCATGCAGATAATACTCGTAGTAGTCGAGTGGTACGAATACTGCTTCGTGCTATCGTCGTAGCTCTATGGGTTTAACTACGTAGGCCTGCCGGTAAGTAGCAAAGATGCTTTAATAGTACTACTACTAACACAGTAGTGGATACAAGCAGATGTTTTCATAATAGCTATTTCGTAACTTGTGAGCTGTATCGATACAATCGATAAATTTAAACTGGACAGTTGTGTTGTCCAATTTCCGGACAACATGACTTGACATTTGTCAGCTGGTCAAAATTTGCTGATTAGACCCGTGAACTGGGCACTTCGTATGCTCCTCCGTCGATACTTGGCCCTGACTTGGGATATAGGAAACTTCTGTCTCTTGACATCCGGTAAGTGGTAACCTACGGTACATGCATTGATACACAATCCTAGGCATGCTAGGTTATTGTTGGTAAGACTAGAGAAATTTGAGCTCATAAAAGCTAGTGCCTGGGTTGATGTCAAGTGACAGAAGTCACCCTATTTTTTTATATTCCAAGTCAGGGCCTATTAAGTAGAATTGGTAGAGTTCACAAACTGATATCAAAGATATGTACAGTGTAATGTTCTTTTGCAATTTCGTGGCTCACAGTATTTTGCAAACTTGGCAACAACCTTGTCAAATTTCTGATTGTCTCAAGGCTAGTCCCCTGACTCATTCCAGCTAAAAACGTTGTATATAGCAATAAGCTGTTCTCCACCCACATGCTACAATGTTGCAATTTCACTTCATCAGTTTTCATGCCGATTCTGCTGGCTGCCAGATATATTTTAGCACCTAAACTAAGCGACTTTTTCCAATTCTCTGCCACATTCCCATTTAAAACTCACGGCATTGGGTGGTTACAGTTGATTTATGGTGATAGATGGCATCTGATAAAACTGAACTTCTGATACCATGTAAAACTATGTCTGCACAATTTCCAGGTATAGAGAGAGTGTGCACGCGCAGCACTATTGTATTCCACACAATGTGTATGACAATTCAGTTACTGTGCTGGTACATATTAAGCAGAAACATACAGGGTACCTGTATCAAAACCGGGTCACTGTCCAGCATCCACTGCTGAACAAATAACACTTATCTGTAAATAACGAGTTCATAGTGGAAATTAAGCTTCTAAATGTTTGATATCTCACATTCATTTCAAAGATTTTTTGAGCGTGAAATTTGATCAAGAATATATGAAAATGGCAGTGCCTTTCATGCAAATGGACTGGCTGCCATCCTGTTTGCATGTGACTGATCAAGAAATGACAGAAGGCAACCTTCACTCTCTCGAAAAAAAAAATTGTGTTTTGCCTTTTGAATCTGGATGTCAATTTACTTTCTTTTAGGTAACAGGAGATGTGAATGTCTTGCACATGTAAATATGCTTCGTTAAAAGCTTCCAGAGTGCATTTTTAGGGTGTGGACACTTTGTTGACACTAGTATTTGCATGACTGAGTTGAACCAACAATGTGGTTTTCCCAGATTGGCAAAAAAGTCAAGAAAGATCTCAATTAAAAAACGCAGCTGACACCAGCCATGGAGGGCTACTCATACGATGAGGATTTGGCTGAGAATCGATTCTTCATCATCATGCAGACGAAATACAGGCAGCTCTACCAGCAAGCTGCCTCCCAGAGATTACTGGTAAGTCCTACCCACCACACTCCTCATGGCCTCATTTCACCGAGTTGATTGGGTAGAAATAGTTGGTCCCCAGCAAAATCTAACAGAATGACCAGCCAAAAGTCCACCAAAAACATACTACAACTACATATTGCTGTTGCCGAGCAATTTTTGTGTGCTCAGCAAATGTCCGAGCTCCTCATCATGTCAAGATTTCCATGAAAATTGACCCAAGGTAAAAAAAAATTGATTTGATGAGGACTTTAATTTCTGGGTTTCTCCAACAAGAAGATTGTGTTCTGCTTATCAATTTTGTATTTATCATGGTTCCTGTGTGTTAACCCTAAACCCCTAGGCTTTTGTCCCAGAAATAGTACTGAACCTAACAATGTTCAACAGATACATCTTGTATAGATAGTTGCCTGTAATTACTGGTGTATGACTGTATGAATCTTGTTAAACTCCAACAAGTCAACAGCGTTGACGTTTGAATTATTTGGCTTGGATCTGCAGTATATGAATAACTTGCAGAAGTAGTGCGGTAGTATCAAACTTAAGAAAATCAAGCTCAGTCCATGGCATGATGCCACTAGCCAGTCACTTCACAGAGCAACTGCTACGTGTCCTCACTCAAACAACATCTGACACCAAGGAGTTGAAGCATTTACACAGTCGATTAATGTTGCATGTATGTTTTGGTATGCTGTGGATCTTGAAATCAACAAATTGAGGGAGATTTATGAATCAGTCGTAGAAAAGGTGAAAACAAAACTTTAAATTGTGTTTATGACCGTCTGAGAGTTTCTCGAATTTTTTTACCATTCAGATCTGCATACCAAGGACTGGGGTCTTTGCCCGTTTTTCTCTAAACCAAGCCGACTTTGAGACGCACATACTTCTTCCCAGTGATGGGAAATCAGGACACTACACGACACTCAACAATAAGGTATGTGCTGATTGTAGGGCTGGATAAATCTCCCTGATTTGGGTATCAACAGAAATCAAGGTATTGACACAGAATTTTCACTTGGTATAAGTGCCCCTTCCAAAGTGGCATATGCACAGTGATATGACAGAAGTATGACAGATATGACATGCATGTTTGACAGATATAAAGAGGTATGAAAGATGCAGTAGCCCCAACCCTCAAGGGTATTTTGGCTGGAAACGCTGTCAGGCATATCAATATGGATCACTTACAATGCCTGACCAGTGCTTCAAGATCAGACAGGTCAACTGTCCCCAAGGCCAAACGGGTGGGAATCTGTGGTTGCTGGCTACCACAAGATCCAACAGGGGCATTCTGCTGTTGATCACTGCATCTGGCAGGGTTAGGGTCAGAGATGTGACAGACACATGACAGAGATATGGCAGATGTGACTCACAAGACAGCGATGTGACATTGTGAATGTGTGCATATTCAGGTAAAGAAATGGAAATTTTACACATCCTATGTCACTTTCATTGGAGTTATCACAAAACGATCACAGAGCACTACAGGGCATTCTTGCATAGAATCTGTAGGCCTTGCCCAGGCTATGAGAAATGCATGTCGTTATAGCAGTGAGGCCGCGGCTCCTATCGGTACCCATGTGTTTTCTAGCCACAGCCGGGTAGAATATTGCAAGAAGGAAAGCTGGACAGATTTGTGGTAAAACTTGTATGTGTACTTGAAGCGACTAGAATAAAACACTACAATACCTCATAAACTGCATGAGCAACTGACCAACTAACCAGCTATACTGATCTATGCGGAATCATTTCCATACTTGCATTTTGTTGCGAGCACAGTGCATCATGTGTCGTGCGTGTAGTACACACGTCTTGTGATCATAATGTCCAATTAACTGGTGTGCACGTAGCCCCTTTACATGTTCATAAGCAGTGCTGCAGAGGCCAGTGTATGAGACAGATACATGTACCTGTCAAATAGCCCACTCAGTTGCTGTTTGCTGGTCTTCTGGGAATCACACTTCCGTTTCCATCACATCCCATGTATGTGGTGCAGTAGGGATCATTGCGGATCATAAAGGATAAGTACTTTTGAACTGCACCACAGGTGGACGAGCTGATTTGGAAGAACTCTTTACGTAATCGTTCAAAAATTTTTTAATCCTTAACAGGAGGTACAACTCAGCGGCGACGCCATAACCACCACCAAAGGCTTCAAGGAGATCCGAATCGTTCACATCCTGTTTGAAGAGACCTACTACAATGATCGGGATGAGAGTTACAGGGTGGTCTGCATCGACAGGCAGCTAGAAGGCGGCAACGGTATGTCCCTTCTCAATTTCTCTGCGGAAACGAGATTAGCATAGTCTACTGAAGCAGATGTAATTTGGGTACCACAGTCGTAGCTGTGAACTGTCTAGAGAGAAGATTTGGAAAGGACTGGAGAGATTTGGAAGGGAAAACTCAAAAGAGTGGCTTTTAATGAAAAGCTGTGTAACGATAGATTGACTAAGTCAATGTAGTGTATCAGGTTGGATTTGAACTGGGGTTAGTGTAAGGTGAGAGAGTACGTATTTACCCATGCTAAACGAATCAATCCATTTTTCAATACCCACATGTCTACATGTATCTAACACCAGACAACCTATCCTTTCTGTGCATAGAAACAACAGTTGTAGCACAACAGCTTTTCATCAGGGATAGAATTTTTGCATGTTAAGTCATGTGGTTAGCCTGTTTAATTGGTTATCAGTCTACATACATGTATATCTTGTGATGCCCTTCATGTACATGTACAAGACGAGCTATCTGCCACCTGTATATGCAGCACAGATATATTGATGCTGATTCCTACATCTACCTGTCCCAATGAATCACTGTAATGTGGTGCTAAAACACTCAGTACATGTACATGTAGTTCTCAGTGGAATAGCTGTTAATATGCATATCGTATTTGTGCACAGTATTTCACTATTTGACAGGCTAGGGTCCTACTTTTTTTTGTCAAGAATTGTTGGCCCATGATAGTGTTTTGAGTAAGAGTGTACAAAAAGTGCTCTAATGGGACAACACAAGTATTGCTATTACCCTATTCTGGGCACAATTATCACTTCCTGTCCCCATTATAGCTGTCAAAAAAATTATTATTTTATTGTACAAAATTGTGTGAAATTTATTTGTAAGAATTATTATTACCCTTTATTCACTGGGATGGTTTTTAATCCTATAATCTAACACCTGTTGGAACAAGCCAATAGACTATATTCATGCGTCGGCCATCTTGAATTGAAAGTGAGGTTAACTTTTCATTGTTGGTACCTGAGAGTAAAATAACAGAAATGAAATTAATATCAGTACAGAGTCATACATGTACCAGTTTCTGCTTGGAAAAATTTTGAAATTTATGATAGGTTACATCTAAATGTTTTAACCCTGAAAGAGCCGAGAGGGGGGCCCACCTCCCCTTTGACACTTTTTGCGATAATATCATTGCATCATTTTTTTTAGGAGCTGAACCTTTAGGAGTTCTTAGAATAACTCTGTGCAGTCATTTTGACTCCAATTTTGTGAAAAGTAAGCATAATGTTCTTGTGGCCATAAGACAGGTCAACCAAAAATTTATACTTTTCTCCCACCGTGCTCAATGCATCCAAAAAACCCAAAATCTGGAAGTTAGACTTGGAACCCAAAATAGTCTGGCACCGGCTCAATACAGATTGCACTAAATAGGATACATTCAGGGATTAAGATTGAAAATGGCTCCCTTGCCTTGTGAATAAGACCTGTTTATTCAGTTAAAGCAATTTGATTGACACTTGAACTCACATGTACTGTTGCCTATGCAGAGGTGGTAGAGGATCCTGTATCTACATGTCTAGAGACCTTAGATGACTGCACGGATTTCTTGTGGGGAAGTAAATGTGAGTACGGAAACACAGCATATAGACCTTTCTTTGTTTACAAACACTGACTGCCCTTTTGTACGGGGGACCAAAGTCTGCATAATGCTTTCTCTTGGTTCGCAACAAGCGTTGCCTCAAAACCCACCTGTGGTTTGATGGCTGGTAAAAGATGAGGCATATTCATTTAGTAGAAGTATTTGTCATACCGGTATTGAGGGATTTACATGTAATAGTTAGGCTTTTTTTAAAAACACATTGTACATTAAATTTCTGTTTTGTAGTCATGGTCAGCAATAGTTTTGCTAACCAAGCTTGATAAAATCTTTGCTTGTAGGGTAGCATAAGACAGGTCTGTTGTATTTGTGCATTGAATGTCTTGATGGGAAAAATTAGTTGATGCCTTTTCAACACTCATGATTTGCGTGCTTCCTCAAATTGAAATGATCGTGCCTTTACTGAATTTTTTATGCCTTTTTTTTGTCTCGTTCTAAAGCAAGCTAAATGTGAAACAAGCTAAACAGAAATTTACAGTTACTTTGTGGAGTTCATTATCTTAGTCACAGTAGTTTTCCTCAACCATGGACAGACGGCTTCCATGATTTATACACGTTTCTCATTTCAGTAAACTGCCCAGTAGTTTAAGATCACCGTAGTCACAACTTTAAACGGTCACAGTAATTGTTCCGTACAAATGCCGACAGGTACATTGAATTGGAGGTTTATTACATAAACTTTATGCATGTAGGATCAAAATATCACTTGCTATGTATTCCAGCAAATGTGGCAACCCACTTAAAGTCAAATTTTGAAGGTTTCTGGATGGTCTGATCGAAAATAATAGAAACAACATGTTGACTTGTGTGTTGTGTAAGTATCACCGAACGTGGACACAGTGCAATATCATCGGCCAGTTGTGCTCATTTTTCTACAGACAGCAAATTTTCCCAGAAGCAGGTGGACGACCTCATCACTAACTTCCGGAACACCAATCAACAGATGGAGACGCTGCGGCACACCATTGACGAGACCAGCTCTCTTTTTGCCAGCACCATGCAGATAGCTCTGAAGGACTCCGTATTGGTAAGATGGCTTTATCTTGTGTCAGACATCTTGGCCTCATCCCCTGTAGTCATCAGAATAATGTACACGTAGATCCTATTCAGTTGCCATGCAAAATAGGGACAATGCACTTAAAGATTTTTTTTAATAGTTCCTTGCCATGTTAAAGGAACCATTACCTAGTGCCAATGTCAAGGGCTCTATTTCTATAAAGGACTGTGCCAAGAAGATAAGAAAAAGCGTAAACAACTCAAGTGTCAGCCATCTTGATCTTGTATCCTGAATTCAAAACACCTGTGTAACTAGACTCTCCTCTTAATCACATTGCTGTTGACATGCAAATAACCCTAAAGTACTGTACGTTAATGAAACCAGAAGAGCTACCAGGTTAACCAGGTTGGTACTCCCCGGCCTGTTTTCCAGACAGATGTTTGAGATTCCTTCTTCAAGCCTTGCTGCACTGAAGAAGTTCATTGTTTGGTAGCAATGTACAAGTGGTAATGGAGAGGCCCAGATGTGGCCAAAATGACATTTTTTCCACATTCGCCCCTGTGCAATAAACATCATTGATGCCCTTTCACTCAGCAAGTGCAATTAGACCTAGGTACATGTAGGCACTTTGGGGTTTTTCATTGCATGTTCTTTGTGCCGTTCTCGTTTTGTGGCAGCGCAAGACGGTACGTCAGCATCACGGTCACATGGACAACCTGAAGACGTCCATGGAGACCTATATCCTGCATGGGGTCTACGGAAAGGTCTTCAAGGCCATCAGTTCCTTCTTAGCCAGCCAGGTAGATCTCAGATTTCCTGATAGATTCAGGGACAGTTTCATCAGGCGACTTAGCCCTAAACAGTCCCAGCAAGATAAGTCATACTTAGTAGGAAGTTGTTTCACTTACTCCTGCGGTGTATTGGCTGGGTGTAGTTACTGGCCCTCTGATGAGGAAGACGTGAAATTTACTTCTTCGACCTACAATACTTCAAATAGCAGTGTGAGGTCATACACTAGTAGGTTGATTTCTTGTCTGTTTTTTAAAAACAATTAGCAACCAACATTTGTGAAATTGTTTCCCCCATTAAACTAAACAGTCGCAGTTATAGAATTCGGAGCTAATTCTGTAGGTTGACCATTATTACGCATATTATGTATGCAGAAAAGGCCTCGTGAGGAATGTCAAATCTAATTTTTTTTTTGCTCTTGGGCAGGACGCAGCATTGAACAAGATCACCAGGAACCTGTCCGAGCTCCAGGTCCGCGACGTCGGCGTCCGGCCGGAGTTCACCGCCAACGTGCCCCGCGCCAGGCGCGAGCTGTCCACGCTGAACCAGTACCGGACACCGCTGGAGAAGCTTCACTGTTTACGCCGCACCGTCATGGCCATCAGCCAGCCCGGATTCAGAGCGCGCTCCAAGGAGCCAGGTTAGCAGGCCAGAAGTACAACTGAAGACTTCATTTTTTTGGTTATCTTTGATAAGTCGACCACAGTTTTGGCACATGCTATGAGAAGAGACAAATTTGGAGATTTTGAAGCAGAAGAAAAAGTCTAAAATCCATAAATAGTTAATTAAGGACACCTGTTACCAAGCCTGGTTAACAGGCTTTTATATGAGCTCTCATGTACACATGTTAAGGCATGTGTTTGTTTGGATCCAGTAAGATTAATATGTACCAGGTAGCTGGGTTTGCTTTATTTTTAGAAAGAGCATTCTTACGTATGGTTTTTGTGTAAACTGAACAAAGTATAGAGCTTCAAAAACCTAAAACCCTTACTGACATTGGAGGCTTTCTTTTCTTTAAATCATACAGCTTGTTAATCTTTAAGTTCCCCCATGTTCATTGACATGTGCTTGGAGTTTGCATGTACCGCCAAGGATGTTTTTGGTATGGGATTGAAAGGGCTGACAAATAGAGGAGACAAACAGATTTTAACACAATATTTTGTGCTATATTGAATTGTGCACAGTATGCCTGGGTCTTTCGAAGCACTAGTTCAGAAATTTGGGAATCCTACTCTAATGGACTGGCATCCCTTGAGGAGACAGGAAGATGTTGACCTTGTTTTTTCTTGACTTTGTCTTCAGCTCCGGCGATGTCTTCTGACGACCTGCTTCCCTTGCTGGTGTACCTTGTGGTGAAAGCTGACATCCCTAACTGGTTGGCCAACCTCACGTTCATGATGAACTTTCGTTTCTCCAGCTTTGCTGACGGGGAATTCGGGTAAGTATCAATCCTCTCCTTCACTTTTGGGGCTTACCGATTCAGCAATGTTACCACTTAACACATCAAGTACTTTTCCTGGATGTTGTGAACCGTCTTTACCCGGTTGTTTTTAAGGCAGATGGGACTCAAACCTACAGTTTTCCTGATGTGAATGTAGCTTGAATTGTTTTAAGAGAATTTTAAGAAAATGCAGTTGTACCTTTGTCAAGGATAGGATCAGCAGCAAAGCCAAATTTGATAGAAATGGAAATGAGCTAATTGCCGAGGTAGAAAGCCAGACGGAAGACGGTCTGTTAGAAAATCTGGCTAGACTGTGAGCACGCAATAGAAGAACACAAAGGCTGAATAGATGATGGGAGGGTAACATATAATGGAGCATGGTGACATTAATTGGGTGCCCAGGGTTAAGTATAGGGACAGATGAAAGACTGACAAAGAAGTTTTCTGTAGACTGACCTGGTTGATAGACAAGCTGACGTAACATTCATGCTTGAGACCTGACCTTGCTGTGCACAGCAAAGTGCCACATGTGTGCAAAACTGGGGGACTTTCTTGTATTGGTCAACCACAGCTCTTTGAAACAACGTCTCGGTTAAACCTTGTGGTAGCTGGCAATCGCATACAATCTGAAGCTGTCCGGCCTTGGAATGATCGACCTGCCTGATCTTGTTGAAACAGTGAGCAGGCTCCTCAGGGCCTGTTTTTTTTTCATGCTATCCGGATCGCAATCAGTTATCCAACGTTGGTTTGCTGATACCAGAATCCACCTAATGGATAGTACGAACCCGCTTTGGGATCACTGACGGAGATCCAGATCACTTTGACTCACTTTGACAGCTGTTGTGTTTTATTGCACTGGGCAAAGGCTTAGAGCCCAACTAGTGTTGGGGTAGAGTTCTATAGGAATAGGGTGAGGCCACGGTGTGACAGGCCCTCATTGGAAGAAGTCCTGAGTCAGTTTTGTTCTTTTCTCCATCAGATTTTATTTGGCCTCCATTGAGGCTGCTGTAGAGCATGTCAAGATGGGTAACATGAGCAACGTGGTGATAGGCGCGGCCAATCCGCAGAAGCTGCACGTGCTGCGCAAGATGATGTCAGCGGACAGCATGTGGCAGAACATAGACCAGAATGACGTAGTTGACACGTCAGCAATCGACGTATTCTTCCAGGTTGGATACTGTTCCTGCCACACTGGAATATCTGAATACTGAATCTGAATATATCCTAAGTACCTGACTGCTCAACAGATTGGCTGTTACTTATTTGCTATGATATTGTCCACGGTGTTTCGTCCGTTGGAGGTTGGAAATTTTATCAAGCCATGCTGGTGTACAATGTGCCCATGACAGATTTCTCAACATCCTCAAACCTTTTTGCTGTGTCCCAGCATGCCAGGGAGGGTCACACCACCGAAGTGGCCAAGATGCTGGAGCAGAGCTCCAACGATCAGAGCTGGCTGCTAGACCAGATGTGCCACCCGCTGTGCGGCTGTGACAAGTGTGAGGAGCTGGTCGCTACGTGAGTAAAAGCACAAGGGCCTTCAAGCCGTCTGCATGCTGATCTAATAAGTTTGAGGAGAGAGTGTACATCTACAGTAGCTGGTAGAAATCAGTCATTTCAAGAGCCATCAATATGTCTTTGTAAACATCATTATATCTTCTCGTAACAATTGTAAATGTGTGGAATAATTTTTGTCCGTGGTTTGAAACCTGTCTGGTTGCTGATAATGGCCTGAGCCTACATGACTCTCCGAATTCATCAGTATTGCTTTGGCTAGAAAGTAAAAAATGATCAAAAATTGAACATGGAAATTCATTTCCAGTGTCATCATCAAATCAGATCAATAAATAGTTACCATTTTGGAGACTTGAGATTGAAAACTTCCTCAGTGTGGGAGCTTATAACACCATTTCCGTGTGGTATTTCAAAGGGTTGGTGCTTGAAACCCCACTCCGGTGAGCTAATCCAGAAATTAATTATGAAGAAATGAACATCATTGTTCAATTATTTCTTTGTTGTTCAGGAAGCGAAACGATCCACGGGCTGTCACAGCATCATCTAGAGATGATAGGGGCTGCACTGCCATGCATGTAGCAGCCATGTATGGTAAGACTTTCAAGTGAATATTATTGGCACTTCTTGAATCAGCCGGTTTGTTAGTGTAGCTGTGCTTGTTTTTTTGTACCCTTTACCAATGTTACATTGCAGACTACAACTGAAGGATGAAGTATACATGGAAATGAGTGGCAGGATGTAGGAACCCAACTACACAAGCATATAGAGGAAGCTATTAACAATAACAAGAACATTACCTTAGCCATGCTGTATTCAACAAGATACTGTGTGATTTACTGTAGATCTTAAGGTAAAGGACTACTGAAATGGGAGTTATCCTCAAAGGCCGCCACCTTGTAGGAAATGGACAAGACAAAATACCTAACGTGAAATCAACTTACCAAGAGAACATAATGCAACAAATATTCCAAGAAATGTTGTTTTGCTTGACAATGTACAACATTACGCATAATCGTAACGGAGCGTCTAATAATCCGGAGTGGTTGGAACATTCCATTCAGAACACTGTGTTCTCAGTCAGGAACATGCGGTAGTTCTGCTGGGAACAAGGGGCTCCCTCCAGAATGCTGTCCCAACACAGACTATGCACAAAGCTCACTGTTCTCGCTAACACCTGAGCATTCCGATGGAACGCAAACATTCCTGACTGCTGAGATGCACCCTCAACCTCATCTGTTTTGAACGCGAACGTTCCTGACTGCCGAGATGCTCCCTCAACCTCATCTCTTCAATGTCCATGTCCCAAACCTAGTTTGCTGCTTTTCACGAGAATAATTTTTTCTACCCAATCAACTGTGCGGTACCTTATATACATCCTACAGGTCATACTGACGTAATCAACGTCCTTATACTGAGAGGTGGGGACATCAATGCTACTGATTACCACGGCTCCACACCGCTTCATGTAGCATGCAGTCGAGGCCAACAGCACGTCACGGTATTTACTATCATTATAAAGTCTCTGATATATGGTCAAAATTACACTTGATCATTACGTGTACAGCCACTTCCATTAACTTGTGTAAGCTTTAATATTGTGGCTGATTTTTCCATGGTTACCACGATACCCAACTCTAAAATACTGTTCTACGAGTAAAAAATCAGGGTACCAGCTACCTGTACTGTGTTGACCTCATGAGTGTTCATTTTTATGTTTTGGCGGGGGGCAGACTTGTGATGGGTCACAAAATTTACCGTTTTGTTTTAAAAACATTTGGTAGAATTTATATCTAGCAGCAACCGTTTGGAGTAGTTGAACCGAAACTACCCTGCTTCTCTTCCTTTGTAGTTATTGCTGTTAGATGAAGGAGCTTCAGTGAATATTGAAGATAATGACGGCAACACCCCTCTGCATCTCTGCTGTGCCAATGGCCATGAAGAGGTACGTTCCCTCTCTCTCCTTCCCCACCAAAAAAACAGAAAATAGTGCCAGTAGACTACGGAGAATTCCCACCACTGTGGTGACACCTCGCTGGCATTCATGGCGCCTGTGGCACCTATGTTCTGAATGCTTGAGGCACATGTACATTTTTGCAAGTAGCAACACCTGGTGGTCGTTTGTGTTTCTTAAAGGTACAGTCCATCACTAAACGGTAATATTAAAAAATTTATTGTTGACGAGTGTACTTGGTTTAAAGATGGTTATGGGGAGGTAAAACTCCCTGTGAAATTATTCTTGTTAGCAAGCTGTCATTTGGAAGCAAACTAAAGAAGGCAAATACCGAGGATTCAGACACATTTTTGGAAATTGCCACCACTAGTTAGCTGGTAATTCAACCAAGAGTTGACGTGACATACATGTGTATGGTTACCATAATTTGTTGGTTCAATGCTCGACATGTTGCTGCCTTTGGCTAAATGAGAACGTGCCCTAGGCACTGAATTCGGACGCAATTCTCAAACATGACTTTGCAATTTATGATTGGAAATCTAGATCTTAGAATATTGTTTTTCTCGTAGAATACAGCATTCACTGGGCTGCACAAAAGCAAATGATGGACTGTACCTTTAATGCATAGTTTGTTTTGAATTGATGTTTGACATCTTTCTGTTAAAATTTCTCATTAAACAAAAAAGGACATTTGGGATAAAAGTCTGTGTTGATGCCATTGAACTATCGCTTGATGTTAGCATTGATTTTGAATTGATTCCTAGTGTGTCAAAGCAATGATGTACAGCAGTCAGTCTGTTGATGTCAATGCCGCCAATTGCCAGGGCGATACACCGCTACATCTCACCACCAGATGGGGATATGGTAAGCTACTGGTGTTGGGCTTCACCATCAGCCTTTTTTTTAGCGATTCCAAGACCGGGGAGTGGGGGGGGGAGTTGTGTTAGAAAGTGCTCATTGGTGGAGTTGTGACTGGGGCAAGCACCAGTCGGTCACTTTTCAGTTGGTATAGACAGTGAAGGGGGGTTGACAGGGTTTTGCCTCTCAACTTGAGTCAGAATAGCTTACAAGCGACTTGTGGTGAAGCAACGATTGGATTACAAACCTTGTCAGTGGCTTGCTTAGCAGTGTGTGGTATTACCTAGTTCATGTGACATTGTTGCAACTTTTGCTATGCCCACTTACGCACTGCAGCATTGGAAGCCTTGTGTAGTAGTGGGCAGTTGCATATTTAGCCAATGGGTAGCGCTCACATGTATGATACAGTTGCTTGTAAAGTAGACTAAATTAGACTTAGTGAGGTTACCAAAATAACCAGTCATTGTTGTTTCTTAAATTTCACACTGCTTTACAACCAATGAATTTGCTCATCAGTTTGACTTCATTAATCAGGAGAAGTGAGAAATAGGTTTGTGGGTACACCATGGAAAAATTTCATTAATCAGCCGGCCATGTTATGGTGTATTCCTCTCATACTGAGATCTGAGCACACGTAGCGAATATTGTGTGAGTTAATGCACAGCCAGCCAGTGTTTAATCAACTGTCTTGGACTGGCCATGTGACAGGCTCTTGACCAATAGGAACGGCTAAACTGTTTCAGTTTTGTATTATATGAATAGTTATTCATCTTAAATCAGTTTGCAACACATTTCTTTATTCTATCAAAGCGGGACGAGGAGACCACATTTCATCCATCATTGCGCACATCCTTACCCCGTGGCCACTTCACCATTTCTTCTCGCCCACTTCTTCTCTTTTGTGCCGTAGAAAGCCTCGTCAAGATCCTGCTGGAGCACGGAGCATCCGTCGAAGCCCGCAACCGAAGGAAGGAGACGCCCATCATGTGCTCCTACAACGTCAACGTCAGCAGGAGCCTACAGCAAGCCAGCCAAAATGCAGACGGAAAGGACAACTACATTCAGGTATTGATGCTCATTCCCCCCCCCCCTTTTCAGTGTCATGTCACTTCAGAACAACCGATTGCCTGATGAAGTGCACTTTGAGAATGTACTTTAATTTAAAGTGACTCTGGATAGATGGGATGGAATCCCCTTTAGTATTTTCTTTTGTATCGTTGCAGTGCATGTTTGTTCTTGCCTGGCCCTCAGGTGGTGTTCTGCAATCATTTTGACACCATTGCCATGAACGGTGGACTCACCGTTCTTTTAAAATGCTTATTTTTCAATGCGTGAGGGCCAATGTGTGAGGACAGGACCTATAAATTAACCTGCCATCAAAAAGAAACCTCACATCAAACCCATGGTCCCACTAAATTTAAACTTCAGAGATGTACTCATGTTAATGTCTTACATGTTTCAAAAAGATTGAAGATAGGATAGCTGAGATCTCAGTGGCTGTGAGATGGCCTGAAAAAACCTGTTTTTTTTTAAAGCATCTGACTTCATGTTGGCAGATTAAGCATATGTAATAGCATCAGCATATTTGAACTCATTAAGAATAAGTTGGCGCTCAGTTGCACTGAAAGGGCAGTGTTGTAGTTGAAAACTTTTCATGTACCAAATTTCTTGCCTAATTTTGAACTGGTCAGGAGGAAATAAAGCCGGAGAACACGGGCATTGGTAAATACACAACGATAAGATTACAAAATAAAGGGTTGACTTCTGACCATCACCGTTTAATGGAAAATAGGTTTTTAGGATGAAAGCACTAGAAAAGTCCTTGACCAAATACTTTTCAGGCACTTTTCTCCTTGAAACTTAATTTGTACCAAACAGAGAGTGTCTAAGTCTTCAATTTATTTTGTAAACTTACCTTTGTGCATTTACTATCATATGTCCACTGTTCTGTCTTTGCTCCCTTCTAGCCTAAGTTCAATATTTGGCGGTGAACTTGGTCAATACTGTGAAAGGGCCCATCTCAGGCATTTGTATTGATCATCTTACGCGGCCTTCAACACTCTTCATTTTGTACTTGCTCCTATGGAATACCAAATTATGCAGTTGGGACTCTATGCCTGTATTGTCTTTTCTTTGTTTTGCAGGCCTCTAGTCCCCCCATAGCGTCCTCCTTCAGCCCGCCCGACAGCACCGATTCCTTCACCACAAGTTTTGCCAAAACAGCCAGCAGAACGAGACCGCGATCGAGGAGGAGTTCCTCGCCGTACAGTAAAATGGTGAGGGACACCTGAACCTTGATCTATCTGATGACATTCCACGGTCTCATTCAAAACCTTACAAAGCCTTGTTTGTGAAAAGCTAGAAAATCAGGTTAAGAAAATCGAATGGGAATTTACACTTGGGTAATGTTAAATACGGTATCATGCTGTAAGTCTTCAGTTTGGACTTGATGTTTGCTTCCATTATCTTTTTTGTGTTTCCCTTTAAGGTACAGCCAAACAGTATTTGAGATCACAGGATAAGGTCCATAAAGGATTATCAGATTTAATGGATGCTCTGTAAAGCCGATCTGTATTCATTTTTTTTGCTTGCTTGAGGCATCTGTATTGGAAATTGAAAAGAAAGGATCATGACACAGAAATACACATGATTGGTGTTGTCTCATACTTACATAGCTGAGGCTGCTTTAAACTTCATTGGACAGCAGCCTTTATATTTTGGACGGTTAATGCATAGAAACATAATTTTGTTCTGGTAACAGGTTGAGAAGCTACTCAGGTCAGTAGCGGATGGAGACCTGTTGATGGTCAAGTATCAGCTGGGGTGGCTGAGCGATACCGATGAGAGCGACGACGATGAAGAAATCTCATTGGATGCCAAACTCTGCCACCCTCTCTGCCAGTGCAGCAAATGCGCCACCCTCCAAAAGGTACAGGATCAATGACGATATTAAAGTCCCCCCTCCCCCAAGGAAAAACTTCTGTCTGATATCATTGCAGTGCGTGTTGTGTTTCATGCAGAGCCAATACTGTCTTGCAATCATTTTGATGGCAACTGGGCAAAACGTTCTCCTGAAATGCCCATATTTTCAAGAAAAGCCAGCAAAAATTTTAACTTTTCCCGCTGGCATGTGCTCATTGCACTTCAGGAGAGACATGTCTGATTAAAGTAAAACTTCTCAGGAATGGGCTTAAAGGATGTCAGTGCATGCGTGCCAAATTTTGAAAAGATATGTCATGGCATAGCAGAGTTCTTAGGGGTAGAATCCCCGAGGCAGAGAAGGCTTAAAAGAAAGTTCATGTAGGATTTACTCATCTGTAATGCCGTGCATGCATGGGGTGAGCTTATAGCTGTACGGTGATGATCAGGTGAAACATTTGAGACTTGTCTGTTGTCTCAACCTAACCCAGCATTAGCTCATCTCTGGGTCATTCCAAGAGGTTAGGGCACAATTTGTGTTAGCATCCATTGTTACGTTGGTTCGGTAAAAATGAACAGCTATTTCCCTACATCTGGCTTCCTAATTGACATTGTTATACATCTTGCAAGGCGGAATACAGAGGTGTGTGTGATTTTTACAGAGTAAATGACCTACTCTACAGGTCATGACAGACGGTAAAAGTTACCCATGTAACAAGGACACCGTCACAACTTGTGCCCCATCCTCCTGGAATGACCCCTTTAGACTAGCACACTGTTACCATCTCCTGTGATTCAGAGGCAAGCTTTGCGCTAGCAATCTGCTGCTCTGGAATGGTCCGGTGTCTTCCTGACCATTCTCGTACATCATGAACTAGATGTGTACCAGTCCAGGGGGGTTGTCTCACATATTAGGCTCTGCAAGAACTTGCCTTGAGATAGCAACAGCCTTCAAGTTTGATCTGCAGTGGGGTTGTTAACGACACAAGATTTGAACACCAAAATTCATGCTTCGTATGAGTATCTACTGATATCAGCCTCGAGGGTGAAAGTATATTGGCTATCCATTCAAGTAAATGGGTTATTCATAGCCTGGACCAGTTTCAGTAAGAGTACCACTGATGAACGTTGTATGTTTTTTCACAGAGAACTCTAGTATCCTCTTCAGGCCTCAGTGTCAACTCCTGTAACTCTGAAGGTTTCTCCCCCCTACATGTGGCGGCCGTACACGGGCACGATGCCATGGTGTCACTCTTCATACGCAGAGGGAGTAACATCAATAGCCGGAGTGGCGGCAGCCAACAGTGCACACCCTTACACCTGGCTTGCCAGTACAACCACCCGTTGGTGAGAACATGTGACATACTTGCAGATTTGTCGGGGGCACGTGGCCTAGCAGTTTAGGGCTTGTAGTTCGCGATCATGGGGTCTGGGGTTCGAATCCCAGACCTGGCTGCATGTTGTGATCTTGGGCAAGGCAGTTATTCCTTACGTGCCTCTCTCCACCCAGGGGTATTTGTGGGTATCTGTGAGGATAGAGATAGGGTCTGTTACACCTGAAATGGCAGTACTGAGTTGTATGCTCCTCAGTGAACTGAGATGGTTACAGCCAAGTTCACATGTTGCAAGTCTGCAAAGTCTGAAAAACAGAAGTGTTAGATACTGTATGCCTTAATAGCCCTAACAGTCCTTAATCCTTCAATTTCAACGTGATTTTACAAACAGCCTTACGGGGGTTAGGGTTAATGCTCTGATATTAAATCTGTGTCCATGTCCGGAAATGGTACTGTTGATGTTCTCAGTTTCAGATATGGGTCAAAATCCTCATTCCTGTCCTCATTTAATGCACTCTGTCAACCTGTCATTGTTGCTTTGGTTTGAGCTCTACTCCGCTACCTTGTATTCCAGTGTACTTTGGGGCCCAGTTAAGGACTCCATTATGACATTTTGCCTCCTAGAATTTCATAGCTTAAATCCACCTCGTGGGATAAGGATTTTGAACAAGGGGCTGCCCAGCTACTGAAATTGGGCTTGAACCTTGCAGACTGTGTGGGGACCAGTTTCATAGCTCCACTTACTAGTCCACAGAAAATGAAATGTGTCCCCAGTGTAGCAGGAAACTTAAGTTTTGGTTAGAGTGAAACAGCTTGTTTGCAGCTCTGGCCTATTGCCATTGCTTCTGCGTGCATGAAGAGTTCTATTTTGACTTCTTTTTGTGATTTTAGTGATTTGTTTGACACTGTAACTTATGCAAACTTGGAGAAACACGTATACAGGAAAAAGTGAGAAGAAATGACAGTTATGTTGCCTGCTGTTCTTATAAAATTATACATGAGTAGTTGGTGTACCTCTTTTCTATGCTCGCTGGTCATGGTCCTTCTGTGGATAGAGGCTCAGAAAATAGGGCTCTCGGCAGTTGATGATGTGGATGATGAGAGAAAAAAAACAATGTGCCAATTTGTCTGTGTCCATTGCAGGTAGTTATTCAGCTGCTGCAGCATGGTGCCAAGAGCAACATAAAGGACGCCAGGGGCAACACCCCGCTGCATTACTGCTGCCTGAACGGCCACGTCAAACCTGCAAGATTCTTGATCAAAGTGAGCCAACTTTTTTTGGCCCGGGATTTACCCCTGAAAGATTTGAGTTACATGTGCCATGATTTTGTGCGAAGAATCGGTGCATTGTCTGTGACAATGTAGCATGTTACTGTCTATGGAGTTGTTAATGGGTACATAGAGTGAAATGCTTTGCACAGTATTTGCTGGGTTCTCTGTTGCTTTTCATTTCTGTATGCATTTCAAGGAGACCACTCAGCTCCTGACTTCTGAGTCGCACTTTGTGCTGAATATAGAGAAATTTATCAAGGTGGACACCTTCCAAAGTCTGTGCATGATGCCTCTCAAACACAGCTCTGGCGACTTCTTACTTCTTTGTCGGGTCAGTGGACATTTCACGACGACCGATAATTCTTTTGCCCGCAGCACGGTGCCAACGTCAACCAAACCAACCACCGGGGCAACACGCCCTTGCACGAAGCGGCCCGATGGAACTTCTGCCAGGCCGTCCGATCGCTGATTGAGGAGGGCCGCGCAAGCCCCTTCGCCCGGAACAAGGCTCAACTAATGCCCATCCAGCTCACCCAGGTAGGTGTGCCTGTCGTGCCCCCCCGGCAGGACCAGTTGACATGGCTGACAGTGCTCTGCATTCTGGGCTTCCTCTGCACCTTGGCTTCAGACTTCAGTTTCACAAATCTAATTATCGCAATAGAGACACTGTGGCTTAATGGAGCTCCACTCATGCCAACATGCACATCAAAATTGTCTTTCATTAGGCCAGTGGTTTTTATTAATTAGTACAGTGCACATTTTATGTGTACTGGTACTTTCAATTTTAACAGAAATCTTACAAATAAAGTACCCTATTTACTTGAAATTAAACAGACATAGATTATCATCTGATTTACACTTGAAATTTTGATAAGACCTCAATTCATTTAAGCACACACATAAAAAAGTCACAGTTCGTGGATGACCTTTTGACCCTTAATGTGACCTGAAAACGCGTTGTCCAGTTTTGGCAAATTTGGTGTCAAAAGTTGAACAAGACTTCAAAGAAAAAAGTTGTGAAAGGACATTTTGATATTAACAGGGGTTTGGAAGAAGTGGAAAATTTCCGTGGGGTTGTCACTGTACTGTAGTCTGTATTGGGTAAAGTGTCATAAAATGATAACCATCAGAAAATTTACCTCTTCCCTGATGCATTTCACAAGTTGTATACTGAAAGATTTCTGTGATCTTGCTATTGCAGAAGGAGTAATAAAATTAATTTCAATTCTGTTTTTGGATTGAAACTAGAATGACGATGTAGTAAAAATCCTACGCCATGCAGCTTTGACGGCCGATCATGATCTGGAAGAGGTCAGCTCACCCGACCCCGGGTCAGATGTCACTGACGAGCCAACCAACTCCCTACCTTCACACGTTGCATCCCATCCGCTAGCTAGGCAAACAGCGAAGACGACCAATGAAAGTTCACCCCCAAATCTTGGTAAGTGCATATGCCACCTTTTGGTTTTGGACAGTTCTTGTGATATGACAGTCTCAATATTGATGCTCAAATGTACAGGTACACCTGTTACATAATATGATCATCCATATTTTTCCCTAATGTCTTGCATAGCCCAACAACATTTCCTTCTTGTTTGCATATGAACCGTATCACAAATAAGCTTATTTCATTGTTTTATGAGGGACTGAAGAAGCCACTTAGAGAAGCAGGGACATATCCAGGAATTTTTTCAGTGGGGGGAGGGGGTCAGGCCCTTTTTTTTTTAATGCCTGATTGTTATGGACATTCAGACACATTAAAGTCATGCATTACATAGTTACTGATGTACAAATAATAACCCTTATAGAATGTCATCTTTTTCATTTTACGTAAATCGTTATTTCATTGATTTGTCCGGAATATGGAGGGTTTCCACTCCCCCTCCGCAGATCTGCACCAGAGCAGAGCCACAAAAACAATATGCATAAGTCACAAACATTTATAAATCCATCTACAAAAATAACCAGGAGACTGTTAAGCCTGGTTTCCATATGGTCGTTTGTAACGCAAGACATCAAGACACAGACAGTCGCAGAAGAGATGCGGCGCAACATCATTCCACCCAAAAATTAAACAAAATGGCTTCTAAAACTTGGAAAATCTTTGCCAAGAATGCCATTTTTAGGTGGCAGTGTTTCCTCTTGAAGCTAAACTGATACTCCAGTTTAATTGAATTTGTTAAAGGTCAGGTATTGTGTTGACGATGGGGGCTACAGATGTAGTAATAAGGAGAAAATGGACAGAATGAGTGGTACTAAGCGAGAGAAACATCGTTGTATGCCCTCATGCCAGCGTGCGTGTTTGTATAGGCCTACTCAGTGACTTGACGCAGACAGTCTGCAAAGTTGAACCGGTATCAACTTTACCAATCTCTCTGGGGCTGGTTTGCGTTATCGGCAATACTTCTGTTTGATATGTTTCCATTTGTCTGCTTGGCAGTTTGCGTCTTGATTGCATTGCTCTCTGCGTTTCTTACGTTGATATGGAACCCAGGCTTCACTGGAAGCAGATTGCTTATGGAATGGAAGCAAATGTCATGGGAAAATCAGCCAGTCTAAAGTGCCTAGAAGAAATACAAAGAAGTTGTGTCGGTTGTAAAAGTTGTCATTAGCGTTTGAAATACTTGGGGAAACAAAGAACTCATTTAACTCTGAATCTTAGAAGTTAGGGTTTGTCCAAAACCCATAAATGGCCACCCTCAGCTTGCCTTCTCTGTCACAGTTTGCTGTGAGGGTCACTTTAAACCACTTTTCGCCCCCTCATACTTCGCTGAATATTACCGCAAAACGCTTGGACTGATTACAATTAATTTGATAACCTTTGGTTGACTCGGGCATCGGAACCCACCCCTGGTACTCTTGCAACTTGCTCACACGTTTCCAATTGAGGGGATGCTGAGATGGTTTATAATGAGTTCCGGACAGCACGTGCCCAAGGCCCTAATATGTCTCAACAGAGAGATTGGCAAATCATGTGCCGGAGCAGGAGATCGGCGAAATTGCTGTTGAGATGCTAATCTACTGAGAAGAGCTACATGTACAACCCCCCCTCCTTTGGGCCACTAATGGTCCCAGAAGATTCCTCTTTGATTCCTCGGTTCTTTAATGAAGAGGTAGGTCCCCCCCGGGGAATTCAACTGGACGTGAAGTATCATCTATCGCAGTCATTGGATGTATGAGATGTGGAAGAGAATTACATTAAGTGCTTTCAGATCAGCATGATTCCGATATGAAATTCATGAATCATGTAAGGCTCCTTAAATGATAACCGCTTGTTGTAGATTTATTGAACAGGCTTCCTTAACTTGATACTTATCCAACCCCCAACCCCCGAAAAAAAAACCCAAATCACTCAATGCTTGCTGAATTAATCGATTGACAGTTAGGGCTGTGTTGAATATTCAAATACATGTGTTTGATCAATTATCACATGCTCAAATGTTTATTTTAAAAATTGAATATATTGAGCTGAAAATCAGTGAACTAAAAAGGGAAAAAGTTCATAATTTTGTCGCGAAAAGGCACTCTTAACAGCCTCTTACAAGCAAACTTAAGGCAGCTGACTCACATGCTCAGCAATGCCAGAGAAGTACCGGTAGCCGTACCGTTCCTTCCAGGTTGTTCTGTTTTACTCTGTTGCGTGTGCGATCTCGCTGGGGCTGAGGGAAGACATCGCCAAGTAGGGCCAAACATGAGCTGGACTCCACGCCTCCTGCAAGGGGGCGGACCCCTCTCCTGAAGCAGAACAAGAGAGTCCACCATACTGCATAGGTTATGTGTCCACTGGCTGGAATTTGATTCCACTGAATATTTGAATATTGGACTGAAAGGAAGGAATGAACGTTCCAGTATCACTGACGATGAAATTGTGCTTCAGCAAGTCGAGGGTAACGTTATTTGGAAACTGATATGCATCTTGTAAAGTGCATCCTCCATTAAGGAGTCAATAAGCTTGCTGCTGCAGCACCGCAGTGCATGTACATGTATGCATTTTAATCTTTGTGGTAATACCTGCGGTTGACAGGGCCAACCGTCTGCGTGAATGGAGATATCTTCACCTGACAGACACAAAATCACCCCACGCCACCATGTACGGAATACAAGAATCCATTTCTTCCATTTTATATTATCTGCTGACTGCATCATTTTGGTGAGCATTAGGCAGCATCATTTGCCGGATGGCGATTCCGCAAAAGTGGAACTTCTGTGAAAATGCACTTGGTGTGGTTTAGTGGAAAAGGTTTGATGGCCGATGGGGTTCTGTAGGTTAAAAGATTTAAAATGCATAGAAAGGGCTTTACAAACTCATGTCTGTGCACAGGGGTATATGTACATGTACATTACACATGTAAATTACAATGAACGGATAGGTTGTTAACCAGTTGTGGACACTGTTACTCCCCAATGATTTATTGTGCCAATCCTGAGCATGGCACCATTCTTTTGGCAAAACTACTGGCTTGTCAAAAAGACAAGGTGCCACAACAATATCAAGGAGCGGTATTTGCTACAACACTCAGCCGTGGCACACGGACACCTAAGGTTCCACACATGGTCAACCTCCACGGACCAGTCAGAGTCAGTGTACAGTATGTGCACATGTGTACGAGCTCAACGGGGATCACTTTAGCATGGACGGGTGCAGACATCACCTGGCGCTACACACACAATTGGCCACATCTTCAAACATCCTCTGTGTAACATGCTCAGGAAATCACTGTTTGTCCACAGCCCGGGAATAGATGAAGCAATAGATGAAGGGAGGGGGGATGCTTTAGCGTTTGTGTCTGGCCATTCCCCAATCTCATCCCTGTGGGGTGTCAAGTAATGCAACCCCCACGACTGCCTTCTCTCCCACTCAGATAGTTTTGCACATGCATGTATACTTGTATGTCAACTACATATGCGGTAAGAATGGTCTAGTGCCCTGATGTGCATTAAAATGAATGTTCAGGTTTGCATGCAGTGTCTGGTATATACACAGGGTCAATTCCGATTAATGTCACAGATTAGAACACAGGACTTTTTTAAAACTTTTCAAATCTTTTTACTGTCACAAGGTTTAGTTAATTATTGAAAATTTTAGATGCAATAAAGTAATGCACGCTTCAATGAGAGTAACCCAAAAGAAATGTCAAATAGCTTGTTTTCATGTACAAGGGATGGAAATTTGCTGAGAATGTGCTCCCAAGTAGAACTCGGGCAGTGTTCCCTTTAGTAACAATTCCGTGGCCTGTTTTCTGACAGCTGCTCGGTTTAATCGTGAGTCCAAGCCCACACTGACAACTTGATCTGTGACGCGGCGTATCTTGTTGACCCACAAAGCAACCCGCCAACCATATGTACATGTAGATGACATGTTGCCAAATGCACGTGTCTGCTGACACCAGAGATGGGTTAGCGAATTGGGGCCCCTGAGGCAGTAAGATGTGGAGTGTCAGTTTGTAAGATCCCGTTTGCAGTTTTGCCCACAGGTTGCCAATTCCAGTCTGTCAATTTTGTCAACTTTTAACATTCATCATGTGAGTACATGTATCACATTCCTTATAGGCCATGCATTACATGTGGCAAAAAGTTCCCTGAGGATTTGCTGTATATGGGCCTTTCATTTTTAGGAGTCCAAAGTGGAATGTGACAGGCCAGCATTTGAAAACTGTTTTCCTGCCCTGTAGGAAGCTTATTTGCATTCCATAATACACGTTGCTTTGCCAGCAGCAAAGGTGAAACACTTAGGCACAAAGTTTGGCCAGGACTTCTGTGCTGACACCGCAACATGGGACATTGCTTCATGTAACAGTGTACACCTACATGTTCTGTACATATACAAGGTATATGTATGTATGAGAATGAAGTATTCAAACTGGCCTAATATCTAATGAATTCTATCCCTTCGGCTGACTTTGCCTGACTTTAATGTTGTCTTGGAATAATTTGGCATGTGGGTAAACTAGGAGATATTTTATGGGTTACTGCAAATGACAGAATTTCTGGTTTCACATGTTCCGTATCAAATTCAGACCTGACCATTTAGTGTGTGACACTTGATATTACTGGTGGTTTGACAGGAAAATGTTAACAGAACTTGATACAGTTGTAAATTGAGAACAGTCCAGACTTAGTCAGGTTAGCTTGAAGAATTGTTTTAAATACTGCACATTTCAGAACCCTGCCATATTGAAATTTAGGTATTTTTGTCCCCCTTGTTGTGTGATCACAAACGTTTTGTCTTCAGAAAGAAACTGTTTTGAAGACAAAAATGTATAGCCTCTTTAAGAAGCTACGTGGATAACCATATGCTTTATAAACTCACAATGAAAAACTGAACTCTGCTGCCGTGCATTTCCCCTTATAAGTGAACCATTGTACAGTGTTTTTGTTTCCCCGTTGAACACCATAAAAAGTTAAAGGTCCACGTACAAGTGGGCATTACTACATGTAGGTATAGGTATACATGTACATACACATGTCACGTATGTTCACCCAGCACTGCCGGTGTGTCAATTTAGTTAACACATGCCTGGGATTGCATGCTGTGGTACATGACATTGGCCGCCATATTTTCATTCCGTCTCTTGTGACCATGGCCTCGAAGTTTGATCGAAAGAGGCAGCGGGGAAGAGCCGTAGCCAGTGTTCGTTACCTGTGAATGCCTTAGTCTTACATGGAGACGCCGCAAGGTGTATTGACAACACAGAGTGCAACATAAACTGTTGAAAATATTTCTTATAGGGGTTTTCCTGGAGATATACCCCACACATATATTTGCAAAGGACGTTTGTAATGGCACACATGATAAAGCCAAAAGTGCAAACGTTGTTTTTAAGTGATATTAAGTTATTTCTATGCAACATCGTCATTTAATGTCCTTATAAGCCAGTACCAGTCCTTACCGGTATTTCATCATAAACTGATTTTTATCGACACCATTAAACCCTACTGAATTTTACACTATTAGGATATCAACTTGACTTTCAGTTTGGTAATGAATTGCTGTGACAGAATAAAATCACAGCATGAACCAGATGTTTAAGTTTCTGAATCTGGCTTTAAAGAATTTACAAGCTAATGACTATACACTTTGGGTATGGCCAAAACCCGGTAATTAAATTAACATCTCCCCACCGCAAAGTACATCTTGAAAAAGCTAATGACCATCAGGATGGCCTTTACATGTAGTTCCGTGCCGGCTTCACCTTTATGGGTTCCACATTCTTGTAAAAACTGGTAAAAATATAATGATTTTTTTACGGGAAGAGAGGAAATAAAAGAATTGTCACTGCTTGAAGGAGGCTACTGTTTTGTTGATGACATAAGATCAATGAATAATAAAGCACTTCCATCATACGTCTCGTTTACATGTACATCACTCAAGTTTGCTGGCATTGAGTGTATGACCCTGAACAGTAAGCAAAACTAAGTTGAGGAAGGAAACCTACGTGGTGTACTTTAGGAACCTGGACAGACAAGTGAAGTACTGGCAGTCCACTGTACATCATTACATGGGCAGGTACGCTGTGCATTAATGTTACAAACAAGCTACCGTACAGGCTAACTGAATGTTAGCCTGGTGCTTGGTTAACATAGCTTAGTATGATTGGTGGACACCATGTACATGTAGATCCTCTTGAGTACATGTAAGTTAACTTTTACCAGCAGAGTTTACTAGTTTTACATGTACATGTTTGTTGGGCTTCAAAACATGCACCGTGGTTAAAGAGGGATTACCAAATACTTGTAGCTAAAATCACAAGCAAATTGGAAAAATGAGAAAGAAAACAATTCAGAAAAGAGAAAAGTCAAAAGCGGAAAACAGGAAAAGGAAGTAAAAGCCATTCCATTACATGTACATGTACCCAGTATAATGCCTCTGTTGATGATATGCTTCTGCTTCTGTTGAGTGCACCCCCCCACCCTCCCCCAAAAAAGAGGTGTCAGATTCATTAGTCAGTGTTAGTCAGGGCTAAATTTTCACTTCAATGTTGTCAAGAAAGGCCTATATGAGGTATGAAAAGTGCCACAGCTGGAATTGGTCCCATTTGTTAGCACTCGAGGTCTGACCACTCAAACATATCAGCGAGAGTTGTTGAAAGACAAGAGCACATTGTGGACGTACGAGTGCAAATTAAGTCGCCCGGAGAGCTCGGCGGGCATATCATCCAGTCAGGCGTGTTTGGGGAAGGGAAAGGCCTTGTTTAGGCTGCACTTGGCTGGCAAAGAGGCCGGTAAATTGCACCCGTCGTCATGCCAGCCGGGCACACCAGGTGCCCCCCCCGCGCCTTTTACCCTCACTGGATTTATCTGGAGTAAAAAAAGGCTCTTCTCCTGGTAAATGGCGAGTTTGGAGGATCCAGCACGGCTGTTATCTCATTGATCTACCTGCTCTTTGTCATGCTGTCAGGGTGAGGTGAGCTACCTCTCCTCACTAAATGGCCTCTGATCTCCTGACAGCAGCTTTCCCGAAAAAAAAGAGGGGATGAGGGATTCAGTCAGTCATGAGTAATTGAAATGGCTGATGGGCTCCTGTGACTAAAGAAAATAAAAACCCCTCTTCCTGACGGATCGCTCGGTTCTCACACATTTATCTCTTTTTGTTTTTTTTTTCATTTTAAGTAGAAGCGACTTGAATTGTTGGAGGGTAAGGAAGTTGGCAATATCTTGGATTCAAACGGCTCGCTCAGTACTTTAATGGGGAATGCATGCAGCCAATCGCTTTGATGTTGGATGTTGGAGACATTCAAGGGCGGCATTTGCTCCGCAACTTTAATTGCCACGTTTTCTGCACTCCTGTTTTTCATGTTCACATTTGTTTGACTTCATAGTGTGCCGAATATGTTTAGAGGATCATTAAACTGTGTCGTTTGAAAGCAGATACCTCAGAATCTGCTGAGGATCTGTCTGGGACAATCCCCTCCAAGCCGAACAAAAGAGGGCATTTTTTTTGGTACTCACCACATGTGGCGCGTGCAAGTATATGCCCATTTGACGTGGAGCACACTGAGTATGCGTAACTATCGGTAATTTACTCAGGCATGTATGGTCTTTGCGTATGCGCGGAACGCGTGCAAGACCTCGTTTGGATAACCACTTGTCTTTCTTTTCGCTGATTGGGGGCGCCCTTCAGAGGTGTCATTAATTGTGTAGCTGAACATTGTCAACAAACCTCGGTCTCATTTTCTTTTTACTCTCCCCCGATTTGAACACATTATCACGTGTTCTCTATCTGCCAGAAACTTCTGCATGTGCACTGCTGGAGGCTAGAGTTTTGAAAAGGCACACTGAGAAATTCAAAATGGGTGACAGTGAAATTTGTCAGATTTGGTTTTGAAGAATTTTGTGTGTACATGTTAATGGGTGTCAGAGGCTCCCAACTGAAATTCTGCCTTTTGATACTATACGGTAGTTGAATAAGAAAAGAAATCTTGGATTGAAAATCAGCAGTGAGTTTGTACATGTAAAGGCTTATTTGCAAATTGTCATGATGCAGTTGACCTTGTCTAAGTCCAAAATTCATTGAACTGAAAATGGATCCCTATATTGTATGAACAAGTATGTGCATCTAAGTGCGTACTTTCAGAGTGCATCAAACTTTTCTGGCTTTATTGACCCGTCTCCAAGCTTGTAGCCCCCCAAGGCAGTGGTTTTTCAGGACCTGGTTTTTTCCCCTGTCTCTGCTTGTCACTGTGAAGAATTCTGTTTGTCTATCTGTCACCCTGTCATTAAAATACAAGTACATGCCACCTTTCTGTTAACCGGTCTTTTCCCCCTCCATCCTGAGTAAAAGCTTTCCAGGAAGTCTTGTGCAAATAGCTTGGTTAGCACTTGTCATGTCGCACCTGGCAAGGCAAATGTTGCTGGGGGCGGAATCAGGTCTCCCCCCCCCATCTTCGCTTCTGCCCCAGGGTCCCTGAACTTCTCATTCAGGTTGAATTGTACGAGCACATCAATGTCATTATGGCATTACATGACCATGGTGGACCCATCGATTTGCCTGCCCTGTTGTTTTTGCTTTTTGGTTTTTGAGCCCTGTCAGAATTGTCTGAGTGGGCGTTGATGCCTCAGGATGAATTTCCAATAGAAAAAGCCAAAACAATGATAACAAATGACAAAAACCTAAGACTCCCTTCCCCTGCCCCCCCCGCCTTCCACTTTGTGGCCGTCCGTGGTCCTTGAGAGGCTTTTATTGATCTGAGATGATGGGGGTTTGGCCAGGGAGATGAGTGCAGGTGTGAAGGTTTTCCTAGTTTTGTAAGATCATGCTTGCTGTTTATCGGATTATTAGCCGCTCCAGCACCTCTTCTCATTAACCCTTTTTTGGAATGCAGACTCATGAATTTTTCTTTTTTAAATCTTTACTTTTGATTTGATTGCTTGGCCTGTGTCGGAGCAAGTGGCTGGAGTCAGTAGGGCATGTTTTTTTCTGTGGGAAATGATCAAATGGGTGAAAAGAAAACAAAGCAGGATCCTACATGTATTTGAGACATCTGACCAGAATGAAAACAAAGCAGGATCCTACATGTATTTGAGAGATCTGACCAGAATGAAAACAAAGCAGGATCCTACATGTATTTGAGAGATCTGACCAGAATGAAAACAAAGCAGGATCCTACATGTATTTGAGAGATCTGACCAGAATGATAACAAAGCAGGATCCTACATGTATTTGAGAGATCTGACCAGAATGAAAACAAAGCAGGATCCTACATGTATTTGAGAGATCTGACCAGAATGATAACAAAGCAGGATCCTACATGTATTTGAGAGATCTGACCAGAATGAAAACAAAGCAGGATCCTACATGTATTTGATAGATCTGACCAGAATGAAAACAAAGCAGGATCCTACATGTATTTGAGAGATCTGACCAGAATGAAAACAAAGCAGGATCCTACATGTATTTGATAGATCTGACCAGAATGAAAACAAAGCAGGATCCTACATGTATTTGATAGATCTGACCAGAATGAAAACAAAGCAGGATCCTACATGTATTTGAGAGATCTGACCAGAATGAAAACAAAGCAGGATCCTACATGTATTTGAGAGATCTGACCAGAATGAAAACAAAGCAGGATCCTACATGTATTTGATAGATCTGACCAGAATGAAAACAAAGCAGGATCCTACATGTATTTGATAGATCTGACCAGAATGAAAACAAAGCAGGATCCTACATGTATTTGATAGATCTGACCAGAATGAAAACAAAGCAGGATCCTACATGTATTTGATAGATCTGACCAGAATGATAACAAAGCAGGATCCTACATGTATTTGATAGATCTGACCAGAATGAAAACAAAGCAGGATCCTACATGTATTTGAGAGATCTGACCAGAATGAAAACAAAGCAGGATCCTACATGTATTTGATAGATCTGACCAGAATGAAAACAAAGCAGGATCCTACATGTATTTGATAGATCTGACCAGAATGATAACAAAGCAGGATCCTACATGTATTTGATAGATCTGACCAGAATGATAACAAAGCAGGATCCTACATGTATTTGAGAGATCTGACCAGAATGATAAACAACTAGATGGGAACTGTCAGACTTGTCAAGAACAGAGTACATTGTAAATGGCATACTGAATTGGGAAGATGTGAATTTTAGTATTTGGTTTCTTGCTTGGCCAGGTACATGTATGATTGAATTGGTTAGTAGGAAGCAGTAGGTTTGAGTCATACAATGTACCAGCACCTGAGCAAGCTTTTGAATATTTTGTAGGGCATACCTTAACAACAGAGGTGCAAGTTAGTGGATAGTACAGTAACTTGACCATGTTGACTCAGCAATGACCATTATTATGCCAATAATACGTACCAAAGTGGTTAGGGTTCTTGACTAGTGATCAGGATGAGGGGGTTTAAATCCAGACTCTGGCCATAAGTTGTGGTCTTGTACATGTCACTTTGCCACTAGTTGCCTATCTTCACCCAGGAATGGGAACCAGGTAACAGGCTGGCGTCCCGTTCGTGGGGGGGGGTATTTTCATTGTGCTCCGTGATGAGCCACAGTGGCTGAAGGCATATACAATGAAAATACAAAACGTGTCTGGTTTGGCTGAAATTTTGCAATTGTCTGCAAAGCTGTAGATGGGTAGAACTCCCTTTCCATGTATTCTCTGCCTTACCCCCCCACACACCTCTGAGAATAAGAAAGGAACCAAAGCTCATTCAAGGTTAATATGGCAGTGTTGTAGGCCAGTCCATCACATGCAAGGCACCTTTCATTCAGTCTTTAAGCCAAGTCACTGGCTGTCTAAGTGAACCACTGTCAAAGCACTCTCGTCCACCCTTGCTACCGGTGCATGTATGTAATAAATGACTGCTTTTGTGGACGGACTCTAGGCTGGACCTGTGTAAAAGGACTTGCGATGAACTTGACTTAAACCAACAGTCAAGTTGAATATAAAAAAAGTTTTAAAAACTAGTGAATTATCTCATTCTTTCAAATAGGTATCAGCTTAAATGCATCCTGCTCAGGACACTACCAAACAAATGTTTGGGCTAAAAAGAAGTACTTTCTGTGTGCCTGCAACTCTTGTGCGCGGCGGCAGAAATGTCCCTACTCGTGCACACATACATGTTGAGCGGTAAAAACATTTGCGATGTCAGCAGATTGAAGCTGCATGTAGTCATGGTAGTGTAGGTGCTGAAATCCACCTGGATTGTGTAAAGGCTGTCAGAACATTGAGCACTTTAAAAGGGAAATTGAGCTGGTGTTGTTTTATTTAAGCGTCCGTGTCATTCACCTGACCTAATTCCTTCATTCTGTGGTACCCTGTTTATACCGTTTGGCCCAGCAGGAACGGCAGCGAGGCACGTCAGCCCCAAAGACCTCTTTTTCTCATCGGGCAGCGTGGAGATGCAGCAGCTCCAAGCCCTCAATCAGTCTGTGAGAGCCTTTGACAAATCCAAGAGATTGCGCCGTTCCGTCACCCAAGACAGGAGCGAATCCTCACTGGAGAGGTTGCGTCACCAGGTAAGGCCAGTCGGGATCACAGGGGCCTCGCCAGGCGCAAAACGTGCTTTTAAAGCTTCAACTGACTGAAATTATTAAAGACTGTGCGTGCCGACAAAAAATGGGTATAGACTAATCCGATAAGATGCCCAAACTGCGGTGGCAGCGCACTCACACACACATTCTTCAGCTTGATGTGTGCATGCGTTTGGCAAATCACGACACCCTATTGGTCGAAGAGGCATGTAACGCGCGCGTACCACCTGTCCACGAGCGTTGTGCCACCGCAGTAATGGCTTCTAATTCTGGTGGCTGAATTATGCTATACATGAAGTTGCATATGGAATTCAAGCTATTGTCAGTCACATTGTACATGTAGATCTTGATGGACAGCGTGAAAACTTCATCCACATTTGGACCAGTTGTTTTAATATGTTGTTATAATTTCAAATGTTATTCTAAGAATTTTGATATTGCTTGAACCTTAAATGACATTTCATGTTGCCGTTTTTGGTTTGTGGCAGTGCATTTTCTTTTGCTTTCAAAGCTTCTTTTCTTCACTGAGGCTTGTCTAACTTGAAAAATGGACATATCTCAGACAGGTCCATTGTACATGAACCAAATGAAGGCTTTCATATTCTTACCCTTCCTGTAGTGAACTAAGCCAATTTTGATTCTCTTTGAGTCTGGTGTTTTGTTGGGAGTAGGTTACATGTCCGTGTATCTACATGTATGACTAAGTTTGTGTGAGCCAGATTTATACATCTTAGAGTTTGTGCGAAGCAGTTATGATGTGTGTGTGCACGTGTACATTGTAAATTTGTTTGGGGCAGTAATGTGAAAATGTCATCCTGGGTGTCAAATTTTGTTTGTCATGGAAAATGATCATGTCGGTGACTGTTTGAAGGCAGTGATGTCAGAAAACAACCCACGTTAACAGATACATGTACATGTAGCAAGGCGCTATCTTTATGAACATGTACATGTACATTACATTTGTTTCATGTATATTTAATTGTATGCCAACCTCAGGGAGATTTTATTTCCTATTACCTGATTACGCGTATACCCCCAAAAGAGAGGTTGAAAAGATGTCGGGCTGTTACCATGGCAACAAATAGCAGTAGCTTAACTTGATCCTTGTAGAGTCCAAATTTCAAACGAAATCTCAATGGTGGACACTTCTAACAAAGAGTTTACATGTACATGTACATGTAGGTCCAACTTTAGGAATACGTATTAAAGATCCTTCCAGTGTTAGTCTGTCACCCTCAGAATTACCTTTTTTTTCAGATTGAACAAAAGGATGATTGTTCTGTAGCATTCTAAATGGCAGTAAGGACTTCGTAGAATATCAGTTGCCACACCTTCAGAAGCATGTGCCTCACATAGGCATCATGGATTTGCCAGTGAAGTGTGAACTTTATAAGGGATAACATGTTTTGATATTTTGCGGTAGACATGAATTTCCAAGATCACTGCACAAAACAGAGCACTCCTGATCAAATTGTTACTAACATTTAAAATCTCTACCTGATAGAGATAGACACCTCGGCTAGATTCATTGCGCATAAAATTAAGTGTCAGTGATCTCAACTGCAAGTCCGTGTCAGCCAAACGTACATAAGTGCAGCCATCCAACCCAGGTACCCCCCTCCCCCAAGGCTACAAAACTGCCACCCCAAAAATCGCTGAGGCTCAATCGGATTGGAGGGGGGGGAGGAAATCCTCCGAGAATAGCCTGATTCAATTAGACAGGTGCTGATGGCCGCCTAATAAGCCACTAGCTTGGTGCGAACAGCATGACCGAGGCCACAGGCCTCTCGATTAGGCTGGAATGGCCCAGCGGCGCATGGACGGCAAGATTTTATTAATCAAGTTGTGGCTGAGACGATGCCTTCCAACTGCCGTATAATTACTTGCTTTTCCTCTTCATTGACCCTGTGTTGTGTGCTTATGGTTTTATATTCCAAACGCAAACTTGAATTACATGTACATGTATAGTACTACATTATGCATGTATGTATACTTACATGTACTGTACATGTACAGAATACATGCACATGCAGCTGGTGTACCATACCTGTGCGCAGTTGAGCTTAAGAATACATGTACTGGGAGTAGTGCACTTTTTCTCATCCTTTATGTGTACATGTGACACTCAAGGACCAGAGCTGCTTATAGAGAGAGTTGTGACATGAGTGTCTCAATTAGTGGAACCAAAATGGTGGATTATGCACCAGTGTTTGTGGACAGTTAGCATGTGTACGATAGGTGCATGCAGTACTGCACAAATAACGAATAATTTTGGTTCCAAAGTCTGAAGCTGGCTCTACACAAATCAGTCTAGGGTCGACAATTGAGAAAGACCCCCCAGGGTAGGTCGGGATTTGAAATAAAAAGGGGTAAGGATGTTGAAGAGCAGTTTAGTAAAAAAAACCCACAGTATACTGGTAGCCATATTCATACATGTACAAACTGTATAATTTGTAAAAGTCTAGTCTGACTGATTTGCCTATTAATAATCATTGGTCTACCTTTGTCCATCCTGTGGGGAGTTTTTTTTCGCCAAAACACAATCGCTGAAAAATTTGGAATTGTAAGATTTTTTCAAGGCCAGTGTGTCACAGTTGGGTATGACTTACATTCCCCCAGTACCTCAGCAACCTGAAAAAAATGTGTCAGTGATTTAAAAAAAAGTACATCCCTCACTTTCACCTTGGTGTGACCCCATTCACTTTCCCCCCAAAATATTACCTACATCTACATGTAGCTCAGGCCTTGGTTTCTTCCATGGCAAAAATTTATGTTAATGCTACCGGTAACATACCCTTTTCCTTCAGGTCATCCCTCTTTCTGTCTGGCTGAATTCCCGTCTTCCTTTTCACCACACAAGTTGTTCTTCTGAGTCACTGTCTTTACTCATTGTAGCTATATGTACATGTGTAATGCCACGTTAAATCGCAGATTGGTATGAATATAAATTTACTATTTTACACATATTTCCACAGAGGTGTGAACAGCAAGATACATGTAGCATGTACTTGAGACTGATGTTAAACCATTGTAAAATTACAATTAGGATTTGGACAGATCAGAAGCGCTGAGGGGAAAATCTACATGTAATCTAAGGAATCCAGGATCTGGTTCTCACTTGCCACGTGAGCAAAATGATCAGTAATACAGCCCGTTGACGGATAGTGTGCATTTGGGCAAGTCCAAGCTTCAGGTACCGTATGTCATGAGAAATAGGTTTGTGGGTACACCATGGAATCAATCTCTTTTGGGTGAGGTGTGGTTTTCAAAAGAACTGGTGACTCTTTTAAAAACCACATCTTCACCCAAAAGAGACTGATTCCATGGTGTACCTGCAAACCTATTTCTCATGTCTCTTCCACCATGCAAAGCTTCAAATCTTACGTAGCGTATGTCGCCGGTGTAGAGTACATGTATGGGTTATCACATTGCTAAAAGCTTCCTCACAAGAACAAAACACCCTCAAGGGCTGCTGTTACTGCTTGTTTGAAATAATATCAAGTGCAGTAAAACTCTGTTTTAAGACATTAATTACAGTGGGAAGGCGGCCGTCTTCAGACCAGTTTTAGTCTGACAAAGTACCGTGTCAGAAGGAACTGCAAAGGTGAAAGGCTTTAAGGTGTGGTTGCTCTGTTTTTTTTTTGTGCTGACGACATTTTAACGTCAGATTCTCTTTTCTGTTGTCTGGAGTACAAGCCTTTGGGGCTTGACTCAGTAAATGTATTTGCGCACGTTTGTGAGGTAACTTGCACACAGCTGAGAGTAAGAACATTGTGCATGTATGCTTATTGGCTTGTCTGAATCCATGGGAAAGAAATCTCACACTGCCATTTTCTTGTCCCGTATTAAAGGAATTTTGCTGTGATTTTCTTCATGAATACACTTGTTGTATTAAGTCTGTTAACATGGAAGTCATGAGGAGTGTCTTGAGATGTGCATGTACATGTACATGTATATGCACCGCCTATGCAGTGAAACATTCGTGGCATCATCAACAAAAGATATAATGCTGTACAGGTAGTGTTCCCAAGTCTAGCCACATGGGCCTTTCATAAGACCAGTCCTATGTAACAAGGTGAACGGTGACAATGACTTTGCCACAGGTCATTTGTGGCTTTTGACTGGGTGAGGGACTGGACTACAACACGGTACATGTACATGTACGTACCGGTATACGTGATGATTTGTCGATTTTGTCCTAGCACTTGGCTGGGTATGCCTCAGACGTGTGAGATTTTCCCAAGTGCCACGTTTCACACTCAAATGCCAATTGTTCCCAAGCGGCAAGGCATTGAGCCCAATTTGACAGGGGATGCGAGTGATTAGGTGTAACCCAATCCTGAAACTGAAATCATCTGCCCAGTCATCGCAAGCGATGTCTCTATGTTAAGCAGTGTCATTTTTTTTTCTTCAGATTGACCATAACATCTGCATGTTCCAGAGGCATTTCTTTCCATTGACAGTAGTCACAAGTTTGCCATATTGAATCAAAGCAAGGTTTGAAAGCATGAAAGTAACGAAAGTTCATTACGGCTTAATGGCATTTATGATAATGACTAATGTAAAATTTGTGATCAATTAAAGGTTTTAAGCAACATTTTTAAAAAATGCAAAAAAAAAAATGAAATTGAAGCATGGAACCCAAAATAGCCTAACACTGTCCCACTTGACATATTATACTGAGTAAGACAGATTTGGGAACATGATCATAAATGGCTTCCCGGTGAATAAGGTTTATTTAATTGGTTGTGTTATTGGACTGTTCTCTCTCACCTTTGTGTCATCTCTTGGTAATACAGTTCTGTGAGTTTGTAGTAATTCTGTCTCTTGGCGAATAATTCATTTGCTTTTTTGGGGGGTCTTTTTGTGACTGGTTGGTCTGTTGGTTAGTCTTAGTGTTATTTTCTTTTTGGAAGTAAAAGTAAAACGAACTGTGAAGACTCTGATAAAAGCAGAAGTAGAGTCATGATAGATGGGATGCGATGCGATGCACCCTGCCTTTATTGGAAGTCATCCATTTACATGTAGTTCCGTCAATGAACGAGGGCTCTTGTGCAAGAGGGATGGAATGAGACCTGAAATATTAATGAAGAACTGCAAGGGGAGGGGGACACAGTCAACAAAGAAATCATTTGCAACTTAATAAGAAATCCACTCAGGGGAGCATTCTGGAAAGTGATTGAAGATCGTGGATGCAGCCATACCGTACCTCCGAAGGGTATTTGAGGAATGGGAGAGAAATCCTCGGTATTAAAATATTGCGCTAGTTGCAGGTAGCATTCAGGGTCGGACAGTGAACTGCTTAGAAAAGCAATGGTTAGATGTGCAGCACCACAGTGTCGCTCAGTCTGTAAAGGGGAACACCGCATTTATGACATTGCTGGGCATTTGTCTGAGCTCACGCTTGAATGATGATGGGAGTTACTGGGAATCCCTACCATGGCGGTCGGGTAGTAAGGAGATCAGCTCACCATCCTCCACTCTAACCAAACCCCCCCCCTTAAATTTCTAAGCTCTTTAATTGATAGAGGTCGGCTAGGGCAGTCGGTTATTGCTCTCACTGCATGTTGACTCGGTCCCCCCCCCGATTCATTACACTAAGTGGGGTTTAATGAAATATCGGCGGGGAAATTATTTCTGGCAAAAGGCAACTGGGAGGTTTTTTTATTTATTGCGGAGAAGAAAGGTGTTACCTGTGGGAAGTGGATGAGGTTGTATAATGGATAAAGTGATCATGTGCCAATTAATGTTTGCTTTTCTTCTTGTGAGCTCGACCCTAGGAAAACCTTGTAACTTGATTGCATCTGAGAGTGATGTGGCTTCTCCCAACTGCAATTGAATACATGTAGTCCCCATAGTTGGACACACAAGGAAAGTTGTATAAAGTCTTTGCACCGTAATTCAAAGATGACCCAAGTGCCTTTGTGATACTTCCATGTGTACTACATGTACATCCAGGATTGTGAAGTTTTCTATTGTTTACATTGATAAATTCTCTTAAAGCTGCTAAGTTCTAATTACACATGTACCAGGGGAGGAAACCTTAAAAGCATAACTCAAGTTAAAGAAAGGCACATGTATAAGGTTTCACAATGTCAGTCTATCCCGCTTCATTGCATTTTTGAAGAAGTAGTTTTTTCAGCTGTAATCCATTAATTCACTATTCCCTGGTATGATAATGTTTCCAGCAGACCAACACTGCTGTACACATCTTTATTTATTGTTTTCATTTTTTGTCCTTGTTTGTTCCCTGGTTAATTACAGGTTTTTTCAGTCTGTGGCAGTTTTTTTAGCATGAGTAGAGTATCAAGCAAATATTGACTCATATGCAGCAAGGTATGAGACGGAGAGAACCCCCCCTGCTTTGTGTTGGTCATTGTCTCGCAGGAATCTGGGGAATTCCTTTCAGACATCTTGGGGGGATGTGTTAAGTAAAAATAGTCTGGAATGTGTATAGGGATTGGACATGTTGGGGGGGTACCCCTCTGTCTCATTTCTTGCTGGGTATATATTGACTGCTCTGAGTGGTGCAGTAAAACTAGCATCCATGGAGAATTTTATTTTGGAAAATGGAATGCTCCGTGGATCACCGAGGGAGGCTAGGTTTACTACTTCACAAGATAAAGCAGTTGACATTATTTTTTAAAACATCTCTCCCACAGATCCTGATTGTTTTAAGCAGTAACAGACATGTACATGTATCAGTGTAATCTAACTACATACACATATATATAAATACCGGTAAATCTACATGTACATTAGTTGAATAAGACATTTGAATGAGAAATTTGAAAATTTCCCAGCACGTTTCCAAACTACATGTACATCTTAACAAAATGTTTTAACCCAGCTCTGTAGTACTAGTGCTTCAGCAAGCGTGTGATGCTCAACACGCACACCAGTATGCATTTGCACACAGTGTTGATGGCCATATTACTTTGGTTGCTACGGATATACAGTATTTCTTTTGCTCCGTCCACAACAAAGATAGGTATGAGTAATTTAGCAATGCCATGTGACTGGCTTTCATCCAATTAAGATACAGAATCTGTGGGTGAGATGTTGTAATGTTACGTACATGTACTCTGTTAATTTCTGGTAACAGTGCCAAGAAATTGTGGGAAAAATGATGTGAAATTCAGTTGTTGGGGTTCGGACGGACCATGTACAGATTGTCTGAGGGAAATGTTTGGAATCATATCGTAAATGTAGACCCAGTAAGTACCAGTACACCTCATTGTCACGATCGTACCACCCAGAATTTGTTGGACATGACGTCAGCCTTCACCTTAAGGCTGAGCATTTTGTTTAGTATCACCACAGGTTATTTTAATGCCCACATCTTTAGGAGCTTTTCTGCTGAAGTCCGGTGTTAATGACAGAAGGCAGCGCAAACTGACAACTTCTTAACTCTTTTGCCTAATTGGATCAAAAGCGTTTTTGCATGTAGTAAGCGAGGGCCTCTGCATTGATTGCAAATTTCAGAGTGATTCCGCCATTGGATTTATACCTACTGGTACCAGTAGATTGGAGGGGGGGCTGAGGCGTGAACAGAATCTGAATCCTGACCCCTATTTTATAAAATCTCTTTTGTAGAAATAGCAAGAGAGGCTCATTCCTGGCAATACATGTAGCTGATATTTCAGTTTATTGCATATGAAAACAGGTGATGAACCCAGGTAATCTGAGTGTCAGCCACTTTTAAAAGGAGACTGCATGCACCCAAACAATGCCAGATTCATGTATGTGGGTGCATGCAAATTTTATGCAATCTTGTGCACTAGCCAAGTGGGCATCATCTTGCGTAATTGACACTCGTCTTCAAGCATCTGTCACATACGAGTAGCTCATGTGATACGGGCAGACCGTAATGCCGCCAATTACTCAAAGTGTAATAATTATAAGTAACGTAATTTATTGAAGATTTGTTTTTCCCTCATTTCTGTGCTTTCCCTTGCAGTATTCCATTGAGCACTTTGATCGCAGAAAACTAAGGCATGTCGCCACTGTCGACAAGAGCCAGCCCATGCATATAATAAGAGCACCCTCGCTTGATGAGGCAGAAGCTCCCCGGCAGGGTGTCGAAAGCTGGATCTCAGGAAACACTCAGCACCAGGAAGGTTCGAGTTGGGCCGGAGGGGAAGAGGATGAGGCCACCGACCACACGCAGGATGGGATAGCTGAGGAAACCAAGGATGGTGCGACAGATACAGCATTGACCAAAGAACCTCATGCATCTGATCGAAGAAGAACGATAGAAGATGATGGCTCAAATTTAAAAAATCCACAAGTGGAAAAGGAGACTGTCCAATCAAATGCATCTACCTTTGCCAATTTGAATGCCAGCAGGAGTGAACAAGACTGTGTTAAAGCTGAGGAGCATCTTGCCATCAAAGATGACGCCAACCCTCTCCAGGAACAGGAAGCAGGGGAGAGCAGATCTCGCGCAAAGAAGCACAAGTCTATTGTTTCGTTTGTGGAACCTGAGACAAGGCATGATCCCGGAGAGCCAACCAGGGAACAGAGGACTGAGGGGATGGTGGTTGGAGGTAGTAAAGCAGAGCCTGGAGAGGTTTTTTCTGCAGAGTTGAGAGAAGATAATGGAGCAGAATCGGCTCTGGTTGCTACAGAGGTGTCAACAGCTACAGATGCCAACGCATCACTGAGCACCGACGCAGTTGGGGGTTCCACTCACCAGCTGCCACCACTAACGGAGATGCAGGATGTCACGGCCACTTTCCACAGTATCCCAACCTCGCCTGGGCACCGGCGGATAGGGTCCAACGTCAGCTTGGACGAGATGACCTCGCTGACTCAAAGCATGAATGCATACGCCGAGTCCTTGCCACCGTCCTCCCCAACTGGCGGATCAGGAGACCTCGCCGAGAGCACAGTGGGCTTTGTGGAGGCGTTGAGAGGCAAATCCAGGGAGGATCTGTCAGATGCAGAACGTTTAGCACAGCAACGGGAGGCTTTGATGAGCAGTCCACTGACAGACTCAGAAATTGATTGCATGGAGCCATTAAACCAAGATGGCCACATTAGCTAAGTGCATTGAGGGCAATTGATTTGAAAGGCTGAAGCTGTAGGAGCAATTCATATTTAGAGGGCGCAAAATAAGTGCAAGCATGTACTGTACTGCGTGAAAGGTTTGACCTTTTATGACCTGGTAAATACACATGGCTAAACCCAATCAAACAAACTAATTCTATATCTTTTCCGGGATTTTCCAGGACTAAGATATTAAAATTTCCATGTCATTTTGCAGAAAAAGTTGATCGGATTATAAAAGAACTGGAAGACCACCATAGCCGCTACCATAGACTGACAAGGATATCCTGTAAATGTGTAATCATTCCATAATCACATCAATAGCCTCTCATCAAATATAACCCTGGCATGACCTGATTTGTATGACTTTTCTATGACTTTTTGTCCTATGAAAACAGGATTCCAAGGACACCCTATTTTTTCCCAATATTCGAGGACTTTCCCATGATTTTACAGGGAAAAATTGTTCCCCAGGACCTTTAAGGATTTCCATGGCTGCTGGAAACCCTGCTGTAAATCATCATTTTAACACTTTTGCAACTAAATCAGCACCTCCTCCCCCTCCCTCTTCTTGGAAGATTTCTTGTCTTCATCAACTTGGATCAATCCAATTTGCTGGATGGCTGTCGCACCTTCAGATTGATATTGTGGGAACAGCATAGCGTAGTTGCAGATTTTTGCAAACAGACCTCTTCAACGATGGGGCCAACTTACTGTAAATTGCTCCTTTCATCAGCTACTGGTGGGGACAAGCTACCTGTAAGCTAAAGGTATCTTTTATCAGGATACCAAACCCGAGGTTAATTGAGGTAACTATGAAGTAAAGTAAGCAGAAGAATGCTTCTGTCTATCGGTAAATCCTTTGTACATGTAGTTTGACCAGGCAACAGTGCCCAATTTCATCGTTGTGCTTAATGTGGAATTTCGTGCTTACGGTCAATTTTCTATGCCATCAGGTCTAGCATTAAATATTGTGCTAACCAAGAAAGCACAGAATCCCTCACGTATGAGATTTGCACATGCGTGTTGCTCACATTTGAATGCTAACCAGTGACATACGTGTATGGTAATTGTTACCGCAGTAATTGTCACCATAGAATTTTCTGCTTGAGTTACATGTACATTTTCTTGCTTAGAGTAAGTAGAGCTGTTAACGTTGAGGTCTGATTCTGCAGCCAAGTCCTTTGCTGAAGGCAGGCATAGTTTCAATCAAGCCATGACACAGATGGGCCAGTGTCGCTTTTAACGCTTTATAGTAATTGGGTCTTAGACCTTGGTAGCGTATCTGAATATTTTGAAAAAGCATGTTAAAAATATCTTACACTAAACGGAGCTGTGCTTCAAAACGTTTATATTCCGGAAAAGTATTGATGTGATTTTTCACTCAACAATGGGTACTTCAGCATAAACCCTCAGCCTAGTCATTTTGAGTATTTTACAGAAGCACGGTATTCATTGTTAGGACTACATGTACCTTTTAAGAAGTATTGGACTTTGCATTTGCAAGCACTGTGTGCGCGGTGTGTGGAATGCCTCAAGGAATGTTGACACGTGACTTGTTTATAGATTCATGAATTGCTCATGACATTACTCGGCTATCTACTTACATGTCGGTTTTTGGAACCTTTTAAACCCCATTGGAAGATTTGGAGGCATAACTGGAGGTTTTTGTTTGTTTTCCTACTGGCATTGTAAACCATTTTATCACAGATCAGTCACAAGCAATCTCAAATCATGCAGTCTCTAGTTGAGTCACAGCAGACATTAAAGATCAGCCACTATTGGTTATTCACAATTTCTCGTTTTATTAAATTTAAGTTATATTTAAAACAATTTATCATGTGAAAAAACTAATTGAAAATTGCTACTGACGTCAAACGCACGAGTTGAAGTTCTTCATTTCAGGCAAAATGAAAACAAAAGTCGTTTGGAGCATCCAATAGAAGCCCGTTTTGATGATGTTACAACGGTTCTGCTGTTATACGACTGTTTCATCATTTTGGGGTGAACGTGCCCGCGTGCGTGAGCGCTGTGCTTGCCCGAAAATAACTGAATTAAACGAGTTAGGACAGTGAGAGAGTTGGAATTGCTTTAACTTCAAAACAATGTTGATCGGGCAAGTTAAGGTGATGTCTACGCTGGATGATACAGTTGAATCGCCCCAATTTGAACCGGAGTAAAGTCCCGATGAAATTTAGGCAGATGGTTGCGGTAATTTGCTGAGAATGGCCGGCGAGGAAACAGACAGCCTACTACATTGTAGGGCCACAAGGTCAAGAAACTATGGAGGAACGAGAGCAGCAGTTTATATGACATAATCAAATCGCTACATTTGTTTGCCGCCCTCATCGACGCTTTTTTATTTTTCTCAAAGCATTCTCGCGGTGGAACTGAACCCTCCAAATGACGGTTTCTTTTATAAATGCAAAGAAAAGCTACCTCCCTAGTCATTATATGGGTAATAATGACCAATTCCCAGTTGAAACTTTTAAAAGCAGTGTGAGTGATCTTTAATAGTCAAGGAAATGTGACAGTAGCATTCTTGTCAAAGCGAAAAAATCTCTACTTGTGAAAAAGCGTGTTGGCTGATTAGACTAGTGATTTGACTTGTGGCCGACTGGTACATGTATACGTAATTGGCTGGCCGGGAATGCAACTGTATTTTTTTGTTTTGTCCGATTGGTTGGCAGTTTGTTTACTGAATCCGAGAGCAGTTTGATCAGTGCTCCTGGGTTTGTACACATCGAAAAGAAGGGCTTACCATTTAGCTTCCTAACACGGCAAGTATGTTAACTGTGATATCGGACAGATCGGTCATTTCACTATTTTCGAAAATGACAGTTCCTGCTGAATCCGTTACACTAATATAATGCAGAATTTTGTGTCATTTATACCCTTGCTAAAGGACTTGGGCAAACGGAAACAGCCCCTTTAACAATGAGTTGAAAACGTTGTGACATTCAAAACGTGTTTCGAGGCTGGGTATTTTGGCTGTTTTGCCCACATTTTATAGAATGAATCTTTCCATTTTATCGTCACCTAATTTCACATTTGAAGTTCTTTGCATTTGTTGGACTCAGCTGAAACACTTTTAAGGAAGTGTCCTTATTAGGTAAGGTTTTGAAAATTGTTTTGAATGTTTATTAGTTATTGGATGCTATTCACAGAACGCATGCCATTGTATCAAAGAACAGAGCTTCTCACATTGAGGTTTTTGTATAGAAGTTTCAATGAAATAACCTTTACAAAAATTAACTAATATAAATATTGACTAATGATGAAATTGCCTTAACTTCTAGAGACAGTGACCCAAAGTTACTTGTATTTGTTTCGAATTATATGGAAATTATTTTTTTTACGCTGCAATTTAATTGCAATATTGATTCTCAAGGTAAAGTTTTTGAGGTTTTGCCGCCTTTAATTACAATGTATATTCCTTTCTTCACGTGTTGGCTTTTAGTTTATTCGTCTAGATATTCACTGTGTTAATCCTCTTTAAATTTGATCCTTGATGAGATACATGGTATGCTATTATGTAAGAATCTTACAGGCATTAATGTTTCTACATAACTTGTCGACAACTCTGACCATGAACTAACGATCACAAACGGAGGAGCAAAAGGAGCAATTTTTTTTTCTACCTGTGTGCAACCGGTGTTTTGATTTGTTTTATTGTTTTCGTCTTGGCATAAGTCATGCTGAATACCTCATGCTGAATACTTTGCAGTCTGGATGGTGTCAATGAAAAACATATGACGTTCCTTTCAGAATATCACTTACTCCTAAAGGAGAGTTCACTTAGTGTCACCGGAAACGTTCGTCTCATGTCTTTCCGTGTAATTCACATATAGCTTAGGGCCTACGGCTTTTGAAAATGATTAACTTCACGGGATCTGTTTCAGTGTCGCAAGAAAATCTGCCCTGGTCTTTCTTCATGTCACGAAATTCCGTTATTTATTATTGTTGTTATTATTATTGGCATTATTTTGCCTCTATTTTTTCTGCAGTTGATTGTTAGCTCAAGACAACCACATAAAACACATGCATTTGTGTACACAAAAGTAATTTGCCTCTGTCACCTTAGAACCTAATACGCTTAATCTAAATTGTTCCTGATGGTGCACCTACCTTTGAGTTGTTGAAACTTACTCGTTTGAAGTAACGTTTCTTAAATGAGAAGGGTATTCGGTGTTTTTTAAAATTCTAACCAGATTGTTTGACTCTAGTGCTTGAGGAATGCATGCAAGAGAATGTTACATTGACCCCAATGACCTCTCGCACAGACGGCTTCAGTTCACTCACTGATCAAAACTTTCTCTGCCGGTTGGCGTTGCAGTGTCCGTGAAGGATATTAGGTCAACCCTTTTTCATTTTCCCCCGACAGAACACTTGATTTTAAACCCCTTTCTTCATATTGCTCACCCGTGTCACACCAACAGATAATCAATCTTGATCTCCAGTGGTTGCTAGCACCACTTGTTTCAACCTAGTGCAGGGAAATTAACCTTCAATAAAGGATAGATCATTCTAAGTAAGGAATCAATATTCGCCGATTGGTGCAATAATATGTAAATATGGTAATTTGTTTACAATTGCATTGTCTACCGCTGTAAAACTGCTGGACTAGTTAATTACTGTCACATGCAAATACCAATCATATATTATCAAATCAGATCAGTGTTCCGATTTTTCTTGTGAATACGGGCATTCAACTTGTATCAGGCTGTAGCCCGTTTTAGTAAATTGCGCCTACGTGTACGTGTTTGTATTGTTGAGCCATTTATGGAAATTAACAATATCGTTTAATTTACAGTTATTCTTATTTCATCTGAAATTTCACAACCACATCTTGCAAAAAATTAAAATGTGTGCAGGCCTCCTCTTCATAGACCTGCGTCCATCGTAACCTTATCCACGTTGAAAATCTACATTCTGTCCTGAGTTGTGTTTTGGGTCTTGATCGACTAAGTTGTGCACAAGTCCGTTATATGAAAAATGGTTCAGCTATACTAGTTTATGCATGAGTTGCGAAGAAAGCTTTCGTAAGTCCGAAAACAAAGGCACTTTGCTTCCGTGACTGGCTGATACATGTACTTCTAAACTACCAACCGACCAACAACGAGGACACCTTCCCAAGTTACAAGACCCCCTCTATGAAAGTTGAATTTTAGGACGTCAGAATATCTTCCTTGTGTACAGTCTGGCCACTGTCGAGCCGAATTTCTACTGTCCAAATTGTGTTCCGCTGTCCTGCCTGATATGCGCATGACCCCTTAGACGTCGTTGAGGCTAACTGCCAGCAGTGCCATACTCTGGCGTAAAATACCCCAGGAAGGATTGGTTGAGTCACCTCTCATCTTCACAAGGTGAGAAGCCATGCGGTGCGCCAAGGCCACAAAGTGAGGCCAATAGCAACGAGTACATACCACGGTCTTCTCTACTCGACCTAGAAAAAGACTTGGCTCTTGATACTGTCCCGAATACCATCACATCAGTTAAGCAGAAAGCTGGCAAGATTTTATACTTACCGGCTGGAGCCACAGGATATCGAATCCCTACCGATTCCTCAAAGTTTGAAGGCCTATAGAACACAGGAGTATATTAGTCCTTCAATCTTCATAGCCCTATCCAGTGTCACTACCCCATCCATGGTCAGACTTCTAAAAAAAAGATTCTTTATTTCTGCATAAAACTTACTGCATGTACTACCTTCGAGTTAGAGACTGCGTGTAAAATTACGTAAGTACGTTTTCAATGAAATGAAATCTTCAGGGATGAAAGAAATACCATCGGCTTTATCGTGTGAACATTGACTCTGTTCGCGGTAATAAAATTCGTAGGTGATATGGGTATCACATTACTCCCTTGACACCATAATGAGTTAGGCTTACTCGATGGTAACACCTTGTATTGAGATTGTTTCCATTGAACTAATGCAAAAGCATTGTACCCATTCGTTGCACCTATTTTTTTTCTTTGTGCCGAAGCATGTCGGCTTTGGAAGAACCGACTCTGAAATCCCTCTTTTCCATAGTTTCAACTCAGTTGTCAAGCAGCTACGTTGTTTGAAAGAACAGTTGGTCTGTCGATCGGTCGGTATTTTTAATAGGAATATCAGCTAATCGCGTAGGCAAATGGGCTTTTATGGGGACTCTTGCAAGTTTTCCATCCTGACCTTAGGTCTACCACATGTAAAATACTTCTTCGTAACTAATGCATAAACTAGTCAATCCAGATGGGTAGCAGATCCTTTGGTTACGTTGTGGACTCGTGCATCAACTATTCTGTCAATTTTTTTGGGCTGTCCTTTGTTGTAAGCCCTATTGCTTTTGTGCATTATGCGTAACTTCGTCAATCAAAATCCAGCACCCTGTTTGCGATTGCTTGATTAAGTATGTTATGAAGACATACGGGCACAACTTCTGTTAATTAAATAGGTATTGCCACCTGGCACTACCCGCCCCGAACGGGACAAAGAGAGGGCGCAATGTTAGTGGTAACGGAGGCTCCCTTGATGGGAACTGCTGTGATGTTATGATGGCGTCGCTACCCACAACACGAACACTCCCTGCCAAAATGGCTCTTTTCATCAGATGAGAGATGTTTATGCTTAGGGAGGGTTATAAGTCAAGAGCTGTGAATTTGTGTGCATCCAGTAGAAAATCAGTCATACACTATATAAACATGCTGAACCAGTGTCCGCTCACGCGGGTGTTTTTACCCACTGCACTGGAGCTTTCATGATTCAAAGTCGCGGCTCTTCTGTGATCTTCCAAGTGCCATCTACATGTTCGTGTAAGGACCGCAACGCATGCGCATTAAATGAACTTGTGATGTCGCGATGACTTTTCCTTCCTCGATGAGAATACATCTGCAGCCAATATCTTTTCGGAATGTAGAGTCGCCATGTACATGTGTGGTTCCGCAAAGTCGTAGAATCAGAATTGAAACATAGGAAACTCATTTCATGTTCTTATGTTCTTTATTGTGAAAGCACGTTTATTGAAGGAAGAGCCGAGACGGAAAGTAATCAAAATGGAAAAAGGGAGGTTGTACATGCTGGTGCCTCTTAGGCTGTCCTTTGTTATTTTAATTGAGTTCCAATGAATGCACCAAAGGGCTCCCTTGAGCCCTGTGATACAAAGCCCTTGCCCTCCGAGTCCAATTCCGCTTTGACACATTTGGTAACCTCTGTGAGTGAAGGTGAATACTTTTTGTTTCTAAGGAGAGGACGCATGTCACCAAACTGAATGTGAGCCTTTTTATGCAAAAAGGATGTCAGTGTTCTCACGTCGCCTAGTAAACATCGAACAAGCCCTTCCGTCATGTAACCCACGATGATGTGGATTGTGTCAGTTCTTTGAGATGTTGTCTTCTGTTAAAGCCTCGGTAGATTCACGCCAACTTAGTCTCGGCTTGCATTGGTGATACTTTACCACATTATTGCGTGTCAGAATCTCAGCCTGCTTCGGTGCGCATGGTTACTAAGCTCGTTGACGTCACACTAAGACATAGCCATCGATCGGGGAACAGAACGGGGGGGGGGAGAAAAACATGAAAAGTGCTTTTTAAGTGGCAATTTGCCATTCTCTGGGTTTTTGCTTGCCGCGACTTGAAAGGGACGAAAAGTGAGCAAATTTCCCAAAGACGCTTTGTCTACACCGTGGTGAAAAAAGTCTCTCTTGTTTGGCTATCATTACAGTCCAGTCCGGCATTTAGCTGGAGTAGCGATTAATGAAGCGTGGTGTGGTTTTTGTGTTGTGTTGGTCGATTTAATGACCTCACCATTCCTGTGAGATCGGTCGTACGGTTGGTTGGTTCAATTTTCCAGAGGATAGCGGTGGAGCTTTTAAGTGCTCGATATCGTTTCTTCTAATACGACTGTGTCGTAGTGTACGGTGGTCCCGGTCTGTCGTTTGAAAAACTTCGTATATTATAAAACCACAGTAGTGTGCACGTTGTTGGCCCTGCATCTTAAAAGATGTCAAAGGCTCATATACCTATTCCTTGGTTAAGGACAGAGGCCTAATGCAGTCATGACATCGTCGCCTAACCGGGTACCCATGCTGCATTGTTCATAGCTCCGCATGGAACTGAGTGTATCTAAGGGGGAATGCAGTAAATGCATGCTTATGTAGAGCATTGTGTTCCACGCAGTTGTTTGCCTCTTACCTGATTCTATAACGACAACCCCCCCTCTTTTACCTCAGTACTGTCCCAATCCTCAAAATTCCTCTTCACTAACCACCCCCACCCTGGAATTTTGAACTGACTTCTCTTTACCAGCACCAAGCCTTCTGACAGAAAATACGAACATCGCCCTATAGATTTGTTCCGTCTCAGGCGATTTCACAACTCCAACGCGAGCTGAGTGGCCGTATGCTTTTCACGTAACAAAAACGCCAAAGAAAAGGCGTAACTGTTACGTTGCAAGTATCTTAAAAAAATTTGTTGAAATGCCCAAATCATTATCTCACTAGACCTTTCACCAGGAGAAGTCCAGAATGATACTTTCAAAGAGCAGCGTGAAAAGGGCAGGATTCGTGGGATGCCCTGACCCAAGCAATTTTTATTAAATTGTTCATAGAAGTAATATTGTAAACGTCAGACAAATAGTACATAATTTGAACTTCAAGAGTACATGGATTATTAGATTCAGTCCTTGCATGTATGCATCTTAGTGTTCCATTCAGCCTTATTTTAATATTCTTCAGGCCATTTAAAGACGTTTTATATTCATGCAAACTTTAGACTTGTGGGCAAGAGTGTAATTTTATTCTAGGAGGAAACCTCAGTGTTGCAGTTAATTCAAGACCAAAATTTACTGCAATTTCAAATATTTCGTTTTCAATTTTCTATTCTTTGGTCATTTTCTTTTGTTTCAATAGTTGACGTTATCTAGGGCTGCTCTTGAGCAAAGCCTTCCCCAAAATATTCTGGGTTCTCAATATGAGTTGTGTGTGAAATGAGTAAAAATAAGTCTGTCGAATTCATGAGTCTGTTCATGAGCACTTTGGAACTGGCTCGTGCCCATTTCAGCGATATTCAAGTGTAATTTTTATTTCACATTCACCTGTTCTTCATTACGGAAGAAGCTGCAACATTCTATTCAATATCTGCCCATATTTAAATCTTGTATGACCAGCACAAGCCTTGAAGATTTAGGCCTAGACAAAATACTATTCTTGCCTTTTACAGTCTCAACCTAATCAATAATACAAAGTACGGTATCGGCCTAAGAACAACCAAACAGATAATCTTGCTATAAGGTTTTGACAAATTGCCGCCAAAATGCAGGGATCATGAATTTATTCCTGTACCAGTTTTGAAAAAAATTCGAACCAATGTGTGATTTGTTTTGAATTATTGTTATTAGAAAAGCTTAAAAAGTCTTTTAATCATGTAAAGCGTCTCGTGTGTCTATCCCTCTGGGGCACAGCACCGCGGGTCCGCCGGAGCCTTCTCCTAATCACGCTTACACGCCTCCTTGTCAACGGTTTGTAGTTGCGCGTCAAAAGATTGCCCTGGGAATTCACTGCACTGCCTGGCACAATTCTAGCAGTGTCTCGGTGACCAGGCTTTAGTCGGACAGTAGCCTGGCATCAGCAAATAAGACGCCATTGGGTTTGGAGTTACTTATTCAGAGCCATTCTTTTTATGACTTTACCATATCGCCCGAAAGTCCCCCGTTTAGCTTCTGTTACGAAGCCGTGAAACCCAAGCCTGAACATCCCGTTGACTCGCTTTCTACTTGGGGGAAAAGTCCATGAAAATAATTTATCCCTTCCAATATTCAAAGAAATCAGCTGGGGACAACTTGCCGCCTCCATGCTTTTTAAAGTGCTGCAGTACCGGTATGTAGGGATGTACATTACCAAAACACCAACTTTCCACATTCTTCATCAACGAAGTCCTTTGTACTTTTACGACCCTTTTAGGAGGCATCATGTTTTGGTTTCGTGTGGCTGCATCTTTCAAACGTTTCTCAAGAGAAAACGCGAGACGCAAGGACAATTCGTTTTAAGACGCCTTTCCGTCCTACGTTTATTTTATCGCCCTGGGAGCGATTTTGACGGATGTGCAACGCTTGGCGCAAGTGTTGAGCGCATAATTATGGAAAGTCGCCTTTAGGGAGTGAACTGTCGTGTTTTGGCCAAGAGATAACCTCATTGGCAGCTCCCTCAACCCGTCCCCTTTCGAAACACAATGTGCCTTGTGTCCATTGTACTTGTTCGCTGCATCGTAATTGCGAGCAACAGGCTACTCTAACAGTAGTTTTTCAATTTAAGGGAGGCACCCACGAGGGTTGGTCCCCTTCGTATGCGCGACCAATCAGATCGTGCCGTCGCTCACCGCTAATTGAATAAGTAAGAAGTCGTAGAAGCCGTGGATTCAGGTGTTTGAAGTCAGATTTCTTGCGTACTCTCCCGGGAAATTTCTCTCCTGATCACTTTGATTGAAAGCAAAAGCAAGTTAGAAACGTGGTTGATGTTTTGGGGCCAATGCCCGAATAAGATTATACACGTAGTTGAAATGACAGTTGAGTTTGTCTTTCCGTGTAGTTGCTTATTCCAGCCCCCCCCCCAAAGTAAAAGGTGTGAAAAAGTGGAACCAGCGAATACATTTGACGGAATATTTGGGACAGTTTCTTTTCTTGCAATTAGCAAAGACGGTCACATGAAAATAAAAGGAATCATCTCTTGGATGTACACAAGGCTTGCTGTGTCTTGAGAAGCTGAACAATAACGAATCCAGAGCAACCGGCAGTCTCTTGTAGTTACCTTCTAAAGATCGCTTAAAATGAAATTACTCTTTATTTGAAATACTGTTGAATATAGCTTACCCGTGCAAATTATACCCACATAGCACACTGGCCTCTAGCGGCTCGTGATCATTCTCCTTACAGGTCATCATTACAAAGCCAAAAACAAACAGGTATACATTCGGTGAACGGTTATGCACTTAATGTGAATAGAGGGTTCAAAAGTTCAAAAGAGTGCTACAAATTGGCATTTCCACTTCAGATGTTCGTCAACTAGCAATTGACGCCCCCTCCTTTTCTCCGCACCACCCATGAGGTGCAGGCTGCTGACCTCTAGAGGATGGGGGAATCGATCTTGGTATTTCAACTCTAGGGGTTGGCGAACTCCGAATGTACCCAAGCGTCTGGAAATCAATGATGAATCAAGTAACGAATGCGGTTGCGGCGCAGGGGGGTTATAGGAAGAAAGTACAAAGAGACTCGAGACGGTTGACGCCAGTGTTTCCGCTGAGGTCGTTGTTGGCAGTTGGTCAAACACAATTCTTTATGGAGGATATCTTTTTTGAATGCATTTCTTGCCAACAGTCGCGAGCGTCAGACCCTATGTGCGGCATCTCTTTGAGCATGTTCACTCTGAGGATATATGTGAGACTCACACCTTTGACGTATACTTCAGGGGACGAAGCCCTAGATTACTAAAAGCGGTCCGAAGAAATTGTATCCTGGGCAAAACAAAAGTCTGAAGGCTTGGGTCTGGGTTATGGATGGCAGAGAAAGCTAAACGTTTCCAAGACTCCAAGCTTTACTTCAAATCTAAGGCTTTACCGAGGCCGGATTATCAAATAGGCAGTAGGGACTGGGCCAAGTATAGGCACTGTGCCTTCAGAGATATGGGCCAATTTGGAAAATTCGAAGGCCTATTAAAACTCCGCGGTGTGATAAAAACTTTGAGCGCACAACAGGTGAAAAGATTAGGTTTCTCTTTGAATTTTCGATGTATAAGGAAAGCTTCAAAGTATAGTTAGTACATAACTTATTTGCCCTGAGCAGAAGCACCCCCTCGTCGGTTGGCAAGAACCATGTTGGTGGGGAATGTTCGTTTTGCTGGTAGCGATACCACCGTATTGCTTGCATTTCATAGTCGTTCGTGAACCAGCGAAATGCAGGCCCTGCCAAAGGAGCCTTAGGCCGTCTCCGAAACGGGCTTCAAGAGCTACGGCTAGGTCTATTGTCTGTTCGTCTCCACTCATTTTCAATGGAGCAAAGACCTGGACCTAGCTCTAGACAAGAGATTCGGATGCAGCCTTTGTTGCAAGGAAAATTGCGCCCTCTCTTGGTGCAACTCGGGGCTCATAACAATATCATACAGCTTCTCAACATGAATTGTCATACCCCTGTCTTGAATACTGCTATACGTGATAGGGCGACAAAAACGCATGTCCCGCTCTCCGTTACACATCAAATCAGCCAGCCTTCCATCTCAACTTCATGAGCTGCGTGCGAATTCCTTTACTAGCCCCAGGTCGCATGCAATGTGAAAATGACGCTGACTGGCTAATCGAGATGAATCGTAAAGTGAATCGCACGCGCATTACAAAAGCTACATGCTCGCGCCCACGTCCTCATGCACGTTACGTACGCGTAAATCTGCGTCCCACGTAAACACATTGACTGCAGTCCTAATCTAAGGCTGCATCCAAATCTCTTGTCTAGAGTTAGGTCTAGGTCTTCGCTCCATTGGAATTGCGTGGAGACGCGCAGAAATTAGACCTAGCCGTAGCTCTGGAAGCCCATTTCGGACACGGCCTATTAAATCTCCCAAATAGTGGGACAGCATAGGAGTGGAGTGGAAGACCATACACCTCAGAATAAATTCGTTGCGTAAACCGTGCCCCGCGTCAACCGCGAATGAAACTTGTGCATCTATGCGGTGAGTTTCGTACAAAAGGACTGTCAATTCATTTAAAAACTCGCCCTCTTTTGTTCCCGCTCGGAGCGGATACAGTATCAGGGGTTAGGATCGTGCAAGGCATGGTGGGAACCAACGTGGCGCGGCAAGATCGTAGCCATGGGAATGAGGTTGGCCGGCCTTGCTTGATATCACGCAGACGCACGCACGCACCCGCCCTCAGAGTGTACAGGAAAATGCAAGACTGATAACCGCTAAGGTTGAGAGATTCCTTTGTTCCCTTAATTTCCTATAGAAAAACATTTTTGGACTACTTTGATGTTAGGATATGACGTTTTGAAACCCTTTGGGGACGCACAAAACCCTTGGTTTTGCCTCGGACTCTTTGGCCTCGGTTTTCAATTAACAATTGTTAACTGTCGTGGTGTGGTATAACGTTTTGTCATACTTCTGTTTTGAGTACTGAACCCTACTGATTGGGTGACAGTACCACTGACCTCTATACACTGGATAAGCAGCTCATCACCAGTAGCTGCCTATCTGTGAATTGAAGTGACCGCGTTGCCATCTTAGAATATTCAATACAATGACCTCCAACTTCAGTCCATTTCCTAACTCCCTGCATTCAAACACGGCGCTAAAGCCAGTGACTTGGAATGCCATTATATTGAATAGCCTAAGATGGCCGCGCAGTCGCTTCAATTCACAGAGCAGAGCTGCCTATCCAGCGTATTTGCTCTTTGCACGCTGCCGCCACAATCAGGCAGAGCCTCGATCTGACAGCTTCACATATAAATATAGCTTGTTCAGTGATTAGCTTGTATGTTGCTGAGTAATTTGCGCGTGCTGCGTTAGTTCTTATACCATGCGATTGGACAATTTTTCAAAAAGCTGCGTTGACGCAATTCTGATGCGATCGTACAAGTTGCCAGTTCGAAGTTCTGCATGTCTATGGTAGCATTGAGCGAATAGATATCAGTGGTTTGGTATTGCGCGAACGGATGTGCGCACCCGCGTACGCAGGCGCCCCGCAGGATACAGTGTAATGCAGGGGGCAGGGGCTAAACAACGATTATCTCTGTTTTAGAAAAACTGATGAAACTTGTCAACAGGACAGACAAAAGCAAAACAATCATTGATTCTCTCCTGGTGCTATGTGTCCCTTGGGTGCTCAAAACTTCGTATCCCACATCACAGCAGTCGGTGAGGCTTCTGTTTTACCAGCGCAATAAAATGATAAAATAGGTCCTTGGGCCTTGGTCGGAGAACGTATAGTTCACAGAGCACCGGTGCCTATTGCCTTTGGAGTACTTAATCCGGCCCTGGGCTCGAGTGAAATGATTAGAAACGCATTCTTTAAATGTACCCACATGAAATAGCGGGCGACTGGACTCCTGTGAAAGCAACACGTGGCACAATACATTTAAGCAACATTAAATACTTAATGCAAAAGATGTGATTGCAATTTCGAAATCAAATTAATTTCTCAGTTATTTTTTCATTTGATTTTTAGGTGAGAAGTTACAAGATATTTCCGTTGTGCCAAGTCATCACGAAAATCTGACACTGTTGTCATGTGACGGTAAACTTTACAATACAGAAAGAGAGAAATATATCAGTGTTATTCATATAGCCCTGATAATTGTGGTATCAAATTATGTTTGGTTAGTCTAATGGTACATTTGTGCATCAAGCTTGCTTCGTTTGTGTAGCCATACCGTTCCCGGTGAAGAGTGACCCACACAAGACGTCGGTGTACGCCTAGGGCTAAAGTCATATTAAAAACAAAATATCAGTTTAACATGAATATGTGCTTATTATGTCAAATTAGTCAAAATCATAATTTATTTAAGATTGTTATATTCTGTAAAGAAAAGCGGTGACATAAAAATCCTCATCACATTTCTGTTAAGTAATGACTTTACTTGTTGATGTGGAATGTAAATCACACAGACAAGTCATTCCGCGATTAATTTGATAAGCGTCGTAGTCACTTCAGAGGGTCAATGCACAGCGGGAGAAAACTAAATTCATCATTGATTTGTCTGACCGAACGGTCATCAACACGACATCTGTATATGTCGCTGACCCGCAGCAGTTCAGACACCGCGTACTGGGTCTTTCCCCTCCCTCTGAGTCCTAAAAACCAAGACTGAATGCTTGTATAAGAGGGCCTCATTTGACGAATTGAATTCGTCCCATCTATTGACAGGAACAGCTTGATGGATCGATGTAATTCCATACTCCTTTGCCGTTCCGGACGAAATGAAGAAAACAAGCGCCGTCGGTGAATCGGCTTGTAAATCGCTCGTACATTCAGACGTCGACTGATTTCTGGCCGAAAAAAAAAACACGCCGCAATGATGTCCCCTTCGTCACCGGCGATTTGCCAACGTCCAGTTTTCCCGATGTCAAAAGGGGAGAGTCGTTGCCCGGCGCTCATTAACGTGGCTGATAGCCTTAAATTACCCGAGGACTTTTCAAGGAAGTTGATCGCCAAGCTGTCCTCGGCTGTCACTTTAAAACGAGGAAGGACAATTTTACAGAAAGTGATTATCTGACCTTTTCATTATTACCAACCGAAATGACGGCTTAATAAACCAAGTTAGCGTCGAATTAGACGAGAAACATTGTAGGATGAAGTTATCAACACTCTCACGTCCAAGTGATTTAAATTGCGGAACGTTATACCGGTATGTTAGGCTTTTACTTGCTCCAAAAGCGGACTAAAATTCATTATTGAAATTTGATATCCACCCCGACACAAAATCCTCAATCCTCCTATTTCGGCGCACCTTAGGCTTTGAAACAAGATTTCCCGAAAACTGCAATGCAGTTGAAATTTTTTAGAGGTAATTTTGTTTTTACAACTAACAGTCTGTCATCCAAGCAATTCACACAACAAAAGGACTGTTTTTGTGCCCAGAGTAGGCAGCTCTTGTAGGTTTGACCACATTGGTGTGTAAAAATTCCTTCCTAAATCTACACAGCTGGCGGTCTTTGAAATCTATAGTGGCCAAAGCGTACTTTATTGTTTATTTAAAAAGGTGAGCCCTGGTGTTTGGCATTAAAACAGCACATATTCTTGGAATTTTTAAAGCAATTCAAACGTCTTCAAACTTCATATCTTCCATTAGTCATTTCCACTTCATTTGGATAACTTATCAGTAAAGGGGAAATGAATTTCAATGACGAACAGAACAAAGGAAGAACAGTTTTGCAACATGAGGGTCCTCGGTCTGTCACTATTTAACATTCTTGCATAATAAATTACAAATAAATTCCCTTAATGTGTCCTTTGCTTATCGACTTGTCTGTTTTGACAGTCTTCACCAGCCAACACTAAATATGGCACCCTATATCCTCCAGTGGTCTGTCGCCTCTTCTGTACAGCCCCTGACTCCATATTAATCATCCACATCCCCCTTGTCTCTAAATCCCCCTCCAAAAATAAATCTGTAATCATAACGAACAAATATTTATGAGAGGAGACAAACAGTCTTAATGTCCTCCAAAAACACCTTCCTCTGGCTGGTGGTAGACCTAATTCCATTCCGACATTTACTGCTACGTTCTTTGTTATTTGTACAGCCCCATCACCATTCACACTCCTCCTACACCTTTGAGTTATGTCTGTGCCCTTCCACGTTAATCAAGTTGGTGCATATCCCATCCCACCACTTATTACCCTTATTCGTTGAACATGGGCAACCCAGTGTCAACCAGCTCTCCTCTGGGAAGAAAAATCAGAACCAAACACTAAAAATGGATCCACTTGTATTTTTTATTCATATTTCACTCACTTGATAAACAAAAAATTCCCATTTGAAACTTCAAATATAAGCCAAGGGTCCTATTTGCATCCCTGAAACGCTTCACGAAGTCTACCTCACGTGACGGGTTAAAAGTACATACTAGACAATAGAGGGGGAACCGTTAGATGACACGAAGAATTCTGATTTTTTGGGGGGGGGACTCATGACACAGATTTCCGTATTTGTGTCCAGGAAAATTTGCAGAAGAAGGGTTGCTTATTTCTTTTACACATAAACTAAGATTACAAGATCAATTTCCAACATTTATGGGTCTTTTGCAAAACTTTTGAACGCAGAAAAACGGTATAAGTGAGTGCTGGATGTTCAATGGCGCACGCGTACGCAAAACTTTCACTGAAAGGTGAGTGCGTAGAAATAGGACGAGTAGATGAAGGGGCCTGACGGTATTAAGGTGAGTGCGTAGAAATAGGACGAGTAGATGAAGGGGGCCTGACGATATATCCTAAGTAATAAAAGTAATCGATACTCCAAATGCTTGTCCATGCACAAATTGGACTCACCAATGGAGGCAACTTGAGAATCCACTTTTTTGACGTTTTGCCACACCTTCAATGTACTACCAACCAACATTGTCCAGGTACCAAACTTGTCTGGGCATGCTGGTCTTAAAAACATGTGCTAACAGGCCCCATTGCAGAATCAATCACACCAATCAATGGACTCCCATGTTATTTATGCCATTTGGCATCGCACCCCTCAGGCTAATCACGCATGACCAACTGATATGGACAACATTGTGGTGGGCAGCCCTGGTTTGGATGTTGAAGATACAGCACAGCCGGAACCCTATGCGATACAACCAAGAAAGTGGTAGACCTCTTACAGGGTTCAAACCAGTACGAGTGTCCTAAGAGATAGTTCTGAGGGGTGTCACTTTTAGCAAGCGGAGTAGTCATGTGATGGTGTTGATGAAGGTTTTTGAGATGTACCCTTATATCCATCCTGCTTTTGCTGAGGCGTTTCTGTTTTGATATTGGTTTTGATAGGGCTTTGTTATTTCGTTCGTTGGTTTGCTGTCGCCTTGTGTTTATGAGGGTTTTTTCAACTTGTCTGGTTTATTTTGGTTGGGCGTGGTTGGCTTGCTGTTCCTTGACTTGGGTTTCTTTTAATTGGATTTCATGGGCTGGCATGACTTGTCTTAATAACAAAATCAAGGTATTTATTAGACGCAGAGTATCCCACAGCATCTTATTAAAAGGCCAGGTGCACCGTCATTATCCCTGCATATTTGGCTCACATCTCAACATTTCTGAAACCATCTCAGCTCCCTGGTGAGTATGCTAACCCGTGCTATTATATCAGGCGCAAACGACTAAACATAATGACCATAATTTCCTTACAGGTGCCCCTTTACTCCATGGCGGAGAGAGGCGCGTAGGGGTATAAGTGACTTGCCCGAGATCGCAACATGCTGTCACCAGCTGGATTCGAACCCCCGACCACCAGGCCATGTGCCCTAACGTACTTAGTCTTGGCCTTGCCTGAGTTGGGCTGGCTTGAACTGGCTCACTTTGGACTGGTTTCTTGTTTACAAGATCAGCTAAGTCTGACTTCGATTCATTGGCTGAGTGGCATAACTACAGGAGCCACATCGGGCGCATGTGGGCCCCAGGTCCTACCTAAGGCTCCATTTGAAATGTACGCAACGAAATGTCCAATCCCAAGTTCATTTGCTCTCAGTGTCACCATGAAAAATTATGGCATCTCAGAATGACCCCTTCGGCATTTCATCATAGTTAGTTTTATTATGGATTAAAGTGTCCCTTGAAACTCGGGTGGGGGGGGGAACGTTTTCCCGTACATGGCTGGACGAAACTAGAGTTTCCGCCATGACTCCGCCCCACTGTGACGCCTTCTTGCCTGAGGATATAGCCTTCGTGAGATCGTTGACCGATAAGATAACTCAAGTTCAGCAGTGGGATTGTCGTGACGTAGCTTTGAGGGAGATGCCGACAGCGTTCACAGCAGTAAAGACACCGACAAGCTTAAGAAGGGCAGTGGCCAGGGGGCATTGTGTTCGCCTCGGCGGTTCTCAGGGAACTCCAGTGAGTACGTGCGAGACGGTGATGTCCGAGAATTTAATAATTCTCGGTTAATTTCCGCCTGATTCGGCTGTCGATTTGCTGTTATCGCTCACAATGTCCCCTTTTGACCCTGCAAGGGAACTCGGGTGTCCATTTCTTACCCTGTTAGAGACAAGAACCCGGCGGGTTTGATTGCAATTCAACAAAACAAAACAAAACAAAAATGGAGAGCATAGGCCTATCGCTTCCTTTCGAAAGGAGTTTCATCCTTACCAAAGCATGGGATATTTTGCTCCTGATGAACCGTGAAAACACATTCCTGGCACACTTTAGGTGATGTGGAAGATCAAGTTGTCATGTTAACCGCAGGAAGAGCACTGTCTGCTGGCAAGCCTGTTTCTGATGAGCCCTGAGACGTCTCCCAGGAAGCCCCCCCCCCTTATTTATGACGCACGCAGTTGTGCCCTCGTGTAAGTGCAAAAAGAATGACGCACCTGAAGAATACTTGAACGTTGACGGTGAATTCCCAAACTGGCGAATTCAATCCAAACATTCGACAGATTTGCAGTTTTTTAGAGCGGGCAGACATTCGTCTCGGTTTCGTCAAGCGATTATGGGGGCCAGTTGACCTACGTATTTCATCGACGAGGTACCAGCATCAGATTTACAGCGTTAGGGCTGGAGCTTCGCAGTCATACCAGTACTGTGCAGTGCTGTACTATCTACTCCGAAGAAAGTTCTTACATGTACAACTCAATCTCTGTTTAGGCACAAAATGGTCAGCACATTGCCTTAGTGTATTTACGTCGTCCTATTGCAAATTGATATAAGATTCTCTGTATAAATGGAAAAAAGAATCTTAAATTAAAGTTGTGTAATCTAGACACTATTTGAAACATCAGGGGAAAACGAACGTTAACCTTTAAAAAAGCTCTGGAGTTTTAAAATTTTATATACCGTTGCTCTCATATCAGAATAACTGTTACCGTACTCTTTAACTCTTAATTAAAACACACCCTTTCTGTCCAAGATGTTCAGAGCATATTTGCACGATGTTTTTAACATGTCATTGTTACGTTATGAATGGCATAACATGCACTTAAATTCCAAGTCCTTGTCATTGCTTCTCTCCCTGAAATCAAGCAATGCTGACTATTGTTGTTGCTTCAAAATACAACATCTGTTGCAGAAAATAGCGGCAGAATGTGCAGTGCCTCTTTTTTGTAACTTTTGACACCTTTCAGAAATACCTTATCCATGCTTGGAGCCATGCACATCCTACCGTCAGTCCTTGAGGCATTATTTCATGTATGTGTAGCCTAGACAGTTCATCATCTGGACTTCTGAATTTGCCTAGCTGAGTCTATTGACGTGCCGGAAACAGTTGTTATCGGTTTTTTTTTAATATTTGGTACTCCAACGCCCATCAGGCTGGTTTTCCCCTTTAAAATGAAAGTTGAGATTGTTTTCTTAGTTTACCAGACCTGCACGATCGTTCACTTTCATGTTGGCTGAAATAAAGACGTAAAATCACATCCGGAATCTCCAGAGCGTCCTCACAGCAAAGTGCTGCACGTGAATGTTCCACATTAAAGCTCCATTCACTGCGTGTGTTGGGGAAAAGATCAGGATACTTTTCACTTTTATGAAGCGGAATCGATCGGTGGACTCCAGCATCCCTCTTCAACGCGTGTCGAATTATCACGGGTCAAATACTGCCCGTTGTGCGGGGCGCGCGCAGTGGAGGTCTACCCAGCTTCTCCTCTGTGGGATCGGATGGCGGCCGGCGTGCGCGAACAGTCGGTTGTTCAACCGTGAGCGACGCCGGTACTGAAAGAGCCGGAAGACGCGGCCGGGGAAAATAGTTTGGACAGGTTGGGGCAAATGTTATCGCTTAACAAATAGCGCAGTAAAAGGAATAACCATACGCAAGTGGGGAAGACTGAAATTTTCGAAAAAAAAACAAAAACAAATTAAGAGCACAAAAGTACTTGTGGCTTTTACCAGGAAACACGTGACCATTATTCCCCACAAAACATTAGCCACTAAAGTTTCGTATCCAGGGGGTGGGGCAGAGGGTAAGTTGCCCCGAAGACGTATCATTTTGTTTTAGTAATGAAAGCTCTAACACTTTCAAAATGATATATACAGAATTCTAGGGTGCTTTCGAAAAGAGCCTATAGTTGCTGGAAAATGTACAACGAATAAGTGAAGTGACAATTATTACATTTTTGGCATATTTATGTGAAGCAGTGTTTATCTTATGTGGAATAGCTGATGCGATTGCTGATACAAGAAGTAGGCTTTTTGTGAGTGATAGACTAAACCTCTCAGGTGATTTTACTGAGCTCTGACAGACGTGAAGGGTGCATGCAGCTAGCTGCCGATATCTATACATTTCTATCTGAATCTCCACCAATTTTGGATGCTCAGCGAAACCTTTATCAGTATGTTATTTGCAATTGCACAATTATAGGGAACATCGAAAATACAGATAAAATACCAAAATGCAATGTGAGGACACTCAGCTTTCTCGCCACGTATAAAGGCAGACCAAGTCTAGGTCGCCAGGGCTAAAGTTGGCACTCAGGAAATAGTTCACTTAGAATTTGCAAGTGAAAGCACTTCAGCCTGCTCTTGGACTTATTTCAACTTGAAAAGTACGAGTATTCCGAACCTTTGGCAGCTCTAAATCTTGTTGAAAAATTGCCTGTAAATTCGAACTTTGGACAGGTTCCAAGAAAGCCCTTTCATCCAGAACCTACTTGAAAGGAATTTTCCTCTACGCTTTCAATTCTGTCGAGAGGACTGCATTCTCTCTAGAAAAAAAAAACACTTTTGCACTGCCCATGAACATCACTGAATTCAGAAATGCTGATAGAATTATACGATGCGAACTGTCGTCATGATACGCTAACCTCAAACACACTTTTACACTCGAGGAATATAATGTGCTCTATTTCAATAACAGACGAAACGAACTAATATGAAACGATGTAATTAGACTGAGGCTGTCATATTTTATTACTTTCAAATCAAAACTCACTTGGATAGGAAGTACCACAGCACCTAATTTTTGAACAATTGACCTTTCTAAACAAGCGACTCCTTATGGCACATACAGTCAGTGGTACTGTGAGCTGGGGGTAACTTTGGCGGTTTTGTCCTCTCATATCCTATTAATACCCATTAAAATGTGCGAAAGCCAAACATATTCTCTGCTGCATTTCTGGCACGCAGATCCCAGCGTATATAACCTTACCGTCACAAAAGTTACTCTTCTTTTGGTATAATTTGAAGCCTGTACTGACCGCGAAGATGATGAAAGAAATGGGGATGTAACATTACTAAGACGTATATAACGTGGGTGTGAAAAAAAACAACAATTTTATTGGGTAGGATTTAAAGCCTCAATAGAATGAAAACATGATATTGACGAAATCGGAATATTGTTTTCAGACAAAAATTCATGGAGCAGATCGCAAAATTTGCGAGGGTGCAGCTGTTTTGCAAGGGTTTTAGGGCAGACTGTTTTAAAAATATTTTCTTTCTGAAATGAACATGAAACAAAATCTTGTTAAACAGCTTTTTGTCAAAGTTGTACCTTTGAGGATGTTTTATAAGAGTAAAATTAAGTTTTCATGTTAATGTATTTTTCAATCGTTTTACAAGAAAAATCACTAATTCACTGAATTACGTTGTTTATTGTAAAATGTTACCAAATTTTGAAGGTAAATTCGTGTTGATTTCTGCATGACACTGGTAACAGACACCAGCTAAATAGTACCTGGATTAGTATTCTGAACACTTTGTTTCGGGCTTTTAAATGGATTTAGCAGTTGCTCTCAATGATATTTCCAGAAATCAGATAGAGGGCGGTAGGCCTACTCCAAGACATGCCATAGGGTTGGTAAGGTTTTATTATTACCTCTCAAAATGAGTTAGAAGCCGTGCTTCACTCTAAGGAAGACAAGAAAATAAATGGTTGACTTAAGAGTTACAATTTCTGTGGAAAAGCGAGAATTTCTTCCTCGCCGTAACTGTTAGTTTCAACCAAAGGAGAAAAGGTTGTACTATTTCAATTTGAAAGCACCCAGATAGGTTACACTGTAGGTAACGGTCATTTTCGACTAATTAACGATAGCGTGCCGTGATATCTCGCTTAGTTACATCCTCTGTAAATGGCTGTTCTAATGACAAGATTCCTATGTCCGAAAGGGGTAAGCAATTTCATATTGTTTACTAACATTTAGCAATCCAAGAACCCCCCCCTTTCCCTTATAAAAAATTATCCCTTAAATTCTTCGTGTATTCGAAAGACACCGAAAACCTTAATACTGGTACATATAGTCGTACGTATGTCTTATGGTTTCAAGTATATACTCTGTAGATTAGGACATTACATGCACAGCTCTTTTACAAAAGTACAGTTGCAGCCTCTTAGGGAGAAAAATAATAAAAGGTGAAAAAGGAATTACAAAAAACACCAAATACTTTACTACCGATATACCTCTTGTACATTTTTAAAGCATTATTTGCCCCGTTTAAACTTATATGTATTTGCATAAAGTATCATTATCCTTTTATAGGCTATTTAAGTGCCCTCTATTCCTGGTAATGATATTGAAAAAAATGATATACTTCTCTCAAACTTGGTACATCTAATTGGCAGACATTCTGAAAAAGAACTTCCCTTCGCGGCATGTGACAAAGTATAAGTGACACACTGACATTTTGAAAAATAAGAAATGATGAAACATTATGGTCTCACTTGCCACAGGTTATTTCAATTCCAATAGCGTTTTTTCGGTTTTTGTAGTAATTGTTGCGTTTTATGAATCGAAATCATTCAGTCCATGCAATACTTGCTTTGGTACTCACAAATCATCCAGCCTCGCTTAAAATAAAAAAGTGGACTAACACAGGCGTTTCACAATAGTGCGCCTCCAAGAGTGTGCCACGCGTTGACCTATCACAATGAGCCAAATCCGTCGACCTTTTCCAAACGCGCATTAGGTCGACAGATTTCGCGCATTGAGATTGGTCAACGCGTTGCAAACTCTTGCACCCTATTGTGAATTGTATAAATACAATGCATACAAGTGGCGTCTAATTCACCGCCTTTGCAGGTTCAATCAACCGGCACAGATGATATTCGCATTTATCTGAATTGGCACTCGAAATTCTGAAACTCTAAACACAGGTAGCTTACTGGACTGGATCATTCGAAGCAACATGCCGATGCCGTCAAAAGTTGAGAAGAGGAATTGGACACTTTATTGATTCAAAGGCAAAAGAAATTGATGATCTGGCAACTTTTAGGAGTCACTGGTGTAGATTAACTGCCAGTTTTGTCAGTCTTCAATTTAGTAAAAAAAAAAAATCAGCCGTGGCGACTGGCATTTGACAAACGTCTAATGTTATCCATTGTGTAGTTAAATGGATCGGGAGCACTCCATAGTCAAATCTGCGACAGTAAAAGAGCACCACCTCTCAAAGTTCACTCCAACTACACTATTTAAATCCAATCGGCCTCTGATTTGCTTGTCCTTCCGTTATTGTTGCAAGAGTAGGAAATCTCGTGCACGCCGTTAACGTTAGGAACATCCGAGTCCATCAACATCTGTTCTGTTTCCCTGGCAACTTCGGCCATTTCGGTCAGTTTACGGGTAAGGTGCGGGTTGCCCACTACCATGTTCCTGGTCTTTAGCTGTTCCAGTTGTGTGTACAGCCTCTTCAATTCATCCTTCAGAAAATAAGTAAATAAAAAACTGGTCTTTATCCAAAGATTACCTTTATGAAAACGAACCCTTCCTGCTGAGGTTACTTCGCTAAGCTTCATAACGTTTCATGTTATAACTGCGCCTGGTTTTCTGCTCAAAGGCTCTTGATACTATTTCAAAATAGTAGTAATATCCAAAATGGTTCACATCTTTGTTATCATTGTCTTTGCTTAACTAAAACAAAATAAATTCAGCGACACCCAGTTGAACGTAGATTGCCAAACAGATACACTGCAACATTATGACCAACTTGACCCAAGGCGTTTGACGATCTCCTGACTTTATGTACCCCCTTCCCGATGATGACAAAGGGGATGCTCCTGACTCATATACATTGGTGGTGTAAACTACAAACCTCATGCGTGGTCCAGCACTGTGCATTTCTGAACTGTGCACTGTACCTCTTGTAGGCAGACCAGACTTCAAATTTTTTTCACAAGGCTTTCCTTACAAAACTATTTACGGTCGATAAACTTAACGCAGTGACAACACAAGTAAAGACAAAATCCACATGGGACATTTCCATTTTTGTCGACAAACGAATTATTGCTTTCTTTCGGAGTTGACGCCGGGCCTTTTCTATTTGTTTTACCTCTATGTCTCTTTGGTTGAGTGGCCTCTCCATCTCCGATGACGACGTTTTGGCCATCAGCCCCTGGGAGGACAGCGAGTTATCCCAGGTGCGCTGTCTGAAGGCCGTAGTGGCCGTCTTTATGCGGCTCTCTGTTTTGTCCCCTTTACCCTGGATCACCAGATAAATCTGGCACGAAAAATCGAAATGACGATCCACAATGCATCAAAAGGCAAACATGGAATTTACCTTATACACAAGTCTGTCATACAGAATTGAAAGCGAGGTTAACGTTTTTATTTTTGGAATCTAAGAACAAAATAAAAGTAAGGAAATGAAAAGTCATTACAAATTAATTTTATATACGATGATGACTAGTTAAAATTTTGTGATACATATAAATGTTTGAAACAATATTTGAAAAAGCTGAAAGTGAAGCATGGAACCTAAAATAGTCTGGCACCACCTGTAAAGAAGTTGTTGGTTGAAGAGTATTGGTTGCAGAGTAGCTGTTGGTCAGACAGTACATGTTGGTCAGAGATTAGCTGTCGGTCAAAGAGCAAGTGTTGGTCAGCGAGTAGCTGTCGGTCAAAGAGCAAGTGTTGGTCAGCGAGTAGCTGTTGGTCAAACAACAGCTGTTTGTGAAAGAGTAACTGGGGGTCAAAGAGTAGTTGTCGGTCAGAGAGTAGCCGTTGGCCCTCTGTAGGATTAGCAATTTATTATGTCGGGTTGAAATCATTAGCAGCGATGACGTCAAAGAACGTATGGTGGTTTATGCCAAATTTGTATTTATAAAAATGACTGGTGAAACATGATCTAACTTGCACCAGTTTCGATGTTATGAAAATTTAATATGTTCAATTTTCGTTCATTTTTTGTTTTATTTTACCTAAATCGAGTTGCCTTAGATAAAACAACCACGCAAATATAAGTTTTTGTCTGTAAATTTTTTTCGTCGAGCTTCAGTGTTCTGAAATATTAAGGCCAATATGAAACTGCTATTCGACTGAGCATTTTCGTTAGTTTGCCAAAGCTACATCTTTCAAAAAAAAAAAGGAAATTTACAATTCATCTGTGTAATTCATTGATTTTTTTTTGAACAGAAATGCATCCCATGCCAACAATGGGAACAAAACGGGTTTTGTTGCTTCGATCCCGCTAAAACTACACGCGTTAGGAATCGTACTTGGCCATTGTTCTTCATCGCCGTTATCCATATCTCATTGATAGCGGTGAAATCACAGTGCTGTCTGGACGGGGTTAACATGCTGCAGTGTACTATTGATCGATCATTAAAAGGGTTCTCCCCCAGCCTCAATTTTTCCCATTAACTGAAAACTGCAAGTGGTTAATTTATTTAAGTTGTCCAGGACAAAGTGCGGCACAAGCAATTATATAGGCCTACTGACATTACAACAGTGATGTGACCCATTAGTGCGCCTTACAATTGTTTGCAATTTATTTCCGCACAATTGCAGTGCGACTTTCAGAGAGATGTTTCACTTCATTTTTGGCTTTAATTTTTTTTTCGAGGCAAATCGACTACTTTTTACCATGGTACAGAAGCTGTCTTGTATCACAAAGCGGATATTCTGTTATCGCGTTTTTAAGAGGTTACATGCACATGCACAGGGACAAGAGAATAACGTCTAGGCCTCAATCATTTTGAATAAAAACAAAATTAAATGGAATTAAAAAAACTCACCTTGCTACCAAATAGAAGTGCTAAAACTACCGTGGTTGTGAGTTGCCCGTACAAAAACCAAATAATATATAGAAGATCCGGATTGGCTAGATCTTGGAGGAAGAAACTATGCAGAGCCAAAGGGAGAAAGAAAAAAGGAAGAAATCAGAAATGTTTGCAATTGATTAATGAATAATTTTTGTCATGCAAGAATGTAGCTATTTTGTCACAGTTATTACGGCGTATTTAGGGAATTTTCGACTCTCCTAACATCCTTATGGCACCCTCTTTTCCAAATATGAGATATTCAGAGATTCCCTATCAGGTTCAGATGTTTTCCTCGTAGCGCAAAAAATCTTAGTACAGCAGTTAAACGTTTTCTGTGTGCGACTGTCGGATAGATTTAGGTCGAAGGCTTAATGAGATTTACCGCTTCGAGTGTCACTATAAGCTTGGTTTGACGTGAATGAAATTTGCTCAGACCAGATAATCAACATGTTAATCAATTAGTCCCATTTTACAGATTGCGAGACTTGGTTTTTATGATCTCTCACCCTCTATGAAATAAAACATGAATATACAGTCAGCAGAGCTGTTGCGTCGGGGGAAAAGGGCAGACGTGATCTGCGTTCACATTGGATCAGTTTACGGTGAGGCAGACATTATTTTTAAGCTATTTTCTTCCTGCCCATTAAGCAGACCAAGGTTACTCAATCTGCCTCAGCAACTTTACCTAATGCATTAGCATGCAGGCAGATGTAACTACAGACGATGAATGTGTGGATCGTGTATGTTTAGCCTATATTGAAAAAAAGGAGCCAACAAATTCCTGGCTACGTTTCTGATTTGATTCTTACATCTCGCTTATCCATTAACAACGATCTAAATGATTCTGAACGCTACCAGTACATTTCAAAAATTGCAAGACTTGGACTTAATATCTCTCCCTCGAAAAAAAAGACAAAACAGAAAACAAAAACAAAAACAAAACAAAACATGCATGTATATAAGTTCCGCAAGACAGTAGGGCCGGGCAAAAAAGAAGCAGACAGGATCTGTGCCCGCATTAGATCTCTTTCCAGCAAGGCCGAAACTATTCCAATGCTATTTTCTCCCTTCCTGTCCATTAACAGAATCGAGGTTACTTCGTCTACCTCCAGTAAGGCAAAAAGGGAAAGAGAATATGCAAACGGCAAATTAAAGGTGGCCTCGGAAGTGCAGGTCCGAGCGAGTTGAGGATACACGATTGTCCACGTCTTCTATCGAACAACTGACCAAATGTGCGCAAACGCACGATTAGTTCAATTTTCAAATTTAATAGTGATTCTGTGTTGTACCAACAATGGATACTGTTACGCACTGTATTTCCAATCATAGAGATCAAATTACAGAAAATTACAGGACGGTGGAATTGTGCACAATGTGTCGATCTAGTGTATTCGTAGTCTATGATTGAAACTATCCAATCAAACGGTTGGTAATTCTATTGGCCATGTTTTTGATTGAGAAATCACCAAAATCTCAAAACTTGGTCACAAAGTCATCGTTTTCAGCTGAAAGAAGCTTTAGTTGTTCAAGTACATAACAAAGCCTCTATGACAATGCAAAAACAATGCAACCGTAACTTCTCCTTTCCAATGCGGGAAAGAAGAGACAGAAAAAGGAAAAATGTACCCAAGATAGTGGCATAAGCAGACGCTTGCAGTAAAACCGACTTTCAGATTTTCGTATAGCAAGCAAACTGCCTGGCCAATACTATGATCATTGACATTTTGGAAGGGTCACGCATAGCACTCGTTTTACAAGCCATCTTTTTTGTTTGTGAGATAAAATGTGCATCGATCGCCCAGGACCTTCGGCAAACACCTGCGGACGAGTCGAGTCGGCAGTCGTCCCTTCTGGCGTATGGCTTCCAGTGCATTGTGCCTGATCGAATCAATTTGTACGAGTCTGTAATATTTTTGGAGGAGGGTGTCCTCCCTCCGGCTGTGTCCTGAACCAACAAACGCTGTGCCCGTCTTAACGCTTGAGGGGGCTAGAAGCCTTGAACCAGAGATAATCGCAGCATCAAGAGATATTTGTCGTCTAGTGATATATATTATACGTCGATGAATAAATACTGTGAATAACATTTCTTTCTGAAGCCGAGTACTTGGTACAGTTTAAGCATGAGTACTTCATGGAATATTCCGACCTCTTTGTCACTTTCATAAAAGGGCAGTTCGCTACATTTTTGTTTTCAGTTTCGATTTCCTTGATGCATGGAGTTCTCCAATCCGTGCTGAATTGCTACCAGGGTAATTGTTATTAGCCCATGCAGAATGTGGTAACAAAGGATTCATCCTTATACTGTATATATACATAGGCCGTATGTATAGGGCAACAGGCTATAGCACACCCTAGAAGATAGGTCTAGCGACTCGTAACTCATATCACCAGGTTGGGTCACAAAAATACCGAATTTGCTCACACGGATGATATAAGAATTCATTTTGATAAAGTTTTGGTCTTCTGAGAAGAAATTGCAGCAGGTGCCTAATAATTAATCTGAGAATATGGTGATGACAACCAGTGAATGAATATGCATTCAATGCATAAAAGATGAAATACAAGATCTATAATGTAATTCGACAACCAGAATTATACAAGCCATTACTGTGGTGACAGAACGCTCGTGGACAGGTGGTACGCGCGCGTTACATGCATCTTTGACCAATAGGATGTTGTGATTTGCCAAATGCACGTCAAGCTGAAGAATGTGCCTATGAGTGCGGTGCCATCGCAGTTGTGGTGTCCAAAGGGATAAGTTTGTAAAAAGCAGTTGTAATATTCAATGGGCCATTGATAATGTCAATACACCCCAAAGGAAGGCTAGACAAGAGGGAGAAATGATGAAAATTTAAGCAATTTACTTACGTGGCCACACACAAGAACAATGACAGCATCGTCTCGTTGTAGATAGCCCAGCTGATAAATCTGCTCTCGTTGAACTCAGAGGGCGCCTTCCGAACGACATAGCATAGCCTCACTCCCCACAGCAAGAGCACCAGTTCAGCTAAATAAAACATTCAAACACGCACAGGGAACATAGGGAACTATTAGAAACATAGTTTCATAAAGGTGAAGAGAAAATGAGAGGCGACATATGTCGCCCTTTATTGCCACATTATATATTATATGGCCTAGTGCATTTACACAAATGACTTTAGACACGCTGGGCATGCTTATACCTTTCTTTAATCTGCGATAAAAAGAATTTGTAGAGAAATATTTGATTCAACTGAATAAAGTTTGTGTTGGAAAATCACAACAAATAACAACACTGTAGTAATTAAAGTTAGGTCAGTGTTTGTCCCCCCCCAAAAAAAAGATCTAACACAAAGCTTTGCTGTTCGCAAACTGCAGTTTATTGCTTCTGAAGACAAACCATATATTGGATCTGACGTGTTTTGTGGACAGCGTGGAATGCACGAGTAATACAAATGACCAATAGCCTGATAATCCTCAACTGTACGCAAAACAAAGAGCTGCGTATCAAGAGTACCAGTTAATTAGTAACGGCTTTGGCAATCTTATGATTCAAGCCTTTGATCATAGGATGGCCGTTTCGGATCGTGTTTACTTTAATCTTCGTTTTAAATGAAGTGTGGCCTGTTGTTTCTTACTGGAACAATAAACACGGCCCGACTTTATTCATTTTATGAACTAACACTGGAGCATTGGGATGTTGCTCAATAATTTCCCGCCATTTCTTCTTCGCTCACACAAGCATTAAGTTTTTACGGGGTATCGCCTCGCTTTTGAAATAAAATGGCCGACTCGAGAATGAGGCCAGTGAGGTTGTTTGGTGTCTCGTTTTCTTGAGAGAGAATGTTGCTCTCAAACACAGGAATAATATTAAAGCTCCAGTACATTCATAAATTTAAAATACACCAAGCCGAACAACATAGTTCCAGGTGTCAAGTTATAATGCAGATGGAGCCTTGTGCATTATCTGAATGAGTGGCTGCAGTGATAGATGTGCTACATTGTGCGCACTTTTCGCCTCGCCAGATTAATCACTTCGGGGAAATACTTCTTTACAATTCAGAACGGTACATCGCCAACCTCCATCACAACCCTCGGTCCGTCCCGTCAACACCCCCAGTGAACCGATACTCCGGGGCCAGAAACCGACCCCCCCCCCGTGATCTGTCTATGCGCTCGCCCGTCACCCTCGGAGAACCCCCATCAATATTCACTAACGAATGCATACCGGGATCCTGCGCCGGCTTGAGCGTGTCAGGGCTGATATGACGAACCGGACTGACACCCCGCCGCGCCGCCAGGTACGTCCGCTGGCAGCCGCTAGTGCCCGCGAGACCTGTGATGTGAATTGCAAATCACGTCTCGACGCGATTGCCTATCGACAGATCACTCACCAGGTGCGCCTAGTAAAGAGGCAATTTGGCCGGTATCTGTTTGTTGTACGGGACTCATAAAAGGAAGCCGTTTGATGAGATGGTGAGCTATATTTGTAACGGTTAAATAAGGCTACTATGCGATACGTGCATCATAAACGAATCCGTGTTTTGCATTTGTGCTTGTCAAGTTACATGCTGTATATTTGTGTTATGGGAAAAATGTTAAGACGTCAAACGCTTCCGAAGTTGTCAGAACTGAAGTTTTAAAACCGAATAGGATCACAGAGCCCCAAGAACATTTCTTTTGAAAAGGAAGCAAAAGACTGTCCCTTTACCGACAATCCATTAATCAACCCCGATCCCGCAACCTCCGCTGTTCACAAAGGAATCTTTTGCAGCAAAAATCCAACATTCGAAACGCAGATTTTAAAGACATTATCGGAGATAATATAATGTGCCACGATAATAAACGTGACGCTCAACGTTAATTACAGGTTGAAATGAATGTTTTTAAGTTGATTAAAACATTTCAAAGGCTAATCATTTCGGCAGGAAGTTGAAATGATGTTTCCCAATATACAAAACAAACGGAGAAAGAAAAATAAAAAGAGAGAAAAAGAAAAGTACCATCCAGGGTTGGAACTAGGGACATACTTCATGCTATTTGTTTCCCATACCTTCTCTTTACGCAGAACGGCTCGACCACGCCCCTTTTCTCTCCTCTGCGCACGACCTGAACCTACATAACCCCACATAACACCGCTAAAGCTCATTATTGTAATTCAGGTGTCTATTATAATGTATTACCAAGACGCTTCGTACAGGAGTGTCTGGCCGTAAAACAGCCTCGTTAATAAACGACAGTTGTAGATGATCGGATCAGGTTATGATGTAGTGTAAAGCACTACACTAAATGACAAACGTTTCCTCACAATAGACCAATATTAAAAATGGTTGAACACATCGAAGGTTCCAAGCACTTTCCTATCAGTAGGAGGCCATCTCAACTATAACATACTGCTTTCTCTCCCGATCTGTGGCTAATAACATGCTCAGCGGCTGACAATACATGCTTCATGCTAGACAGAAGCTTAATTGCCTGTTCTTTAATCAATGATGATATCAAATAGCTACTTCTATTAAAGCAAAGCCAACGCATTTCACGTTGACGTTTAAAACTGAGCAATGTAACCAGCAGCAGGGTGACAGTCCATGGAATGAATGCATTACAGATAGATTATGGTTATATGTCTTATCTCCTTCTCAACTCCTTTGCTGCTTGCTCGAGTTTCAAATAATTTTCTCCGGTCAAACTTGTCCAAAGCCCCCCAATTTTTTATCAACCATGAGAAATGTGCTCTGGCCTTTATCTGGAGGGCCAGCCGACTGTTCTCAACCCCACCGTTGTAAGACATCACAATTAGTTAATATCAAACCCCAAGAACTGCTGTGTGTAAATAGAGTGCGCAATTCTTCCCAGTGTAACCTTAAGCTGTGGAAGAAATAGCTGTGGAAGAAAACACGGTAACACATGCTTGACAAATGTCCTGCATTCTCTGTATATATATGTTTAATGCTAAGATTTATACGGCATCTTTCTATCAGATAAGCAAAATCGAAAGGCCACCACACGATTGATGGCGACACGGCTTCATATTGCCCTTCGTGATGATGTTGAATTAACTCAGAAATGATGGTGTTACAGATAACGTGATAAATGGGTGCGTTGATCCGCCTGCGGAATGGACCCCCAAGCTCCGCACGTGCGTAGATTCTGCCATGGAAACTTAATTTACATCATCGGCACTGTCAATCAAGCGAAATGCACACAGACGGGGTGTGCAGTTCATGTTCGAGATCTGGGGGCTTACTGTCGGCGCAAACAGAACATAATTTTCATTGGGGGCCCACACAGAGAGGAAGAAGCGCAGAGAGGAATTTTTGCCCATGGGGCAGTGTGAAAACAGTGGCACAATGCAGTGATATGCATGTTTTCCCTCATGTTAACAAGTAAAATATAAAAAAAATGGAAAAAAGAAATGCAGGTTAACTACCGAATTAAAGATATGTTGGCTTGGGTGGTTTGGAGGATCACGCACGAGCAGGAATCCAGATGAGACAAATATGAGTTAGATATAAAAACATTTCTCAACAGATAAGAACAATTTGATGTAATTTTGCAGACGCCTCGAGACATCTTCAGCATAGCCTTTTGTCAATATACTCAGATCCCTCACATACAGGTCATGCTCCTAAGTACAAAATGTTGTCCACGATGTAAACAGGCCTTTATTTCTGCTATTTTCTTAATATGAACCTGACTTTTAGGGTAGCCGAAGTGATACATTATAGTCAGAAATCAGTATTGGACACTAACGGAAAAGAACAATTTTTCAGTAGCGCGAATTAAGAATCAGAAAAAGTATTCCTTTCGAGGAGAGCCTCGAGAGAACATTCAAGAAAGAGATGCGAGTGGCGTGGAATTTAAACGAAGGCCACCGCAGATGTAAGGTAAGAAACATCCCAGTACCTCATTCCAATTACCCATCTCACACGCAGCAACAAGAAAGATAATTATATGCTTACAAAAAACCCCACGAATGAAAAATATAAAGCGAGCTTCATGTTGTGAATCAATAAAAGCCAGCAGACATATAAAATCTAATACAAAAGTATATACATATGAATGAAAAATAAAATTTCATAAAATTGTATGAAATATAAAAATAAGCATGTAATTCGTTATAACGTGTACACTTCAAAGTATAAAATTTATAAAATCAGTCACCCATCTGTCAGTTGGGCAATGTGTGGCTGTTGCCCGACTGACAGATGGGTGACTGATGTTGATTAAAATTATCATCCGTCATCCTTTGGTATATATTTCCACAAAACTTTGACAAATATTACCCGGAGTAACACAAACACTGGGGAAATTTCTTTTAACATTTAAAAAGGGCACCGACACCCAACACTGTTAAGCTTATTTTTATTTTTTGCAGATATGAAAATTCTTGACAAAGACGTTTGGGTAAAGAAATAAAGTTTAGCATCCAATTGAAAAGCGGTAAATATATCAAAATGTAGCTGACGACTCTCTGAGTTTGTGATTACTCAAAACTGCCGTCTGCCCTCGGGAACCTTGAAATACGCGGTTTACCTCACATTATCCCCAGTGAGCATGCGCATGCATGCACAACCATACGTGTATTGAAGTTCAATACAGTCAATGAGGGAATCCATGACACAAATTGGAGGTGAGAAAAAGTAAGGATTAAAGCAGACATGAGGAAACTGTAAGATCAATGCATGTTTTGGTTCGTGACAAATTTCTCATAATTGGGAGCGGGGAGGTCCGTCCAATCGTCTGTCCGACGCCGCTGTTATTGGATTGTCAACGATTTCGCATGGGGCAAGCACTGATGACAAGCGGGACCTTTGCATGATCTTCGGAGCACAAAGTGCACAATATGCCGTGAGGTTGAAGACGCCTTGCGTCAATGCAAACACACAAAGTAGATAACTCTTTAACGAGTTAAAATATCCTGCAGTTAAAAAAAATGACAAATTTCCCCACTATGCCCACCTCAAATCTGATAAGTTAAACCCCCCTTTCTACTCAAATTGTGTTTCTCAAGGGAGCACCAACGATCATTGTATGATGCAGCAACGCACATGCGGAAAACATCTTTCCACACCGAAGTCTTGGAAATCAGACGGCAGCTGCAGTAACTGATCAAAACGTCGTCAACAGCAGCACATGCAATTCCAAACTGTGTGCGTTATACAACGTTTTTAGTGAATAGTTGCTGTCAGAGTCTAAAAAACATAAACGGATGGCCAAAATATGTTCATTTTAAAACAATCGACAAAACAGTTGGGTGATGTATGTGACGACTGTTCGGGTCTTTGTACTATGTAAGCGTAGGTACGGGGATGGATAAAAGGGTACTCACAACATATGCCTTTCAGTTTGTGCAACCACGAGAACAGTTTTTGTCTGGCAGGGTTGGTAAATGTGCTATTTCTGGTCCACTTCTAAGACTGGGAAAGTTCCAAAGAGGTACTTTCTCCAACCTTCGAGAATCAGGTAGGCTTACCGATATTCGCTGCATAGTCCCACCAGTCATACGAGCACTGCTCCGCCTTCAGGTTGGACAAAGAGATGCCCGTCTCAACCTTAGGGAGGGCTATGACAGACCGGACAATCAGGTAGAATATCGAGATGATGACTATAAGGCCGAGTCGTTTGATGAGGTCTACGTCTGTTATGCGAACTCTCGCCGCAGACCGGACCCTGAAGACAACCGATATCCTGGAAGAACGCAAAGGAAAACACGGAATTATCTTCGGAATTTCCAACCGCACATAATGGCCCGCAAAGCCTCCAGTAAGTCTCCGCATATTCACTGTGTTTGTACCTAGGTAAATTGGAAGAATAACTAGCCTTAACCTAGATGTACCAAAATAAACAGCTCTTGTTACCAGTAACTCCATGAAAATTAGTTCCATGAAACAAATTGATCGCCGGTTTACACTAGTCACTCCAAAATTAGATTTTTGTGTTACTGACAGTCAGAATATTCTGATATTAGTTCAACTGATTCAAGAACGTTTTCGAATTTTTTTATTAACAGATTACACATTTTGTCACCGTTCTCACGAAGTGACGCTAATGTCCAAAAATAAATTTTTGTCCATTTTTTTTCAATATTCTCTTTTAGAACATCGTTCTTGACCATTTTGACCTGCTCCCACATACAAAACATCATCAATGTCATAGTTGCATTAATGTTGTCAAGGTCAAGCATCTTGAAAACAGCATTTTGCGTTTTCACAAAGAGACGTTAGCTTTGTTACATTCACAGTTTTGCGCGCGTAAAGACACGATCCCCTTCCCTGTGATTATTATCCATTAAATAGAAGGACGTTCATGTACAAAAACGTAGTTTTCGTTTTCACGAAGTGAAATTAACCTTTGCTAATTAATTTTGGCTAACCAACCGCTGCTTTATACTAATTACTCGGGTTGAAGGAATGATTAGACATCAGAGAATCATCTGGTTGGTTTTTGTTACACGAAGTTGTCACAAAGTACTAATTTTGGTAGTTTTCATAAAGGAAGAACTTCTCTGGCGATTATCTCGAAAACCTAGTTTTTCTCAAAAGCCACATTAGCGACACTTCATGGTGACCGTGACGATTTATCTGCAATCTAACAGAAAATTCTGTTCTGAATGGACTTTTAAAATTGTTGTGTTAGGACAAATTCATTTCTTGATGAATCTACACCAACAACATGCATCATTTGAAAAGGTAAAATTCACTGGTATTTTTTATTTTCAGCTAAACGATTACATGCCAAATTTGGCCTGTTCTAAATATTAAGTGAAATATTCGGTGAATCAATCTAAGTAAAACTTGTAATTACCTATTTAAAAGTCATGTCTGATAGTGCTGCTCAAAACCACTTGCACCTGACAATACATGGTAATTCTATCAGGTCTCGGTGAATTGAAAAATAATTCTACTCAATATAGTACGCCCATACAATAACAAAATATGTAGGAACAATTTGTTTTAATAAACAACAAAGTAGAGTGAACCCACCTCCAAGTCTTCAAAAGGAGTGCCCCGAACAATATTGAAAATCCCACCTCCTTGAACCACTGGAGAAGCATACACGTCGCTACAGTCGGCTCGTTATAACTGACAAGTACCTGCAATTTCAACACCACCGAGAAAAACCAGTACGATCATTACACTCTTTTTTGAATTGCATCAAAAATTGATCCAGTGGTACGTAGAACAGTTGGGCAATTGTTGGTTGAACCATGTCTACGAGCATCGTGATAAGTGTTTAACGCTATGAGTAGTGGCTTTGGAGAGTTTTGAAGTGTAGGAGTCGGAGGCAGCGCTAGCTGGACAGCGTCTGGAGAGTTGGAGCCTTCCCTTGAAAGTCTCACAAAGACTAGTACAGGCATGGGCATTCCATAAAATGGAAAGTTGTCACCCATGATAAATGACATGTATAAAACTATCAAAATACTGAAAAGTGCTTTGAAATATTACAAGTGAAAATCGACACCGAGTTTTAATCTCGCATTCCGTTTTCAGCCGGTGGCTACAATGATGTTAATAATTCATTTAGAAGCAATTCTACTGAGCAGTGATAGCCATTGCCTCAGCACGGCCTTTGTAAAATTCTTGCCTCAATAGTCGCACAAGTCCCCGCGTTGACATATCTTCTTATACATTTACTTAATGTTCATTTTTTACGGTCATCGACTCGACTAAAAGCCATGTATCGTCGGATCAGTAGCATCCATGCAAAGGTCACAGAATCAAAGGGAAAAGCAAAGATTCGGGAATAACGCTAACTGTGCCATGCCTCGAACTAATTCCCGCAGATGGTATCTGCTGGAATGTAAGATTTGAAATGCTGTAGCCCACTTCCACTGAAATCAAGACACCAAGAAACCCCGACATCAAGAAATCAGGACATGAAGTGAAGGTTTCCATCAACTATTAACACTTATCAAAAATAACGGAGTAGGCCAACTCACATTACTGCGCAAAGCAGATAAAACGTTTGGAGTGGCATTGCATTATTAAATACATTATGAACATCATCTTAAATTCTTGTTCGCAACCGATGGCAACACATTCTGGGACTTGTATCAAACGCAAAACAGATCAAAAACTCCGAACTAGCGCTTCAGGTTCGGGTTTTTTTTTTTTTGTTATTTTTTCAAAAGACAAACAATGCAGATATTGACAGCTTGGTACGTGCGCCTTCTTGAAAGTGGACTAAAACAGACTGGGCATACGATTTTGTACAGTCTCAGTAACTTCAAATTCGATTATACTTGTGCCATATTTCATCAGATGCCTTTTTGTTAGGTGCCGTCATTTTTCTTCTGATAAAGACATAATATGCTGTATAAAACGAGGACAAAACAAGCACCGAGGTACAGAAAGAAAAACAAAAACACATGAACACATATGACCGGAAACTATTGTTGAAAATCTGGACCTGTTGTATTGGGTGACATTGTCAAGTGTCCTGTGTAGAGTAAGCTACCCTAGTTTAACACTTAGCAATTGCTTTGAGTGGTCGCAGCTGCCTTTTATTAGTAAAGATTGACCGAATAAAGGCCAATTATTAAATTACAAATCCATCGGGCGTTGCTTACGTTGACAGGAGAAGTGTAGAGAAAAGGGGGTCAGCGGGTAAACTTCTTTCGTTCGCGACCGGAGAGGCAGCAGAATTTTCAACATCAATTTTCGCAAAATGCTCGGTCCGTAATTTGATCCAAGATCATTCTTGGGAGATTGAAGACTGTTCCATTTTCATTTACATTCCCGACCACCGAGCGGAGTAGCACTGTGTACCTGTCCTATCTATCCAATAACTGTTTTCGCTGACGGGATGGTAAAAGAAGACTTTAAGAGAAGAAGAAATTGTCTTTTAATACGCGATTACCATCGAAAGGAAAAAGAGAGTGGTTTTTTAGCAACGTCCTTGTCCGAAGTCTAAATTGGAACGCGCGAAAGAGATTTGCAGGCCGCCGAGAAAGTTCTCCGCTAGCCTGCGGCGCAAAGGGCCATCTATTTTTCAAGCCGACGAAAAAAAGTAGGTCACGAAATAGTATCTTTGCTGGGGATTTGTATTGATCTGAACGGAAGGGTGAATCGTGATCCCCAATTGGTCCTGACACAAACAAACGGCATGTATTCTCATAGATGCAGGGTGTCCATAATCAACCCTTGTTGGCACTGGAGGTAAATTGTTGGATTAAGGCCGCAGGATAAGGCTTCAAAATGAAGGACAATTGTTTGTGTTTGACATCGTTTTCTCTCTTACCCGGTGCACTTTTTTGCCCTCTCTTTCCCAAATTGACCCGATATGAGTTCAGAACTGATCAGCTGTCTTCATTAATGCAGTCTCCCAGCAACTTAAAGAATTGTTTATTTTGACAACAAACACCACACCTTCCTATTTAAAAAACAAATGCGGCACAATATGTTAGCTAAATAAAAAAAGGCACAGAGTAGTGTAGATTTTTTTGCACATGGCGCACATGGAACGATTCGAGCAAGCTGTTGCAGCGTAAAGGCCAGTTCAGGCTTGGCGCAAAAGCGAACACAAACGCGAATTTTTTTTAGGTCAGATCAATTATTCGCACTGTCAATTCGCAAAAGCTGAAGACAAGTCACCTCGTGCAAAATTTTACTGTAAATCTTTCATGACGTCAAATTCGTTTCGCTTTCATATCAGATAACGTCTAGTGGGGCCATTATACATACCAGCAATTCCCCCCCCCACCCTATGAAACCCTATTGTGGCGGCTGCCAATATACCAAATACGCGTTCTTTAACCCTTTCCGAATAGGATAATGGTCAGCCCCTCGCCACAGAATTTAAAGACCTAAACCAGAATAAAGCGACGAGAAGAAAGAAAGGTCTTAGGACTGATGCCATGGGGAGCCTGATGTTTTATTGCGATCGAAGTGGCCCACTGCAGTCTTCAAAACGGGACTAGGCCGCCCTACTCATCTGCTCCTCGTGCGCGCTTTAAATGCCCGAGTCTAGCTGACTGTTTTTGAGACTGGGAGCGCGGGCACGGCCTTCAGATTACATTAACGGAAATCTGTCGATCTCGCTGATCCGTATCAGTCATTCTTGGCTCGGAGGGCGACTCTTCCTCGACAGGCCAGCAAAATGTCAAGGGATGTAATAGTGGCAGAAGGAGAGGGGAGGGGATAGAGCCCCCGGGTCAGAGCAGAACAAACCTAGTATATAATCAAACAGAATATGTCCTTCCTTTTTTTCTATTTGTGTCAAACGATGTAAATCCTCGATTGATGGAAGGTGAAAATTCACAATCAGACTCACCGGACAGTAAAGGAAGAGGGCACCGAGCAAGATAATGCGCAGTAGGACGGGGCTGGCTGCCTTCACCACCTTCAAACAATAGAAACAGCGAGAAAATAAACCGGAAGGTACTAGAAATTAAAAAAAGGGCAGAAAAGGGATTTCGCTAAGGAAGTTTAACACTTAAACATTTAAAGTTAACTTTATAAAGCACAGCAGCGTTGCATTTTTTATGTAATGAAAAGTGCTTATTAGTGCATGACAATTTTGCAGTTTATAAGCCACCAACAGCGCAGGAACATAACCATTCCTAATGTTTGGGATGTTGATAGCCAATCCAGCAAATCCTGACTGTTAAATTAATAAACTATAAAAAGCAGAGAAAAGGAATCATAACCTAGTCAACGTGTCCATTCGAATATAAGTCTCGCAACTTTTCCACTCTTACAACTCATTGTGCTATTAGGATCTACGCTGCTGTACTTTATAAAGTTAACTTTAATGAATGCAAACCTCTGATTGAACTCAGCTCACATTGATATTTTGAAATCGTTATCAGTTCTGGACAGAGCGTTCCGATTGCACAAAGAATAATCAGTAACCGGTCTGGTGGTTTTAGGGACCAAGCTACACGCTAGATTGAATGTACTCATTTTCGTAAGGCACTTGGGTGGCATATATCTTATCCGTTAGTTACTTTCAATGAGCCAGTGATCCGGTTCAAATTTTGTTTTACTGATAATAAGTATCTTAAAGCAACTGTGTAAGAATTTAGCAGAATTCAGTGACATTTAAAATCCCCCTTCCGGTAATAACTGTCCAGCGTAAAATAAAATCTGATGAATACTACCATGCCCGCAGTAGTTGAGATTTTTTTTTTTGGGGGGGGGAAACATGACGTGCTACCAAATGCTTATCTCAAGCAGAAATTTTCAACCTGAACTAAAACTTCCACTTTTCAAGTCTTTTTCTTTGTTTTCAGCGAGAAAGTATTCCACGAGAATAGATATAAAAACGATAATTAATAATAAATATCATGTTTTTTCACAAACCCATGACCATAACGTTTGTTGTTGTGATATATTGAAAGAATAATGGATTCACTTCGCAGAAACGTGACCATTTTGCTCGTCTGAATTGTTCACTAGCGCCGACAGAAGTTGAAAAAACCCATAAATTATGCAAGGATTCTAGCCCATTCTGGATGAACTGCTAAACAGAAAATATTTCTAGTAAAATATGTAGCACCTCTAGCCAGAAGTAGCCAGCACATGTTGTCCAATAAGAAAAATCTTCCCACAGTTCACCACGTTTGTACACTTAGCACCTCAATATTTCCCACGTGTTTCAATATTTTGGCGAAGAACTCAAGATCGAGACTAAGACAAGCATGCACTCGGTGGGTATAAAACACGGTCATGATCATTTAGTTTTCCGTATTCGGTCATGGAGGAGAAGCTGAGGACACTACCTTGACCTCTCGGTGATATATGGTGAATATGAAGAGCGGGAACATGCCGGCTATAGTAATGCACTGTATTATCAGCAACACAGTCCGGACTGTCCAGTTATGGGCGTACAGGCAGGATCGCCCGTCCACACATTCGTCACAACCGGGTCCGCACGGCTTACAAACCATCTCGTAATATCTGCAATGTCAAGCAAAAACAGCCACATTACACTTTGATAAAGTGATTTAAATTTTTCTTCAGGGGGACTCTTATACAAAATTTCCCCGGGGTGCAATTGGGCCTGTGCGTCTTTTGTCAAAGTTACAATCACGCTTCTGTGGGTATTATAACTCTTGGTGGCGCTCTAGGGTGCGTGACATGAGCTGATGTGTTCCTTTCAGTATACTACTGTGTTTTATTACCGACTTTAATCCAAGGTGCGAGTTGCACTTTTGCACAGGATCACCTTTGTTATTTAAGTGAATTAAGTGCAGCAAAATTGGACAGCTGTGTTTACCCAGCTATGAAGATAAGTCACATGCATGAATACACATACGTAAACCTGTATGAGCAGAAATAATCAAGTCTCAAATTGCATACCCTTCTAAAGACGATTCTAGTGGCACCGACTTTTTATAAAGAACTTATAAATACTCCAACCGGTTCACCCTTTTTTCAGAACATTACATGCTCGCTCAATTTTGTCTATACAGAGCGCCATCTGGGGGATTTGACTGTACAATGATACCTGCTGGTTTTGTCTGCCAGTAGGTGGTCATATTCAGCCTCAATCTCCACGCCTTGGTAGTAGTTCTCCTCGGGATCGGTAGGTGACGGGTAGTAGAATCCTTTACGGCACACGCAGCGGTACGATCCTCGCCGGAAACCCTTGTCAGGTGTGAACACGCACTGATCGTGCGGTAAGCAACGTAGATAGGAGAAATAAAAGAGGCCAAAAAGCTCGTCTTATTTTTGTCAATCAAGAATCCATTTTCAGTAAATGAAACAGCTGGCACTGACTTGGTTAAAGCGGAAGCTATATTAGACCTTATTGGGCAACTTAAATTGCCAGATATTTCAAGGGCAGTAACAGTGTCCTTAATGGCTATGTGATAGAAAGATAAGACGGATTAATTTGTGTGAGGGCGCAACAATGTAAGTACAAAGAGTCCGTCTTCCTGCGTTTGCTTAATTTATCCATCAAGGGCGAAAAGGCATGCTTTCTTCAAGCCATTCCGAGCGACTATAAATGAGAATTCCATCAAAACTCCATAAGGCCTTTTTCCAGCTCACTGAAATCGGCATCGGTGTGTACTCTCAAGGTAAACCTCGCGCAACGATTCTGCGGAATCTGCATCTCGAATCCCGATGACACATGGAAATCACATTTGGGACAAGTTTAAGTATCTCTTGGGGATGAGACTTAATCTCCCCCTGCGGAGTAGAGCAGGGTTGAGACCTTTCTCGTGAAATCCAAGGTGAAACGCGCCACATCATTACTCTTTCCGTCCCTCAGTGTCTATCTGCACATTACAGTCCCCACGACTTCTCTGGAAACTGAAGATTAGCATCGATTGAGAAGGACTCTGAAACGACACGCTGACTGAGGGGCTTTCACCAGCCCTACGCAAAAATGGCTGTAAAAAAGTCCCGGCCTGACATGAATGTCCTCGACAGTAAAAGCCGGTCGAGAGCCAAAAGTCACTGGGTATGTTTTTGTCGTCGCAGTGACGCCTCTGACAGACGAAACTGCTACGGGAGAGGGAAAGTTGAAGAATAGATGAGTCGGTTGAGAGAGGAAATGGACTATTCTTTGGAGAACTGTAGAAACAGGAAGCATCAGTAGCAGAAATGCAGCCCTTTTGTTTGGTAAAATGTGTAGATTAGTTGGACGCTTATGGGAGTTGTATCACTCGAAACCTGGTCCAAGAGGGGTTTAAGAAAGGATATTAAGCAGAACTGAGAAATCTGTCTTCAAAACGCCCCGCGCACGGCCACGCTGTAGAACGCAGGATATTGAATTCCTACAACATGCTTTGATCATGTTGCCGTGTCTGGTTACCAGGCGTCACGCGGTTTCCCACCCCTCGTGCTTTACGCCCCGGGGTTCGACCGAGAGATATTTTTGTAGACGGAAAAAAATGTAGGAATATCACTTCGGCACGGATGGGGTTGTTTTTTATTCAGAGCATGCCAATGAGCAATGAGGAAGTGAGTGTGTGAACAAGTTCATAAGGAATTGATAAAGTTCGGCACAAAACGGCAGTTCTGCCGACCTACCCTGGTAAATAATTGAGTCCTTTTGGAATGTTGATGTTTTTTTTAACATGCCAAAATGAATCAAACCACACATAATAAAAATAAGAACAATTTCTTTGTAGAATATAATTCGAAGCACACTGCCTATCGAAAATCAAATGTATTACATTCATATATTACATTTATATTATATAATAGTACGAAAGCATGACGACGGCGAAGAAAAGGTTCTTAAAGTTATTACTTTGTGCCTCCAAATTTCTATTTTGAAGACTATTTGACTTCAATCGTAAAACATAACAATATTACTGAGAAGTATTAGCTTCTGGAGTACAGGCGGACATTTCTATTCAGATTTCGTTTAATTTTGGCCAGCATAATTATGTAATCATGTTTCATCCAGAAAGCATATGAAAGCAAATCCATTTTTGCTATTGCCTTGTTAATCATTTGAAAAGCGGGGCAGTCCATTACTCTTCAAGAGGCTCGGCAGCTATCGGGGTGGAAAGAAAATAACCCGACGGTGAAGATACGTAAAACGACCTCATATCCCTTTCCTTAATTGTCTTCAACTTGGGCAGGCTGCACCACGCGAGCAGCTACGTTGGAGAAGCCAGAGATAATGCATTTTGCATCGTTTGCCAGGGGAGTAATATGAAGACGAAAAAAGAAAACATAATTGCTCACTCAGCCGCTCGCTCGCACATTTTTCACCCTAGAAAGAGTGATGAAAATAGTCCGGAAAATTGGATCGTGGAAAATGAAGGGGGAAACTGGATGGCCTTTGGGACAACAATGAAGATAAACTAACGGGACACAGATGTAACACGATCTCGATATATAAATGCATGTCTAATGTCTAAGACAATTCCGTAACTTTTGTTATGACCTTCTTTAGAAATTTGTGAATATCGTTAGTCGAAAATGTACATTTGGGATGAGTTGATGAAAGTTATTGCTGAAAACCTCATTGTGTGTAAAGATTCAAAATGCTAGCGCTGTAAGATAGTGAAAAAAAACTCAAACTACAGCTTGATGGAGGCCTTTCCCTGCTTGTGCATTATCCCTGAAAATCACTGACTGTAGTCCTTGTGTATTTGTGTCAAAATCTAAAGAACGGTGTGAAAGAACGAACCGGATGAATTTGCAGCTCAGTAAAAGTGTCTTGGATTTTGGTTTCAGATCAAAAGTTGCTGAATCATGTTTTGAATTGCGCCTGACAGCAGCGTCTGGGACACGATCTCACGTTCAGTCGAATGCAGCCACACGATGTCACGCACTGAATCTACGAAATAAACCCAACAAAGACTGACTCTCAGGTAGCTTGGTTTACTACCTAACTTCAGTTACTTGATTATCTTCAGCAGGTGGAGATGGTGTAAAGCAGAGACCCTTGAAAACAATATCTGAACTGGGCTTAGGGCGACAGCCAGCGAGCTGAACGTGCGTCTTAGACTGTCAGGTCGAGCCACATAATAAATATGCAGATTTCAACGCCCGTGTGTTTGTTCGACGTTTTACTGAAAAGAGATCCATGACAAACAAATGCCAAATGATAAAGCGATTTTCGAATGTCATTCATGTAATATCAACCATTAATTTTTCCTGAGGAAAGACATAAAGATTTAACTTAAAAGCATGCGCAAATAGTGTGCTGGTCGACTACTGTACCGAAACTGTTATTGGGAGCTTTTGGCGAGGGCTTAATTGTCAACTACACAGAAGCAGCCACGAGGTGGGAAACGCTGCGCAGGATATTTGCCTCAGCTGAGAACCACACCAGCTAAGTACCAGTTTGTACGGAATTTACCTGTTATCATATTTAGTCTGTTAATAGGCGTTTGCTTCACTGCAAAAACTGTGTGCCATTGAGGACTTTTCTGAACACTTTCTTGCTGTCAGTTGGTAAACATGTTTCAAACGTTAATCGCGTTTAGAGTTTTGACAGCGCTTACGCATCGGGAGTTGATGCTTTGAAATTGGACACCACTTGTCCATAGCATTTATAAACATGTTTACAAACTGAGAGCAAGATTGCTTTTAATATAAAAGTATTTAGAGTGAAAATTGTCAATGTATTAACTTCGATAAACTGCATGTTCCAGGCTATTTAGCTCTTTCATTGTGTGTTAGGCACGGTCCAAAGACCAAAGTGATAGAGGCCTAAACAGAAGTCAGAAATACATAATAAAACGACTCCCTGTGTGAAAGCAAAGTAAACAAACTGAAAAACAATCAACACATTTATTATTGCGCCCTCTAAATGTGATCAACAAAAGGAAGTCTACAATGATCCAATTATGAAATCTGGGGTAAGAATTAACACGCTTTCCAAGTATTGGGTTTAACCGTCCATATGTTATAGCAAAGTGGGTTAAAAAGCCAGATCTAATAATGACGGACAAGACACGGGTATCGTTTGAATGTCATGAAGTGAATGTTTGGCCGGAAGGAGCAATGTGATACGCAGAAGTGAATGCAACTGACGAGTTGCTAGGCATCTGGTTATAAATATTGTCGACAACACATCTGGGCCCCGGGAAACACGACACAGCGAATGCTGGAAACCAAAACCCGGCACAGCAATCTGCTCTCCTCTCGAGATCTCCGATGAAAATTGAAACATGTCAAAACAAGGCGGAGGGGACGTATACAACACAGGCTTGTCTTCGGAGGCTGCGTTGGAAGTTAAGACACATAGTGGACATAATGAAACGTGACCAGGACATCGTATCGATTGCCCCTGTGCCTAATTAATGCAGCGGCCCGTTTACGGAAAAGGCCGGGCAGAATTCGTGACAAAGATTACAGCAGGTTTCAGTCCACGACAACCCACTGCGATAGCGCCCTCAGGAGTTTTTTGACATGCTGGACAGCACACTTTCTCGTACTATAGTAAACACCATGCATAACACACTCAACAATTAAGATGCAAAGCATTATACCTTTATTGAAGGAAGCTGTAATTTGATTGATTGATTGATTGATTGATTGACTAATTTATTATCATTGTTACATTTAAAGTATAAAATATACCTTATAGTAAAAATGTATTTTTATGGTGTTTACTATAGCACGATAAAGTGTTCTGTGCACACGCATTCGGGAAATCTCTTTTAAATGTTCCTCTCTTAACCAGCTGGCCTCACAATACGTACTACCGAGTAACACACAGAGCCTATGAAAAATGGCTGCATGCAGCCACAGTATCCAGTGACGTCATTAGCTCGCGTTAATCCAGCCAGGGCCGTCACTTTCGGACAAGCCCTAAAAATTAAGACGCGCCCGCACCGTTTGCACATGCCAAACCCCGTTGGTCTCTAAGATAAAGAGTTCAGCATATTTTCAAAAAACAAAACAAAACTGCAACTTTCCTTGAAAACCTGTCACTGCTGGAATTTGGAAAGAAGCACTTTGTGGAAACGTTTCTCCTGTTCATTTGTGTTGCACCATGCATATATATTTTCAAACCAAATTGAATATCAATTTGATATTTGGACGCGTTTCCTGACGATGTCAACTTGGTGCATGATATACTTGTAACACCAATTTGAATGAATCATTCGAACGAGGTTTCAGTGCAAATCCCAGTCATTCTCCAGAGGCACGGTCTGTAATATTCGCTGAGGAGTCGTATCGATTTTGACGCATCCTTTAGACAAACACTTGGGCGTGGATATCGACAGCTTTGAACCTGCCCACGGCTGTATCGACTCATCCGATCCCACTGCTGTTAATAAACGTTGAGACTCTTGAGGTAAAATGCCACTGTGCAAAACGTGCTGGTAAGACCAGGTACATGGATTAAGTAAGAGCTTCAGCAGCATCGTACGCCTACATAGAGTCCTGGGAACAAGATAAGGTGGAAAAGAAGGTCGGCCAACCTTTCTCGCGCGGAGTAGAGGACAAGGGCAAAATCTGTGCGTAGAGTGTTGGTGGTTCAAATCATGGAGAGTATTTTTCTCGGCAATTACTCTTGGAGAAGATCAGCTTGAAAGGCCCATTTAACACCCCAATGTGTAGCCTAAAACTTTGTTTTATTCAAAGGAATATTCTCACTTCAACACGTTTATCGGTCTCGTGTTAGCTAGACACATACATCACCTGCCCACGATACAATAACATATTATTACCACCTTTCAGATGTTGCGTTTTTGCTGTGAAAGCCTCCTTTATTAAGAGCGGTGGGTAGACATATTGGGTGCTCGTCTAATATGGGACAAACTCCCAGTCGTTCCTCTCTCTCATTGTAGTCTTTCTAACATCCCGTCTACATTTTCATCTTAAATGCAAAGTTACACAACTCTTTTACGATTTGAACGTAATGGAAAATATCAGACGTGAGCTTCTTGTTTGATGTTTCTCTCGCAGAAAGAAGGTACAGTTGAACACACTTTTATATCATTTTCATGTTTAAAACAAGAAACAAGACGCTGTAAAAAATTCAATATTACGTCTCTCAACCCAATTCCGTCACATATATTGTTTAAAAGGCCTTTCCTTAGTGAAGACGCCACACTTTGTTACGTGTGTGTTTTGCTATGGAGCTAAGCGGACCGTGGGCCCCCATTGGCTCCTCAGCAGAGCGAACCATAACAAAGACTGGCGTCAGCCTATTCATGTGACAATTTTCAAACTAGGAAAATAACCAGGAGTTGAAAATTGACATGTTGACTCAATTTCGCAACTAACTGACCAACAACAGCACACTTTAATGGTGCAAGGTATTAATGTTGGTTCTAAAGGGTACCAGAAATACAAACATTTAGTTCACGTAAAGTATTTTAAAATAACAGTAAATACGTAACCATTTCAAAAACATCGTAAATTTAATGTTTACCCCATTAATTGTGACACCAAAATAAATAAAATGATCTTCCGTTTCCCCGCCCACAAAAAAATCTCCTTTTGGCCGTTCGTGCTCTCAGGCTGGTTGGATGACGTCATCGCCAGAACACTGACATGTACAGTGTACGAGTACATTGCGAACAGTACATGCAGTATGCAACAGTACATCGCACGCTTTAATAGACCACGTTGTGTTTGATGTAGGTTGGCCCACAGGTAAACACTGTCTCAGTTCAAGAAATACGCGGTAGGACTGTGTCTTTTAATTTGTACCTTTTTGAAATGGTTACGTCTTTATTGTTATTTTAAAATACTTCACGTGAACTAAATGTTTTCTCTTTCTGTTACCTTTAAAAAAGCCAAGAAGTGACAATTCTGTGAATGACATAACTATTTTGTCTTACTTTGTCAAAACCAACTTTCAGGTTTTAATACAAATTATTCTTTACGGCTTGTCATTTTCTATCAAAAGTCAAAGAAATCTGATAAATGAAGTGAATGCCGGATTGTATATATAAGCTAGGAAAACGCAGAATGTGACAGGGATTTGAGCAGACCTATCATTACCCGTTGATCTGAAGAGATTACAGCAAGCTGCTAATTATAGCAGAAAGAATTGTAAGTTTCCGCTGGGCAGATACGGGTCAAGCGGCACATTTGGAAGGGGGGGAGTTCGACAACCAGATACTTCACTCCCAAGGGGCTCACAGGACCTGGCACGGGTTCAACGCGCCGACAGCCCGGAGGGCGTACCGCTGCGTCCTCCCGCGGGTGCGTGTGCCGCGCTCGGCAAACGTCACCCGGACGCCACTGTGAGTGTTTCTTATTGAACCTTAATAACTGACACGAGTTATTATGCACGCTCCGACGGGTCTAAGTTTAATTTCGGCGGCAAGCGCATACCGTACGGCCGAGAGGGTGGGGTGGGAGCGGTTAATACAGCTGCATGTGAGATCACGCCACCAGCCTAAAGCGTGGTTATAGTTTGTCAGCAACTGTATCAAACAACAGTTGTGCAGCACGAAAACAGATTGTAGAAATGGCCAGGTTACCCCTGGCGATCCTGCCTTCGCCGCCGCTCTTTCCTATCGATTTTAGATCTCTGATCGTTACTGTGCATGAAAAAGCAAATGTTCCCAGCAATGGTCATGATTGTGAATATGTTGATGATTTCACGAGCAGAGCCTTTAATAATGCATAGGTTCAAGGAGTTCCTTTTATCTTATAGATAAAATATTATGAGCATTCATATGAGGGTAAAGACCTTAAGGTTCGTGGTATACAGAATTTCAAGAGAATCCTTGAGTTTCATCAGTATATCACTGTTGCCTTTTCTGGTCATTCAGATTGCTTTCAGTTTGACACTTTAAAATCCACATTCAGGAGGACGTTTGATGCCACAATCAGAATTCTGATTGAAATTCCATATTATTGAGGGCAACATGATGTAACAAACGGCCGATCTGCAACAAAGTCGATAGGATTTGCGTTACGGTGTAAAAACCAGAAGTGCTCAGCCTACTGTATATTGCTATAAAAGGCCATCGTGTTTTCACTGACTGTAACCAACTTGAGTCATCGACCGATATATAACGCGCGCGTAACCATTATCCTGATTGGTTCTTTTGTGCATAACATTATTAGTAGCAACTTCAAACAGTTAACATTATTTGAGATAATCTAAAGGAAATTTACCAAACATTGCTTCGCCATTCTGTCATCCAGGTCTGGAGTTTTGCATGAACAGGTGCTACGTGAGTTAGGAAAGCCCCCTCATCGCCCCTATACAGTATCAGTCCTAAGACCTACAGAAACGAGGCCGTTGAGAAACCTTTGGTATCTTCAAGAGAAATCTGTTCACCTTTTTTTTCAGCGTAAGGTGGCACTATGGGGGGCGGGGAGTGCCCAACCTGACAGCGAAATTTCAATCCAACTTCAATCTCAACCTACACACCGATTGTGGACCATATTATGTGAATTCAGCGCATGCTTAATGGCCACTCGTATTTCGATATACTCTTTTTTTATGGATTATGAAAGCAGTTTTAGTCGTGTACCCTCAAGACATTATTGGATATGGAAAGTGTTTTGTGGACAACACCATCAGACACTTCGTCTTTTTGAAGCTCTGTGCAATTTCAATGATTTTGTGATAAACATAGCTAAACTGCAATCAGATTGGGTTTTGGCGCGTGCTTCATTATGACGGGGTCAATGCTTAAATTGAAATCTGAAAATGTGATTGAACTTTTCCCTTTTCTGATCTCTTCGGTTGGTATTTGGTATTTGCGAAGTTAGGCGAGGAATCGATTGTGACGGTAATCGATTGCTTGGCATTGCCGCAATGCCTAGTCGATGTAATCGGCATATCTAGGACAAGTCCTGTCCTCCCAAAGGGGGAATTCAAACTGACGGTTCAGACAGACACTCCAGTTAATGAAATCAACGGATTTAGGGGCAGGAACAATGCCGCAGATGGCTCAAGAGAGAGAGAAGCACCCTGACGATGTCATGGAGGGGACGAAGAGCGACTCATTATAAGCACCTCCCCCAGGAATGGCAAGAAGATTTGCCGCCAAACTATTCACGCGGCACGCTCCCCAATTCAACGTTCAACAATTCCGCTGACAACTGTCAATGAGATCTTGTCTAAGAGACCTGTTATGAGACCCCATTCGGACAATTAAGCGACTTTTCCCGTTCCGTCCAATTATCAACAAAACTAGGTCTCCTCGGTAAAATACCTATTGCCCACCACTTTCCATCTCACGACAGCAAACTGGAGAAGAACACACAAATGTAGATGAAAACCGTCTGGGAATAATAAAGAAAAGTATCACAAATGTAATGTGATCCCCCAATATAGTATGAAGGCCTCAGAAACACAGACAGCCTTCAAAAAGCCACGTTATTTGACCAGCAGGTGTGTTTTCTGAACAGTATCTATATCATTACAGCACAATGCAGTCTCGAACGCTCATGCAAGAAGTACTGTGCCGGAACGTTCCATACAACGGACTTCTCTTTTCAGGCCAACTCCTGGGGACAACTGCAATTTCGCACAGTGTAACTGCGACGCCGTTTTCCTGTGTGGAATGTTCTACTATGTCCTTAACGTGAATCATGAAAAACGTGTTAATTTGATGTCTATCGTGAAACAATATCTTGCGCGCAAAGTTCATGCTTGGTATTAAATGCTGAGTGAACTTCACAAATACCTTGGAATTCAAATTATACCAGGAGCTGAGGAGCATAGGGGGTATATATTCTCCCACTTTTTGAGGGGGGAGGGAGAGCTATTGAATCAACACCCAACACACACACACACACACATGCAGAAACAAACTCACACAAAGAAACTCACACAAGTGTGTATTTGCCTGCAACTGGGGACCCCTTATTGTTCCTCTTTTGTTTGTACTTTAACTTTTTTACAAGACCACCCATATGTTTTGTACACAGTTGTCAATCGGGGACCCTCTGTCAATCGGGGACCTTATTGTCCTCTATTGTTCAGGGTCCCCAATTGAATGCAGAAACAAACTCACGCGTAACCCACCGATCACACACACCCCAGCACACACTTTTTGTCGTGAGTAAAAATTAAAGTGGATTGTAAAGAATTTTTCAGACTTCCAATGACTAAAATGCATTCAATATCACTCAAAAGAAGGAAAACAATTAAAAAAAGCCATAAATATGCCTTTTTGAATACATATTACAGATGTACATTAAGATCGTAAACGTCGACATCTACATATTGAACCATACTTTGTCACCGCCCCCCCCCCTTTTCAAATTTTCGCCACAAATTTACGTCACTGACCAGGAGTGTGGAATTTGATTACATGTAACAACTGATAAGATAATCTGCCTTTTTTTCACACGCCTACAAGCGGAAATAGAATGCATCTCCAGCAACAAAAATCACTAACAGCATTCATGCAACTTGATAACTTGTTTATAACGGGTGGAAATACTTTCAAATGGTGGTGAAAAAAAGTAAAATGTCACATCCAGTATACAAAAGGCTAAGCAGCTGAAACGCAGCATTAATTCACGTAGAAACCGTGTATTCGATTTCAGGTTTGGGGCCATAGCGAGCATAATATATGAAATATCTGCGAGGTTTACCGAGTTGCCTGCTTATTCATTGGGATATGACGTCATGTGTCTGAAAGCGTGCCACAGTTAAATAATTTGGTTTGCTACTCGCATCTGGGTCTGAATTTATTTTGTTACCGACGCACTAGGTAAAAATGTACTTTTTCGAAGCTGTTTAATTTTAGAGAAAGGTTGAAAAACAAACTTCTTTATTGTATAAATTACCAACATCTGGGAAGCCCAGATGAAGAAAATATCGTTGCTCAAAGTTTTTATACAGACATAATTTTGCTCCTTGATTTCAACAAGATGTGAACATTGTTTTACATTATCGACAATTCCTCTAACCACCTTCAATGGAATCTTGTTTAAGAGACCTGTTATGCGACCCTACCCGAACAATTAGGCAATTTTTGTGTTCCGTCCAATTATCAACAAAACAAGGTCTCCCCGGTAAGATAAGAGTTAATTTTGCTCCATGGTTTCAACGAGATGTAGACATCATTCGACATTATCGACAATTCCTTTTCAAGCAAGATGCAGTCCATGATAATGTGCAACATCATTAGTTTTGATGCTACTGCAAACTAAATCAAGCGAAGAGTGAAACCGCCTTTAAACACTAATATGAGCGGCAACAGCTTCATACAGTAATCTTTGCATACGAGTAAACGACTTTAGTTGGTGGTCGTTTTGAGCCAGTTGGCTTTTGCAAAGCGAGGGACATCATTACTTGTACGTGTCTGAAAGGATAGTCGCGTCTCTCTCGATCCAACGTGATTGTCAACGAGTCGGATCATACATCACCAACAGCTCGATGCCTCCGGTAGTGGAACTGTTACAATGACCTTATCTGACTTCCGGAGGAGAGGAGGCAATTTCGGCTCAAACTCTGTCCAGTGACGTACGATGCGCGCTGAATACACGTCCACTTTCGGCAGCCTTCCCAAACCTGGGGCTTGTCTGCCGATGAAAACCAAGTTGCCCGGCCAAATTAGCCAACCGAGAGAAGGATGACGCTCGGAGTCAGGTCCTGTCCCGGTTCCTGCCCAGGGGCTCTACCTGTTTATACGGCACTGGCCCTTGCAGCACATAACCGGTAGGTAATGAGCTGGAATGGCCTTGTCCGTCAAGCAGCAGCTAAGGTTCAGTCATTTTACACAGCCAGGTCACGGTGCACCAAGATGACAGCTGACGATGTTGGAGTAACTGTTTGCGATGAACAGTTTATCATCTCAGAGATGTTTGTATAGTGTGTTTCCGTCACTTGACCCGAAGCCCTCCAACTAAGCCGTAAACAACAAGGTTGAACAACCTGCATGTTCAACTCCACAAAACGTAAAAGTAACTTCCCACATAACCAAAATCTGCAAGTTAATTTTTCGTTCTCTAGAATGTGATATCACCATCGACGTAACTTTCTGAAATAATTTTTGCGAATAAAAGTTGGCAGTGAAAATAGGTCATGCTGGTTGAAAGGACAACTCGACACGTAGCATAAAGAGCAGTGTCTTCGAAGACGTCTCCTTCGGAAGCTGTAACCGATTGGAGAGCCGTACTACATCATAAAGTCTTTCACGTCATCATAGCGGTAAATTAAGTCGTCAAAATAGGGCACAGAATTTAGTGAATGCCAGTGCAACCGTACCTCTAAATTCCACATGAAAAAAAAATGATAGTGCTCATTTATTCATTCTTATTTGAATCATCTACCTTGCAGAACAATTAATGCCATGGCTTCGTGGGGGCACATTTCAAAAAATAAAACAGAAAGAACAGAAGAAACAAAAGAAACGAAAAAAGGAAAGACGTTGAAACCCCCATTGTGCTTGAAAATACCTTGGAACTGACCCTCCTCGACCGTTTTAATTTTTTACCAGTTTACTGCTTATGAGTGCTACCCCAAACTAAAATCTCGGCGACGCGCCTGATTAACCCTTTCCCACCACAAGGTTCTAACATTTAAAGAAGAAAAGAAATTAGTTGGAAGAGGTTTGCTCGACGGTCATGAAATTGAATTTGGTATTGCGAAATCCCCTGTTTACCATTATTATTATACATTATTCACCTCTCAAATTATACGGGATTCGTCAAAAGACAATGCAGAATTATACTCAAGGAAATGGAAGAAAAAAATAAAACCCCATCATTAAAATCCAGAAATGAATATTAACCGATGACCAATTATTCGTATGTTTTCCTAAGCCGGTTCTCTGAATCAAGACATTGAACTTTGGAGTCGTAACTTCGCTACGGCTCGCTTCCAACAACTCACACAATCGTAGTTTGTCATTATTGGCAAGTGAAATTAACTTACCACTTGCGATTCGTTGTGACATTTGTCCGATCCAGCGAAGATATTCTTCTCTTTAGTTGGCGATTTCTCTTCGTTTGGATTTTCTGGACACTGATTGATATCTATTGCTCGTAGATCAATATCCAGACCACTTGTTCCCCTAAAACAACAACAAAGAAAAACAGAACTTGTTTCAACAAATAGTTTGGAAATTACCTAAAAGATGTTTAAACGTTCATACACGTACCGTACAATCAAGAGTTCCCAAAAGAAAATTAATGTGAAACATATGTACTAACCTAGCAATTTCCACAGCGCAAAAATACTAATCTTCGTGGATGAATTCTCGCACATCAGTGCAAATATGCACAGGAGGGCAAAATTCCTTGGGTATTTACTTGGAAAAGGGGAAGCGGTCTTCGACATTAACCTGAACAACGTTTAGGACTATGACTCCCTCATGAGGGTGTATGTTTGGATTCCGATTCCTTCAAAAGTTCATGATGAAAATAAAAATGAAACAGTAAAAAAATCTGCTATTTTATTGATGCCCAGTATGCACTGAAGTACCACTAAAGTCAATAGGTTTCAACTGTTGAATCCAGAAATTTATTTCATTTCCTAATTTGGTGTTCTGCATGGTATTCTTTGAAGGGAGAATGATGTGGTCCATTCATAATAAATCACTGATACCGTGCACGATATGGGGCCGATGGGTACCCCCCATGTCCAATCCCTATACACACTCTAGACTATTGTTACCTAACACATCCTCCCTAGAAGTCTGTAAAGAATTTCTGAGATTCCGATCAAACAATGATCAACACAAAGGCGAGGGGGGGTTCTCTCCGCCCCATATCTTGCATCATATGAAATCGCGTCGTAGCGTGAGAGACCCTAGATCTCTCACTGCCTGCATCTCAAATTTTATCGTAAGGTGAAGCCCATAGCGAAGGCAAAAGCTTTTTTGACACCACATTTCTGCCCGGATTTAGGTGTGGATTACAGCTGTGCCTTTGCAGTGGACTCAGGCGGGACAAACAGAGAAACACAACTTTCCCCATATCCACGCGCTAGAATTTAAATCCCAAGCATGTTTGGCGTGACAGCGTGAAAGAACATGATTAATTCGAGCCCTGCGGAGAGTGATCTTTGAGCATGGCATCAAGGACTTAGGATTAAGTTAAATGTGCCAGGTTACATTCTCACCCCAGGCCCGAGTATAGATCAAGTCTCAGGAGTCTGCCCCTCCAGGGGCGTCCAAAGGGGGAAACTTTGGGACAAGTATTAACCCGAGTGTGATGTTACCAGGGAGTGTTGCCGCAACTGGAACGCCGTCATTTTCACCCAGTCGTGCCACTGGCGCCGAGCAGGCCACAAGAGATGGCTCGTAATCAGACAGCCCCCGGTCAAAATCGACCAGATCAAAGGAAGAAAAAAAAAGAAGACCAGAAAAGCTTGGTAGGGTTACAGGGAGGCTGCAGAGAAACACTAAGAGTGATGTTCTTCGACCAAAGGGGAAAAAACAAAACAAACAAACAAACAAACTAACACAAAACGCAAGTCGTTGAGTGTTAGTTTCCGGAATCACTGATTTGCACGCGTGTGCACGTTGGCAATTGCCGTAAGGTGACTCAAGGACACTGCAAGGCCCAGTAGATGATTGCTGGACCGTAAGATTAAAAAAATACTCCGTGACTAGCATCTTGAGACCTTCATTACTCTTGCCGTACATTTGGTCTCTGCAGACTTTGGCATGTCGTATTTAGAACTTGTTCTAGTGGGAAGGTAGTCACTATAGGAGGGGGAAAACGAATGCCTTAAAAAAAGATAACGTCAGCGATTCCCCTAACGTGACTTCGAATATTGCAGCCAAATAGCTAGCCACACGAACTGAGCTTCAAGCAGACCTCCAAACCAACGATCCACTGCGCATCCTCTGAAAGTTGACAGCACGCACTATACATGGCAGGTTCACACTTGATCATTTCTAGACCGAACCATGACGTCACCGGCTGATACTAGCGGCGAGGTATTAGCGGCGCATATATTTCAACGGGCAACGGCATCTTGGTGAAAGATGAGAGGTGCTGCGATTTTACTATGCAGCTGTAGCCATGCTACAAATCGTGCCAGCCATCGCTCTGATGATAACACGCATCACGAAATATCATCGAAATCTTACACGTGCATAGATACATATGCTGAGGAGTAGCATAAATATGTTAATTCCCGTTTTGTGACCAGATCCAAACAAAGCTAGCATCAAGGCTATTTTTCAGTAATTCATATTTTGCAAATGTTAGAATGAAAACGGCAATTGATGTATCTCTTAGTTTGCAGTCGATGTGAAAATGGACAATATATAGGAGTGGAAAATGTTGAGGGCACCAATTGATGTATACATCACAAAGGTCTTCTATTCAGAAATGACAGCGACTCAATTCATTGGCTTAAGCAGCTGTTTATTATCCCATCTGCTCTGTTACGTTCTTCGGTTTGTCCAAAGCATAAACATAATTATAAATTCAGATGGCCTCACAACACAGCTATTCATTACTAACCAATTCCACTCCCTCTAAATGTCCATTCATCTCGACACCAGTTAATGCATATCTATCACACCCAGACATATCGCTGAAGTGGACACAGTAGAAGTAGTTTATGCTGCGCGTGAAATAGATTACCAATCGATAAGGTCCATTTTGTTAAGATTTATTTTCAAAACTATTGAAGCAGTTTTATAATTTTAAGGTCTTTTACGTAACAAGAATACACCCGATCCGACTACCCACCGCTACCTTTAAATGAGGCCTGTGCAGCAAAATAGCCTTCAAGAACTGTCAGTGATGCTAATATATTTTCATATGATGCAATACACTGGCACACTTATAAGTGAGGCTATTCAGCGTCACGAAAATTTGCAAGCAGAAGGCTTGAACAAATCTCATTTATAAATCTGCCTTCTGTATTGCATCATACGATAATATATTAACATCACAGTTAGAGCATGGCTATTTAACTGCACAGGCCTCACTTATAAGTAGCGGTAGGTAGTCGCATCGGGTGAAGAATAAAAGCAAATCTAAGGTATACCACAAAGAATACTGTAAGTCTCATAAATGTATAAAATAAAATGTTCCTTCGGTACAGGCATTATGAAAAACCTAGCACGAACGGGTATGTGTTGGGGGTTATTAAGTAGTTAGAGGCAAGAGCAATATATAAGACACCTCGACACAGAACTCAACGCCCACTTCCAGGAAAGCTGAAACATGGCCAATCAATGACTTGTGACTTGTGATAGCAACTGAACTGCCAGTATAGAAACGTCCTCAAATTAAATGGGGTTGTGTAATGTGTATCGCTGCTGAAAATGACAATTATGTTAATGAATTTTTTCACAATATATAATGTAGCTGATTATGCACCATCATGGGTCACGTGCATTTTTAGGTGCAAACCAGGTTGTCCACAAGAGAATGACCACTATATTTTACCGCAAAGAACAATCATCATAATTGGTGTGTGTGTGTGTGGGGGGGTATATTGGACGAAACAGCTCCGAACCCTGCGGAGTTCAGTTATTGCTCCATAACAACCGTTGTTTGGGGAGCCTACAATTTTTCTTGAATGCATGTAAATAACTGAAATTTTCTCTTGAGTTTCATTATTTTTGATATGTCGTTTTATGGCAACAAAAGGCAACACAGTGGTCTAACTTTGCGTACACTCTCCACAGTTGGAAAGTCATCTGAAGAAATGGTTATTCCTAAATGGGGTCCATAGAAAACATTTGAACATAAACTTTGTTATTACTTACTTACGAAATCACTGTTTTTCACTTAAAGGCTGAAATTTGCTTTAACATATTATCACGTACAAGCTACATGAAACTCTTCAAAAAGCAACACGAAGACTGAAAATCAACGTAAATTTGCCACAAAATATATTTCGAAGATGGAGTTAGAATTTTGTCCAAAGTGTCTTTAAACAAAATGTCTAGTGACTGCTGGAATACATTTAAGTGTTAGGTGGCTCCGTGTCGTTAAAAGTGATTGAGTCGAAACTGTTTAACACGTCAAAAATTTCAAAGCTTTGTTTGATATCCTTTTTGTGACCTAAGGGACTGTCTTGGTGAAAAGACAGCATTGGCAGTATCCTGTACGCTGACGTTCACATTGTTTTCGCTGGAGAATTCAAAACCATCAGTGTTTATGTTCAAAATAGGAAAGTGTTTCAAACAGCCGGAAAAATCTGCAGGCTTCTATAGGCAACGGAGCCCATACCTTACGTTTTTCTCGTGAATCGCTGGAGGTTGGAAAGCAGATAGAATTAGGGAGAAAACACTGCCGGAGCGAGCTCAGAACAAGTTTGGATTGACCAACTAAAAACACGAGGCAACAAAACCGGAACGGCAACAAACATCCCGAAGCCTGCGGAAGAAAAAACCTGACTGGTTAAAATAAAGAAAGAGAGAGGAAGAGAGAGATAGAAAAAAAAAGAAAAAGAAAAATCACCCCTTCAGCGCTTATGGGCGCGAAATGAAAATATTCTGGTCGGAATTGCTCGACTGTCGTATTGAGCTGTAAATTTGAAGGCCCCGAGGCGGGAACTAGAAAGACTCGCTCGGAAAGGCAGCATAGCTGGCTGGCAGGGCTGGCTAATGAAGACATCACATGCATGTGCCAAACACTCCTGCGCGGCAAAATGAAATTACAATAAAAAAGGACGCGGTGCATAACGAAGTTGTCCAGCAAATTGATGACAGTGTGATGTGGTTCCATGGATGGGAACAGAGCCCTCAATCGAATAGGAAATGGTCGACCTGCTTCATTTAACAGCCATTATTAGTGTGTTCGTCTGTAAATTGATGTAATTCGGAACACAACAAGAGGCGAAAATCATAAAACACAGCCAAGTAAAAGTGGATGTCACTTAAACTGCGGATGTGCCTTACAGCCCGAAAACCTCAAAAATGAAATGAAACATAAACCAATTTTTATTGTTTAATTACAAACTCAAACTAAATGAAATACGGGAAAGTTAAACAATAGAAATTTTTGTATAGTCATTTGCTTAATGTTGGGATATTTGCCAACTCTAGTAGTCCTCAATCCTTTACCGTTATCTATTAGGAGGATTGAAAACTGTTAGGGTTAATGCCGTTTTCGTTCGGTCTCACTACCAATACCAAATAATCAATACAAGAAAATCAATTTTGAGACAGAGCAAACACTGGCGGTTCTGGATCAATAGAGTGTACCATATCTCCAGAATAGTTAAGGGGATGTTGATATAAATACTAGGAGTTAAGGTCAGGTAATTCTATGATTTCAAGGGCTCTGTGTACTAAACATTTTAACCATAATTTGTCGAATTGACTTGAGGTAGGAAAATAGACTCGATGACGTAAATGCAATCGTTTGGAAAAGTTATCCTACTTCGACGAAAACGAGCATTTTTATTTCTTCAGCAAATGCTGAATCCCTTCGAAAACATCAGGAAGGACAAAGCATATCCCTGGGAATTATTCGTGCAAATTGTCAAGGTGTCGAAGTCTGCCAAGCAAACTTCGACACGTGCCATGCCAGACACGCGGTTTTCTCCACTTCGACGTGACTGCTTGTACATAATTACATTTTGTGGCGCGGCCGTGCTCCAAGCAAGTCGCTGGTGGCACGAAGTGCACACTTTTTTCTTACTGATAATTCGTTTATAAAAGGAAAACTGACATGAATTTCTCTTTTGGATCGTCAACATTGTCGTAAAGAGACGTGTTGTGTCCATTTTCACGATACATTTATTTTACTATGCATATATAAATTAATTAACGATATTTCCCGAAACGACGGACCTGTTATTAGGATGTCACTTTAAGAAGCCCCTGAAATTTAGTGATTTTGTCGTGAAAAAGACCAAAAAAAACTGTGGCTCAGTGAAATGAAAAAAAAATCTTACTGAACGGCTCTCTAGCAATAAATCGAAAAGGAGGGTAAACACCAGACGTGTTACATATCGATAAAAAGAAACCAAACCAAACAAGAGAAAAAGAATGCAATTGAAACTTTGTTGAAGTAGGCGTCACACTGAAGCTCCAGGCTATTCACAACCCTCACTTCTACACTTAAACTGATGACTCTTCTATAGTAGACAATCACACAAGCGAATTAAACTTATAAAAAGTTGATGTAGCACCGATTTTAATCCTTTCCAGTACAACTTCGGTCACGTATCCAACCCTCTAGTTCAACTACTGAATTCCCTCAATCGATCTCCAATACAATATAAAAATGCCGCACTCTATGCTGCCTCCAAGATTTTATCTACATGTATTATGCATTTTCTACGCCTGCCCCAAAGATTGCTGTCTATGCGGGCCAAGTTACCATTTGCATGCCCTTGAATCTCGACTAAAATGGTTTTATGGGCCGATTGATAGATGGTTTGTGAAAGAGGAAGCATTTGAGATGACCGCCATCTTGTATTTTGGGAAATCTGAGTGACACCGGGCCATCTTGGCAGGTTTTCTGTGGGTAAACACATTGCATGAAAGTCATCTCCTTCGCGTCACAGGTACCATGCAGACTGGCCCACGAGACTTCAATTACATGCTGCGTGCAGTGATACACAAAGTCGTTCCTAGTTTCTATTTCTTAAACCTCGGACACTACATTAGTAAACTCTTGTTTAAAATTACTCTGACCAGTTGCCGTAATACAAATGATCGGTATTTTAATTTTCTTCAAGCATTTCTTCTTTACCGACCACAACAGCATCCCTCTGCTGTCCACTTGGGTTACCATTTTCACTGTAGTAGCTAAGCCTCGTCACAACAGCTCACTTCAGTCTATAGGACTACAGATAGCCACCCCATTCAAAAAAAATAAACGCTGACTTGCAGCACCGTAAACGCGTCAGAATATCATTTCGCCCTCAATATCCAAGATTTAAGATCTGCAAATTTCAAACGAGTAAATGTCATAGTGAGCGAGCACAGTAATAGCGAACTACATTACATCATGTGGACGCAGGTTAAGGGTTCAAGATTCTCAGTGAAACTCCTACTACAATGAATGACTTTTATCATCGTTTGATCGCTTCGCCTGCACAGAATAAATACACAGAGAAATTGTGGTATGGAAGGTAAAACTACGATTTAGGAAAACAGAAAAAGGGGCGGATCCAGGGAAAATCTTTCTAAGGTCCGATTGTTGAGGACAGGAGAGCATCTATAGGACTAATGCATTACATTTTTACAGATGTGCTTAACTTTAAACACGTAGTAGGATGACATCTTTTATTCTCATCACTACAGACGTTATTTTATTCTTTTTTGAAATTTTACTATTCATTTCCTTTATTGGTATCAGAGTAGGTGGATGACGCCCAAATCCCCCTCTGGATCCGCACCAGACATCAAACAATGCTCACTGCCAGATGACCTGTTTAGTAGACTACGGATCTCCATCAGAAACATCGCTGACTGCTATTTTGGGGGCCAATGTTCATGACTATATTACACACCAATTGACAAAGAAAGAGCGTGCGGGCCGACAAGAAAAATTCTTCCCCTAAAACGTATATTGATTTTTTTCAAAGTTAAAATAATGAGCAGCCCACAAGCAACCTTGGCACGTCGCCTTCTGCAAAATTACAGCTACAAAAACCAGGCCAACAGAAAAAAGCCTTTCCGACTTAATCAGAAAAGGGAGTGAGTTTTGTTTGAAAACAAAACTGAGCACGACAGGCATGTGACGAAGTAACAAGCCAAGATCAAGGCTGGAACTCTGACGTTTGTTGTATGAAGTCTAGTTAGCTCGGTATGGCAGGACTGGCTGAGTTGGTATGGAATGGGCCATTTTCAAAGTTACCCTCAAAATTAAAACAGAAAAGCTCCGTGGAAAGATATTTTTTAAGAACGCAGAGAAAAAACCAAGGCATTGAACCTCGTAGCTGTTGTAAAACAATACAGTTTGCGACTGCATTTTCGATCGGGATTTCCATAGGCCAAGAGTTTTTACCCCGAAATCCTGCTCCTTATCATTTTCTGATACCATCGTCGCACTGCATCGAGCTTTTAGGAGTTTTACAAGTATTGTCTTGCAGTAATTTTGACATCAACTTATGGAAATCGAACATACTGTTCTCGCAGAACGCCCACTTTTCCGAGACAGATCTTTACACTTCCACTTGTCGTGTTCAATTATGTACACCGACCAACACGCGTAAGACCATGAACTTCAAATGACCATGTGTCATACTGAATTGAAACCTCACTGATGCTCCCTTAACGAGTGCCTGTAAATTGGGCATCTGACAGGGGACTTCTGAGGGAAATGTTCTAACAAATACTGGCTCTTTCAGGATGAAAAGGTTCATGCAATTCACTTATTTTGCTACCGCCCTTAAAAAAATTTACCTTTGTGTTTCAGTAAACCTTATTTGTTCTGCTATTTTGCTTATAAATTTGGTTTTGCTATTCTAAACGGTTCGTTTTGGATCCTTTTTTGTTTTATGCCAATCAAAATTTCCCTATTCATAAGCAAAACTGTGATGTCATCTCAGACACTGAAGCTCATTGTTGGACTGATTTGTACACAGAAACTGCTGGAATTATTTGTATTTTGCTGTCGTAAAACATTGTTGCGTAACCACCTGTCAATAGGCCAACTAGCAACCACTTTCCTTTTTTTTTCTTCATTCACATGGAAGCTGAACAGTGTCTTCCTTGATTTACATCACATCAATAGCGACCTCACTTGTCCCAAAATGCTTGGACATTTTTTAATGTATCAAAAAGTGCATTTTTCAATACGCTTAACCCCATAGGATGTCAAAAATTTTTCATACATTGAAGAAGAGTAGAAGATGACACGTAAAAAACTGTATCTAAGAAAAATTCATTGTAGGAACATTTAAGCCCTCTTCGCTTTGAAATTAGATCAAGCTGTAATCGAAGTCACGATTCTCTGTAATCCCGCTGCTTATCAGCAGACACCGTCTGTCCGTGATCAGCTGCCAGCTATATGTCACAGAAAAACTCCGAGTATCTTTGAGCTGTGGTCCTCAAGAAAATATATCAACCAAATAAGCCGTCAAACGTGTTTACCATTAACAACCCAACCTCCCTCTGCCCAAGAGTGCCAACTTATATCGACCAACAAACAAGCCAGTAAACGGACCACACAATCGACCTATACAAGAAAGCTTGCAGGGAAGTGGGGCAGGAATCGGGTTTTTTTTTCCCGTGGTATGTTTCTACTTCTTACTATTTGCTTTGGCAAATCGCAACGCTACCGGCACAATAATCGGCAAGTCCTAGTAGAAGCAAACATGTGCCGATGAAAAGTACCAGCGACAGGGAGACGGACTTTCAAGAAATAAACAGGGAACGGAAAAATGCCAACACAAGGTAAATAAATGGATGACGGAGTAAATGTAGGGGAATCGGGTTTTAAGGGGGCAGCAATAAAAGTGCACTTTGCGTTCCAATTCGGTCAATTCGCGCTGCAAAGCGTGACCTTTTACAGAGATAAGCTTCAGGTGGGAGCAATCCTTGGGCGAGGCATTTATGGAGAGGAACAGGTTGTCGCAGTTGTTCCAGCCTGAAGCAATAATCGGAGGGAGGCGCCAACTAACTGGGATGGCACGAAAAGGTGTTTGGAACAACGTCATCGTCGGCTATGCCAGGCTTTTGGCTGCACTTTTCGAGACACCCAAATTGTTATGGGAGTTAATACTACTACGCTTCCCTGTAAAGTTGAGGTGATGAAGAACGCACCTTTGATTATCTCACAAATGACCGTGTATTTGATAAAATGAATGCACGATAAAAAAAGGTACGATTGATACCACAAAAATTAAAGTGAGATTTTGACGATGAATGATCAACACGTGATCCTCTTTATTGTCAATGTAAAATTAAAAGTGAAAAAGTGCTCGTAGTTACGTTTATGCCACATCAGAGAAACTTGTAAACGTAAGCGTAATATAGATGTGAATTTTTAAAGATAGCAAATTCTTTTGGTCCCTTTTAACTTTTCTCATCATTTATAAAGCAATTTTTGAAAAAAAGGAAAAAATGAGTTAGGGCATAACAGTTTACTGTTTACTTTGCTTTAAAGACATACATTGCTCAAAACTCTGTGAAAACACTCCTTTTTCTTAAACTGTGAACACTATTTTAAGCTGGAATATTCTTAATTCTTTTCACTTTCACTTCCTTTTGTTGCAGAACTCTGACACCAAAACAATGCCATTGAAGAACTGCGTTGAGTCAGTCCTCGTTAAGTGCATGGGCATAGGTTTTTCTTGCGTTGAGGTGCATACCTGAGGCGCATGAGCCACAAGCTGGACCAAAGGAGGGCGCAATTTTCCTAACAACTGAGGCCCCTCTGGTGGGAACTGCTTTTCGCTGGTTCATGAACGATTATGCAATGCATGCTTTACGATCGCGTCGCTACCAGCAAAGTGAACACTCCCGATCAACCTGGCTTTGTTCAACCGATGAGGGGGTGCTTCTGCTCGTGGTGGATAACAACTATCTTCCTTTCAAATTGCCACGAATTTCAAATGACAATCTTGGCAATACTGCATGTGGTGTTTTCTGTATTAAACTGTATGTCTGAGGTACATGAGGTCATTCGAGAACATTTTTCCGCTGGGATTTTCCTTTTTCATGGACTTAGCAAAAATATAGTGGATACGGTAGGCCTTGTGTTGTCAAAACGTTGAAAACATACAGGGGACACATTGTGGGCATCAGCATTCACCCTTATACATAACACAAAATACATATAATTCATTTTCATCCGGATTCGCACATACCTACAAAAAAGTCAGAACCCATTTTGCGTTCATATGGACGTCCCCAAGCACTATCATCAATACCCGTGCGTAAGGAAACTACATGACTGTATCTTGCTGTCTGGACAAACAATATACGTGGGAAGACGCGTGAGCAGTTCATGTAAACAACATAATACGATGAACGGTAGCGTGTGTCTTGACTGATCACTAAATACACCATGAATTGAGTTTAGAAAATTCTGGTAGCTCTGGCCAGGGTGAATGGATTTCAAAGGAGGATGTGTTCTGAAATCAGTCAAAAAATTGGAAATGCGTTCATGAACTAGACTGTCTGGCTGTAAAACCAATTACGTATATCCAATAGTCCCAAACCATAGTCCAATTATGTGGCCCAGTGCATCGCAAAAGGTATCAGCAGTAGATCAGCGGGAAGTTACCTGCGCCAACTGCAGACGGGTCACTCTGGCTTTGAGGCAGGGTAGCATCCCTGGCTAATGTCCCGCCGCTTTCTGGACAGTTGGCTGGGCTCGTGGTAATGAGCTTCCCGGGCAAGAGTCCGGTAAAAGAAATAATTCTAATCGCCGTCCAGGGATCGAAATCAGTCGGAGATGATATTCTTGTGAATGATCAGCCATTGAATGGCGTGATACGTTGGGCAACGGCGTACGTAAGACTGTGTTCAGGATAGGGTCAATGCTCGATGTGTTTAGCAGCTAGCTCAAATATATAGGAGTCCGGGGGTAGTTGGCACAAATAAAGGAGCGTTTAATCTCCAACTTAAAAAGGTAAAAAGACCTTGATGCTTTGGAAACAAGCTCAATGACGGATACAGTGGGGTGTGGTTAATGGAGATATTGCAAAATGCATCGCAAGATCTACACATAGACAACATGAGTGATAGACAGACGAAGTAAAATGCCATAGAGCAACCATTCAGCAATCAATGTATATCGTATAGTGAGTGCAATAATTTAGATGAGGCGTTGCAAGTGATGTCCAAATTCCATGATATAATTCTGGAGATTTATGTAGAATAATGTAACGAGTAAAATCCTCGTGGCCTTCCCTAGATGTTATGTTCAGGGAGTACGCTGTCTCAAGTTTACAAGTTTAGAACACGCGTACGTCTCTCCGCCGAGCGACTGGATTTCACCCTGTCCGGAACTTAGCCGTTCGTCAAGGCCTTCGCTGCTGTGCTTATGTGTAATGGTAAAGCGGCTGGACAGGAGACCTCATGCACGAGTGGCGCAGCCATGAGGCCTTTTCCAAGTTGTCAGGAATTTCTTATGTTTTCTTCATGTTTTCGATTTTTGGTACTCCGTTGGGGTAGCAAAAATCCCAACCAATCATAAGCGAGGGGGTCAGCACACATTAACCTATTACGCAAATTGAAAGTATACGAAAGATGGCGAGTGTGTCAAGTGTGTCGGCGGCCGTGAGTGCAGGTCAGTTGTCTGAGCAGTATTTGGACAGTTCTCTAGAATATGCTGCTGGAAAATTTTACCTTGCCGAGTTTAAACCGTTGCAGCGTTAGGCTATTGAAACATCTGTACGCGGGCGTGACGCTTTCGTCTCTACTCACGGGATATGGTACAAAAATCCCAGATCAGATTGGCCCAAAATGGGATCCTATTCGGCGTGACCCTTTTCTGGGTCAAACTATGACCCCCTTTCGGGTCATATTTGACCCGGGAGCTTTTAGAGCGTAAGAGATCCATATTTCAAGTACTGCCGTTTTGCTTTGACCATTCGGCCTTGATGAACTGCTACTTGCTCCAACGTCAGCACCATCCCCCACCAACAAGCATCATAGTTGTCATCTCACCGCTTATTGCTCTCATGAAAAACCAGATGGAAACATTGCGTAAGCTTTGGAGTTGATGCCGTTTATTTCGGAGACTCATCTGCTTCAACTATTTACATGCAATTTATAAATAATGCATCTCAGAAAGCTTATAAATAATTCACCACAAAAACGTCAAAGTCAAGTTGGAAAAGGCCTCATGGCTGCGCCACTCGTCTGGCCTCCGGTCCAGTCGCTTTGCCACGAAAGCCTTGACGAAAGGCTATCCGGAACTCGCCTGCCCCACAATACAATCCTTTGAAACGGCATGTGCATATACAGATATCCATGTTTATAAAATCAGCCTGGCTTTATATGAACTGTAAGAACAGTGCAATTGTAACCATCAACACTGTATTTCAAGTTTATCATTTGTTCTTTGCAAATTAAACAAAATTACATTTCAGAAGAACAGTGTGTAAATACACAGACAATTGCACTTTCGCGGAATCACGTGGATGCTGAAGCCATGGAGTGGGGTGTAGTCTTATTTCATGCATGTACACACCAGGAGTGACTCGGTGGTATTCCTAATAATGTATCTTCCACTTGCGTATTAAATGAGAATCGCCTCGCAGATACAGACAAGACGAACTATACGTTGCATTAAAACATCACTTTGTAGGTGTCAGAGACGCTTTAGCTCAGATATATCGATCTTACAATGAATTTTTTGTCAATTTCCCACCTTTCAGATGGATCAGTTTTTAAACATGAGACGCGCAACACCTTGGCAACGTAGTAGTACCTTTTGCACCGCGCTATGGCGTTTATTTCTCTCCTGGGAATATCGACATTCTGTGGGTGTTAAGCTTCGGTTCTCCGGACCGACAGTCAGTTCAGCCAGCTGCGTATTGCCATTGTCTGCTCCTGGAGAGCATTTTACTCAGAGCTGTCAGAATTTAAATTCAATTGATAAAGCCCAATATTCATAGTATTCAGACAGCCAAGGCCAAGGTGGTAAATGTCACGTGTGAATAGAGAAAGGCCCATTATGGAGGAGATATTGCTCCAGATAATACGCATCAGTTCCTGAGGTGTAAACGCACTGCATGAATGCACTTTTCCTGCACCTGCTGTAACCCTCGATCGACATGGTAACAATGAAACCCGACAAAAATCGCAATACTAGACCAGTGATACCAAATTGAACTGCCCAGGCGGTTATCCACTTACAATATGATTATATGTTAAGGAATAAACTTCGACTGTACTGAATCCAGGTTAGAGTTGTGAACAGCTCACAGCCTCTCGTGGATGTCGCTGAAACTAAGTCTCAAATATGATAGGGACGAGACAATCTCAATAAACTTACTTGAAATAATAGCTGCCGTTTTCGTAGGATCCAAGAAAGGGCACAGTGTAAGTGATCATCCAGATATTCCCCCCTCCGCAGTCGTAATATGGAGCGCTCCAATGTCCGTCCTCGTAAGTTACCAACAATACGTCTCCATACTCCGGGGGTTTTTCGGTTGTATCATTATTTCGGTGGGTAAACATAGCTGCAGATGTGAAGAGAAAAAAGGCAATATAAATGCCAAGGGATAATACGTAAAAGTGGTTTCATTTTGCAGACAGACATGCCACCTGATGTTGCAACAGCGCACTTTACCGCACAATCGTTAAATTTTCTAGAAAATAATTTTTCTTTCTTGTTATTCCATATTTACGCTGCTAGACACATCTTTCATATGCTCCGTGCTCACCAGTCTCGTCTCTCAAAAGAAAATCTCATTTCTATCAAAACTTCGCCAGAAGTACTCTACACTTTACGGCCAGTGCAAATTGCATCGAGAAAAATTGAAGGGATGCGAAATTGGGAGTATGATTAGGACAAATGCCAGTCCCATCTTCGGGCAAGACGCTGCTAACGTCGTTCCAGTTAGTATCCTCTTGATTGCCATATTCTCTGGGGAAACGTGCTGCCAATAATGCATGTGATAACCTAGTTAGCCGCTGTGGGGTGAAGGGGCCCCGCTCATAAAACGGTGCACTGCAGGGAGATTCTCGCCGAAGCTTTTCTCTTCTCAGTGAGAAAACACTAATAAAACCACAGTCTGTGATTCAAGACATCTACAGTGCCGATTCCACAGCATCTCTGGGCTCAAGCTTATTGGTATTTCTTTTATATTATATCCAAGTCAGAACTGCTTCTGGGGCTAGACCTTTCATCAATTTGATCACTGAAGTCCAACCAAAGGTTACGATAAACATGTTTTCCTGCACGCGACGGACTTTTACCTCTTGCAGCTGGACACATTTCAAGTTAAACTAAATTCATAGTCTCTATTAAATGTATCTGGAGGGGAATTAGAAATTACAAAAGGAACCATTGGTCATGAATTGGTCAAAGACTAAGTTTAATTCTGAGACAGTCTTGTTGCTAGCCACAAAACGGGATGAAAAGGGATCCTGCTTCTTTCAATCTCATCTGTCCAATCATAATTTCCTTAATATTTGGCATGCAAGTCATCCAAGAGTATCTATGAAGTTTTAATGGATTCAGACGCAGTATTTGTCTTTCTTTATCATACTCAAAAACTAACACCAACACACTGTCTGTGAGCGCATATTCCACTGTAACATTAAGCCTTGTTTCAGATTATTTCGTCCGGATATGCCCAACTTTCATGAAATTTGTGACAGAATGAGGCGCCAGGCATGGCTCCTGGGAAAGGTTGAGAACAAATTTGAAAAGAAATGTAATGAGAGAAAACGCAATTGGACAGTGTCTACTCTCGACCGTTCACTTAAAGAAGCGCCTCACTTGTATACCAGTCAGATTCCATTTATATTTGAAACCCCACGGTTCATATTTGTTAAAGGATTCAGCACTCACTGAACTCAAAGGCAGTTTTAAATGCATGTTTTAAATACAAGCAATAACAAACTTCTTTTTCAATTTAAACGATTTATACAAATAAAGAAGGTCAAGAATCAATTGATGTTTATCAGCAAATATCAGAATTTGCTATTCAGCTCGGTGGGGAATAAGTTCAGTTAATAACATTGTCTAGCTACATGGATGATTTGCAGTTGGGTCTTGCAGAAGTTACGTTGGCCTAATGTACACAATTTTAGAACAATTCTGAGCCACGTCATGGAACTGATAATGTTTTCTACTAGAATTTAGCCTGATTGAAGCACCAACGTCACCTCCACTTTTGCAAGGTAAACCTAAACAGGGCCACAAGTCTGTTACCAAATTAGATACTCATCTGTGAAATGAATTACCACCTTGAAAGGAAAAGCAGATTATTACAGCAGATTATGTGAATTTCCTTTAAATTCATTGTGATTTGCTTTAATTTCGTCCCTTTTAACAACTGCCACAGCTGAGTAATTTACAATACGTGCAAATTCCATGCATGAAAAAAAAATTAAAATAGATGCATGCCAGGAATGACAACATTAGCCTAAATAAGGCATGGCGGATAAAATAAGATTACTCCAAATTTACCCCCTTTTTTATAAAGCCCTCCTATCTCCCTTAAGTGATACCAAGATAAGGCGCAAGTTTCCGAACAACAGAGGCTCAAATGGTGGGGACTGCGTTTCGCTGGTTCACGACCGACACCGAAATGTATTCGTTGCTACCAACAACACTCCCCACGAACGTGGTTCTTTTTAACCGATGCAAGGATGCTGATGCTCAAGGCCGATTGTGGCCACCCTGCTTCAAAAAGGCTGACTCGCTTTGCTGGCTTAAAATGCAGAAAATAAAAGCGGGTATGTCTCAAAAGCGTTGCAAAACCAATGGACAAGAATACAATCAAACACCGAATGGGAAATATGTCCAAAGAATGTTAATTCCATAGCATGAGCTTCGGCGATCAGCACATGCAGTTTGTTTACAGATTCCAATGACTTGGTCCAAGATCAATAGAAATGTTCTTCCTGCTGCCTTACAAACATAAGAAAGCCTAATAACAAGGGCATTAAATTTGTCAATTGTCAAATGAACATTAAATGGAATAGACTGTACTTCAGTTTAGCGAAATACAAAAATTTATACTTAAACAAATGAGAGACATGAAAAAATATAACACTCTGCAACGCGAAGTGAATTAAATAATGAGCACGACGATGATAGGTATGAATCAATGTGGTTTGTAGACAAGATGCTTCCACAGACGGGTAAGTCGGAGATTCATTGCCTTGTCAATTATTATACGTCCAGTCCGTAAATTGATGCTAGACAGTGGCCGCAAGACGGCAACAAAATGGCCTTGGATGCAGTCGGAAGCTCAGCGGGCATTTTTGCGGATGATGGTTTTTCTTCTTGTCATCCCAATCTCCCCGGAATAACAAAATCGGGTTTTATGGTCGGCTGCCGTGCTCCAGAGCGACGTTTCAATGACAAGGACATTTTTAAGCAGCTAGAGAGTCCTACGGCTTAAACCTTAAGGACCTGTGTTAGTGTTCTGTTTCAACAATGAAATATATGGAACATTGGACTCAAAGTAAAGGCGAAAATGGTGTACTTTATTTACACATTTACTCTTACACAAAACACAAATCAGCGATTGGCACAATTGTTATCATGCCCATGAAAGCTAATTACATACACTCTACATCCCTGCACGGGTGATGACTATTTATTTATGAATATCCTTCCTACCGGTGTACCAGGACTTTAATTAGCTAGCAACACGAAACGAATTTAAAGGAAACGCAAAGACGACACGAAACGACACCGAACAAACCTAGCCAATCCAACCCAACCAAACCGAACCCAACACGCCAAACCAAAGCAAACCAAGTGGGAACACTGCGTACTAGCACATGAACACATTCATGTCAATTGTAAACACTACCGAGCCTCATTTTGGCTTCTGACGGGAAGAGGGAACAGCAGGGGCGCATGCCATGCGGCTGTATATATATAGCGGCTGCGGACTGGTCTTACTTGACAAGCAGGCAATAATTGCATAAAAAGCAATTTGAGATCTTCAGAACGATGGAAACCGCTAAAAGGAATACAATAATTGCTCCTTTTAACAGGCAGCACATTTGAACTGCCGATAATTTTTTAAATGGTTTCTTTGCCCTTACTTATGAAAAACGAACATGCTTATAGAGACAATGTAAAGATTGATATGGCGTGCAGAGCTATGTCTTTATCCGATTGTAATCACTTAATCCCCAAGGTTCACAAGGACAACATGATCATTCGCATCTGATATGATCCAAGGTCATGATGTCTCCAAGCAGTGTTGTGTCAGGGAAGAAATGCACAACCTCGGGAGAAACTCATCACAAGCAGAAACATGTACCGAAAGAGAAACCACGATCTGCGTACAGGCCAATCAATTGAGTTAAACCGTGATATCAACACTCGGATGTCATCTCTTGGTATTGAGGCTGAAAAGTTCAAGTCCGTATTGTTCTATGCAGGATTGGTCTTTACCTCATAGTTGATGCTTTCTACTTACAACATCAGGTGAAAGTAATTTTTGCACCAAAGGTCCCTCAACCATCATTTTTCTGAGCCTGTGCTTTGTAACGATTTAATGTTCATGTACTTGGTTTCGTAGCAGTTCACATTTTAAATTGGAGAATTACTGCGGATTATTTCAGCACCTGAGGACTTATTTCCGTTTCAGTTCACTTTGTGTATGTTAAAGTTGTGCAACTCTCCACTTCCGAATTAAATGGAAGATATCTACGCAAGGAGCTATCTGAAAATCCTCCTAACTGATCAAGCCTACATGTAATTATTGTTTCATTGTTACTGACGGGTCCGTGAAATGCAATTTAATACAAAACTGAACAATACCTCAATGGATCTTGTTTTCTTTTTTCTAGGATAGTTCGGTCTTTATAGTGTCTAAGCTAATAATACAAATTTTCATATTCACGGCCAGATCTGTGATGCCGTTCCAGGTATGACAGCTCAGTTACACATCAATTTGTGCACAAACGAAAGTGAAGGAATTTTGTTTTGCTGTTCCGAAGTCGATTTTTCAGGGGACTATTATGTACAAGAACATGAGGATAGGTCAACGAGCAAACTTTCCCGGGCATTTTCCTTCAGTACAAAGTTTGGTTTCACAATCTGCACAGAAAAAACTCACTCAACAAGACCCTCCCGAATGATGTCACAGCAAAAGCGCCCACAGTTGTCTGCAAACGCACGCACAACTTAAAAAACAAAATCAGTGCACTTTTCAATACGTCGATCTTAATAACCAAAATGAAAAGTCAAATAGTTTTCATAAATTAGAGAGCAGTTAAAAAGCACAAAATGTGCGCCTAAAATGGCATGAATTCAGTTCAGTGTAGTTGTCAAACAAGTCACTTTACCAACCAAGACAGACACGTTCCCTTTGCAGGATCGGATTTCTCCGCGATCGTTTCAGTGTTGTCCACTGCCGTGTAACATCCAATCATTAACAACCTGTAGTTGGTGCAACCACCCAATGTGGTTGGATACATAACATATCCAACATTGGATACATACACCAGCTTTAAGATTTCATTTCAGTGCTTGGCAACACGCATCAGCGGCATAATGCCCCGTTTCTACGGTGATCGCGCTGATCTGAAGGTTGCACTTCACCAAATATGCACCCATAGAAAACAGTGCAAAATCAGACCGAGAAAGTGCCGCCTGTTGAATCGCAGGGAAGAGGTTGGCCTCTTTTTTTCACCAGAAATTCAAGATTATGACCAGAATTTTCCTTTTCGTTTCAATTTATAGGGGTTAGCCGTGTGATTGTTTTATTCGCCTTATCCCCAAAATACACGCAGTCGTAAAACTATGCGCTCTGAATGTCTGTAGCCGCCCGCCTCTATCCAAAACAGGCCGGCAGGTTGGAGTTTTTATGAAAGAAATACCCCGAACTGAAAAATAACAGTCCTAAATTCGGAATTTATAGAAATATCTCTGTGATCCCTCTTGATTGTGGCTTGTCGTATTGTAAAAATGCCGTGGGATCACAAATTACCCCGAATGATCCTCCGGAAAACAACGCGCTGAACCTCGATTAAGCACGCAATCCGGCCACTATACCTACTATGTACGGTGTCCCGTATCTCATGTTTGTCAGTATTCTTGCACAATGGCGTTAGTCAGAAGGAAAAAACCCATTTCAGGCCCCTGCATGTACTGATATACATGCCATGTAACAGAGAATTCAAATGCCTAATGTCCCAATGCATCCATCATTTTGCAATGAAGAAATCAACAGGAATTTCAGAAATATTCGGAAATATGTGAAACTCGGGAATTATGCACGATTATATCCCTCTACATTTGGGGGGGGGTTGGGATATGGGCTAATGAATCATCCCCCTCCACCCTTTTCTGTGGAAAGCAAAAAATTGAAGAGCATTATTAAACGTATGGGAATCACTGAAAAAGGGAAAACAATGATAACGAAAAAGCATAAACGCCAATCCGATGTAAAATTCTGCATGGATGCAATAAATATTACTGATGTACATCTGTATCATGAGCATTGCCCGTTATGCAGTGCTATATCGTGTCAACCACCTTCCCCCGTATTCAAATTGCCATGGATGGGCAGGTTAACCCCCATAAATCCCCATCCCAAAGGAAATTCTGCCACAAATTCACGCCACTGCAGGCACCATGAAAATGTTGACTTACCATTTCAACGTGAAATGTGTGAACTATTTCGAGAAATACACGAAGTGTTGTAGTATACTGTGCATATGCAAATCTCAATCGCTTACAAAGCAATGGGATACGCCAAAAGCATTGACCTTTTACCTGACCTCTTTTTATATGGGCTTGTTCCCCAGACTGCTCTGCGCTTGAAGGTCGTGACATTATCGCAGGATCAGGGCCGTGAGTCTGAGGCCAAACCTAAGTAGTATATTGTGAGCAAAATCATACCGTGTTGAGGTGGTACCGTATTGAGGTGGAGGTGGGATGAGGTGGTACCGTATTGAGGTGGTACCGTATTGAGGTGGAGGTGGGATGAGGTGGTACCGTATTGAGGTGGAGGTGGTACCGTATTGAGGTGGTGTGAGGTGGGAGTGAATTATCATATACCTGATGTGAAACAAAAGAATTGATAAATTATACGTATAATATACGTATAAATTATGCGAATGGCGTCAAGCCGGGACGAAGTCGCGGGTTGAGTGGAGTTCCCGGAGGGACTCCACGCCGAACCACGGAGTGGTGAGGAGGGCTCACCCCACGGTAGTGTTCAACTGGCGTTAGCCAGTTGGGGAACGAGTGACGAAGTCACGAAGTGGACGCGTAAATTTTCAAATCGATAAAATAAATGAATAAAATAAAATTCAAAGCAAAATACCTGTTTCGATTTTCTGTTCAAACTTCTGTCCGAATGGCTTGACTGGACGACCGTATACGGATCCATATAAATTATGCGAATGGCGTCAAGCCGGGACGAAGTCGCGGGTTGAGTGGAGTTCCCGGAGGGACTCCAAGCAGGATACATGGTTGCCAGAGGGACTTGCACAACAAATATCACCTACAGTAAACATCTTTTAAGCAACATCCGCATCCAACAAGATGATGCAGGTCTCAATTTCTATGGGCCGGCTGTCAGTCACTCAGCGTTTTGTTGAAGTACGAAGAGTAAGGAGCTGAGTTCGCCTCGCAAATCCGTGGTTGCCAGAGAGACTTTCACAACAAACATCACTTCTTGCGCATGTTGGCCCCAAAGTCCGCGTCTAAAAAGATTGTTGATTGTCGTTGCCAAGGTATTTCCCCAATCCGCATTCAACAAGATGATGCAGGTCTCAATTTCTATGGGCCGGCTGTCAGTCACTCAGCGTTTTGTTGAAGTACGAAGAGTAAGGAGCTGAGTTCGCCTCGCAAATCCGTGGTTGCCAGAGAGACTTTCACAACAAACATCACTTCTTGCGCATCTTGGCCCCAAAGTCCGCGTCTAAAAAGATTGTTGATTGTCGTTGCCAGGTATTTCCCCAAACATGGTCCTCCTCTGGTGAGGATATAACATGGATGTAACGCACGATCCAGTTCAAATCCGATCTCCGAGAGTCATCTGTCATCCCTTCCGAGTCAACTTTTTTGCAGCCTTGTTCTACCAACGTTAATAACTATAGTTATGTCTCAGCCGTGGGAGAGTCCCGACTACACCAATAGTCAGCTGGAGGAGATTCAGCGCATCGCCGACGAGATGTATGCAAAGGTAGACATAAAAACAATTTCGATTTTAACTCCATGGGAGAGTCCCGACTACACCAATAGTCAGCTGGAGGAGATTCAGCGCATCGCCGACGAGATGTATGCAAAGGTAGACATAAAAACAATTTCGATTTTAACTTTATTAGCTTTCTTGCTATATTTTGAAAGAAAAAAAAAATAATAATAATAAATAAATAAAATAAAATATCCCCCCCATGGGTGTTGTATTGTAATTGTAAACTAAATGTAATGTTTGGTTCTGTTCGAACAGGATGGTGAATTCGTGTACAATCCTGATGATTTTCCTCCTCTGAGACCGATTTGCGCAGCTCCTGAATTAGACAACGGAGTCGAAGAGGTATGTAAACATTTTCCCAATTCCCCCACTTGTTTATTCGTGCATATACATGCGATAACTTGTCCACGCTTATTCATGACGTCATGCCTGTTATTATTGTCCAGCGATAAAGCGCTTAAGACAAGTCTGGACATGCCGACACTCCGTCGTTGTCTTTTTGATCGTTTATTTGTCGGTACACGAATGAAAACCTACACTGTCGGTTAAGCACTGGCATGTGTCCCTCACAACCCGTTTGATCTTAGTCGCAATCACATCTGCTCTATCTACCACGTAATATCCTTTTAATATTTCATTGTATCTTGTACTGTTTGTTTTATAGACTCCTTTTGAAGTTCCGTCGAAGCGCAAGAAGATGAAGAGAGTTCTAGGTGTGCACGAATGTTTAGTCTGCAATAAAACATTCACTCGCAGAGATGCCCTGCGACGACACAAGACCACCCACACCACAGTCAAATCTGTATCCTGCCCAGAGTGCGGTGCATCATTCCGGCGCACCGACAACATGAAACGCCATAGGTGTTCTCAACACCAGCAGCGCACCGATCCTGCAAGGCCAACATCATCAGCTACTACTGCACCGCACAATCGCAGCGGTACTTCAAGACCAGAACCCCCAGTCCAGCCTACAGATGGTGCTCATCATCAGCCGGACGACCAGCCTGGATGCAGCCATTGGCCCGACCCAGCCACGCTCGCCCCTGCTCATCCCATCGCCAATAGCAATCAGCAGAGTATGACAGCTCCTCCGCCCGCCACAGCCCCAGCCCCAGCCCCCACCAGTGACAATCCTCGCAAATGCCCCGGTTGCGGTAAAGCTTTTCCTCTCATTGAATCGATGCATCGCCACTACGCCAGAGTACACACCGGCCAGAGACCGACTCAGCCCTCCCCACAACCCATCGATGATCGATTTGAGGAAGATCCTTTGGTTTACCCAGAGGGTGACGAGGATGACTTGGGCCTAACTGACATTATTCGGGACAACTGGGAGAGTATTCGTGCCTTCCAGGTTACGGGTCATCCAGTAGAGGACATTTACAACATTCGTGTCGTGCAGTCATCTAAAAACCACAGAAACACTGCCCAGAAAATACTCAGTAATCTGACAGACCACGAGCAGTTGATCAACGTCTCGTTTGGAGCCATAGGGTGCGGCAGTTGCATCTCGATAAGCCTCCATCATGTATTTGGGTTTACTCGGGTACATCTGTCTCGCTAAATGTGTAATCTGCGATGCATCTCTTGGATTCTTAAAAAGGACCATGTAATGAGCGTTTAAACTTATAGTTCGCATTTCTTTTCCCTTGTAAAATAAATTTTGTAAAATGAGAATAACCGACAGGTTTCTGTGATGGCTTCCCTTGGTAAAAAGCTCGGTGACCTTTGCGTTGTTGCCGCTTTCTGACATGAGATCATCGATTACAACCAAGTTTCTTTGACTTCGGTCCAGGGAATGAAGTAGATCATCGGGAAAGCCCTCCACAAATCGAATTTGAGGCACCAGACTAGCCAGATGGTCATAAGCATCTTGATATTCCCCGTAACACCAGATAATATTGTCAAGAGCCGGTTTGATGAGTGTATTTCCATCAGCAAGTATGAGTCGTTTCACAAACTGGGTTTTCCCGCTCCCCGTAGGACCAGCAATGACGGAAGTAAAGGGATGTTTAAGTCTCGCGTCCATCTGAACAAATGAACCCTTTTAAAGTAATGCGGTAGATTTTAAAGGTATCCAATCTTCATTCCCCCCCCTCCCCTTTCAATCTTCATTCCCCCCCTCCCCTTTTTTTTTTAATTTTTTATTGCCGCCCCTGTCCCAATGTTGCTTCTATTTTTTTTTTTTTACATCATTTTATTTTTATTTATTTTTTTTTTTTGATTTAACCTTAATCTATTTTATAATTATTGTTATTATTGTTTTTTCCTAAAGTTTCAAACTACTTAAAGAAAGAAATTTTCTTTTCTTCTTGTTTCGATCATATTTTATTCTTAAAAAAGACTGTCTTTCTTTACGCTGAGGAAAATCAAATCAAATTAAGACTTAAACAGAAACAAGGAGAACTTAGATATTACAAATTAAAATTCAAACAGAAACAACAAGAATTACAAAAAGGCAAAATTCAACGCAAATAAGCACCTTTGGAAATTTGTTTTGAAACGACAAGAATTTAGAAAATTACAAATTTAACGCAAATAAGCACCTTTGGAAATTTGTCTTGAATCGACAAGAATTTAGAAATGATGGCAAACATCCAACTTTGGAAACTGTAAATCGAGGGAAACATCCACCTGATATTATAGCGTTCAAGGTTATTTCAATGATTGTATACTTGCGGAGTTTCCATTGCACTTGCGTATTTTTACAGTTTTGCGTGTGTTTTCATTTGTTTTGTTGGTTTCATTTTGGTTGTGGCCCTTTTAGAGTTCCAATGTCCTAGAGGTCCAAGTATGTTGTTGTTACTCCATCCGGTGCCACCTTCCTCTTGGGATAGAGGTAAGTGAACGCAGTCTTCACCTGCTGGTAGGTGTGCATGCCGTCCTCCCGCATCCGGAAGCCGCGGTTGACCCCTTCCCCGGCTTGCTGTGTCTGAAGTGTATCCAAGTATCGCCGCTTGCTGATGTTGTTGGTCCTTTTGTTGATCCCCTTGCAGCTTACCTTATCTTGGTCACCGAAGCAGTAATACGTTTTGCTGCAAAGGGCGACGATGCCGTCCCCCTCCCATTCGACTTTGAAGAGGCCAGGTGTGCGCTTGTCGAAGGCACGATGGGTAGGGGTGTCGTTGCGGGGAAACCAGGATGACTTCTCACGCTGAAACTGGTCCCGCAGATGTGGCTTGATGATGTCCTCCAATCTCTGCGCCGAAATGGCCATGTACGCAGAATCAGTGTCCATTTCGCAGAGCTGAAAATCTGCGGGATCAATGAACTTCAGGAGAAAGTCAAAGTAAAATTGGAGCATACGCAGTTTGGCATATTGGTAGACGAAGAAACCAATTTGCAACGGGAGACCCAGGCGGATGGCTTTTTTGTTGAGCTCCACCTCATATAGTTTCTCGTCCAGTGTATGGAGGGCACGGAAATTGGGCAGGTTGATGAGACGAGATGCTGCTTCATCGCTGTGTGCAACTTGAACTTGCAGGTGTTTCTCCTGGTTGGTCACCGTCTTGCCATAGGCGGAATTCCCCAGGAGCTTCATGGTGTCTGCGATGATTCCTTTAGACGGGTCGACGTCACCGTCCCTCCTGGCGTTGCTGACCGCCTCCCCGAAGGGTTGAAAACACGCTGCCTGCCCATACTGAATGAACTGGTAGATATGTGTAACGTGAAGACCATGTTGTATGTACCACCGTAACAGCGGAGAGGCTAGTAGAATACGGCGACCAAACATACTACCGATGAGGCTGCGGCGAGGTGACTTCATCAGACCTTCCCTCTCTGCATACTCCCGCATATGGTCCCCAATGTCCTCGCGGCTAATCTCGACGTTCTTGAAGATGGGCGGCATTTCTGCAAACGTCTCGCGAAGTTGGGCGGGTACCTCGATATCGCACTCCACCAGGCCGAAGAGCTCTTCGTTGACGACTGCATCCAGGATGCCACGCTGGTTGAGTGTCTTATGCTGGTGAGGCAGTCTTCTGGAACGGACAAAGTCAGCGGCGTTGGCATCTTCCTGTTGCAAGCGAGTCCATTCACATTCCCACATCTCGACCAGACTATGACCCTGGGCCCGGATGTAGGTGGATATCTCCTCAGTCTGTCGCCTCAGTTCAGCACGCGGCAGGTTCTTCACAGGGTTGAATTCTTGGGGATTCAGATGACAGCGATGCCCGTGCCAGAAACAGCCATGGAACTGGTAAACGGTATTGTTCTCTTTACAGAAGCCGTCTACTGGAATTGCCCTCGACCCCACTCGCTTTTCACCGCGGTTGAGTTGATGGCGAATGAAGAGACCATCAGTGTGTGCCACCCACTCCAACCATTCTGATGCCTTGGCTCCCCACTTGTGGCTCGGCACTGGCTTGAAGTTGTCTTCTTCTCGTCGCCTGATAAAAGTCCCGACCGGCATTGGTTGCATCAAGGACCACAGATACAAGGCGTTTGCATCAAACCCGACGATATTGGCACACTGCTGCGGTCCTCCTCGAATCTGTGTCTTCCCCCTCTCATGGTAGCGGTGGAACACTATGGACGGGCCCCCGACAATGTTCTTTTTCAGCAGGTAATACAAGTCCTTGTTGGGCTCGTCGATGAGGGAAAAGGATATGTTATCTGCGAGTGTCAAAAACAGATACTGCAAAGAGAGGCCGGGTACAGATATGGCTGTCTTGAACATGTCCATACGCCGTTCTTTGTAAAAGTTGAACATCTTCTGGATGGCGTCCAGAAACGGGAGCACGTCAAGGTTGTTGTACCATACTAGCAAGTCTCGCAGTGTGGTCATTCCTTCGTCCCGCCAAACTTGCTGACAGTAACGGTAGTCCTCCTCGGTGATGTTTGTCTCCTTCAGTGTGCTGAAAAACGCTTCGTGGGGTGGCAGTGCAGTTTCGTGAAGCTTGTTCAGGTTTGTCATGTACTCATACGGAAAGAAACCCTTATCGTGTGCACAGTCATATGCTTTTAGAAACTTTTCGTAGGAGTACCCGGGTGCCAGATAATTAGAGATGTCAAGGAACTTCAACTTCTTGGTTTTCAGGGCCATGTAACTCCCACCTCGTTTGATGACCATCTCCACAGGGTCGCCGGCCTCCTTCAGTCTTAGGTAGAGGTGTTTTTTGATGACATTCAAGTCGTATTTACTTGAATTGAAGCCGATCACGGGAAGTTCACCAAGATAGTGCTCCAGTTCCTCCCGCAATTTCTCCGCAGCTACTTTCTTGGTTGGTGCGGTGTCATCTCGTGCCCGCGGTTGTTTACCCTCTTGGTTCTGTTGGAGCTCGACCAGTTCTTGGATACGGCTGAAAACATCCTCGAACTTCTCGGTCAAATTGATGAATGCCGCCTCGCTTATTTCGTGGAGATAGTTCACCATACGCCCCACCAGACTTGCGGGGTCACCATCACTCACAAAACATCTCGCGGAGTCAAAGTTCGGGACATTGCTGGCGACACTGACACTAAGCAATTCGTGGCGATTGCACCATGTAAGTTTTTCCTGGCCGCCATTTTGATCCACGTTGTCGAAGTAGCATTCGTAGTCGTAGGTCGCCCTGTAGGGGTAATATTTTAAGTTCTCTTCGACGTCGATGCCTGCTTCCTCCAGCTTATCAAAAATTGTATCCGGTAGGTTGTACACACCGCCGGGGAATCTGTGTTTTACATTAACATTACATGTGGGTACATGACGTTGAAGGTTGGATGATCTGTTGAAAATCATTCTGCATTTTTCACACTCGTACGTTTGACTGAATTTATTTAAGTCAAAAATGTACGAAAAATGTTCTTGGAACAGATGCAGGTGGAGGTTGGCGGCATATCGTCGATGAGAGCGGCGGATGAGGTGTACCCTGGTCTGTTGGCGGTCGTCACCATTGTCCACCTGCGTCAAGCTGTAGACCTGAATTGTGACTTCGAAGATTCGCTCGGCTTCACTTAGGTCTTCCATTGTAACACCCCGGCTGATTTGTCTCCCCGTAGATCGCTGGAAAGTTTCGGCAAGATCCTGGGTTGTCCTCTCCAACCCCCTCAGAGGCGCCCCTCGGTTCAGCGCCAGACACCGGAAAAAGCAAAGATTATCGTTGTATCTTTGCCAATTGTTTGGATTGTGTGTAAGATTATGGAGACCTCTATTGTTCTTGACAAAGTCAGGTAGGCTTTGCGGTGGAGCTCCAATGTAGAACTGCGGCATTTTGTTCACATAGACGGCAAGATTGGTCAGCACCACGACCGTCCATTTTGTGTCTGGGCGTTGCTGCCGGGCATATTCCACAACATCCAATGCTTCCAGAGCCTCGATCAAACTGTCCATATCTCCCTGGCTGCCGATGGTAAATGGAATAGAAAACAGTTTCGCATTGTTATGAGACGGGTGGAAATACCGCAGCTCACCAGTTTCGTTGTGCCGCAAGATGAATCCACATGAAAGGTTGACCTTCACTCGGCATGTCAGTTTCTTAAATATTCCATTCATGATCCGCATGAATGAAGCCTCAGGGCGATCCATTCGTATATTATAAATGTCCTGAATCACCCGACCGATTCGATGATGGGTCCGGATAGCGGCCCAATTGTTTCTGTACACACGGCCGACTTCGTCGTCGTCTACTTCCATTTCTGCGGGGAACTCCTCGGGGTCATCTCGAAGGGGGTCGGGGGCATGACGCACAAACAGGCGAATATTGGTGAGGGCAACCAGCGACCAGTCTTTAAAATGTCCACGAACAAAGTCGGCAATGACTTCATCCTCAAACTGTTCCAGGAAGTGACTGTCAAAAGACACCGGTGTTGGAAAAAATCTGACTGAGTCTGCATCGAAGAAACGGAGCTCCCCCGTCTCATCATGGCGCACAATAGCTCCAAACGAGACGTTGATCAACTGCTCGTGGTCTGTCAGATTACTGAGTATTTTCTGGGCAGTGTTTCTGTGGTTTTTAGATGACTGCACGACACGAATGTTGTAAATGTCCTCTACTGGATGACCCGTAACCTGGAAGGCACGAATACTCTCCCAGTTGTCCCGAATAATGTCAGTTAGGCCCAAGTCATCCTCGTCACCCTCTGGGTAAACCAAAGGATCTTCCTCAAATCGATCATCGATGGGTTGTGGGGAGGGCTGAGTCGGTCTCTGGCCGGTGTGTACTCTGGCGTAGTGGCGATGCATCGATTCAATGAGAGGAAAAGCTTTACCGCAACCGGGGCATTTGCGAGGATTGTCACTGGTGGGGGCTGGGGCTGGGGCTGTGGCGGGCGGAGGAGCTGTCATACTCTGCTGATTGCTATTGGCGATGGGATGAGCAGGGGCGAGCGTGGCTGGGTCGGGCCAATGGCTGCATCCAGGCTGGTCGTCCGGCTGATGATGAGCACCATCTGTAGGCTGGACTGGGGGTTCTGGTCTTGAAGTACCGCTGCGATTGTGCGGTGCAGTAGTAGCTGATGATGTTGGCCTTGCAGGATCGGTGCGCTGCTGGTGTTGAGAACACCTATGGCGTTTCATGTTGTCGGTGCGCCGGAATGATGCACCGCACTCTGGGCAGGATACAGATTTGACTGTGGTGTGGGTGGTCTTGTGTCGTCGCAGGGCATCTCTGCGAGTGAATGTTTTATTGCAGACTAAACATTCGTGCACACCTAGAACTCTCTTCATCTTCTTGCGCTTCGACGGAACTTCAAAAGGAGTCTATAAAACAAACAGTACAAGATACAATGAAATATTAAAAGGATATTACGTGGTAGATAGAGCAGATGTGATTGCGACTAAGATCAAACGGGTTGTGAGGGACACATGCCAGTGCTTAACCGACAGTGTATGAGCGGCCGTAGGTTTTCATTCGTGTACCGACAAATAAACGATCAAAAAGACAACGACGGAGTGTCGGCATGTCCAGACTTGTCTTAAGCGCTTTATCGCTGGACAATAATAACAGGCATGACGTCATGAATAAGCGTGGACAAGTTATCGCATGTATATGCACGAATAAACAAGTGGGGGAATTGGGAAAATGTTTACATACCTCTTCGACTCCGTTGTCTAATTCAGGAGCTGCGCAAATCGGTCTCAGAGGAGGAAAATCATCAGGATTGTACACGAATTCACCATCCTGTTCGAACAGAACCAAACATTACATTTAGTTTACAATTACAATACAACACCCATGGGGGGGATATTTTATTTTATTTATTTATTATTATTATTTTTTTTTTCTTTCAAAATATAGCAAGAAAGCTAATAAAGTTAAAATCGAAATTGTTTTTATGTCTACCTTTGCATACATCTCGTCGGCGATGCGCTGAATCTCCTCCAGCTGACTATTGGTGTAGTCGGGACTCTCCCATGGAGTTAAAATCGAAATTGTTTTTATGTCTACCTTTGCATACATCTCGTCGGCGATGCGCTGAATCTCCTCCAGCTGACTATTGGTGTAGTCGGGACTCTCCCACGGCTGAGACATAACTATAGTTATTAACGTTGGTAGAACAAGGCTGCAAAAAAGTTGACTCGGAAGGGATGACAGATGACTCTCGGAGATCGGATTTGAACTGGATCGTGCGTTACATCCATGTTATATCCTCACCAGAGGAGGACCATGTTTGGGGAAATACCTGGCAACGACAATCAACAATCTTTTTAGACGCGGACTTTGGGGCCAAGATGCGCAAGAAGTGATGTTTGTTGTGAAAGTCTCTCTGGCAACCACGGATTTGCGAGGCGAACTCAGCTCCTTACTCTTCGTACTTCAACAAAACGCTGAGTGACTGACAGCCGGCCCATAGAAATTGAGACCTGCATCATCTTGTTGAATGCGGATTGGGGAAATACCTTGGCAACGACAATCAACAATCTTTTTAGACGCGGACTTTGGGGCCAACATGCGCAAGAAGTGATGTTTGTTGTGAAAGTCTCTCTGGCAACCACGGATTTGCGAGGCGAACTCAGCTCCTTACTCTTCGTACTTCAACAAAACGCTGAGTGACTGACAGCCGGCCCATAGAAATTGAGACCTGCATCATCTTGTTGGATGCGGATGTTGCTTAAAAGATGTTTACTGTAGGTGATATTTGTTGTGCAAGTCCCTCTGGCAACCATGTATCCTGCTTGGAGTCCCTCCGGGAACTCCACTCAACCCGCGACTTCGTCCCGGCTTGACGCCATTCGCATAATTTATATGGATCCGTATACGGTCGTCCAGTCAAGCCATTCGGACAGAAGTTTGAACAGAAAATCGAAACAGGTATTTTGCTTTGAATTTTATTTTATTCATTTATTTTATCGATTTGAAAATTTACGCGTCCACTTCGTGACTTCGTCACTCGTTCCCCAACTGGCTAACGCCAGTTGAACACTACCGTGGGGTGAGCCCTCCTCACCACTCCGTGGTTCGGCGTGGAGTCCCTCCGGGAACTCCACTCAACCCGCGACTTCGTCCCGGCTTGACGCCATTCGCATAATTTATACGTATATTATACGTATAATTTATCAATTCTTTTGTTTCACATCAGGTATATGATAATTCACTCCCACCTCACACCACCTCAATACGGTACCACCTCCACCTCAATACGGTACCACCTCATCCCACCTCCACCTCAATACGGTACCACCTCAACACGGTATGATTTTGCTCACAATATACTACTAACCTACCTTCCTCGCGTTACCACATACACCAAGCGCCGTTACGCTTACACTGCGCCTCGTAATCACATTAATCACATCAATCGCAGTCCACATGAGACCAGAATCCCAGGCAGCGCAGAAAATGATCAGACTAAATCCGATTAATGGACATCTTGAAACAGATGGACCCTTATTCACATTCCCAAAGCTTCCCAACTAGACCCAGTGCCCAGCTGCCCCCAACATACAGAAGCTTGAAATACATCCTGAAAAGTCTAGATAGAGTTTCCTGAAAGGGGAAAAACGGGTCAGACTTATGAAGCTAAAACGTCATAGCCATGGAAATAGAATGCCCTCTCAGCAATAAACCGATTTCCTAAAAAAAAGGAAGAAAAAAAATGCCCCTCATAAATCTATCAGGCGTCCCTTGGATCAGCCGTGGTTGTCATAAAAACATCTTGTTTCGGCCAGCAACCACTTTTAAACTTCCTCTGTCGTAACTTGAATCCGGTAACTGCCCGGCCCCAAACTTCCATGTAAATCGGGACCAAACCTCTCGACTACAGTTACAAATCGCTTGCAGTGCCCCTTCTGCAGACCTACAAATATGCAAGTGCGATCTGGGCAGAAATTATTGAAACACGACTTATCCATGTGTGGGCTCATTCGCCTTATGGTTCATCCGGGTGTTAAATTTCACATATTCGTGAGAAAGTCCCTCAACTTCTTGCGGGCAGCAGAAGTTTGTAGGAATTGTTTCTTAAGGCCAACAAAAATTTTCGATATCATTCCCAATATCTTGAAGAGATTGCTTTTGGGGGGAAGTCTTTCCTGTATGAGCAATAAACCTGTCTCTTTTCCGATGCTACTGGAAAAAATACTTTTCTAATGACATCAAAAGCACTTTGCAAATAAGAACACTGCCCCTGATTGGTAAGCTTATAATTCCTGAATAGAGAAGCACACGAGAACCGAGGCGTTGTGGAAACGTGGACAGTATGCAACTAGATAGAAAGCAAGGGCGTGGAGGAGGGCAGGCAATGGTGGCCTGTATACTAGCATCTCCCTTCCTTCCAGAAGCGTGTTAAATAGCCTCAAAATGTATTTTCATCCCATGGAAAGGACACTTAAAACTTACACATAAAAAAATCCTACCCCCCCGAAAAGGTTCCCCCCGAAAATCTGGGACTTTCACTGCAGTCAAACACCTTCCATTAATAACAATGATCTGGTAAATCGGCAATTAAACCTCAACATCACGACTCCAGTCAGCACTGATGAGATAATATTGAAATAATAATGCGCAGATGGACTACATTTTTCTTCAATGGCGCAACAAACATCCATAGTTTGTCGTTGAATGTCTTACACGCCAGTGTTATGCGCAAGTCGAATTCATAGCAACACGTTTACGGAGGCAATCACGATACATGATAATTAAAATAAAATGACCTTTGCAATATGCCAGTTTTAATTATCATAAATTGAAAAGAATGACAGCAAAACCTACCAACATTCAATTGGTCTAGCCGGTGACCTTTTGACAAGGAGTGAAAAAAGTCACAGTTTGGGGGAAAAAAACCTTCGTAAGAAATTAATACATGCCTGGACTCCGTCTGAGGATATTCGGCTTTCGTAATCAAATTTGGCGTCTTCTGTTGCCGTCCCTAGCGGATGGCCAACCAACCATATGTCTCCGTCTCGACATTATCAGATCCGATTATTTTTATCTAACGAATTTTGTATAAAAAGGCAGGCTTTCAAAGCGGTCAAAACCGATCCATACTATAGACCACCGCCAATATGATTCAAGTTAATTGAAAAAGGATCCCCGATGTATTACTGAATGGTGCCTTCTTTTTAAAATGAGGCATACAGCACAGTCAAGTCTCCGTGGACCACTCAAAAAGACAGAGACATAATTGCAGGTAGGCTTAAGCTTTAGATTTTGATACTTACCACTCGAATCACTTCACAGATGCTTGGCCTGTTTTTGTAAGTGGGGCCCCCTTGTTTCCGCCAAAGATTAATCAATTTATTTGCATTGTACTTCTGAATCTTCAGTGACTATTTTCCTCTTCACCTACAACTGTTATTTGGGGCTACGGTGGGCGTTTCAATAAATTGTATTACTTTATTTTTTGCGCAACCCAATGGCACAGTCTAGGCTCACTTTTCGAGATGCAACCTTGTGTCACATTTATACCTGTACGGTGGGCAGTGACTCCGTTGTTACAACTGTTTTAGCATATTAACGATACCTATTAATCGATAACGATTACAGCTGTTTTGGTTTTGTTTTGTTTTATTGTTGTTGTTGTTTTTTTGTTATGTTCGTGGTTTGTAGGTGTTTTTAAATGTAAAATCATCCACTTTACGCACAAAGATTTGAAAATAAATTTTGTTTGGAAAACCGCTGAACCGTGTAAAGTGTGTGCCTCAAGCCACTGCACGTTATAGAGCAACAATAAGGAATGGGCCCTGAGCTAGACCAAGAGAGGGCGCAATTTCCTAGCAACGCAGGTTCCCTTTGAATTGGACTGGTCCCAGTTATTATATAGGGGACCGGTAGCTAGCTGAAGTTTAACGTTTACGATTAGCCCTGTCAATTGGGTGTTTAATATTGAAATTTTTTTCAGGCCAATTGCAATGCTTAATCATGAATCATCTTTCAGCAGTACCTATCATTGTTAATCCTCTGTTGATCACAGTGTGGTAAATTATTGTTCCAATGAATATTATCGATAAACTATATTACGTCAATTTATTTCAAATCAGTGGTTATTTTGTTAAATTGAAGATAAACAATTTATGGTGAAGTTATTTTCTGTAACAAAGAAGAAAAGGCAAAACATGCTCTAAGATCCTGCTTGATTTGTGCATTGAGCGGGCGTCCTTTCCTCATCAACATAAAACCGGCAGGATTCCACCGGTTTAATCACCCGCCACGAGTCCCTACGTCCGGAAGACGTCTGTAAGACGTCTGAAGACTACGTACAGGACGGGAACCAGTCTTCGTGGGTGGGAACTGCACTTTGCTGGTTCACAAGCGACTATGAAGTGCATGCGTTACGGTTGCGTCGCTACCAACAAAAAAGAATACTCATCACCATTCATTACAACCAACCTCCAAGAAATTTGAATCTGCATGACCAGGATTGCTAGTATATACATGCCACCAGCATCACCGGCAACTTCCATAAGTTCAAAATATGAATGAACTCCGTTTGAGTCACTCCACAGCAAACACGATCTCTTGCAACACCCTTGAGAGATGGGGGCTCAACAATCTCTGAGGGTCTGCCCTGGCGAATCGATTGGGAAAATATCATGCGCTGCACAAGCTCTCTCCGCCTTCGCTAGGGCGAGTTCCTGGGTGACCGTGAAATGCAAAGGATTTAAACCGGGGCAGGAGGAACGCTGCCCCCGTATTTGTTCAGCGCTGCTTTCCTTGCATACGGATCAATACTCGGTAATCACCGCTGGTTCCGGGAACACTGCAATAGGATCGTATGCGCCTCTTCCAGGAGACGGGACGCACAAGATGTCCGTTTATAATCCAACCGAGAATTGGTTCCAGATTCAGTTATTTTTAGTTCCTCTTTGAGTGTTATTGTTTCAGTTTCACTTGAGACATTAAGGTTTTTTCGAGCACTTGCATAAACATCCCCCTCGTTTGGCTTTGAAAATACCCACTGCCACCCTGTCTGCCTAAAATGTTCAAGACTACGTCCAGAGAACATCCTATCAAAACAGGGAAAGTGAATTCCCCAATACCGACGACATTCAAAGGACTCAATGTACCAGTTTTCCGTCTGTGTCTCTACGTCTATCAATTAAAGTCTGTCTATCCCAACATTCTGTCCGTCCATGAGTGAGGTGACTCAAACGACAGCACACCCTGAGGATAAAGGCAACAAGCAGAATAAAAACAACAAGCAGGGTAGTTACGGCTATACAACTAGCCGGTCTTTTGTGGAATCTGGCTCCAGCAGAAGCACCCCCTCATCTGTTAAAAAGAGCTGAGTAATCATTTTGTTGGCAGCGATGCGACTGTAACGCTTGCGTTTTCGAGTAATTCGTGAAACAGCGATGCGCAGGTTGTACCAAAGGAGTTTTCGTTGCTAAGGAAAAAGCGCCCCCATTCGTTCCGAACATGTGGAGATTCCCAAGAAGTATAGAGACACCCACTATAGTATGTATATCAATTCCTATTCAATTTCTACTTCCAGCACTTTAGCAAAGTAGAATAAGAAGGATGCAATAAGATACAATTCATAAATACCGTAGACAGTGTCCCTATTGAACTACGCGCAACGTGGCTGTGTATGACACTTGATAATGCCCGCTGCGTAAAACCGCGCTGGCACCTGGATAGGAGAGAATTTAATTCATTCTTATTGGTCAAGAGTCATAGTGTGCCGCCGCGCGCAGAAGGAGATTGTATGGAGATTCTTCTGGACTACTTGCACTAGGAATACACCATAAACTGGACAGGGGTGTTCGGCAACATGAAAGTTAAATTTTTGAACAAAATCCTTGGAGATTTATCGTATATTGACACTTTTGACTCTGACAAAAATGGTATTCATGAATGGAAATAAATATGTGCTTGGTCGGTCTTGAGCTAACGTTTACGTGACCGGCTACGGGAATGAACGCCAATGACGTGGCGTCCATTCTCCCGAGCCAGTCTTGAGCACAGGTTTAAGACCGCCGAAGCACATACTTATTCCCTTAATAATCAATGTTTATCGCCTCTCGAAACCGAACAATTCATCAGTCATCTCATGAAATTATTCTTACCATTGCACGAACATGAAACACTGTTTACTGTTTTTTACACAATAGACCCTGCCTGCATAAATCCTGTTCTCAAATGTGAGCAAATATGTCCCGCTCGCATACTGGCGTCTGGCATTTTGCAAAACAGATTCGCGTCCAAAGCGCCACCAACTGGTGGGTACGGTGTAATGTTAGACTAGTTTCCGTATTATATTTTCCTCTTTCTTACTGGGAAGAGAAATATGAAGTATGGAGGTGGGTGTGAACCAGTCCAGTGAAATGAATAGAATGAATAATTCAATAACACGATAGGGATACTTACGGGTATTGTATAGGAGAAACTACAGCTTTGTTGTGGGACTTTGGGTTGTGACGATATGGTTTGCTTTACAAACGGGGTTTAATAGGATCCTCAGTAAAACATCCTATCGAAGGGCACAATTTCGCTGTCGCAGGCAAAGCGATATAGGCTACCACCCCACCGTACTCCCTGAACGCCGCTCCACCTCAGTTTTGCTGATGAAACGAAAACTTGACATTAATGAACCAATGGATTTATCCGGTCTAGAGCCATAACTCCTCATAAATTCTGCCTTCGAACAAAGTTATTCTCGTGCAAAATCCCCCAGATATAATAGGAGTAAGATAGGTAGGAGTCTGCTTGTATATAAGAATCGTGGACATTGATCACTGTACTCTCAGGGAGGCTGCATAATTGGCAGGTACATTATGCCACCTATTTTACGAAATGACACTTTTTCACAAAGCTAACTTGCGTAATGCGTCCACCATTAGTGTCCTATGCAGGATCAAGTCTTTCAATATACACTGATCCCACTTCCTGGTTCCCATATATGGGATTCCAGACTGTAATGATGTAACAGATTTACGTATGTAGCGAAGCTGTATTCATAGACCTCAGCCACTGAACGTGGTATGAATTTAATTATATCATATGTGGTGTCACATCCCTTAAGCATTACACTGGAGTATCCGTATGCTCGCAAAATTTAATTACTATTTCATTATTATATCATCATTAAATTCTTATTTCCGGCACAATGATATTATTGTGATTTGGGGCCAAGTTTGAAAGTGAAGCTGTTACTGGCGTTAAGTTTGGCTGTTTCATATTTTTTATTTGTTATTTTAACACTTTACATATTTATTTATAATGTGAAATGAATTAAGCCTTTACTTAACTCAGTGTAAGTGTGTCGAGCATTTTGGTATCTAGCTCGAGATAAATCAACAAAGCCAAGTGAATTTAAAATTTGAAATGCGGGTGCGTTGGTGTTGTCGTGTTAGGGTTACGAAATAACAGATGGATTTTCTACGAATGTATGTAACTTAAGAGACTGGGGGTAGCAGAAATAAACAACTCTGTAAAACAAACTCAATATTTGAGAAACCCAATCGTCTGAACAAAGTGGAAATGTAAAGGATGTCGGAAAATTCACGCACACGCCTCGGTATCGATCGAGAGCAGGGCTGATTCTCTGTCGTTTCTCGGTCACCTGGAATTGTGTGACCAACCAAGCGTGCAATGCATCTAGCTATATACCCCCACGCAGAAAAAAAACATCCATCTTGCCCGGGCTGATAACGATGACGACGAGTTTGCTGACCGTGCATGTGAGCTTCGACAGGACGGGCCTACGGGGGGAGGGGAGGCAGGAGGATTAAACGATGTTTTTGTTGATGATTGCCGGGAGACTGTTTTTCCAGCAGCGGTGTCAGTTCACTTAAATCCCGGCACGTAATGTTAAATATATACAATGACAGCCAATTTGTGGTTGGTTTGGTTAGTCGGGTGTCTTGAAATTCGAATCAGCTGGCATGAATACAAATTTTGAATTTCTAATTTTTACGCCGTTGACGTACAGAGAGAAAATAACTAAAATGTGTTATACTGTCATTCCTTCAATTTGAAATAATTCGTAAACTAAAAGAGGAGAAACGAAAACTACATTTTGAAAAGTTTCTTTCTATTTAAATTAATCCGGACTTTAACAAGCAACAAAACGAAAACAATACGGATCTACATGTCGGTAATGGAAGCAAAATGATAAAAAACAAGTGTGTGTAAAATCATTGCAATTCTAAATCTGCAAGTTAGGCCCAACTTCAGTGTGAGGAATTTTATGGAGATACATTCCGATGGTAAGCAATTACTGGGGGAACCACTTTTTGGTGGGTATCTCGGTTGAGGTTTGCAGGTGAGCTGCGATGAATTATTTCTGCAAAGTGAAAATATGCATCGAAACTAACACCGTGAAATGCATCTGAAGGCGAGTATCTTTGTGCATTTTTTAGTACCCAGGATGTTTTACGGAAAACTAAAATGTCAGTTCTAGTCTCTGGATACTTTGCACGCTTCATTGCTACTTCCTCCATAGGTTTATCCGCCTGAGTACTTTCGACTGAGTCCATATTCCGAATTTCAGTAATTTCTGACAATGGCTACGACAAACAAGTGATATAGAAATTAGTAGAAATGACTGTTGGCTGTGTAGCTCCGTGAATTCTCTCATGCAGGTGAGTTTGTGGTGTTCTAAAAAGAACCTTCATAGGTCTGTGATGACAACAATGTTGAAAAGGACAAGTTAGGAGTATTTTCCACCGCAGGTTTGTTAACAGGTCTAACCAAATAAGCTGCGTGTCTTTTTGTAGTTCTAAACATTCTGAACAAAACTCCTTTGGCACCAAAACTTAAGCAGCGTTTCTTGCACTGTGCAGGAAACTCATCCATTTTTTTGTAATTGTGATTTTATTCTATGCTATGGATACGGCTCTTGTAAGTCAAAATCGGCCAAAAGTCTACGAAAAGAGCTTTTTCACCTCAGAAGAATATACGACAACGTAATTTCTCAGTGTACACATTGATAGCAGCTTAGTTCCATGAGCTGCGTGCGCAATCTTTCGCTAAAGATTGCACAAAGCATTACGGGAATTAACACGGAACAGCAAAAGCACACGCCCCGGAAATAATCTGCAGCGATAGACACTCCAGACGCTTGGTGGCAACAAACGCAAGGGTCTCTTCTACTGTTTAATGTTTAAGATGATTTGTACAGGTTCATAGCAAATGCAAACAATACCAAGACAACGAAAGATGTGTTTGCTGCCGACAAGCGTCTAAAATGTCTCCTTATCTGTTTTCCTTGTGTTAAATTTTCCCATGCAGAGTAAGGCACTCACTGGGGTCAAGAACTTGGAGCAAGTTCATGGTGTCTAAGTCAGAATCTTGCCAAGAAATATCAAAAGCCTGACAGAGAGCCCAAAAACTTGAGTAAAACGAATAGTCACGGAGAAACTCTGTCACCTGAGACAAACATGCCAAAGGAGGGTCCAAGCATACGCACATCCCATTATGTGTGGTCACTGCGGGTTCTGCTCCGGCAGAAAATGAATCAGATTAACCAACACGTTAACCCAGTTAACGTTCGAACATTCAGAGGCGTCCACGTAGTTCAGTTCATATTTTTTTCTCCGGGCAACCCGCGGCGGTGAATCGCGATCAGATATCAACTGGCCCTGCATCCATGAATGTAAAGCATGCAGAGGGTAACTTGCTCTTCGCGTGTCCTAACACGCAAGGCATAAACGGAGAGCAGCGCTGGTAAGTATGCCGACAAAGCCTTCTGTTTGAGATAAATCCTGCAGCTCCAAAATGTAAATAATTACGAAAATGATCCGTGGAGACGAGGAGGGCACCCTCCCAGGCACTCGATGCGCTGCAGACAGGCCGCGGCGCGGTGGATTCGCCACGGGTATTAGTTATTTAATGTTTATTATTCACGAGAGCGTTCCTCGCTCGAAAGGAGAGGAAGCCGACCCACGCTCGGGAATGGTCACTTGATGTGCTGAGCACGGATGCGTCGACTGCATCTCTCAGACATGTTGGAGCAGAGGGGTTTCCTGTCCGCGGCTGGCCCCGGATGGTTGCCAGAGACAAGTGCGGGTTCACCCTGTATTTGTGCAACTCTTCATGCATCTTAGTTCAAGCGCCAAGACACGAAAGAGATTGATTCTTTGATTTCTAGAAAGGGCGAATTCACGGCGTGACGAATGGGCTTGCTCAGCATTCATCAGAGCTATAATGTCCGTGTGTGAGAAAACAAATCACGCCAGGCACGCACGCACGGACGTCGTACCTTTTTTATTCATTTTGTTTACATTTTACTTTGTTTTCTAACTTATCTTGAGAGAGCAAAGGGGTCAAATTTTAACTTACATGTAATATGACAGGATATGACGAAGTCTAAGCAACACGGGGAACTTCAAAGTAGATTTGCTCAAAAAAAGGAATATTGCTGAAATTGTTGATACCCAAAGCAACACTTAGCGACGTTGTTTCTTAATAGAGTACAGCTCATTATGCAATTTCTAATTCTGTAGCTGTTTAAATCAAACGTTCGCTGACTGCAGGCATTTCTTCCGGTTTTGATGAGCCTAGAATTTTCTGCATTTCAGTAATTTTAGTTTGTATGATATTTAATAGCTTGTCTCTCATCAACAAGAAAAACGGCTTTAAATGCCTTATAACTAAGCCGAAGGAGTCGACTAAACAAGTACATTTTTCGTCCGAAGATATTTATTCAGAGGACAAGCCCAAGCAAATGAGAATCGAGCAATCAAAGAATATCTCCCAATCAATCAATTTATGCTTAGTTCATCGATCCATAATTTCAACCTGCCCAAAACACTCCGATTGTTTGATACACGTAAACCCATTTCAATATCAAGTTTCTAACAGTAATCATGTGGCCTCGAATACGGGATGCTCGCGGGCCCGTCGCCAAGGAAGGCCCAAGCACCAAGACCATGAACCGAGAACTGTATGGTGTTCAACAAAAGGAGCTTGCATTAATGTAAAGAAAACACCATTCATCATGGACCTCCACTACCGATTTCTGTCAAGGGAACGCGAGTATGAATGTTATAACATCAACGGTGATCAAGCTGCAGAATGTGTTTTCGCAGCGTGGTAAGAGTATAAGCTGCAACTGTTTTCTTCCGCGATTAATGTATGCCCACGCAGTGAAACCCACAAGCGTGAATATAACGTGTAATTTTAGGGGTTTTTTTATTACAAAGATTCTGAGCGAGAGGGAAATCGAAATTGAATTTGGGCCTAGATTGTTAGTACGGGTTTTCTTTACCTTCATATTAATCTGGAAGTAAGAGTATCATTCCGCGCGAACACAAAATGTGCAAGCAAATTACGCATGCGCATTATGATCAGTGACAGGCGCTTACTGTTGCGAAATTGCTTCTGAGGCAGGGATGTCAGTGCAGAAGACCTCAATTTGTGTTGGGTATTTTCGCCTCGTCGTACCCAACAATGCGAACACACGAGTTGCCGGGCAGCTTCTAAAAAAATACCCCGAAAATTTAAAACCCTCAGAGGCGCTGAGATATTTTTGCCGCAGCGATGTTTGACACCAAGCGGACTCGCTGCAATACCCCCGCGGTGGCGTCAGTGGGATCAAAGCCATCATTCTCGGGACTCATCCGTGAAGTAATAACCACGTCCCCAGCGTGAGCTTGCTGCCGTTCCCTCAAGGATTACTCTGATTGCCACGCGGTGATACTAAAGCCGAATGGCCGCGTGTTTGTTGTGCTATAGTGTTACTCTCCCGCCAAAAATTACAATCCCAAGGGAGTACTTTTGTCCACGCGCTGGGCCGAACGCTCAGCCGATCTGAGTTCGTCACTGTCCAACTTGTTTCAATGTTTTACCTGAATCCTCTTGGACACTGAATTCCCTGAAAGATCACTGATTGATTTTGGCGGGATTTAGCGATGCATACATGCACATGCAATATGACACTTCCATTTGTCGGGGAAAAAACAAGCAATATAGTTTTTGACACTCTTCCAAACAAAATTACAGATAACAAAAACAAATCTTCTCCTAAAACATAACGTATACATTTAATTAAGTTATTGAATAAAAACACGTGTCCGTTCGCAGTACCTTAGTTTGATTGTAAACAATTTATTCTGGGCAACAGTATACCTGAGCATTAAACAATAATAAATAAACAATTCGTCACCAATTTGTATTTCTTCCCGCATAGGAGGAAATAGCATTACCCAGAACTATTGTTTATGCAAAAGTTATAACGACATATTTTTGCATCAAATTAACGTCGGTGCATTGCAGTGTTCTGATATGGACACCAAGGACAGCCATAAACCCGTCTGTTTGGCACTGAATTTATTCTTGCTTTCATCACTTATAAAAATTATGCTTGCACCGATAAAGGCGTGCCAACGTCAACGGACATATCTTCATCATAGCCTCTCCCATTACGTCTTGTCTATTTAACTGGATTCAAGCAGGTCATTAGATCATTAGGTCAAGAAGTCGAATCAAGTCACTTTGTTAAGTAGAGTCGACTCAAGTACCGAGCTCGAGTCAATTTGAGTCACAAATTTTTGAACAAAATACAATAAAAACACAACTACATGTAACTAATGTTTTGCCCTTTTTATTTTCATTTAGACATACTTGAAATAAATTAGGGTGACAGGTATCTAGCCAACTGAAATTTTGCTTTTGATTATTTTTGTGAGACTTGAGCGAGTCTTATGAGCTCGTACTCCCGTCGAGTGTCCTTTAGTGACTCGAGTCGAGTCATTTACCCGTCGGGACTCGAGTATGGTCGAAAATTGTGACTCGAGTCGGACTCGAGTCAAATTATTCACTCGAGTTATTACAACTCTGCAGCATGCATTGATCACTGATTCGAAAATCGTGAATGTACGCTGGCGGTGCACATTTTTTGGTCAGCCTCTTTGAGAACAGCGTTCAAATCAAGCTGACTTGTTCGAATACTCTGTCATGATTGCTTCTAATAGAACAACCGCGTGACACAACATGAGCAGTAAAGCTGCTGAGGTTGGACTCCGGAGCCAGTGGTAGGCCTCCGCTGGCCTCAAGCTCTTAATATCATCACGTACGGAAGACGGACTCAGCCGTAGCTTCGGCAGCACGTTTCGGACACGACAGAGCGTGAAAGGGAAACTTCACTACATTTGTGCGAAACTGACACGATAGCGATTTACCGTGACAGTGTTGTAAGTATGTGGCTGCACTGCACTTATTCAAGCCCCATTGAAAAAGGGTTTACAAAGTTCAGAGCCCCATCGCGGGCAACTGAAGTCCATGAAGCCTCTCAAACAAACAAAAAAAAAGTGTTGTCGGGCCCTTCGCAATTTCATTTGATTTTCAAATTTTAGTGGGTTAACCAATTAGCTTTTTAATTATCCTCTAAATATAAACTCACCCCCTCCCCAAGTGAACGTTCCCAAGTCTGTCAGCAGCTATTTTTCAAATGACATCCCTTGACCTTCTGACAATTTTTAAAGAACATGTTTGTCTGCTTTGCCTCCAGATGGGAGCCCTTGATCCTTTGTTTATCATTGGCCATATACTTACACAATCCCGCAATTTCTTGGCCCACAAAGACTTCTCTTTTCGAAAAAAACTGTAGGTGTACTTTTCAAGCGCCTCGGCCGGGCGGAGAATTTGCCTTGCATGGGGCCAATACACCCATTAGAATAAACTTTCAGTTAACTCCTGGCTTAAAACCGGGTCTGGTTTCAAGGTGGGAGGTACAGACAGTCTGAATAAGGCTACATTTAAAAATTGTGGCCAAGGCTAGCAGTAACATGCGCCTCTATGGCAAATGAATAAGTCCAGTGGTTTGCATTACACGTATTTAGTTGCATTTGTTGGACGTACAGTAAGTGCTCTAAATAGTCTGGCTCCCTGACCAAAAGATTCCGACTATTTTGGAGAATCTTTGGTCGACTTCGCGTGGCCTGTTCTTGACACGGGTTTCTTGCTCTCGCGCTCGAACGTCAGGAACACTACACAAGAACACTGTTCTCGGAACAGATTCGCACTCTATGTCCTCGTCAGGGTTTTACAGGAACACGTGGAAAAACTCGTAAGATCTTGATTTTTGAACAGCTGCAAAAATAGTGCAATGGCTTACAAAGCTATAGACAATTTGAAGTTTCGCAAAATTAACATTGTTAATTTTCCATAACATAGAAATGAATGTTCTTGTATAAACAGAAAATAATTCGGCCCCTTATCCAAACATTAACCGTCGAAGTACGTACATGGACGCTACCATGTTACTTGCCACTAATCGGCGATCACCTGTTGTACGAGCGACCGACCCACGAAAACAGATCGAGCTGCCATTGAACAAAACGAAAACAAGCCGGCTGAACTCAGCCTTGACGACCAGTAGCTGCCATGGTAACGTGACCTAATCAGGAGGAATCTGGAACATTCCTAACCTATTTTGTTAAATTTTGGGTACTGTCGTCATTAATTATATTGGGGCTTTATAAACTGCCACTCTTTAAAGATTATCCAAATGCATCACAATCGGAAAAGTTCCTAAATTTTTCCCATTTTTAGTTACATATTGATCTCCGCTTTGCACTATACTTAAATTATGCTAACAATTTAAAACCTAACAGCAACCCGTACACACCATCTAAATCAGGATTCAAGTTCCTAAATTTTCATCATAGCTGCAGGGAGGCAGATTACATTTTAAATATCTTCATCTTCGTGAGATTCGCAAATTGGAGCGAACAATGAATCTTAGCAGCTCAAAACATTCAGGTGTAACTCGCATGATGATTCAGTGAGGCAGTGTTAACTCACAGCCTTTGACCAGCAGCCAACCGTATGGGTAAAAAAAGTTTACTGAAACGAAGCTAGTCGAAGACCCGTTCAAAGTCGCGGCCTTGAAACTAGTCTGCAAATATACCCAAACGGAGGAACATCGGTTGCATCAACGGATTGGAAATGTGATCGCCAAAGCAATTTATCTTCCCGGAGTATATTATAACGGACTGAGGATTGGTTTTTCAAATTACTTCAATCTGTAATGTATACTCAGTGAATTCCCTTGGACAAAAAGGAGTCCTGTTTAGATTGAAGAGCATATCGCTTTTTAAGTGTGTATTCTTCCCGTTTGTCTGCAAAGCCTTTGATGCACGGCACTAGCTCTTAGAATGGTCCTCCGCTTTCACTGAGAAAGAGAATAAGTATCAGTACAAACTCATCTCATTCTCAGCTCGGGGTCAAATATCTACAGAAGATCTGGGTGGAGATTGCCGTAAGAGCTGCGCTCAAAATTAAAGTGCAGTGGAAGACTCATTTTTAAGTCACAAGAAAGTCGACTGCTCCACGCGTCTACTTGGACGAGTCTGGTAGCCACGGTTACGCCACCCTCACTGGATTTTCCTGATATCTCTTTTCAATGGTGAAAAGCATGCTGGTGTTTTGTTTAATTTTTTTTTACACAGCAAGAGTTCCGTGACAATACTTTTCATCACGTAAGGAGGCCATAGATTGGGAATCTTCCGTTGGCAATACGTTGCGAGATTCGTCTATACAGGAAGACCCTTAGAAACGCACGCTATACGCTTTCTCCACTGTGCTCAGCCTTCAGGCTTGCATATCTTGAACATTGCATCTGCAATCCGATCAGTTTCCTGTTTGCTCATTTTATTTCATGCTGATTACAAAGCTCTTCAGTATAAACACTATGGGAAAGATCTTACGGTATGCTTCATTCCTTGTAATTTTAACTATTAAAATGAATGAAATAGTGAGTAAAGAATGACAGTAAATAAACTGATGTTACAAAACCTGGAGGTGCTGTAGTTGTACCAAATAACTATTTGGCTTTGAAGCAAATGAAATCGGCTAATCTTTCCAAAAGATGTAAGTTAGCAAAAAGCGACCAACAATTTGGGTGAAAGCATGAACAGTGCCCCTAACAAGTTATAATTAAAGCATGTTGGGATTGTTAATGTGGTCTCCCAAACTCCGTAGGTAGTAAGAAAACTGAGACAAAATTTTCAGAGCATAAATCAACTAAAGATGGTAGGCATCTGTTTAAATATCCAACACCTTTAGCCAGACGCCTACTTGCAAACATATGCAAATCAGTGATGTGGCTTTACAACTTCATATTAATAATGATCCCAGACATTACAAGGTCCGTGCAATAATATGTTGAGTGCGGACGCTAGTGAACAGACTTCCTTGCCACTTCGACCCTTTACCAATGAAAACTTTACGAACGTGTCCGACTTATCACCGCTGCGAGGTCTACGATCTACTGACTGTGTTCACATTCTCCCCTACTCACATGACATAGCCAATGCATAACCCAGAAAAAAATGAAATGTTGGACGGCCTGCGATGGAGCATCCAGATAACTACTGATAATATCAATGTACGACAAGAAATCCCGATGACAGGAAAATTTGAGGGGCGATCGACGAACCAGCGGTGTTAGGGACCTGTAATCGCTTAATTAACAAACAAACCATGGGCTTTGCCTACTTCAAGGGTCAACGCAATTTGCTACCATAACCTCTGAAAAATAATGCACCTTTGTGTTCAAATAACCTTATTTTGAATTTTTTTGCAGTTATCTTAACAAGCTGATGTTAATCTTCATTTCCGTGAGCAAAACTATGATGTCATTTCAGACAGATATGTTTTGCTGCCGTAATATTTCGTTTCTTGTTGGTTCTTTGTTGGTAATAAGAATGCGGCAGTAAGCCAACGAGACACACCTTTTCTCAAAAATGTTTCCAAAAGAACAAACAAGGGCACCCTTCCTTATCCGGAGAAGCTTGGACATTTTTTGTGTTTGATGTTAGTGCATTTCTCAATATGTTCAACCACGAAAGGACGTCAAACAGCCGTCAAACATTGAAGGGGAATGTAAAGATGCACGACAAGTGTGTTTGAGAAAAATTTACCGCATGAACCCTTTAAGGAAAGAATACTGGCAGTTTGAATTCGAGAATCGTTAAGCTGCACCCGGTACACAAGCTGCCGTCAAGCTGGCGTGGCGAATGTGTCTCCGGTTGGTGGAGGGCGGCGAGAGGGCCAAGTTAAAGGAAGCAGTACTCTCACATAGGTATGACATGTAACTGCAACCTTGGACTCTCGATCCCTGTTCGCCCCGGCGAAGGAGAGACAGGCTTGTTGCGAGTTTTTCAATTAGGTCCGTACATTTTTCAAAGGCCGTACACGTCGACATGAATTGCTCTCGCGTGCCCAAACGCGCATAAACCTGTGCGTGCACGGGGTGAGTTCCCACCAAAGGACGGCTATTTCTACGTGAAACCACGCCCTCTGTTGTTCCGCCAGGCATCAGACAAGGCATTAGAAGACTGTATGGGTGCGTTCGATTAGCTTCCCTGAATATACCAGTGTTACGCGTAAGGGAAGCCTCAAATGAGGCTAATTGAACGCTGCAGGGTTTTTGCCAAGGTATTCTGGGAAAAAAAATCTCAAGTTCCCGCCAGTTCCATCATGTCGATGCTCGGACAGTCCATCCGTGACGTCATTACACTCGGGCAGCCTCCAGAGACCTGCTCGCCAGCCGGGGTAGTGGTGGCTGACACCAGGGCAGGCACGAGGATCACTAGATGGATAAACGAACGCTCTGAGTAAGTTTGACTTAGATGTGTAAGCTAATCGAACGCACCCCACGTAAGGCTTCCCCGTCGACCAAGAATACACACTTATCAGATGTGACCAAAAGACTGGGAATGTAAAGGGTGCGTTCGCGCGCTCACTCACGTTAACACAAGTACGATGCGTGGGCATTACACTTGGGTACAGGAGTATACTCCCCCTTTGGCGAGAATAATACTTTCGCTAACCTTTGCGTCGCACTCCAGCCGTTCGAACACTCAGGAGTATACTCGTGGTAACGCTCGAACGCACCCCAAAAGTCCACGCTTTCATCTGTGCCCTCTACTATTCAAGCCATACAGTGTAATTCTTCACTACATTTTTCCCACGTACGTTGCGTGGGGCCATGTGTGTATGTGGGAAATCGGGCAACGATCATGACGTCATCGAAATGCCTAATACAAACCCACCCCATCCAACTGAAGCCTATCCAACGTTGAGGCAACTCAGGGGTGGATGGGGGTGCGCACACCCCCTTTTTCACCAAAAATAAAGAAAGAAAGAAAGAAAGAAAGAAAGAAGAAACAGAGGGGTCAGACTGCCTGAAATTGCACCACAGAGCGAATAGGATACAAAATGACAACGAGTCGAGTGGGCGCACAAACAAACAGATATAAGTGGCCTCCACTCGTCATAAAGCTTAATGATGCGCTCTTTATCGCTCAAAGTCAAGGTGACTGGCGATAAGGCCAGTAAAGTGGGAGTGGGTCTACGTTTACAAAAATTAAGTATTCTTATGCCTTTGATTTCTCTGCTATATGTGGCGGGTCGGGGGACCCACAAACTGCGTTGTTTACGAAAAGGTTGGAAGCTGTTGACGTCACGGCACGATCGCAGCTTGTATTTCTAAGAAAAGTCGATGAAATTGGATCTTAGAGGAGGCCTTTTTAAAGCAGTGGAATGGATACAGTATATCTCAAAATAGCAATGGAATTCAGGACTACTTATTCCGACTTTGTGCGAACATTTCAAATTACATATATCAACCAAAAGCTCATTGGAGTCTAAAAGGTAGCCCATAAAACTTTAATTTGACGTGTGCCTCAAGGATTTTAGAAAGCGGTATTTTGAAAGTATTTCTTTACCGATGTGTTACTTTTCCCTTCGTAACCCTAAGTGCTCAATGCCTTACTGGTAAAGAAACTATATGATGACGTCAGAATCGTACTGAATCATGAAGTAATACGCACGGGTGATCGGTCACATTGCCTGAAAGGTACGTGCGCTCCAGCATGTCCATAAAATAAGACTTGATTTCACTTAACACATGGAACCTTGCGTCTCTGGATACAGATTTATAACATGGCTCTAAATATCGACAAGCTCAGTCGAAAATAACCGCAGATGTCAGCCGATTCTCTTAACACCTGGTGAACTACGTCTGTGCCCATCTCTGAAACTGTCAATACACGCACTGCGATAATCTTGCGATGACTGAGATACGTTCAATAGTGTGTCAAAGTAACTTACATGACAACATCATCCAAGGCGTTAACGCATGAAAGACTTTAATATCATAATTAATTAATTTAATATAATTCATTATATTCATAATGCTGCAGACAGGTACAGACGCGGGGATCGGAAATCACTGATTCCCCTTGTTAAGGCCATACCGCAGAGCGATACTTTTCAGACGAATCAACATCAGAGAAAATTGTTCCACAAATAGGAAGAATTTCCTCACAAGGAGGCGATGCAATACAGAAGCTTAAGCATCAACAGCGATTATGGGTATTGCCATTCAGTGGGACTAAGCATGTACATAGATACATCATGAATAATTCATTATTGATACGAACAGATCCGAAGAAATGCCATTCCTGTGGGGCCATCACGATCACACACGGGCTTTATCTTGAGCGCGTGCGTGCATTGGGAAGTTACAACTTCATATCAGTCTGAGAGGAATGCAACGCGCACGTACCACCTTTGTGCGCACCAGGATAGCCCCGCACTAATGGCATCTAATTCCATTCGCCGGATAAGTTCCAACTTGATTGGTTGGGACACAATTTCTCTAACGCGCTTCACACCTGTTGGGCCTTACACGCAATCAGTACCCTTTTCTCCTATCCCAAACACTAAATAATTACAGGAATTGCTGATAAAGAGCATATGGGATATTGCAGGCTCCAACTGAAAATGCGAAGGGGGCTGGGATGATTCCTCAGTCACGGAAAGAGTTAACTATTCACCAAACTACAAATCGTGGGTCTCAAAAACCACAGATTATGAAACAGAATGATGTGGCCAATAATGTATCTTCAATCTGACACGTGAACATGATTTAACAGTAACCTATTCCTTATTGAATTTTTTTATGAGATTCCCTCTCCCACCCCTTTCTGTTCCCGATTTAGCGCGGCGAAAGCAATCAAGACAACATCACAGCGTGTCTGCATGAGTAGGCCTACCGATCGATAGGGGCTGCTCAAGGCAGCATGACGCGGCAAGACTTGCTGGTTGACGCGCGGATGCACCGCACAGATGGTAACTTAGCAATGCCAATCGGGGAAGGTACAAAAAGTCAACTGACAAAAATTCTCTCCACTTTCCTGATTAGTCACGGAGGGGATTAAGACTCCTCGGGGAACTGCATGAGGTTTTCATGATGAAAGGTCTTTAAAGGACAGATGAACTTCCTCACCTTGCAAAGGTGAAGGTAACAAAATCCAACGAGTACATTATAAGGACATGACTCATGTGAGTAACGCAACTGCAAGTTCCATGGGAACAGAAAACAAAGTAAAAGACTGTATTCATCTGTTGGCCATCTTGAATTGAAAGTGAGGTAAAACTCATCATCAACACCACAAGTAGTAATCATCCATAGTGATTGTCTGCGCTGCTTCAGCACGTATTTTACACAAATATGGTATTTTCATTTTCACGAAGTAGCACTCGGTGCCGTGCGGCACGTGCTCCGAGAATTGTCGTTTTCAGGAACCGAACTTTTCCTTCATTTAAACATTTAAAACGAGTTTTAAGAACATCTTTTATTTAAGTCAAATATTTACAGGTGAGACAAATCATTTTAGACCTTTCAAAATGTTTTTATCCATGCTATATTGACAAAACACACACGAGTGCTACATCGTAAAAACTAAAATTGTTCGAGTATGCATCAGTGTACAATGTGCGCGCGCACACTTGAGTGTTACTTCGTGAAACCGAAATTGCTGTAAACAGAGTTTTCGTAAAGTAGCACGCAAGTGCAGTTGAGTGCAACTTTGTGGTTTGGGAATCTCAGAGTGAAAAAAACAGCGACGAAAGAAACCTTCAGACATAGGCCTCTTCTTGCCAGTTTTAGACTAATTTGATTATGTGACAAGCTATATTAAATGTTTTAAGCCACATTATAAACTGAAAGCGAGTTTGGAACCCAAAATAGACTGGCACCACCCCATTGAATAGATTGTATTGGATATGATAGAGTCACGGAGCAAGATAAAAAATGGTTTTCCGGTGAATAAGGTCGATTCGGAATGCAGCAAGACAGTAATTTGCTTGCGTGCAAAGTACATTTTCTCAATGAAATAACTCTGTTACAGCACCGCGGCAAAAATAGAGAGCCCTCCCGGACCCAGGCAAGATCCGAAGAGGGAAAAATCGACCGGGGGAGGAGACACCCTCAAAGAGTGCATCAGTGGAGATGGAATCCCGCCTGGACGTGCTCGGAAATGGATGGATAACCTAGTTGGCCGTTCAACAATCGTACCGTCTCGTTCCTTGCAGTTGCGTTATATGCGTTATGGTTAATGGGTAGGAAGTTTTAACATATCGATTGAATGGACTGTTGAAGGGTGGAAACCACTGGAGACGATTGGAAGCTTACATCAGAGAACTACACAAGAGGTTACTACTAAAGCGACCGCTACCGGCCTGCACAGCTCCAACGACCAGATACCAAGCCTGCCATCAAGGTGTAGAATATCTCGACAGGATAGTCTGCAAAAGTACATCGGCCCTTTCCCACGAGTTCCCTGGGGTGTTTTAACACGAGATATCGCTGTGTTGACACGTACACTGGTCGCTAAACAACGGTAGGCGAAACACGCAACTTGATTAAAAACACAGACCGCTAATTATAGCACAAGGACACAGTGTTAAAAAAAATCGGTTTGGCAAGGGTCATCATTTTTTAACCCCCTTTCCCACTGGTGGTTGAAATGTTTTATAAAAATTGGAAAGTTGGGAAATATCACTGTTGAACTAAAATACTTATCTTGTCGTTCGTATATGGTATATTCATTTCACATAGAGGAGACTTAAGTTGTACGCATTTTGTGACTGGGAGCAATTTCACTTCATACCACGTCACTGAGATGCAATGGAGACGTACTTTGAGAAAATATCGACATCCACGCACTAAAATGCATTACAATCAGCGGTTTCTATCCGCTCCAAGCGGAACAAAAGAGAGCGTGTTGGTAAATGAAACTGGCGGTCCTTTTGCTACCAACCCCAGACATATAAACGCATAGACCACCAAATCCTATTCAAAATTACAGGAGTATTCAATGATCTGCGCAGCGCCCGACTAAAATCAAAACTATTGGCAAATTTACCTCTTGGTATAGGGAATTTAGGCACAGTTGAAGAATTCAGCCCTAATTTCCATGAAGCCGTTTTTTTGTACATGTGCTTCCAAATACGTTCATCTTTGCTCTTCGGTACTGCTATCTTTTCTTTTCAAATGTTGCAACTACATTGTTTCGAATCCCTTTGGGCCAGATCAAGTAAATAGTGGATATTTTTTTACAATCAAAACAATAGTTTCATAGAATTTTATGGCTGGAATTCTTTAACAAATTCCCTATACTGAGGGGTGAATTTGCCCATAGTTTGATTTTAGTCGGGCGCCATGCAGATTACGAAAAACCTCTGTAGTTTTAAATAGGACCTGGCGGTCTATGCGTTTAAATGTCTGTGGGCGAGTACCTAAAAAATACGCCCTCTTTTGCTCCGCTCGGGGCTGATTTTGAGAGCGCATGAAAACAGATGCAGGCAATGTAAGTGTGTCGCGCGTAATGGGCATTGAACGCGCTGTTGTCCACCTTTCTGCCCATTGCTTGTCTATACTTTTCAAAATCATGGCTATATGCGCAACACTAGCAGTCTATGCGTTTGTATGTCTGTGGTACCAACCATTGATCTCCGTTATAAAGTCTTCATAATGGAGATCAATGGCACCAACTCACCACATAGGCGCGCAAGTATGCGCGCGTTTTACGCGGAGCAGGCTGAGTACGCGCAATGATTTTTTCCCGGAATGTATAGAGTACCAAAGTGAATACGTCACGCGCACAATTAGTGCGTAAAAGGCATGAGCGCGTGAACCCGTGCATGAACCAACACGCGCGCGTATTCCATTTGTTTGCACTGCACTTTCTGGTTCACAGTGACGTCACACTTCGGTACTCTATCCAGTTCGTAAGTGTGACGTTACTTCAGTTTAAACCATGCCCACTGCACATGCACTGCACATAGAGCTACATGCACTGATCGCCGTTAACGCGTGGAACCATGGAACTGGAAGTTAACGCGCAACTTTAGCGCTCGTCCAATGGGAGCCTCCAAATCGTGGTGCGTCCGCCTTTGTGACGAATTCCCTCACGAACCGGAGGGTCTTTTGTACACCCAGAACGCGTGCAAGAAGCCGGTTGAAACCATTTTGTCTTCCTTTCGCCGATCGGGGGTGCACTTCAACTCAGGGTGGATCTTTGAATGCGTGCAGTAGGCCTATCAGGTGGACTGGGTGATGACTTTGAGGGTTTGTTGACAGTGCGTTTGCGAAGCTTCTGAAAGCGTTTCTTGCTACTGCACTCAACTGAAGTATTCTGCAAGATGTTGACAAGTAAATCAAAAAGTGGCATTTTTGAGGTAAACGCTTGGTGGCGCACTACTCACAATCGCGAGAACCGGCTGTAATTCGGTATTTGTAGACGTGAATTGTTGCAATAAGCGCGTCAAGTGAACCGCTGCTTAATTTGCACTGCCGTCAAGAGCACGGGTGTAATTCCCCTGACCAAACAAGTCGTTGTCAACCTCATCATCAATGGAAATTATTGGAGGGATACCTCCATTCTGGCGCCATAAAATGTGCCACGTCGAAAAACTGAAAGGAAGACGGTCATTTTGCTGCGCATTTGAGCGTTCAAACTGAACTTCTAAGTGAGAATCCGCCAATGTTATTATGGCAAGGCCCACTGACGTGGAAAATACTGATAAATTTCTTTACGACGCCGATGGCTTCTTGATTAGTTTGCACCAAAAATGTGTCCTATCAAATAATGCAAAACGTTCGTCTGAAGGCATTGGCAGCTAGGGGTTCTTTCCGCCAGCTTCACTTGCCTCAATCAAGTTGAGTGTCTACCGGCTAATCCGGTGTGATAGAGGTAATTTGAACGAAACCGTTCGGTCGTGCTTTCCTTTGTGTCAACAATATTTCCCGCGCCACAGTTTTCTGCAAAGGGCTGGCCATTCGCATTCTCATCATGCAGTTGAAAATACTATGCCGTAAATCGGATTTGCAGGGAACGAGTTTAACAAAGCCCTGTAGAAACGGATTTCATTACCTCTTTTTTTTTCAAAATATCAGATTAAATTTAATTAAATACTACGCACTTTCACCAAGTAGAATACTAACTACAGATCTTATGGACCAATTGTCTTCTCATTGCCCCCAGGGCATCGTGCGTTGAAGCACTCCTCTATCATCTCCATTGGTCGTTCTTCCAATCTATCAAATCTAAAGCTTTGCTTGTGTTTTCTTAGCGACTACTGAACTCTTAAAGTAAGATTGATTTGATTGGCAGGTGTCAACATGACGTCCAGAAGTAGCTTGTGTTTGTGATCTGTAGTAATTTCAGTTAGAAACGGCAAAATGAGATTTCAAATTTGTAAATATTTTCCAGTTTTAAATGAGTCACAGAGTTTGAGCTAGAATTTGGATTCTTAGTTATTCATTACTCGACTATCCTCCTAGGGATGCTAAAAAACCCTGATATTCCAAGTCCTTCAGAAGTCATCCACAATATATCAAACAATTTCCCAAACGTTCCCAGATTCAGTGCAATTTTCTTTCCGTTGAAAGCCTTGCCATATACTCAAGATAGTCATCGAGGACAAGTGTCTTGTAATAGAGGCCTTTGAGAAGGTGCAGCGCGTCAGCCGGCTTACACACAAGCGGACTGGTGAAATTTAAAGAGATATGGTGACAGAGAGGGGGAATATAATAATCTGGGAATGAGATCTGTCCATCCGTACATCCCTCTTTTTAAAGCGATGGGCAAGCCAATGAATGGCTAAGGGGGGAGAAAAAAAGTGAAGTCAACCCCGGCGTCTGTGGAGACATTCCCGAGGGAGCGACTGGGCAATCAGGGAGGAACCGCATTGATTAAATTGCTAGTTGAGATTTTTAACAAGCGAATATCAAATGACTGGTTGGGCGGTAGACGGCCCACCGACGCTGAGGGTTGTATATTGCGAGAGCGATGGCATCTGAATCCGACTTGTGTTTTTTTATGTAGATGGAAGCAGGTTTGGGATTGGGGTTTAGGCGAGACACATCATCCACGTCCGAGGAAAGAACCCTCAAATGTTTTGAAAATTTATTGGTATCAAGAAGAGTTTCGGAATCCATTTAATATTCGGAGCTGAATTTCGTGAAGTCTCAAGGGCCACAAAAATCAGGGAAATAGATGTCGGTTTTGTCAGTACACACTTTTGCAATGTCTATATAGACTGAAGTAAATTAAAAACCATCTAGCTCGTATAGCAAATGGCGTAAAAGGTAGCTTTCGTGACATTTTAATGCACTAAAGGTCTGGTACTGTATTTCACAACATAACTTCCCCATCATTAATGTGAACTCTTCCGCGTAGCGTAGCAGTGCGTGCGGTCACTGAATTCCTCTGTTCAGCGTGAAAGAGAGAGAGAGAAAATCGACTGACGAAGACTCCCGCAGCACCACCCACAATAAGATAAAACGCTGACAACAGGAGATGTGCAGGCAATTACAATCTCGCGCATTCTGTCGTCGGAACTGCTCAGGCGTTCGTTAAACAAAACTCATGCAGCCAGCAGAGATAAGAAAGAGCCTGTGAAATGTCAAAGGAGCTCTGCAGCCAACAGCATAAGGCTCGCGATATTGAAATTTAGCAGTGGGCCTGATAAACTAGATCGGAAAAAGAGATTGAATTGAGTTGGAGAGCCGAAAGAGAAAACGCGATTTCATTTGATTGAATTCCAATCTATAATGTGCTAGTCCTAAGGATAGGGCGCAGCGATCTTGTCTAGTTTGAGCTATTAAACTTACTGCTCACGATTTGCCGGCTATGATGTTACACAGAGAGTCATTTGTGTCCAAGTGAAAGACGGGTTTAACCTTTTCCTAAACATCTTTTCGAGAGAAACGTATTCATCGGAGTAGCCTTTAATGCTGTGTAAAAGCCAAAATGTGAGTCGGACGCATACTTGGTTTACTTGTTTTCGTCCAAAGCAATCCAAAAGATGACGATACGCCTTACAAGGACACAAAAATGTCTTTGGTCACGGAGCAGCGTAACCTGTAAGAATTTCGTATGATCGTCGCTTTGACAGAGACGAAGCCTAAAGATCGGCTCATACCTGGCACGAGAGGCAAACACGGACGTTAGATTCAAATATTTTGGGCCGTCGAACACATTGCGAGTCTTCGGCTCAAGTGAAGTTAACTGGAAAGGTTTCATGGTGACGTCAAATTTGCTTTACTATTTACATAGTCTTGAAGCACGAATTGGCCTTAAGTTGATTTCCTGAAGTCTTCACATCATAATTGTTGTTTACAACATTTCCAATGTACACACTCTAGAAACTGTGTTCATCAATAAAACACAATCTTGAGATCACGACTTTAAACATGTTTGGATACTAAACATTTGGTGTCCAATTCCTAAACTCCAATGTCCAATGGCTACACACTATCCATCACGACTCTGAACACGTTAAATTTGCAAACTGATAGCCTGAAAGTGTTTAGAAAAGTGTTAAATGGCTAAACTCAAATTTTTGCTCCATACAAAAGTTACTGCTTAATAAATGTACATAATATAAGTCCATTCAAACGTCTCGTGTTTTTGTTATTAATCTCACATATAAATAGTTGTATCTTGGGGCATGACGTTTTACCAACCGCTAACTTGAATGTAATCTGCACTGATGTGCTGTATTAAGGATGAGTAGGCCTACATTTGTAATTACAGTGCATTATGGTACTAGACCTAATAACCATAAACAACTATGTTTTGGACGTAAACTTGGTTCCTTGTGACGTTAAACTCAGTTCATGACAGAAGGAAATAAATAGATGCCGTGTGCAACGGGCGAACATTTTTGGTCTTATCAGATTTGGAGGGGCATGGTCGGACCCGGTAATAATGTGTAATTTCCTCGTGTCCGATAATGGAAGCTTGCATGGGCCTGGCATTGTGGTGCAATGTAAGCAGCGGCTTCGGCTAAAACGTGCAGACCCCACGGCGGTTCCATTATCTGCACTCGATCTGTGTCACGTGACCTGGTTAAAGCGCCTGCCGAAGTGAGCAATGTCAGGCTCGAAATTACATCAATAAGTACGGCTCTGCAAGAAGGACATTCCCATTTTCCTTTTTTTCTGAGGGGGGAGTATAATTTTTTTGTTAACAGTGTAGTGATGTATTTGTTAATCATAGGCCTTGGGTGTTCGAAGCGTTGGCAAATTAAACTAAAACATTTGCTTGCACCGTTGCTGCTGAAGGAAAGTTCTGGCAATAAATCGCACACCTTTCTCTACTTAGGCGCAAAACAACAACTTCCAAAGGACCAATGGACGGACATAAGTGTTCAAAGCGATATTGCAGTTCGAAAACGCCAAAGACAGAATTTCTCCGGCCAAAAATTCTTTAAATAATTCTTGAAACATTTAAACACACAAAAAAAGACTTAACAACACAAAGACCTGCTTAGAAAATGTCAGCTTAAGGACATTTTCTTAAGGAATTTTTTTTTAAGGGAAAGGGGCCTTAATGGCCGGATGGATACTTTGAAGGGCATGCCCGCGAGACCCCTTGCGTAAAGACATCTCGCTTTAAAATAAAAGGACAATCATTGAATGATAAGCTGATGCTTGTCATTCATTTTCGTCGATCTTGTGTTTGCAAGGATTCACAAAGACCACATTCGATATTAAGAAGACTGAAAGACACACCCAAAGTTAGTTGTTTTTACCTCAAGCACCATGGAGGCATCTTGGTTTACCTCCCCCTAAGGAGAAGCGGCGCCCTGCCTTCATTTCCACATTTTCACACTTCTCTATACAGGTAAGGTACATCTTGAAGCTTGAAGTAGAATCACTGACAAAAATCCAACATAATTATGGAATTTTCGTGTCTCCTGGAGAGAGAATTTAAGTCACAAATACCATCGTATTACGTTTTCAAACGTGACAGATGTGAACCCGACATACGAGAGTGTGCAACCAACTCACTGTGCAATTTTATTCTTCAGACGGTGTCTTGGGGCTGCAGTGATTTGCTGGGATGGAGAGAGACAAGGTTAGATCGATGGTAGAGCAGCCCAACGACTCTCTACCTCGCAGGACTTCCCTCGCCTTTCTTCTTCATCTCGGGAAAAGCTCGCCGACCAACTCAATAAAAACGCACCCTCTTTTTTCCCTGTGAGAACAAAATGCAATTATGTGCCCATATCGAAAATAGAACAGACGTCACGGCTGTGATTCGATTCGTCGCGCTTTGGCGCACACTTTTTTGTGGATAGATTCTCTGATCAGAATAAACTCAAATTGAGTAATACTATATGAATGGCATATTTGAATTATTCAAATAACATCAGACTCGAATAACTACCAATGGGAAAGAAAAGAGTCATTTATACAATTTTGGTTGGTCACATAGCACTCTATGCATCTAACAAAAAACGGCAGAGTAAAAACTTTAGGTTGTTTTATCGATTTAAAAATATATATTGAAAGCATTTTGTCTTCATATTCAAACAGGCTCCAATAACATTTTGACAGAAGATGAAATTTATATACCAAATGAACACTAAACTTTGATACCTCATGATGTAACTAAGAAAAAGATTCCAAAATAAATGATTAAGCAGACATACAAGAAATGCCAAATTGTAAAAACACTGGGTATTAAAAAGTGAATTTACAAGATCAGATTGCTTGAGAACAGTGCAGATATTAGAACCAAGAGATTTACCAATTTACTTAGTCGAGTTTACCTACAGCAGAGCGCTGTTTCATGTTATAAACGTAGCGGAATCCGGTTGCCACCAACAACGAAAATCGGACTGAAGCGAGCGATTTAGGTAGCATCTATACCCAATTGGTGACCAATGGACAAAGCCCATAATCAGAGACCTTTGCGTGATGGACTGGCGTTTTGCACGTCACACACCGAAATTCCACGAAAATGGCACGGTGTGTGCTTATTACTATTCGCTTAGCACGCGAATCCCTTCATAGGGTAGGCCATCGTGCCAATTGCTGTCTACTCAGAACCACTTCAATTCCGAAGACAACCCAAGGCAACCCCTTTCACTTATACTGTTTTCTTTCGCACGGTCACTTCAAACCTAACCAACTCTCAGAATCAGAGACAGAATCAGTAACCGAAAGGACATAAGTTGTCAAAGGAGCTGGGAAACCGCACAGGCGAACAAACGAACCAACGGCTCACTCAAAACCCACAAGGAGTAACTAAAGCGCTCTCAATAACATTTTTCTAACATATTTGACCCCCCCGAAAAAAAGTCCTTCGAATTGCCACATCACATTATAGATCCCGTACAAACGTCTTTCTATCAAACTAAATAAACTACCAAGCGACTAGGAGATAGCAGGACACGTTGAATTCAACTGACCTAAATACAAGGAATTGATCTCCAGTAGGCCTAGTATTTTTTTGCCTTCCTACTCACTGCGAGCACGAATACGACCAAGGCATGCCTATAAAAGGAACACAATTGTGAGACTTGAAAATAACAGCTTCCCTTTGTGACGTCCTCAACAATTTTTTTACGACCATGTTGTAATTTGATTGGCCCACTACTGAGCTAACCATTAAGGGGTACATCCATCTTGAAAGACCCACATTCATACACGTTTACATCAAAATAAAACCTGCAGTGTGTAAAAAGATCTCTCTAAACCGCTTGGATTGTCATCAACACAAGGATAAAATTTGATTAGAGACAAAAACGTCAACCATGAGTGAAAGATATACCTTTAAATGACGTCCTCAGGATAAGGCATGCATTCATAAATTTTTGCAACAGGGAAACGGTAACCGGTTATGCCTGGCCCTGTTCAGATCAAATGAGACAGGACTAAATCATTGGCCAAAAATGCCACCCCGAAGGCTCGAAATCCACATGGTTAATTATATTTGTCGTGCTTTACCGACCATCTGGTGCGTAACACAACGAGTAATTTGACAAATTGACCATTAGGTTGGGAACCAATAAAACTGACATAGGCTTTTGTGCGCTGCTAGCCCTAATTACACTACTGTCGCTCGAGCCCCTTCTGACGATTTACCAAGGCTGTGCAACGCAGTGTAGATTGGCCTTCGAATACCGTCATCATCTTGCCACGAGGTTTCCAACATGTCAACCTGTTTCGCTGGGACGCACAAACTTTCGCCAGCAAAGGAAAATTGGAAGTCATAAAACTTAGTTCTGCACTGCATGCGCAGATCCATAGGGTATTGAAATTTGAGGTTCGACCCCTGCTCTAACATCAAAAAGAAAAAAAAAAGAATTAATAGATGAAGCAATTGTAGTGATGATAAAAAAACCTGTGTGTCTACCTCTTGGACATTACAAAAAATCGGAGGGGCCTGAACACCCCCCCCCGAAAAATTCCTGGATTGGCCCCTGCCAGTGAAAACAGGGAAAACATTAGGCCTATAAAAAGAGACAATATATTCGATGATCCTGCGTTTGGTATAGGGTCTCTACTTCTTTGGATGAAAATGAAATGGTTGAAAATGATATGTTTGAATAGTCTTGCCATATACTCCTCATTATTCCTCCTATTAAGTGATATCGTCACGGCAAAGATTTCACTGATACATGTATCTATGAATACATTGTAGGTCAGTGACAGGAAACGTAGACTAAAAATGTCTAGTAATAAATACTGTAAATGGTAATTGGTTTATGAAATGACATCGAAGTAAAAATCTTTAGAACTGTGACAATTACATGTTTTTAATATCTTTTAACAAAATCTAGGAAAATACTAAAACGATCTTAGGAAACTAATGCTAGCGCACAGGACTAAGCCAAAAAACGAAAGCTCCTTTTCAAATAATCCCACTTTAATTTCCCTGCTATCTGACACAAAACCTTCAGGCCTTTTTTCTCTTCTGCTTTTAAGCGTTTCAGTTGGAATTAAGGCTTTGGACAGACGGGCAAAGTCACTTCTCTGTGACTAATTTCCGCTAGAACCTTCTGAAAATTCCCTATGGCGTGTCATGGTTTTGAAAAACCTCCATTTTCAGGTTTTTTATGTTCTGACACAGAGCAACGACCCGGACAGCATTTGTCCGGCCCGTGCTGGGGTCTCCAGAGAGGCCCATCGGGTCCCCGGTTAAATCGGCCCGCGTGACCCTACCCATTGTGGTTGTTTTCTGCTCAACTTTCCCAAACCTTTGAATAAGGGAATGTTACCGACACGCGTAATGATAAGTGTCAGACACAGCATGGCCACAGTGTTGAATGTATTATGAGACCAAAGTCCGAGGCCAGACCAAGAACTTGAGGTACAAGATCAGGACCGAGATCAAAATGGTCCCAGGTAGCGAACGAGACAGAGAGACTAAAAAAAACACTGCCATGTTTTACAGTACTGTAGCGGAGATACACATCAAGGGAATCTTTTGTCTTCCCTAGTCCTTGGCTCATTTTTGTCTCTTGCAGCTTAACGTTTTTGTGTGCTTAGTCTAAGGGAGTGTGTTATTCACAGACGAAACACTGTATTGCCTTTTACAGGGGGACACACCGGAGCACTGTGTGGCGCATTGCGACGGGTGAAGGCTGTGTTCCGGAAAGGAATGCGTATAATTACAATAATTATAAGCGTATTCTATGCCTTGTATAGGCCTGATAATCAGATAGCGTGGACTTATTTCGGGAGTCAACATCAGTGACGCAGTTACGTCTTCAGCAGTATATTTTACACACTGCGTCACAAGAGCTCCTTTTCAAAATGGAACATTTCTCATTCTTTGTCAGATAAGGGAATTCTGAGGAGAAAAACAACGAACACATAAGGATTTGTTGTAATTATAGGCCACTGCTACATTTTTTTCCAAAAAAGGAAATTAATAAAGAAATAAAATAGTTTGGTTCAGAATAGGTATTAGGTCTACATCACTCGTAAAATATTTGAATGCGTAGAAGCTGAGGTTCGTTACATCTTCGTTTCCGTAAGCTAGGTATCGTTGTCTCAGTAAGAGCAAACAATCCTAAATGAAAATTTTCAAATTTCGCTCCGCTTGAACGAACTGGAAATGGGTGATATCAGAACTTTACAGATTCTAGCTTGGGCGAACTGGACTGAACGTTTACAAATGCATCGACAAATGCAAACGCCGATCGATCAACTGACAACAGGGTGGTAACAGCTAATCTGCGATCATATCTTTCAGATTTCACTGGTATCAATTCATGGATAACCAACGCATTACCTGTACAGTGTTCTTTAAAGAACACCTCTAAGGAAAACATGTTTTCTCTGATTTTATCTGTTAAAATAAATATGGAAGCATCCAAATTGAACGCGGTGTCATCTGTCTTCAGAGCTCAACTATAACAAGCTAAATAGGGGTTTTTTGTGTTCATGCCAAGATGCGAATTCTGAATGTAGATTGTGCCATTCGGAGAAATCAGAGATAACGAGGGGAACCCTCTCCCTGTGTTTGTAGAGTGGATGAATCCCTGTGCATGCCAAACAATGCATGCAGCCTTATCTATTTGAACAGATGAAATCCGAGAAAACATTTTTTAGAGGTGCTCTTTGACACTGATCGTACCCTGCATCGATGTTATTTATACAGTTTTTAAAAGTGTGATTATTTTAAATCATACGTGACAAAGGCCACAACGTATTAAAAATGTAAGTCACTAATTTCAGTTAAAGATTCATGACAAGATTTATGAATTTTCAGACAAATCTCTGTAGAAAGTTTATATACTTGAGGACAACTCTTCGCTGAAAGCATACCTAATAACACATGCTTATTTCAAAAAACTCACAGTATTAAACAGGTACGTAACTCTGACAGTACCACTTTCCGCTCCAGAAAACAGACGAAAGAAAAAGAGGACACAAGATATGTAGATGGGAGGAGAGTTTGGCCGGCTCCCTCAATCTGTAGCACCTCGTCACGGTCACGCGATGGCAACGGTCGCCCCGTGCGTTGAGGGCCGGACGTCCATTTTAGAGACAAGGCAGCTGTTCACCAGACCACTGTTGCCATTTGCATTGGTAATTGCCGGGCTTGTCTGCTCCCCCAAAAATAACATGGGCACATCCTCAAGCTCACAGGAACTTCACCTGCGGTACTCCAAAGGTTCTTATTGGTCCGCGCTGTGAAACACAACCCAGTGTTGGACGGCGTTAAACGCTCGAAAGTGCTCTCAAATGACAGACCCCCATGGAACCGGTTTGATTAACGACGTACCTCGTTTGCCCAGATTTGTCTTCCAAACCAATCCATCATTGAAATTCCTTCGCAGTACTGACGATCTCATATTTCACTCTGGCACTGCTTCACCCGCTTATTTTCAACTTTTAAAAGCAACTACTCAGCTGGTAACCCAGTTTTTAAAGCTGTCGCACGCTGGCGTAAGGGGAAACTAAGAACCGCGGAAGAATCTGGGGAGTCTTCAGTTGACGCACTGATTGCAAACAAAACAGTTTGGACAGGGATCGTGACATTTATTAAAGATCCCAAAGAACCTTCCAGACTGACTCGGGAAATATTGGATAACGACTTTCCAGTTTGCCCAAGCATGTCGCATGGCGATCTTGTATGACTTATGTCAGGTGTCTTTTGCTGTCTGCGCCACATCAAACAGAAGATGCATAAATGTGATTGAATTCCTTAATATGAGTTTTGACGGCTTTTTTGTGTTAAGTTTGAACTAGATTAAGCAAACACAACTCTCTGCATTATCATATGCATGGCTCTATGGCTACAGCGTCGTTTTGTTAGGCTGGAACACACATTAAAAAGCCATGCCTAGGTGTTGTTATAATAATATAATCACAGGTGGTGTAATTCAAGATTGAATACACGCATTGCATTTTTTTTGGGGGGGGTGTATTTTTGGGTGAGCCATCAGTCTCATGTCTTACCAAAAGCTCCCCCAAATTCTGTGTGTATTCTGGACTCCCTTTCCAGGTCTGATATTTACTTACTGTCCATGAACCAATCCAGATCTAAAAATTTACTTACTGTTCATGACGACCCTCTTCTGATCGAGCAACCTCTCGACGTTCATGCGAGCCTCGTAAAACCACTCCGATTCGTTAGTAAGGTAGGGATAGGCCAACGAGAGATCCTTGACCCGGATGCCCCCGTCAGGTAACCGGTAGGCGTACGGACAGAAGATACTATAATCCAAGAACTCGTAGGCATCGTAACAATTCCCAAAGGCAAAGATGTCGTCGTCATTCTCCACGTTGGAGGCCACCACGTTGAAGAAGAATTCCTCGTTGTGTTGCACTCCTGAAAGCGCCTTGCTTCTCCAGATCCTGGTAAAGAAATTAGCCGTTTCGACGGTCTTCATAGCCTGTCGCATGTACCTACTAGGGCCGTAGCTTGTGGCCCCTTTGTCCAGCACCACTGCCCAGGTGCCCGCCTCGCAATCGTTTCGGTTCTCCTCAATGTAGGCCAGGTAGGCTAGGAACTTGGAGACGATATCGTAAGGTTGGCTGGAGGGCTCCACCAGCTTCCGAGGCCCCGCATGCACTGGCTCTTTTACGTCCACAGTTGCTTTCTCGGTTCCAAGCTTCCCGTAGCCAGGACTGTCCTCGGTAGGGTACTGATTGCCGAGTCCCCCGCCCTTGGTAGCTTGGGTCGGTGTCGTCTGCCCCTTGGGCGTGGTCGGCGGCTCTGTGTAGTTGTAAGCTTGCAGACAGGGAGAGAGGTAAAGGAACGCAGAACATACGATAACTGCCTTGATGAATGCAATCGGCTCCAGCTTCTGAAAAGCCATGGTGAGCATTGACGGTTCATATACTTAGGTATCACTTCGAGTGCGGTGTACCACGATCTACCGGTGCTCCAGCATCAGCTGCACACCGCAGAGAAATTTCATCGAGGGCGAATCTCTGAAATGAAATTAAATCCATACAAGAGATTTCAAATACTGCTTCAAATGGCGAGCAAATGCATTAGGGGGGGTATCTAGAAGAAACGAGAGGTGCTAGACCTATGCACCTCATGAAGTCAGTGCCCGAATGAATTAGGACCCCAACTCACACCTGAATGACTCTAATTTGGTACTTCAGCAGTGCCAACATAAATCAATGGTCTGTATGTTTTCGGGAAATAACAAACAATAGCATTTTACGTGCAATCAGTTGATCCTTACTATGTTTACAAAGTATCAAATGAAACTGCGACGACACTTCGGGTCTTAACGACGACAAGATTTACTATTTTGTATCAAATGTCTGAAGTCCAGTACAGGTACCAAGCTGCCTGTGACCAGACTGGTGGTGGGTTGTGAATGCACAGCAACAAGACTACCCATCAGCTTTTTTTTCAAACCAAACCGTTTAGGGTGTAACTTTAACAAAAGGCGCCTTTGTTTATATTGAAGAGGAAAGTGCGAAACGGGGAAATACCTTGTGGATCGCTCTTCCTCTTGCTCGAATAAAACCAAATTTTTTATCCTTTTTCCTGCGATTGCCAGTTGGATGTTAACAACAAAATTTTCACCAAAAAATCGCACTTTGGACAAAATGTAGGACGGTTCATTCCAGCTGACTGATCGATCCCTGGTGCCTTATGATTAAACAAGGGAGCCGTTTGGCCGTCATGTATCACCAGCAGTATTGACTGTCATGTCATACTTTGTGTTGTTCCCTTCGCCTTGCAATGCGAACTTAGTCTCGACCGCGGTTGGTATTTCTCCTACATGGCTCAGGTGTCCCTTCCTCAAACAAACCTCCAAGCAATGAATCGGAGAGTTCCGTCCTGGAGAACACCGTGTCCTACGCGGCAGTGGCAGTAGCCGCACTCACAATACACGTTGATGAATAGAGCGATAGCCAACTCAAATCAGTCCGTAGTTGGAAGCGCACAGTTGTGTTATATAGCGCCTAACATAATCATTCACACAGATTCACGTCGTGCTGCCCTCCCCGTATGTGTGGTGATGGTCTCTGCTATCGCAGGTAGATAGCAAGCACGGTGATGAGCTCAGATCCCTGCACGCGCGCACGTTCACCGGAAACCATATAATCATCAGTCACCACCACCAGGCGAGGCCACACGTGCACGACGCATAAACGAGTACGTCGAGGAAGTTGCTATACGATTGTCACATCGGAACGAACCATTCAGCCTAAGGAGAGGGGTACCGTGGTAAAGGATCACCTTACCTACTGCATTATCTTTACTGGACTGCTGACAATTGTAACGGGCGAAGCAATTATTATGATGTTCCCAGTCACACAACTCGCAGAGGATATATTCGAAACATCCAACCTGGTACCCCTGAACATAATGGAATCCTCTCGTCAGATATCTAAATTATCCAAAACGAGCTTCATTTTTGTAACGGAATACCAACATGTTTGCAGAACACCTGCTGTCTGGCCGTACCGTTTAGAAGTTGTTCTACTACATGTTACAGATGATCATTTAATGATGTGTAAACGTAACCAAAATTTGATGTGTAACTAGCACGTGAAAAGAGTGAGCTGTGCGCGTTATTTGGCTATAGGCTAATGCGCAAAATGTTGGATTCCCACATCGTACCATTTAGCCTGGAAAGAGAGAACGTCTCCTCATATTCTTAATCTATAAACCGTTCCACAATATAAAATATATTTCACTATATAACAGACACTGTACAAAAAGTATTGGCTGTGTTTTGTCTTTAGTAGCATCAAACGATTTGCTTACAAACATGTTTCAAGCCTCCATAAATTGAACCTCAAAATTCTGTTCTTAAAATTGAATTCGAAGCTGGCCTCACCTTACTAATAACAAAATGAACACTAATGGGATCCAGGGCAGGTTGTCTTTTGCCGTGTTTGGTTGCGTATACACACGGGCGACTGCAAATTGGCTGTTTTGGTAAAGCAGACGTAATGAGTCATCAGGTTCACGCTTCAACTACAATACTTAAAATGACAAACTTATTTTAATTTCCTCTATACAAGCCACGTATACACTATAAAACCCAGAACGTTTGACGTGTTTATAAACTAACCACATTGAACATTTGAACACGCGGTGTGTTTAGACGTCAACGTGTTTATCATCGGGACATAACACGCCTATTTATTGCGGCTTAAAACGTGAATTCCATGCTTTTCCGCCAGTACTCTTTAGAGCCGATGAAATTCAAATCTCATAAAAGTGGTTCGTTTAAGCTGACATAACGCATAATGATTGGATGCAGAGGGGATTGTCACTTGGTGCTCACACCAAAAATAAACACCGTGTTTAGCAATCTATCCAGTTGTACCATTAAGCGTTTAAGACGTACGACTAGGCACATACGCTGAATGTACACGCACCTGTATGCGCACTTCGATCTCTTTCGCGTCCCCCGCACGTCTGCTAGGTTTTTTAAGTGTAGAGAAATGGTGGGGGTTGGTGGGGGATAGGGTGTTGAACCCCCCCCCACACACACACACACTCACACATCTTTGTGGTGAGCAAAAACTTGAAGCGGATTCTAAAGAATTTTTCAGACTTCCATCTACTAAAAAGCGTTCAATATCATTCAAAAAAGGGAAAACGGGTTTATAATTGAAAAAGTGTTTAAAAACCTGAAATACGCTAAACACATCATAACATACGTTGCATTTATTAAATAAGACAGTGTGTTCAGCATGTAAACATGTCGTATGTGTTTATTTAATAAACGTTTAAAAAGTGTTACAGATTTGCTAATTAATTTGCGTTTAGAAGTTAAACGCTTACGTTTTACAGTGTATAATTTTAAAAAAATGTATTTTGAACTGTCCCCTCAGAAAGAACAATTACGCAGTACTGAGTGCATTGCAGAATCTTCAGTCGAGTTTTACTTTTCAAAATTCTACTCGTTTTGATGCCAATGCAAAAGTGTCACGTGATTTTTAGCAATTCACCAGACATCAAAAACTAGAGGAAATCGCATCAAACTGCTGAGCCTATAGTCGTGAAGGAAGAAGTGCTGACAGAGTGCACCGCTGGCTTTGTGGGAAACAAGATTGATTGTTACTGTTTTATTTTAGTAGACGAACATCAGGAAATTTTGTTTTTCTAATTACTGCGTTGCTGGCACAGTTTCTAAATTGTCTTGGAAACACTCATTCGCGTGAAGTAAATAGTAAATCAGAAAACAGTTTTGCGGGCATTTTGAGAAACTGAGGGAGCTTCAGCCCATCGTAAATGCACTTGATGTTGTGCCATCTCGAGATGACCCGAAGCTGTCAGTATCTGGTGATATATCATAAACAATTGATGCAGCTTGTTTAGACGATGTTTATTTTTGGAATTTGACAAATTCCAACATGTCACTCCAATACGAATAAAATTGAATGCAGTTTACTTCAGGCAGATGGAGAAAGGAGTTATAATGAAAGAGATTACAGTTAGGAAACTACAAACCCATTTGCACATTTCCATACGTATGAGAATTTTACATTTCTTTCCTTCTGACAAGTATAAAATCGTAAACAGAAACTGTGTACACGGAAATGATCGGCACTCTGCCGTTGCACTTTAAGGTATAGCGAAACGTGGTCGTCTAGAGGGCGCCTACATCTTTTAGCAGTGGCCGATGCAGTTCGCACTCACACAGAGTACAGTGAGAAACCCGATCGGACTACCCACCACTGTTAATAAAGGAAGCTTTTACAGCAAAATGCCACAGTTTTGAGCCTGCTGATTCTAGGATCCTTACTTACTAAACAACTTCAGCATTATTTTGTGTTGTCATGGGTAGCGTTGTGTTGGCTTACGTAGTTTGCTGGGTAAGGAAAAGGTTTAGGAATGTGAGTGTCCACGATTCAAGTCCCAGAGATTTCTTTTTCTCGATTTCATTTTTTTCAGGCTGTTTCTTGTTGGGAAGGATAAAATTTCTAAGATTATTATCATAAGCCCAACTCTGAAGCCTTAAAGATTGTTTGTTTTATTCAAGGAAAAAAGCGCTCACTTTATCGCGTTATCGACTTGAGCCCTCTTCATCATCGCGGGACCCATACAACAGAATACTGTAATATATTACTTCTATGCTTCAAAATCTTGGCATTTTGTTGTAAAAGCCCCGTAGACGCATGGAGTGAGTCAGACCATTTTAATTTTACCTCTTTTTTGTTTTTCGTTTTTTCTTCGTGTTTTTGTGTTGCTTATCTGCTTAAAATTTCCCCTCTTCACTTATCATCAAATCCAATTAGGTCTGCAGATTTCTTATGACTTTCATTTTACAGCTATTTTTTCAATCGTGCGACACATGCATTTCGAGGTATTTTTTTTTCAAATCAGGTTTTGATTTAGTCCACGTCGTGGCGTATCTGCCGTGGGCAAATTCTCAGACGTCGCTCAACTTTTCGACAGTTAGCAATTTAAGTCACATTTTTGTTGATAAACTCTTCTCCCTCCATAATTTCGTATCCTTTTAATTTTTGCTTCGCTCGCCGAGCGCAATCTGCAGCTAATCTGGAGTCCTATTTCGCCCAACCACTGCCCCTATAGTGGATTCCAAACATGAAAATCATCTTTCTCAGTTCACTCTGAAAGTCATACGACTCACACAATCATGCATGACTTTGAAATAATGATAACAATAAATCCTTCGTTGAATACCTGTCATAGTGAGATTTATCCTTTCAGGGAAGTATCTCAGCCGAGGTTTAATTGATAGCGCTATCAATCGTCATTTCTAAGACCATCTCGGAGCTAGGTATGCACTCTATTTATTAGCTTTATAAACAGCGAAGCAAACAGAGATACGGTACCTCAGGAGAGGATCGGGGTTCCATTTGATTCCGGTCGGTTGAGTGATGACTTATTAACAACACCGTATGTTGTATAAACTTGTGCAGGGGAAGGGTTAAATGGGAACCCAGGCCTTTTTGTCCGTCTGTCATCGTTATCGTTCTTCGATCATTTCAAGGTTTCTTTTCTTCATTAAAAGATGAGCCTTCCTTCTCTTGCTTTGTTGTAAAATACGTGCACTGATAGCGATGCAGCCGAGTTTTAAACTGAGGCTCATATTTCTTGAGGGGAGTTTTGATCATTGATAAACAGAATGCAGCCCAACTATAACAAAGGGCGGATCCAGGATTTTCAGAAGGGGGGGGGGCACAAACGTGGAGGGTCAAATGCGAACATGCAGGCGAAACACATAAATGCAATTGAGCCAATGTAAAATTCATTGTCATACTGGCGGTTGGGATGGAGGGGGGGCGGTGCGTTCCCCTCTAAATCCCACTGACAACCCAACAAATATGAATCGAGCCCAGCTGGGCCCCACCGTATTGAGCTGGGTAAAACCGAACTCCAAATCAGTCAGTCATTTTGACGCCGCCCGATTCAACACATTACGATCCGACCAAAGCGGAATGACTCGATTATAATTCCTTGTGTCTCTCTGATTCGAGAGTTTTGAATCTCTCAGAACTTCACGGAAGACGATTTATATTCATATGAAGTGAAATTTCAATTTAGTGCACACTCTGCAGTCGAAAAAACAAAGAGAATTTTTGTTGCGTGTTTTCGATGGATTTATACTCCATTTCATTATACATGTTATAAATTGGTGCTAATCTTGATTGGCTCTCCTTTTGTACTGTAATTAGTAAGTTTGGTTATTTTCCAAATTATCTTGTGCAATTTCTCATAAAGATTTGCCCAACTCATTTGAGGGGTCTTGCGATCAACAACGAGAATCAAATTTTCGAGAGGGGGAAATTGTTTTTGGTGACTCCAAAAATTGGAAATTTATTAATAGATACCTTAATAGCCTCTCTGAGTGTGAGACTCCCCACTTTTGAAAGGAAGTGACTCAGTCCCCAATAAGCGCCTTTTCGTCGTTATTTTACCCCATAAAAATCTCCTTCGGGAAACCGTGGAACCCAACCCCCCCCCATCCGCTAATAGTGATTAACTGTTCGAAGCAGGCATGCATGCGCAAAGACGAATCAAAGCGTTCTGCGTCGAGAATTCTGGACTACAAATTGACTGACCAAGTCTCTTTAAAGAGAATACCGTTAATCATGGCTAATTCAAAGCATACATATCTTCGGCCATCCAAGTTAGGAGTGCAAGGCATCATCTCTATTAGTCACGCCGATACGACTAACAACATGTTCCCGGGTTCATCATGGATCATTCTCATGTTGCATCTCTCGCCAGTGGTCGGCCCTTACTAAATCAAATTAAAGGTATAAATTTACTGACCTGGATAAAACGAATATTTTTATGCTGTGCCGTATTTTATTCTGCGGCACCAAACATTAGTTTTCATGAATTCATTTATGTTTGTTATAATAAAACATATAAATCACATTTTATAATGTTTAGTCAACAACTCATATTTTTGCACTTTCATCCTCCGTCTATGTCTCCATCTGCAAGTTGCTTTCGCTTGCTGGTTCGTCGGAAAGTTGTTAGTCACATGTTTACTAATAAATTCGGTTGCAAATAATAATTAACGTCATGAAACTATCGCAGAAGAACGTGGCCGACGCTATATAAGTTGTTATTATAATTTGAGGCATAAGTAATGTACTTCACGTCAGAAGGATGCTGGATGTGAATTGAGACACATCGACTTGAAAATAATTACTGCACATAATAAGCAGGAAAGTCGCTGTCCGAATCCTGGAAAGCCTGTATTGCTTAACTGTGCACTTCGTTTAGTCACCACATAGAAGCCTTGGAGACGCCTATAAGCCTACTTGTAGAACTTCATTAGCCCAGATGGGCAAAATAAGGTATTCTTTGAAGTATGAGAGAGGGATATTTCTCATTCGCCTTTGTCTCTGACTTGCATCGCCGTTTTCAAAGCGTGGTGCATCACATGCAGTCAAGCGTGAAATTGCAGCCATCCTTAATGGCTGCCATTGCCTCCACATATAATCATCCAAATCACCCACAAAATCAATGCATAAATGTAAGTGTAATGTAACCGAAGTAAACAGTCAGATTACTGGAAGTCCATTAAGGTTGTTGAAGGAAGAAAGGTGGTACAAGTTAATGAGTAATCAAGAGTTATTACACCCTTGAAATAAAACGTGCACGTATCTAACATTGTAACAGTTTTTACAGACCGCTCCTTTCAGAAACATGCTCAAGCCGCACTATAGTCAAAGAATTCCCCCCGCACACATTAGTTGCTCTCATTCAATAAGGTATTACTTTGAGAGAGCATGTTAATAGTCACATTACGGAAATCTACACTGGTAGATGGGTTAAGAAAGGAACAGGTTAATTAACGAGCGGTATCATTACTGCACTAAACCGTTATTGTCATCAAAATGGTCGTGTTGACCTGCAAAGTCTACGAAAAGGATGTTATTCATCCTCTAGTGTCACGAATTTTAATGGAACTGCTCGCCAGTTCCTTTAATTCAAACTCCCTTGATCTCCACGGAAAGCCGTTTGACGTTTCGACAGCCACGCAAACAGCACTGTCTTATAGACTCCGTTTTACATAGCAAATCCTTTTCCTGGAGATCACCAATCCCAAAGGACTCGATGCATGGAAACATTGGGGTTAGCGATAAGATACGGAATTATCTCAATGAAAAATTGCATGAATTCAGTGACGCAATGGGGCACAGGTTACCGTGCCCATGGCCCGCAAAAGGTAATGCCAAACCCCTAATCTCGCTTAGAATTTAGAGAAGACACAAAAGCCTTCTTTGCTTATTTAAAAATGTATTTGTTGTTTCAAATAGAAGCAGAGTGTCCCTCTCAACACTGAACTATTATTAAGTCTCTCTGTCTCTTACCTTTATGCAGATTTTTCCCTATAGTTACGTGGACTGCTTAGAGACCTGCAGCGCCGGGTTGTGGAACTTTACAAAATGTAATAGTTAAATTGGAAGTATGCTTGTAGGTTCGTCATGTTGTTTCAACCTGACGATTATCTATTCTATTGAAGTACGTGCAATGGCCTTGACTGGGAGCACTTTGCATCTGTATAATATCTGGACACGACACTTTACGCCAGATGATTGAGGGACTACGGCCCTATATGGAAACCGACACGACGGCCACAACACACGATACGAGTCTGACAGCAAACGAGTGCGTGTTCTGAGCGCCATTTAGACTGTAGCTCCAGGCAAATCGTATACCTGCTTATCTCCCAGACCAAGAATGTCAAAACAGGAAGAGCTCCGTAGGGGGAAATGCGTGCCGTACCCCCCGGACCGCGTGCATCCTCTCCGCTGACGGACCTTGCCACGCGGTCGGTCGGTCGGTCGCTCGGGTGTCACAGCGGCGCTATGTTATTTTTTGCCCCGTATCCCGTGCAGTGCTGCAACCGGCAGCAACTCCTCTGCGCCAAAGTATGATGCCACGGTCGGATCCGGTATGATGCGACGAGTGCATTTCGTGTGTATTGTAGAAATGTGAAGAAACAGTAACCTTTGGGGAGAAAAATGACAAGGGAAAAAAATTCTACGTGCCAAATGAAAGAGAAGTTATAACAATTCTATATCAAGCTCTATGAACTGCAAAATACTCACCTCTGAATCATCTGCCAGAAAACTCTATCTTTTTTCGGATTTCCCGAGTTCTATCATAGAAAAGGAAGATAAATTATCCTCCCACGAGCAACATATACTGGCAGTACATGTAACGACAAATTCTTACTTTCAATCTTTCCTAAAATTCATCCAAACTATTATAATAGAATCCCATCACTACCCTTAAAAATATTCTGAACCTTCTTGTGTTCATAAATATGGCCATGAAGAACGTGCCCGTATATTTTGAAGACGACGCTCACAAAAATCTGAAAGCAACGCAACAGTGAAAAGCAGCGAACCGCCGCGCAATCATCAATGATTGCGTGCAGTGCGTGCCGTGTGCAGTAGACCGTATACGGCTGACCTTATCAAGGTAGCAGCAACTAAAACGAACAATGACTCATGAGCGTACAGCACAAAAAGCACCTCAAGGAACTGTCAAATTTGTCTCCAAGAAATGGGGGATTTAAAAAAAATTCCTACTATTATTAGTGTTGCTTGCATACATTCTATATGTGCTCACACTTCGCTTAATGTATTTCATGAAAATTCTCAAGGGGTTTTTCGATGTGCCCCATCCATAAATTTCAGTGACACAGATAATGTAGAAGCATCTCAAGGTAAAGGTTACACACTGTGGCATGACCATGTCTCTACAAAGTGACAGAAGGATTTAAAGTTGAATTGTGTTGAAGTCCAATAATCATTTCCACCATCAATGTTGACCTTGTCAACTAGAAACAAAAAACTTAAATGAGGAAAAATCAAGGCAAATACGGTAACCACCGACTTCACGTTTGAACAAATATCTCCATTTTTATCAAATTTACAGCCAACATGCATGACGTCATTCTTGCAAGAAACCACACAAATGTCTCTGCAGATTCATTCACGCAGAAGTGAAATCCTGCCGTTGGTTTCTCGTAATTTTGCAGGCGGTCGTTTGAGATCGACAGGAACACGTTTGTAATGATACTCGAGAGGCATAACGGCTCTTTTCGCTTTAGTTGGTGAAGTATTTCACCCAAGAAGCATGAAATGAGAATTCTGAAAAACTGAAAACTTTTTGCAAATAATGAAATTACATGATTTCTTTAATCCGCAAAAACTCAAAACTAGGGCGGTAACCGAGTTGATTATTTTGGCCTATGCTACCCAGAAATGGGTAGTTGTACTATTATCATTGTTCATTTAGTTGGTTTACTTAGATAACTTTCAGTTTTTATTGTCTTGAAAATATGTCCATAATATTAGTTTGAAACTAGCGTCGAGTACAATGTCACATGGCATGTGTAGGTTCGTAACCCTGCTCAACAACTGTACAAAAGCGTCGTTGTTGAGGACTACGCGCCTGAGGGCGTGTGTCATGTATTGCAACAGCGTTTCTAATGTGTCGATCTGTCACGTATAATTTATACAACAGTGTTCATTATTGAGTTTCATATCACAGAGAAGCAGTTATTTCCTGCTGCGCTGTCACTTCGTAATAAGCTTGACAGGCAATACGAAAATAATACTTCAGGCCGGTTCATACCTCGGGCGAATATGAACAAGAAGGCAAATATGTGACTTCAGACAAAATATTCGAGTTCCGAATTCGTAAAAGTTGAGCAGAACTGAACTATAGCGAAATTTCGCTGCATTTTTTTTCGTGACGTGAAATTCGCTTTACACTTTCGTATTGATATGAAGTATGACCGGCCATCAATGCGTTTCTTTTTCTCGCTATCTGCCTGCACCCGTGCACGTTGTTTATAATACATGAACTCCTCTTAGGGTACATCATGACATCACTCCCTATAGCTCTTGAGTGAATGAATACTGGTCTCGGCCAACGCCCGCAACATCTGATGTAACGCGCGCGTGCAAATTATTCTACCTTGGCCCTTGCGCACCTGCAATGACAACGGAGTCGCTGAACCTGCAGCGAATTAATGGACGAAAATTTACCAAGTAAACTGTGACGACTTGTGGGTCGATTTCGGTGATTTCAGTTGACCATGCTGCAATACTAAACATGGAGGACGGCCTTATCAACTGCCTCAGGAAGATTCTGGCAAGAATCTAATGCGGCTTTCGTTAGATTTTATCCCCCAGAGAACATTAAAAGGAGGCAAAAGGAAAGAAATAGACTACCACATGCGCACTTTTTACAGGACATGCGCGACAGGACAGACATTTGTTCAACTAGTCACAGGCATCGGCGGGAAAGAGATTTGTCATAAACTGTCCGATTCGTTAACCAAGTTAATGGTTCCATACAAGAGCAGGCATTATAGCCATTGTTTTGAGGGGGTGGCTCTGTTATGGGGCGAGGGTACATTTAGGTGATTCTTACATGCTCTTGGAAGGAAGGCAAATCACTATTTGTCCCATTTTCTTGTTTTCAGTCATCGGACAGAGCTACAGGGCCTTTGACGTTGTACACTGATGCCATTCGCATGATCAAACTGCATTGCCACATTAAGCAAAAGCTCGCTAACCTGTTGAGTTAAAACGGCAGAATTGGTTTGGTTTTGCTTCAAGTCTCCATGAAAATTGGTTTTCTCTGTATCGTTCGTTAATCACAGAATGTCGGTCAACAAACTTTTTGTCAGTGAACAAAATCTCAGAAGGAGCAAACTCACGGAGAGAGAACTGATGAAGAAACTTTCTCAGTGTTACAGTGAGTCACATTTTACGTTTATGATATCTGAAAAAGCTGGTAGAGTGATCCGTGTCTAAAGTGACGTCATAGCAACTGTAGTCTCACGCACTAGGACAAATGACATGGAATGATAAGTAGTAAGAAAACGCAGTTTTACACAATATTATCCAAAACTATGGGCCCTCTTATAACATTCCGCTCTGTAGTGTAAGTCGTTGCACTAAAGCTTGAACTTTGAATCCAATTTTAAAACACGGCAGAATTATTTAGGACTTTGGCTTGGTCAATGTTCCTTGAAAAGTGTGATTCTCTGCATCGTATGTTTATCACAGAATTTCGGTCAAGAAACTATGTCGACGCATTTTTATCCTAAACTAAAAATAAATAAATGCTGTCTTATGACATTTACCCCCATTCTGAAGTGTAGATCATTGCACAGAATGTTCCTAAGTCTAGTTTTCGAATTCTGGCCCCTCTGCATTAAACTTCAACATTTCAAACACGTCGAACATCGAAGTTGAATTTAACCAAACCCGATAGAACATTCTCCGTCTTAAGCTACTCTTCCGATAATTCGATACAACGCAATTCACAAAGAGAAGGAAAATATTATTCTGTCTCCAAAAAGTCAACGGAAATTGTTCTAAAAAGCAGTTCAAGGGGCTTTTGAAAAATGATAGTATGAATCAATCTCTTCTTGTGGCAAAAGTTCACGTTCAAATGATTGACTGTAAAATTTGATTTACAGAAATAAGGGACCTGACTTCAAAACAGAAGGGTGTATACATGACACATATTGTACAGAAAATTTTTGATAGCCTGACCTATCAGGCAACTCTTGCGAGATGTACATTACCTACACGAGATAATGTTTGACCGATAAACCTAGTAGAGTGTATGCAGGCTACCTTGCTACATCGTCTTGATTAAAATTCCTCGACAATGATGGTAATGGACGCTTACTGTTCGCACCGAAATAACCATGTCAGTTTCAATCCTGTGCCACTTAGAATGAGGACAGTGGGGAACCTGTCCCCAAATTGGTGGCACGTGCCATGGCGCGGCGCATGCGGTGGCGGAAGTCGATTTATAGGGATCTTCTCCACGGTAGGCCGAAAACTAGAATACCTACAGAAAAGTGCCTTTTTTATCAAGAGCACGAGAAATCAGTCTTCGGGTTTTCTTACCGCGCAACTATTCAAACCTCACCCCATGCCCTTACCTCCCCTGACTTCTGTGCACTCCTCTAACTGCGGGATACTTGCAGCGCCTTTTTGTAGTCCCATGGCAACGGAGAGATTGATCCATCATCCGAAAGGCGGCCGTCTTCCGCGGAGTGGCATTTTCCCTCGTAATGAAATTTAGCCAGGGAATGTGCTGCATTCTGCTTTACTTCACGTGGGCTTGTTCACAGAGTGCGGGACCAATACTTTTCTTCAACTCCCATGAAAAAAAAATTTAGAAAAACCACGGGCTCGAAAACAAAGTAAGCGAACGGGCGTGGCACTGAGAGATATAAGCGCATAAGGGACCAACTTTGATAGCTTTTATTGCAGGGTGATTTTGAGCGAGTAAATATAGTTCCTGGAATCGACGATAAATGAAGAAAACCATTTTAAATCGACACCATATCAGCTGCAAAAACCATTAGAAATCGCTCTCTAATACTGTTAACACCAGTACCAAAACGTATATCATGTTAATATTATAATATATTGATTCATGTCCCTATAGGTGCAACGTATTGAAAATGGAGGAATTTTTAATTTACATCGATTTTGAAATTTTTCTCTCAACTATATTACATACAGGCCCCCCATTATGGAGAAACTGAACTGGCAATATCAGAGTGTACTTACTGTTTCAATTTTCGGTTCGCTATTGAAGTGTCGCTGACGTGGAACTCAGCACCATACCGCTCGAGGCCTGTGCCCCCCGTGTGCACACATCGCTCAGAAATTAAGGAGGGAAAATAATCCGATGAAAGTTCGCCTTGTTGATATTTTATTTGGGCCATTCCCCTTCCAGAAAATGAGGGTCCCATTTGCCCCCCTCCCCGGCAAAATATACCCCAGGTACGCCATTTTCTTTGCAAATAAGGAGCAGCATGATATAGAAATGTTCCGTTTGAGTGTTAGATAAACATTAATATGCAAGGCAAACCTTTGCAAACGGCTGCCTCCAGAAATCCTGCGGTGTGTTCACTCCCCAACCCTGGATGATTGGCACATGAATTAGTAAACATTGCATGTACATTTACAAAATGCTACCACGTGTGGCAATGACCAAAATGCAGTCTTCAGTCATTGCAAAAATTATTGTAATCGCAATGAATTATGAACCACTTTTCCATGAATTATCATTAACCAGAACCACTCATCTTTCCCAGATGGTTATGCTGTCCAATTATTTTTTTAATAAAATGCATTAGATGAAGACCCCAATTTTGTCTTCATTCTGTGAATTTTCCTGGGTGCACTGACTGCAGATGGTTAAGCTGTCAGCATTATTATAACACGTGCATCATAAGACAACAAATGATATTTAATTTTTGGCATTTCAACTGCCGGTCTTGCACACTAAATGTCTATGGGGTTATAATACGAATTTCTATTTTGGCGAGGGCGTAAATAAATTGAAAGCTACACATAGCTTTTAAGGGAAGCGTAAGGTCATTTTTATTACTGCGGGAGAATAACACACAATGTGTTTTCTGACGAAGAAATAGGGATTCGTAGCCTTAAGCCTGTCCTGTAATGTAAGAGCCGTCTGTGGGAAATCTATTTAATGTAATGCCCTTGTTTTGTTTCTACACAGGTGGGCACTCAAATTAATATGCGCGATCGATGCAGCTTTGCTCAGACAGACAATGTTTGGCACGGGACTATAGACCATCCAAGGTCGCGTATCAGATAAGACGACAAGCTGATTGACTCGAGACTAGCTGGACGCAATTGGCGACGGGAAGTGTTGTACATATGGAGAATTTGCAAGTGTAGGAAGAACGCCCCTGTCGACGAATATGGACGGGGGTTGAGGCGGGTGCTATGCGCTTGCGCAGATGCGGCAGCTGGACATGTTAGAAAAAACGGCGGAAAACACAGCTGAACCAACGGCTGTAGGCCTATAGGAGACGGACTCGTTTACGTCGTTGCGTTTTGGAAAAAAGAACGCTTCGTATACTTCCTTGAGAGAGAAACTGACGCGGTTAGAATGACTTTTACCATAGCGGACCAGTGGAAAACATTTGCCCCTTTCAATTCGTTATCCTTGACGTTACACGATGCCTTACCGATAAATCCTATATTAACCTCGCGGACAAAAGAATAACGGTTACGAACCACGGAGGTTGAAATGTAAATTTTCCCCGAAAATTGGCTCAAAACATGACATTCCAGTTTCTTTAAGTCGAGCAGCTTCGTATGCTCTTCCCGACAGAAAAACACTAAATAAACGGCTATTGGAGTGTGCGTGCATGTTCTTCCCAGAAAAATTGATGATATTCCCCAAATTAGAGCGTTTGAAGCACCAGACTGATTACTCATATTATTCATGATTTATTGGACCCATGAGAATTCGCTCAATTTTAGGGCTGTGTAACTGAGAGCACGCTGACAGAATCACAGATGCACACTTCAACATAAAGGCTTAAAGCCTTAAGAATTACGAAGACTAATTTTATCTGCAGGGGTTGTTAATAGAGCAAGTTCACCAGTCCAAATGTTTATTTATATCTTTCAGCACCATGATGCCTTACGGAAAGATGAAATCGAGCTTTCCGTTCGTCACTTTCAACATTATTTTGCAATAATGTCGAAAGCGTTTTTTTTTTCCTGCAATTGGACGCTGTACAGTTGGCACACCAGGACAGAGTGTTGATAAAGCAGAATTATGCGGGCCCCAACCTTTTCGACAATTACTACCAGTAATTATTTTTGCACCACTAATCACACGGTATGTTGAGCATGTTCTAGAAGTTGTTAAATCTCTTAACTCACTTGTCTTGATTTAGAGTGGTTCGTTTCTCTTTGTATTGCCTGTTCGGGCCAACTTACGTGTTCAATCAAATCGGTGAAATGTGCGAAAAACCTTCCAAAGAGATTATGCTCTTACCTCCTACCTTTAATAAATTCCCCTGTTTCCCTGTGCTATCTCGCTCGAAGGTCTCCGTCAGGAAATGATGTTTCATCTGCAAGGAAGAATACCACTCCTAGGACGATGGGTAAACAATTTCAACGACGTGGGGAACGACAACCGGCAATATAGCATCAGAGCTGCTGTCTGAACAAACACGTCACACGCCATGCACGCGGGAAGAGGCAGAACCTTGTAACTGCTTTAAAGCCTTGTGGGGGAATTGTTTCTTTCCAAGGCACCCTTCCCTCAGTCCACAAGGACTACAACAGATATCTTGTGTGGTTCTCAGACTCTGTTACGATTTAACAGTCAGCTACATTGGCCAGTTGCACAAACCACTGAGAGAAATTCCTCCTTCGTGGGCGTCGCAAAACTAATTTGAACAGGTGAAAGTGGCCTTGCTAACGCTGTTACTGGAAAGATTCCAAGTGGGGTGAAGTGTCACAACCAACCACACCGTTTAACCACGCCCCTACTCTGTTGGGCTCCAGAAATTGTCTGGAATTTTATGCGTTTGGTTTCGTTGTAGTGGTGAAAACTAGAATGGAATTTCTGGCAAGACACCCATATGTGCTCAGATTTTTAAAGGTGCACAGAATATAAATTAATTCAGGCTTGTGCATGGCATGTGTATATTTTTCCAAATTTCAAGGGAGGAACCTAGTGGGCATGGAATTCCAGGGAGGGGGACATGTGCACCCTCTCCTATCCCTCCCCATAGTTATACTTTTAGTCCGTAGAATCCAACTTATAAGAGGCTAATTTGATTGTACGAACTATTAAAAAAGGACATATGTGTAGGTGCATTATCGCATGCAATATATTTTATCCATGTTGATCAGTTGGAAGACATTTCACTCATAAGAAGACAGCACAGGTAGGCGTCCAATGCAAGCTAAAGTTAGGCCTGTACCAATTTCGGCAACTTATCGCCCAACACAAGCGAAGACGAGAAAACTAAATTTGTTTACAATATGCATCATCCATTGTCAATGAAAACCGCATTTTATGTCTCTCCCGATTTGGGTTATTGGTTGATATGTTGGAAATCTTGCATAATGTAATAACTTTATCTGTCATGTCATGTGCCTCATTGCACTACACCTCTGATCCCCCCCCCAAAAAAAATATGCAGTAAATATTTTTAATATGGATCAATGCGTTATCATTATTCAAAGTATGTGATATGTACAGTTACTCAAGAAATGAATAGCGAACGAATTGAAAACAAGGACACAAAGAAGTAACTGGTTATCCGTCATGATTTCCATCAGTCAAGCCCATCCACCTACGTCCAACGGACTCCCCCGAGCTATATTTACTAAATATTGGACGTTCTTACATTCTCATTTTCAGAGCTACTGTCTCTAGAAAAGATTTTGTTCGTTCCGTCGTGTATACCCGAAATTTATTACCGAGATCTAGTACAGACCACGAGACAAATTACTCATCGGAATATTCTGTTACTTTCATTTCACGAGTAGCACAGCTGGATAACACGAAGAGAACGGCTTAAGTCAGTCCTGACTGTACAACCAAATATTACAAAATACATTTTCTTTGGTATAACTTATACGGTTTTCTTACCTTTTATGGTCAACCGATGTCATGAAGCGCATTCGAAATTCACGCTGAACACGTCCCTTGGAAGAAAGGGGGATCTTGTCGGATAAAATCTGCAGCGCAGCGCTAGTGATTCAATTTAGTTCAATAAGTCCACTGGGAGTATTAGAGATGAAAATTAATGGGATAAATGCTACTTGGCAGATTGATAAGGGTTGGAGGCAAACTATTACCGAATCAGCAATAATGTAGGAGGGTGATTTGTAGCAGATGAAAGCTGAGTGGTTGCCGAATACTCGGAATCTTTTAAGCCGTTTTGGAGGGGGAAATCGGCTGCGTTCTCAATGAAGGGATAAAACAGCCGTGAAAGCCGCTCCTCGGTCTTGATAGGAATTGGAATGATTTCTTGCATCCTTAAGCCCTGTCAGTACACGGGGGATCTTCGGTGCATTTCGTCTCGTCAAGAGACGAAACCTCCGTTAGTTTTCTCACCTACTTCATTGTTTGCTTGTTTTTTTTCTCAAAGAGCGGGTTGACGAATGCAACATTTTTTCTTTATTGGTTAGGGTTTTTCACACTTAAAGGCTTTTTCCCGATTGAGCTGAATTTAAAGGGAAATGCAGTTGGCGTCAGCTTCATCGCGGTCGCTATGCAATTTTCTGTTTACTCCGGGATTTCGGGTCTGCAGATCCCATCACATTTAGTACCTTGACTGCCACTTCTAGCAACTTACAATTAATCCGCCTCCCAAGTTGAGGCTAAATTTGTTCAGGGCACATTTCCAACTCGTCAGATAAGAAGTCAAAAGGGTGTGTGTATGTCGCAATGCCCCTGGTCATTGTGCAAAAGAACGTGATAGAACTTTTCAGTGAGTCGATTTTGGATCGCTTCATGCCAATAAACTAGCCGTGGATTTTTCCAAAGTAGCTCAAGTAATCGACAAAATGTCTGTTTGCTTTCGAGCGTTGCTCCTCTATCTGAGACGACCTTGTTTCTCAGGCGTGATCTGCATTCTCAAGAAGCTTTCTTTGGCCCTTCGGCGACGTTTGAATCGAAACGTCGCTGCTTTGAAAACAGCAGAATCATTTAAAGAAAAAAGTATTATTCGATTTACCTTTCTTTTCGTTGGGTATCTTCTTCTTAAAGAGTTGAATATTATTGACAATTGACTATTCCAGAACTGTCGTGAGTGAGCATACGGTTACAGGATGCCTTTGAGGTACGCTCCGTGCCCTAATTTCGGCATCACATTTGTGGTCAGGCTAAAATAAAAATAAATTAAAAACTAGAATTTGCTGACTTTCATTTCTCAATAACTCCTGATATATTTTAAAACAGTTTTTGGCCCTAACAATTCCTCTCCATCTACGATTTCGCAGAGGTATAAACAACGTTTCATTTTCGCACGGAGTTCTATTGATTTCAAAAGCATGCAAGAATGAATGGACCAACTATTTCTCCAAAAGATTCCCTTTTTGGCGAATATCTGATTTCATCTTTTTTTTTCTTCAATGAAGAGGTCATCTGATACATCGTCTGCATGAAATGAATCAGCGCCGAACATCAGAGCATCGGCGCAGTTCAGTGCCATCCCATGAAATGCAGAGCAAATCAGCGCGCCAAAAATACCACCCCTTCAAGGCTTTGCTAAATGACAACAAGTCAAAAGGCAAATAAAGTCCATTTCGAGCACCAATGCTTTTGTAGGCCTACGGATGGTCTTCATCCACGTGCCATCTGACTACGAATATTTTGCTTAGATTTTTCATAGTGCCCGACAGGAGGGGGAAAAAGGCTTTTGCCAATTGTGTGGATGAAAGCGTCAAAACGTTTTTGGATGGAACATCCCGTCTCACTTCGCCCCCACTGTGGTGACACGAACCGATGAAAGGTTAGCTAATTTGACACTTTGATTTGATTACTTTAAGTGAGTATTTTACTGATCCCTAGGCCCAATTGCCTCACCAGTAGAGAGGGATACAGCCCGTGGCGCCATCATTATGAGCAAACTGATGACACTCGTCGCGAAAATCAAGTTGACATGTTATGCACTGGTCAGCTATAGTCAAGGTCAGTGCGGTACCACTTTAAAGGATCCGAAATTTTAATGGTATTCCAAAATGGGCCTAAGCAATCCTGTTAAGAAATATCAAATGATAAAGAGGCCGACCAGAATCAACATGGAAATGCTGTTTAGGAAGCATTTCCCTGTCTGAGAATTGTCTCTTATGTCCTTGTGTAGCCAAATTTGAACAAAGCAAAAGAAAACAGTGCGGTTTACATTAACGAAAACATTGGAGGTAGCTCACTCCTCCAAAATTGCAGATGACGTGCGTTCTCCTCCTAAAATATACCTATACTTACAATCCTCCGCAATCTGACGTTCATTTTCATTTAAACTTTAACTTGTTTTGTTTAAGGGCATGCCTAACACAAACTTTGCTTTTATGGTGTTGCCACCTCTTTTGGCATAAATATGTCTTCTAGACTTGTCTTATTATTATTATTTCTGCCACGGGAGGAAATAAATGTGTGTGTGAAATGAAATGACTTCGGCTTGCGCGGCTTCATGCTGGTACCTTGCGTTGCGTGGATGCGTGACTAGGATAAACAGCGCCCTCGATATGTCATCATCATCATTTCATCTCAGGTTGCACTACACTAAATACGCTCCCATAGAAAACAGTGCAAAACCGGACCAAAATAGCGCCGCCTGTTGACTCTCGTGAAGAGGTTGGCCTCCGTTTTTTTTTACTGGAAATCAAAAATATGGTCAGAAGATCACTTTCGTTTCATTTTCATGAGGGTTAGCAACGAAAATCTTTTTATTCGCCTTTCAAGGAAGATACCCCTAAAACAACAGTAAAACTAAGCGCAAATTTCTGAATGTAACTGCCCCCCTCTATCCAAAATAGGCCCGCAATATGGGGCTTTTTTTTTAAAGAAATACCTCAAACTGGAAACTGTCAGTCCAAAATTCGGGATTTATAGAAATATTTCTATGATGCCTCCTGATTATGGCATGTCTTATTGTAAAACCTCATGGGATTACAAAATGTTAATGAGCTCGCGCGCAGAAATACAACCATTTGGTGGAGTATACCCTTCAACCCTTATTTCCACCCTGCAAAGTTAACACAGAGGTCCAGTATACGACAAGATATGTGTTAAACTGCAAAAATATAATTACAACACGAGTGAAAAGGGGGAATAACCGAGGCATTATCAAATTAATTGGAGAATAGGTGTTCAGTTGACCGAAACTCGTAAGTTGACGCATGGTTCTTATTACTACCGCTCCGAGTGGAACAAAAGAGGGAGTGCTTTTTTGTACTCACTGATCTCCATACAATGGAGATCAATGTACTCATATCACCACATAGGCGCGTAAGTATATGCGATTCGACGCAGAGCACGTTAAGTGCGCATAAATTTATCCGTCACAAAGGCGGATGCGCCATGATTCGCAGGCTCCCATTGGACGATTGCAGATGTTGCGCGTTAACTTCTGGTACCATGGTTCCACGGCGACCAATGCATGTTACCCTATGTGCAGTGCATGTTTGCAGTGGGCGTGGTTTCAACTGAAGTGACGTCACACTTACGAACCGGATTGCGGCGAGTGTGGTCTTTGCACACACACAGAACGCGTGCAAGAACCCGCTTGTAGGCCTAACCAGATAGAAAATTTGGGGTATTTCTTTCATAAAAAGCCCCAAATTGTGGACCTGTTTTGGATAGAGGGGGGCAGTTACATTCAGAAATGAGCGCTTAGTTTTACTGCTGTTTTAGGGGTATCTTCCTTGAAAGGCGAATAAAAAAAGATTTTCGTCGCTAACCCTCATGAAATTGAAACGGAAAGTGATCTTATGACCATAATCTTGATTTCCAGTAAAAAAAACGGAGGCCAACCTCTTCACGAGAGTCAACAGGCGGCGCTACTTCGGTCCGATTTTGCACTGTTTTCTATCTGCTCGTATTTGGTGTAATGCAACCTGTGATGAAGTGATGATGACATATTGGGGGCGCTGTTTATCCTAGTCATGCATCAACGCAAAGCAACGTAGCAGCACGAAGCCGCGGAAGCCGAAGTCCGTTTTTTTATGCACATAAGGCGTAAACTGGATAGCTTAACTAAAAATATATGGGGCCGGTCGAGTAGCGTCTGACTTGGGTTGGTAACATGTCATTTTTTGCAAGTCCAATTAGTCAAGTCACAAGTCATTTTTTTGCAAGTCCAATTAGTCAAGCCATAAGTCATTTTTTGCAAGACCAAGTCAAGTCACAAAAATAGCAGCTCCAGTCAGACTCGAGTCCAAGTGACATGACTGGAGTCAGCAACTCTGTCTGTTGAATAAGACGCGTGCGGTTATGGACAGAACTTTGCACTTGTATTAATTTTAATTGAGAATGTTTGGTTGTCTGAGGGCGCTGTCCTTCTAAGCCAGAAGGTGCGCAGTTCTCAGAATTAGTTGTTTTCCAATCTGTCTGTAGTTGAGCCATGCAACGGTACATCAAGTCACATCATGCTACATGGTACCTGCTTTTAAATTAGAAACACCTTATTTGTGACACGCGTTGACAAATCACAGATAAAGATCACTTCAATCATGATCATCAAACTGAGCTTTTTGTGTGGACAATCCCTGTGACAGTTGGCGGTTACACATACGTGTAGAACAATGGCACTAAAGGGCCACCATATAGCCACAGCCACAGCTCTATGAATGGCACATGCTTATGTACATCTGTAGCTGATTATTTTAAAAACGAATGTTTCCCTAACATTCGAGCAAGGTCGTCCCATTTCGTATGCATGTCTTCTCAATGGCTCAATCGATGAATAAATTCAACTAAATTAAAAAAAATCGTTCCTTACTTCAGTCAGTATTGAGTGAGTTGAAAGCTCTGGAGCAGCGGTTCTCATGCACACTGGGTACGGGTAAAATCCGATTAAAAAAATCATGGCAAATTTCTTGTGCAGCGCATACACGTACGCGTTTGCGTTTTTTGGCACAGAACAAAATGAAGCGCTCATTCACTAATTGTTAAGGTTGTTTTCGTGTCGGCTTTGTTGGCGTATCTTTCAGAATACAGCCGCAGATATGCAAAGAGCCGTACAAAGTTTCGGGGTTTCCATTGGTTTGTGCACAAAATTGGACGTGCCTGCCCCAGCAGACATCACCTTGTACATAAGTCAGCGCTCTAGTTTTATACATAGCTCTATGATGTACATGTAACAAGAATAGTAGACAGTTTTGGCATCTAGGTTAATTTTTCGTGCTCGTACGCGGATATCCGCATGATACGACAAGTCTGTGCGTGATGATGCATGCTGCAACGTTGCAACATTGGTGGCGCTGATTTCATTAAAAACAAATTTTATGAATATGGAACGAATGTTATAAATATAGAACGAATATAAAACTGTAAAAACGGATCTGAAAATATATAACCAAACTTGTAGAAATAAATGACCCAGGACAAATAAAAATAAAACCAAATCTAATAAATTTAAGACGAAAACTGTAAATATAGAACAAAAATAAAACTATATTAAACGAATCTTAAAATATAGAGCCAAACTTGTGGAAATGTATTATCAAAAACAGGTAAACATAAAACGCAAACCAATAAATATACGACGAAAGTAATACATGTAGAACGAAAATAAAACTTGATGGAACGAATCTGAAAATATAAAACCAAACTTGCTCAAAATTAATGTATCAGCAAAGCTTATAAATCTAAAACCTTAAGAAACTGTTACTGTCCGTCAGCTGTCAGTCATCACATCCGATAGAGGTGATCCAAAAACATGACTTAAGGACTTCTGACTTGCCAAATTCATTTGTGACTTGGATTTACTCGTACCTCTTCTTTTTTGATATCTCCATTGAATGCTGCTGCATTGGCATTTGGAAGATTTTGCATCTAGGGTAAATGTTCATGTACTGACAAGACTCCATTACACGTACATGTACATGTACATGATTATGTCCATATACATGTACATGTACATTTAGACAGCAGTTACAGGCTGTATGTGCATGTGGTGCTTCTACTCTGTCAATATTATTTACAAACAATAAAATTTATGCTAGGTATTATAGGGAATGCCAAAAAATACACAGTCCCACACACTTGTACATTTGTCCTGGTAGTTGTTATTGCATAAGACTAATTACCGGTAGATATACATGCATGTTCACCACCACGCTTTGTGTAGCAAGTTAGCGCACCACTTGCAACGCATGATGTTACACGAGGCTGTCTGAGTGGTTGTGTGCATGTACATCGGTACCAGTTCATGTGGCACATGGCTACGAATGCACGTACCAGAAGAGTTTTACTACTCGCAGACGTCCTGAGATTTTATAAGTGTTTCTTGCACACCAGGTGCCCACAAAAACTACAGGTACCGGCACCTTGCTCTCATGTGCATGGTATGCCTGATGGTGCATGGCATGCCTGATGGTGCATGCATAATTTTGTCTCGGGATTCGAGCAGAATGCCAGCCACTTTCCCATCAAATGGTAATCAGCACGGGAAGCTGCAATAAGACGGTACTGGTTGGTGCCATGTGAAACACAGTCACTTAGGACATGAACTTTAGATTCGGAAGTCAGCCACGATAATTAGGTGGCTATTTCAGAATGTGCTTTTTTTGAACATTTTTTGGAACATCTTTCCCTTTTGAGTTGTAGCTCATTTTTTCCCCTGCCAATATTTTGTAAATATACGTACAGTATCTTAGCATTTATCTCAGTATGTTTGGGTGAATGCTAATTTATATAATGATTGAGAATGTTAGTTCGTACAAATCATTTGTTCACCTCTATAGTTCTTTATCTCGATTGTTTTGGGAAGCTGCTTAGTAGTTACACATGTAGATGCCCACGGTGTTCTTTAGCGATTAACAAGATGGCTGAATCATTACAAACCAACTTTGGAGAAATAATTCTGTTTGCTGTGAGTGGGGTAAAATATTGAAAAGACCGGTGCCCCCAATATTTGCGTGGTCTGTCCATTTTCAGAAGAATTTTACATGGTGCTACCACAGACTTCATCAAATTTCTACCATGCAGACCTTTAAAATACCTCTTTCCATCATCATTTGTGCTAGCCCGTTTTCAATTTTCTCTGTCTGTTTTCACTCCTTGAGATGTTGTTGGTCACCCTTAGGCCTGTCAAATCACAAATAATGTAAACTTTGCCTGTCTCTATTCAATCAGCATGAAGGTCTTAAGAAAGGAAGTCTTGTGTTTAAAGGCAGAAAGAAAATTGATGAAGGCCTAATAGATGAAGTTTCTCAGCGGGAGATTTACTAGTACTTGAGCGAGATGGCGCACTTGGCAGAAATTTACCCTCAGTTCTCTGCGCGTCATTAGCTGTGACTGCGTGTGACGTATTTCCTTCACTAAAATCTGTGCAATGCCATCAAACCTTCCCATCGCCCTGTTCGGGCGCTGGACGACGAGCGAAGTTGGATTATTATGTCAACATGTTGTTACGGCATGACCAGCGCGTGCACCGTGCATAATACCACGGTATTGCTTGCCACCGAGAGTGTTAATTTGGTGTTGTTAGGCTTCATAAGCAGTGAGATGTGTGATTAGCTTTAGCACTACGGCATGCTGCGGGTATTGCAAAGATACGAAGTACACAAGATCGAGTTGGTCAGCAGCAAAGGGTAAATTTATTTTGAATTGTGTTTTACATTAATTAAATCGTAATATTTCAAAAATAAAAAATATCCAATTCAATTCAGGCGTGGTCTTAGCAAGACAAGGGCAACTGTCGCATAATGGCAAAAAATTTGCTTGAAATTGAGACCGAAAGTCGATTCTGGTGACTGCATGGCTGCCAAACATTGAACATCACAGAATATCGAATAAAGGGTTTGCATTACTGCTGCCTCCACGCCAGTGCGTTTGTTGCATAAGGAAGTTTCCCTGTGGAACAAAGAAACTGCCCTGCAAGATCGCAGCCACGCAAAGCCTCTCTTGAATAGAAATCAATCATTAAAAGAAACAGTAAGCATATATACCAGCAAGATGAGTTTGTGATACAACAGACATGGATGTTATTATCTTGGTGCCTGGGTGGGACCTTTATTTCGACAGAAATCTTTCCTATCATTTTGGTTCTATTTGCAAAATGTGCTGTCCCCGTCGAATCCCTGCCACTCCTATTAAAGAGTTCAGCTAATCCTATCCGATCTTGTACATTCCCTGTGACAGCGAGCGTTATCGGGTGCTATTCCGAGAAAATCATGAAACATCTAGTAATAATCTACTTGGCGGTCGTAATGATCTTCGCACACCTGTCAACTGCAGACGGCAAGGAAATTTTAATAATGGACTCGTTCATTGGTGGAAGCCATTACATGTATCTGAGTCTTTTAGGTAAGAGTTCAGAAATTCTTCATGATATTCTCCTTAGTTTAGAAACGGCAGGAGTATAACTTGCGCGCAAATAAGCAAGAACACACTCCTGATCAAGCGGTGATGAGTGTATGACGTGGTTCATGCAGGCGGAAGATAGGTCAATACACTACCAGACATTAGACACATGCAAACGCAGCCCAAGAAGGGAATAATTGCTCGACGTGAGCAGGCACTCGAGAGTAAAAGTGTTACTATGGCGCTGTAGAAAAATGCACAAGCCCCAAATCACAGTAGGCCTACATGGCATCAGTGTAATTTTAGAATTTCACAGTATTAACAGTAACATTACTCTCATCATAGGCTGCATCCGAATCTGTGGTCTAGAGCTAGGTCTAGGTCTTCACTCCATTGAAAGTATGTGGAGACGCGCAGACAATAGACCTAGCCGTAGCTCTGGAAGCCTGTTTCGGACACGGCCACAGTATCAAATATTCCAGCCACCTTGAAGCGTGTTTTCTGGGATTGCCACAAATTCCTATGAGAAAGTGGTTTTATTGTCAGTGTTGAGAGGAGGCTAGTCTTCATGCCTCATGAAAGCTTCCCCTATCGCCCCCTTTTGAAAAACATATCCTGAACAGTTGCGACTGTGGAGTTTTCCCAGCGTGTTGGGTAAAAAATTGCATCTGGGCAATTCTATCCGCATAATATGCTGATTTATTTTGTGTATGTGCGTAAAAAGCCTGATATAGGCCTAAATAAAGATTCTGATGATATTAATGATGACTGTTTCGCCTAGGTAAGGAGCTTGCTGAGAAAGGCCATAACATCTCGATGCTGGTAGGCGATTGTGTGTGGAAAAGAATATACAATGGCAAGAGGCCGGAAGCAATCTTAAATGTTCAAAGCATTCCATGTGCGATTTCCGCCGAAGAAACAGATAGGTTGTTCAATTACTTCGCCCGTAAGACCCTCACAGGAGAGATGTCGTCCTTCTTATGGGTTACTAAGCTTTGGTTAGGCCTTCTAGATGACCCAGAAATAAATATCATGACAAATATGAGTCAGACTATGATCACAGCCTTCCTCTCTCCCGAGTATCTGATTCCGTCGTTGAAAGCAGCCAAGTACGACCTCGTAGTATGCGACCTGATGTCACCCATGTGCTCGATCATGGCACACGATATTCTTAATGTACCGTACGTGAACATTGCCACCGGTGGGCCCCTGGGTACGCGTTACACCCGTTGGTCTAACACCCCTTCCCCGCTAAGTTACGTCCCGGAATACCTCACGCACTTCACGGACTCGATGACCTACCTGCAACGCGTCGAGAACGTCATAATGCACGCGCTGTCTGTTATCGTGCACGACATTGGCAGGCATTATGGGATAGATGCCCAGAGGAAAGAGATGGGATATCGTAAAGAGACTTCGATGCTTGGAATTTGGCGGAACTCGGCCCTCTTCATCATGAACTGGGATTTCATTCTAGAATACCCTCGTCCCACGCAGCCCAACGTGGTTTTTGCAGGTGGTGTGTCCGTGCGATCCGCCCAACCGTTAACTCCGGTAAGTCGCATATATTTTGATAAATAAGTAATGAAAATAAACAAGCAATTTGAGTTCCGCTATTTAAAGCGCTCGCAATTCAAGCCAAGTCAAACGCTAAATGGCGACCTGCGCCAAGAAATTTTCATTTACATGCCCAACTGCTCTGGCCTTGAGAGAGAAGAAAAGGGATAAAGCCAGAGAGAAAATAACTATACCCCGGTATTTATACGCTTTCCAACGCCATTCCTTGGCAAGGATTTCGAAGAGTTTGTACAAGGTTCGGGAGACGATGGTGTTGTTGTGTTCTCCGTCAGCACCTTGACGAACTTCATGGACGACGACATGGCGGACATGATCGCCACTGCCCTGGCCAGGGTGCCGCTGCGTGTCATCTGGAAGTTCGTTGGGCAGCGGAGACCGTCAACTCTGGGCAACAACACGTTGTTGGCTGGCTGGCTGCCTCAGGGAGATTTACTAGGTAAAGTGCAATGCATATCCAACCGTTGAATAGGTTCGGGTTGGTTGGGATTAAGGTGGGCCTGCAAGGCTAGATCAACCCTATCCAGTTCGTAAGTGTGACGTCACTTCAGTTTAAACCACGCCCACTGCACACAGACTTACATGGAACCAAGGAACCAGAATTTAATGCCTAACTTTACTGTCCTTCCCATATTTGGGGGTCGTTTGTACCCAACTCCGGGGGGAAGAGGTTGCCATTCAGATCTCTGACACTAGAGCACCATAATATAGAGAGTAGCACCAACTGCTGACTTTGGAACCAAAATGGCTGTTCAATATGAAGTACAGCTATCGTGTACAGTTTTTTATCCACGTTCACTGACGCATAATCTACCATTTTAGTTTCAACTCTCTCTCTATAATCAGCTCAGCTTAGACAAAGAAAATTGTTATTTGAACTTAGCATGAAAATGGATGCACCCATGGTTTACACATCCACCTAATTCCATCCGAATATACTGAAATTAAGCTCATCGTTTGTCACTCAGTAGATGATAACCCCTTTTCTCTGTGACCAAATAAAATTACTATAGCAGACCAGCCCTAGGTCAGTGGGACGGTAGGAGGAAGGAGGAAGGGTCCCCTAATTAAAGTGGACGAGCACTCTCAATATGCCAAAGAAACAGATACAAGCCTACTCAAATGACATGAATCTCCTTTAACCATGATTTATTCTCAAATAGTAGTAAGTGCACAAATAGCAGGATGGCACGGCAAGAGATGATATAATGCAATAGGCCTACACTATACAATTAGCAGTCGTCTTTGGAAATGATCATACAAAATATACCTACAACAATTTCTGAAGGAGATACTCTTCTCCGTGAGTTACATTAGGAGCATGGTCGGAGCCACGCTCTCTACAAAATCGCAGGAAACTATAGAGAGAATTTGGTGCGGCAGAAAGGGACCACGTTACGTAGACGGAAAGCGCCAAAAGTAAAAACATCATGTTACCTCTGTAACTTAAATATGTAAAAGAAGTATTGGAAGGATGATGGCGCCCTTACGCAGGCACTGTTCCCAACATTAGTAAAACCAAAAAGAACTCCTTTTGAGCAACGTTGGTTCACTTTTGCCCGTTATGTGTTAACTGCAACTGAACCCTTTCAACCGACTTGGAACCATTTCGACTGCCACTGCGATTGGTCTGGGTTCACTTGGAACTAAAGCACGGACTTGATTATGCCATTCGAAACTGCAACGCTGAGTCTTGGAAAATAAAAATTACTCGAAAAAAGGAGCAGTTAAACAGCGACGACGGGTGGAACGGCTCGATTTAGGACATGAACCAAAATAATTTCAGCCGTTCGTGCAGAAAAATGCATTTCGTGAATGAAGTCTCCCATTTTTGCCAGGCGAATCGGAATATTTTGAGTGATGACGTTCTAATTCCATGTTTAAATAGGGATGCACCATCGCCGTCGAAACATGATCAGTACGACCGCAAGACTCTAGTGTACCATAAATGCTGCCATCGGCATCAACGTGTCAATAAAGTCATCTCCACTACCTGTATACAAAAATTGTTCGTAAGACGACCATTCATTAAAAAGCCTTCCCTTTTTTCCCAAACAAGGGCATAACAAAACCAAGTTGTTCATTTATCATGGAGGAATCAACGGCGCCTTCGAGGCCATCTACCACGGCGTACCAGTGGTGGGGATACCATTATTTGCGGATCAGGTCGACAACCTCCTGCGTCTGTGGAGCCTCGGTATGGCAGAGTACGTGACAGGCGGAATACGTGAGGTCAACAGTGATACGCTGTACCAGCTCATCATGAAAGTGGTATCTAATCCGAGGTAATTAATACATGTAGTCAACTTCAGATGCTATAGACAAATGATACGCCATTCCGAGGGCACTATTCACTCACGCAGCTGTCTCAACTTGAGCACGCACGCGCACTTCGGCAATTGGCTATCCGGTTCGTAAGTGTGACGTCACTTCAGTTTAAACCACGCCCATTGCACATGCAGAGCACATAGGGTTACATGCATTGATCGCCGTTTACATGGAACCATGGAAGTGGAAGTTAACGAGCAACTTCAGCGATTGCCAAAATGGGATCCTGCAAATCATGATGCGTCCGCTTTTGTAACGAAGTCACTTAAGAACCAGGTAGAGTACGAAGTGTGACGTCATTTGGAACCAGGTTAAGGGAGCCTTTACACAATTTTTACGTACGTTTTTGGATGCGTTACGTACATGATGCGTTCATGTGTTTCACTTTCACAGACACAAAAATTGACTCTATTAACATAACACATGTGTACGTTGCGTTTAGCCGTCAAAATCGCTCCAGGAGCGGTTTTGACTGACACGCAAGGCTTGGCACAAGTGTTGGCGCAAGTATACATGAAAAGGCGCCTAATTAATGCGCTGGTTCTCGCGTTAGACGTACACATAGGTGTGCTAGACGTAATCCCTTGGGCACTCTATATGGTTGATTTCTCTGCAGGACTACTAGGAAGGGCGCAGATATTATGAACTGCCTTGTCGCCAACCAATTATAAGGTGCACTCATGGTCGACAGATGTCAACCACAATGTGCATATATTCACATCGCTTGTCCACAAGAACAAAATGCACCTATAGCAATGACAGATGATAAATGCTTTAAAGCAAGTTGCGTGTTCGTGCTTATTGCTTTTTCACTGTCACCGCAGCTTACATTTCAACGGTTAAAGAACTTCCACGTCGACAGCTTATGATTCATTTGAGAACCTTTGAAGAAACCAAACTTTAGCCAAACAAACCATTTTTGATGTGTTTTTCTGTCCTGCTTAGGTTTTTGCGGACATTCACATGACAGAGGAATTAATTACTTTTGCAATATGCAGAAAGAGTCAAATTTCATTTTAAAAATACAAGTTGGCCCGTTTCAAACCAAACTGCAAACCGTGCTCTGAAATTTTGATCTTTTAAACAGCTACAAACGTCACGCAGTGGCAGCATCAGAGAGGTACAGGGCCCAGCCGCAAAAGCCAATGGAAAAAGCCACTTTCTGGATCAACCACGTTCTCAACCACGGCGCCGAGCACCTACGGACGAAGGGCAGAGAGCTGTCATGGATTCAGTATCACATGCTGGATGTAGCGGGTGTGTTAGCCATTCCATTCGTGCTCTTCATCTGGGGCGTACGTTTCTGTTTATCAGCATTGTGTTGCCGTGCTAAATCAGCAGGAGAGCAGTATAATACACGCAAATGATGCCATAAGCATTTCCACCGAATAAACGCCACGAAACTTGATGTCAATCAGCACATGTTGTAATTACGAAGCACCGTTCACTGCTGTTTCACGCAGACTCCGTTTCCTGTATTTCTGCTTAGTGAAGAGTGAGATGACCGTGTATGATTGGTTCCTTATTCCCTTGCACGTTGTTGTTTAGTTTGCAAAACACACTTTGTCGTTAGTTGAAAAGAATTTTTTATTTGAACTCTACACGAAGGCCGCCCTTCCTTACAAAGAACAACTTTGAAAAAGACTTCTTTGATTTTTATCTTGCCATTGCGCCGTGTTTTCAAAGTCGTTCTATATTTATTACTTTCGTCCTACGCATATCAGTTTCATCCAATATATATTACTTTCGTTCGATATATATCTATTTGCTAATACAGTCATAAAGGGCGCCTTATACAATATGCATCCATTGATTGGGACATTTTGCATGTATCCAGTCCACTGAGGGCACCGTCTTACAAAACTGTTACAGTTTCACTTATCAGGCCATGTCGTATGACGTATGTATGCAAAACAGGCCCGTGGAAACCACTGGGTTAGAGACTAACCATAGCCAATTGATTTTGTCGCGGCCTTATACTCTATTGGCCACTTGAGTTTGTAGAGATTCTGTACCAGGTGTATCTAAAACTAAGGTGAGATTCCTTCCTGCCAACTGTGCATACTGGTCCAATCAATGCTTTGCGTTAGTCCTTCCAAAATGTGCAACTGGTGAAACAGACAGCATGCATGGCTGCTTTGTGAGGAAACAATTACAGTTCAAAAAAGTAAGGGGCCATATTTTAAATGTTACCGGTTCACTGTCGTTTGGGATGAAGCTGTCAATGTCTCCTTCCTTGGAGTTGTAATAGACGGCATTCCGCTTGTCCTTCTTGACAAATTCCTTGAAGGAAAACTGATTGTTTGGGTCCTCGTCTTTATCGTCCCCTTGATCTGCAGAGGATAAGACACAAGATGGATGCATGTCACTAAAACAACGTTGCCAACATTTAAGAACAAAAAAATTGACAGGACCCTGAAAATTTTGTTTTAGCAATTTAAGCCCAAACGTTTAGGCTCAGTAACTTCACTTTGTCAATGTCTGACTGGTAGTGAAACGGTTTGATAGTGGGAGGGGAAGCCTGAGCAGGGGTGAATCCCAGATTTTTTGGTTGAGAGGTCAATTTTTTTGTACGGCCAATAGCTTGGTGGAAAATGGTGGTGGTGGTGGAGGGGGGGGTTAAAACCTTAAAACCTTTTAAAAGGTGGGCAGTTCCACCGCCGTGGTATCGTCTACAGCTTTCTCACTGGATTATTCCAAAATGACTGGAGAGGTGGCCAACATTTTTTTCATGAGGAGAATTCAGCTTAGATATGAGCTAGAATTACGATGTACTTGAAACTCCTTTGCTGTAATAGAGTTGACGTACCATCTTGTATAATTATGCAGTTCCTTTTTCAAATTCTGCCTCCTCTGAATTCTGACATCTTGGGTTTGTCTTCTCAGGACTGCACACATACATGTAGTCAAACACATTCTCATAGTTTGTAGGGCAATGAAAGAATGAATTCTATTTGGCCCCCAGTATAGATTACGGTACTTCATATGAGCTTATTGCTGTGGCAAGTGAAAAAGAAAAGCGCTAGAAATACGGTGTGTAGACCTACTGTAAATGTGTACTTGATTCTTGGAAGAGTGGGGCACTGTGGACCGCATCCCATTAGAAATTGACAAAGAGCGATGTTTAGAGAACATTGAAGGTGTAACATAAGACAAGTAACATTCTATGACGCATAAACCTAAACCAGTCCACGGGGTGGCACAGTCCACTTGAACACATGAGGAAGACGAGAGAAATGCTGCACCCATCCAATATGCCACGTTACACAGATTTGTGTGCGTGCGCCACAGTGAACATTTGTACCCTGGGCTTCCATCCATATTATTTCTCATCCTCAATATTGGAGAGTTAGAACCACGGTGACTTGGGAAGCGTGACACGTACTGGACCTCTAGCTTGGACTTGCATGTAGGGTGTCCAATTCTGAGCATTTGTGATGTAATTAGGTCCTCAAGTGGCGCTGTTTAGCCTGTAAATTTATTGTGGTGGGACTATTTTTCAAAATGGCTTCTTTTCCACTTTATCGTTCTTTTTTGAAGGGGTCTGAACAAGGTGGAAATTTCTATTTAAAAAAAAACTAGTGGCCAATTTATAGCAGTCAACCCCTTTGCGTTCAAATTAATTGAGGAAAAATTGGTTTAGTTATGTTTCTAAAACCTGGTGTTTCTTAAACTTTTTAACTCGAGAACTGGCTGCAATGCAGAATTTTTTTTGCGGACGCTGGTCTAATATATTTACGGTTATTTTTGCTTCTGCTACCTGAAGAATATCAGTCTAATGGCAAATTTCTCCTGAAAATGACTCCATATCGTCTGCTGTAAATGAACGAATCCCAAGGCAGCAAAAGAAACTTTAGACTGGTGCACCTCTCGATTAAAGGACCACCCAGCCCCCCTCTCCTCCCAAAAAACCCTCAAAGAATTTCCAGTTTCACTGCACGTGAAGTACAGGCGTTTTCTACTGGGGTTGAAGAGCCATACACGGCAATCAATGCCATATACAAACCGGATGGAACAAAAACCAAGTCTTCGGGAGGATTGTATAAAGTACCACTGAGTTCCTATATAGCGCATAATTATTACGAAATGTCTTTATAGCACTGATCGATTAAGCAGGGAAGTCTTTAGTTTTATTTTGAGATTTTCAATTACTGTAAGGCATGGTTTATACCGTTTGGAAGACTGTTCCACAACTCCGGAGATGCATGCCCGCCGGCCATATGTCTTTGTGTGAACTGGATAATGAGTCAGCAGATCTGTAGAAGGTCACAGTGAACAAAGTTTCCCAAAGTGAATGATATTCCTTGATTAACTCCTGAAGGTAACTTGGTCCGGATCCATGCATGCATTTATTTGTTATCGTCAAAAGCTTGAATAATATCCGAGCATCCACATGCAACCAATGCAAACTCCGCAAAACTGGAGAGGTGGGCTCAGACAGGGGGCCGGTGGCTCTGAAATATCTTATCGTAACATGGCCTTTCAAAGGGAAGACGCTATCGTGACGGTTTACATGATTTAGAGAGGAAATGGGAAATAAAACATTCCCTGCAAACCCCCTTTCGTTACTAAAATAAATTAATACATAAAACTCCTCGTTCAAGGGCCGGGAGAGGGAATCTGCCAATGCGTAATGTTAGTATCTACAACAATCAGCACAGAACCCGGGAACCAAACTGTTGTCACTAGTTAAAAAGTAAATACGATGGGGTTCACTGAGTAAGTTAATTTTTGGCAATAGAGCCTGAAAGTAAAAGGTCACGCATGCGCAGCGAGCTTCCAGAACCCTCTCGTATAGGGATTTTACATTTGGGCCGTCTATCATGTTCGATAATTTTGGAAGAATAATTCTTAACTGAAACAACCCCATGAAACACCCATGTTGGAATTTTACCTTTGTCATCCTCAAGTAACATTTAGGAAAAGTTTCATGGAGATGGGTAAAAAACGAATTTTCTTTATTTAACGACCTCTCACGTCCGGCGGTATCGTACCCAGGTCTCCATGTTCATGCACGTTTGTTTTCACTGCCCGTGCTTATCCACGTGAAAACGAGATTGTACAACGTTGCAAAGATTTACCTACTTGCAGTCGATGAGTTCCAGATTCCGTTGAGTTGTTGACATCGCACAGTTGTTGTCAGCAAAGGTTAAATAAAAGATTAGAATCTTTCATAATTGAAGTAGAATATTGCTTTAAGTTTATTTCTTATTAATTATAAGACTGTGTAACATATTTTGATCTGTTTTTACTTCGGCTTTTACCGACGGACTAGTATAAAATTTCAAACCGTGAATGTCCATCTGCGTACGAGACTGCCTTGTTGCACTGCTCTTCATGTATTTTAGATTTTCGGAACTGATGGGTCAATTTATGGCAGGATATTCCTCTTTAGGTTTCAAATTGATATACTAGCAAATATTTTCCAAAGCCCCTTTTCTCAGTTGGACTTTTTAAAGAAGTAACGGGACGAAAAAATATTACAAATTCTAAAATCTTTGGGCGTTTTTTTCCTATCCAAGGGTTCCGGAAGCGCGTCATCAGGGGTCAACTTTCAGACTCTGTTAAACTAGTGCAGGTTTGAATTTGTTTTCCTGGCTCAAGGTAAACCCTGACGTTAAAGGTGACCAAAGCAGGTTGTTAGGCATGTATAGAGGTAAGATCAGATGGGAGGTGATTGCATTTGGCAGTAAATGTTTTCAATTAAGAAATAAGCAACACAGACTCAGCAACTGAGGCTAGGCGCTCTTCGCAGGGAATTTTAATGGTGTAAATTAAAAAAAAAATCATAACCAGACTTTTTCCTAATTTTCACTTCCTTAAGTGAATATAGGGCAGTTAGGCATATAATTCATTATATAACCTGTAATTACAATGTATTTTAAAATAGATGATATAAAAAGAAATAAAATAATCGGCATTGCTGAAGATTTAATTGCTGTCCCACCTCTACTTCTTAAAATCAGATTTTTTTCGTTGCGCAAAACTCCCCAACAGTTGAACGGATGGGCAAATATTCAAAGTTTTATTTTTCACCTATTTTTCTTCCCAAAATTCTGTTAAGCATAACATATACTGCAGTCCTTCAATTGAATGCTTGAGCCTAGCTGGAGTTTGCGCTCGTCGCCCCGAACAAGGCGCTGGGAAAGTCTGATGACTATGCATTGTGATTGGCAACTATGCACAACTCCCAACCGCGAGGTTATCACTTTCCGTTAATGAAGGTTATTTGAAATTTTTGGTTAGCCAATGGCAATGCTTTGATGAGCGACATGTCAGCTTGTATCGTGAAAACATGGCCTTGGTACAACCACAGTAATTTATCTTCTTACTAAGTATCACTGGTCAGGTGTCTTTTGGCGATACATTTCAAATCATTGGTTTTCTTGATCAATTTTGAATGAACTAATAAAGTGTAGTGAGAATATTAAAGTTACAGTAATGAGGAAGAAAAAGGAATTATATCGAATTGATGACAGTCATATTGAGCGAGCTCGCGCGCTTGGCAGAAATTTACCCGCAATTCTCAGCGCGTCATTAGCTGTGACTGCGTGTGACGTATTTCCTTCACTAAAATATGTGCAAGGCCATCAAACCTTCCCATCGCCCTGTTCGGGCGCTGGACGACGAGCGAAGTTGGATTATTATGTCAACATGTTGTTACGACATGATCGGCGCGCGCACCGTGCATAGTACCACGGTATTGCTTGCCACCAAGAGTGTTAATTTGGTGTTATTGGGCTTCATAAGTTGTTAAGTGTGTGATAAGCGTTAGCACTGCGGCATGCTGTGGGTACTGCAGAAATACGAAGTACACAAGATCGAGTTGGTCAGTAGCACAGGGTAAGTTTACTTTGAATTCTGTTTTACATTAATTAAATTGTAAGATTTCAAAAATAAAAAAAAAATATCCAATTCAATTAAGGCGTGTCTTAGCAAGACAAGGGCAACTGTCACATAATGGCAAAAAATTTGCTTGAAATTGAGAACGGAAGTCGATTCTGGTGACTGCCTGGCTGCCAAACATTGAACATCACAGAATATCGAATAAAGGGTTTGCATTACTGCTGCCTCCACGCCAGTGCTTTTGTTGCACGGGGTGTGAATAGAAATCAGTCATTAAAAGAAACAGTAGGCATATATACCAGCAACATGAGTTTGTATTACAACAGATATGAATGTTATTATCTTGCTGCCTGGGACCTTTATTTCGACAGAGATCTTTCCTATCATTTTGGTTCTATTTGCAAAATGTGCTGTCCCCGTCGAATCCCCGCCACTCCTATTAAGCTAATCCTATAAGATCTTGTTCATTCCCTGTGACAGCTAGCGTTATTGGGTGCTATTCCGAGAAAATCATGAAACATCTATTAGTAATCTACTCGGCGGTCGTAATGATCTTCGCACACCTGTCAACTGCAGACGGGAGGAAAATTTTAATAATGGACTCGTTCATTGGTGGAAGCCATTACCTGTATCTGAGTCTTTTAGGTAAGAGTTCAGAAATTCTTCATGGTATTCTCCTTAGTTCAGAAACGGCAGGAGTATAACTTGCGCGCAAATAAGCAAGAACACACTCCTGATCAAGCGGTGATGAGTCCATGACGTGGTTCATGCAAGGCGGAAGATAGGTCAATACACTACCAGACATTAGACACATGCAAACGCAGCCCAAGGGCAAAATTGCTCGACGTGAGCAGGCACTCGAGAGTAAAAGTGTTACTATGGCGCTGTAGAAAAATGCACAAGCCCAAATTCACAGTAGGCCTACATGGTGTCAGTGTAATTTTAGAATTTCACAGTATTAACAGTAACATTACTCTCATCATAGGCTGCATCCGAGTCTGTTGTCTAGAGCTAGGTCTAGGTCTTCACTCCATTGAAAGTATGTGGAGACGCGCTGACAATAGACCTAGCCGTAGCTCTGGAAGCCAGTTTTGGACACTGCCACAGTATCAAATATTCCAGCCATCTTGAAGCGTGTTTTCATTACACAGCTCTCTGGGATTGCCACAAATTCCTATGAGAAAGTGGTTTTATTGTCAGTGTTGAGAGGAGACTAGTCTTCACGCCTCGTGAAAGCTTCCCCTATCGCCCCCTTTTGAAAAACGTATCCTGAACAGCTGCGACTATGGAGTTTTCCCAGCGTGTTGGGTAAAAAATTACATCTGGGCGCTTCTATCCGCATAATATGCTGATTTATTTTGTGTATGTGCGTAAAAAGCCTGGTATAGGCCTTAATAAAGATTCTGATGATATTAATGATGACTGTTTCGCCTAGGTAAGGAGCTTGCTGAGAAAGGCCATAACATCTCGATGCTGGTAGGCGATTGTGTGTGGAATAGAATATACAATGGCAAGAGGCCGGAAGCAATCTTAAATGTTCAACGCATTCCATGCGCGATTTCCGCCGAAGAAACAGATAGGTTGTTCCATTACTTCGCCCGTAAGACCCTCACAGGAGAGATGTCGTCCTTCTTATGGGGTGCTAAGCTTTGGTTAGGCCTTCTAGATGACCCAGAAATAAATATCATGTCAAATATGAGTCAGACTATGATCACAGCCTTCCTCTCTCCCGAGTATCTGATTCCGTCGTTGAAAGCAGCCAAGTACGACCTCGTAGTATGCGACCTGGTGTCACCCATTTGCTCGATCATGGCACACGATGTTCTTGATGTACCGTACGTGAACATTGCCGCCGGTGGGCCCCTGGGTACGCTTTACACCCGTTGGTCTAACACCCCTTCCCCGCTAAGTTACGTCCCGGAATACCTCACGCACTTCACGGACTCGATGACCTACGTTCAACGCGTCAAGAACGTCATAATGCACGCGCTGTCTGTTATCGTGTACGACATTGGCAGGCATTATTGGACAGATGCCCAGAGGAAGGAGACGGGATATCGAAAAGAGACTTCGATGCTTGGAATTTGGCGGAACTCGGCCCTCTTCATCATGAACTGGGATTTCATTCTAGAATACCCTCGTCCCACGCAGCCCAACGTGGTTTTTGCAGGTGGTGTGACCGTGCGATCCGCCCAACCGTTAACTCCGGTAAGTCGCATATATTTTGATAGATAAGTGATGAAAATGAAAAAGCAATTTGTGTTCGGCTATTTAAAGCACACGTAATTCAAACCAGGAACTATCTCAAGTCAAACGCTAAATGGCGACCTGCGCCAAGAAATTTTCATTTACATGCCCAACTGCTCTGGCCTTGAAAGAGAAGAAAAGGGAAAAAGCCAGAGAGAAAATAACTATGCCCCGGTATTTATACGCTTTCCAACACCATTCCTTGGCAAGGATTTCGAAGAGTTTGTACAAGGTTCGGGAGACGATGGTGTTGTTGTGTTCTCCGTCAGCACCTTGACGAACTTCATGGACGACGAAATGGCGGACATGATCGCCACTGCCCTGGCCAGGGTGCCGCTGCGTGTCATCTGGAAGTTCATTGGGCAGTGGAGACCGTCAACTCTGGGCAACAACACACTGTTGGCTGGCTGGCTGCCTCAGGGAGATTTACTAGGTAAAGTGCAATGCATATCCAACCGTTGAATAGGTTCGGGTTAATTGGGATTAAGGTGGGCCTGCAAGGCTAGATAGACCCTATCCAGTTTACTGTTCTTCCCATATTTGGGGGTCGTTTGCACCCAACTCCGGGCCGGGGGGAAGAGGTTGCCCTTCAGATCTCTGACACTAGAGCAGCACAATATAGACTGTAGCACCAACTGCAGACTTTGAAACCAAAATGGCTGTTCAATGTGCAGTACAGCTATCGTGTGCACTTTTTTTAAACACGTTCACCGACGCATAGTCTTCCATTTTGGTTCCAACTCTCTCTCTACAATAAGTTCAGCTCAGACAAGGAGAATTGTTATTGGAAAATGGATGCATCCATGGTTAACACATCCACCTGATTCCATCCGAATATACTGAAATTAAGCTCATCGTTTGTCACTTAGTAGATGATAACCCCTTTTCTCTGCGACCAATTAAATTACTATAGCAGACCGGCCCTAGGTCAGTAAGACGGTAGGAGGAAGGAGGAACGGTCCCCTAACTAAAGTGGGCGAGCACTCTCAACATACCCAAGAAACAGATATAGGCCTACTCAAATGACATGAATCTCCTTTAACCACGATTTATTCTCAAATAGATGTAAGTGCACAAATAGCAGGATGGCACGGCAAGAGATGATATAATGCAATAGACCTACACTGTACAATTAACAGTCGTCTTTGAGAAATGATCATACAAAATATACCTACAACAATTTCTGAAGGAGATACTCTTCTCCGAGAGTTACATTAGGAGCATGGCCGGAGCCACGCTCTCTACAAAATCGCAGGAAACTATAGAGAGAATTTGGTGCGGCAGAAAGGGACCACGTTACGTAGACGGAAAGCGCCAAAAGTAAAAACATCATGTTACCTCTGTAACTTAAATATGTAAAAGAAGTATTGGAAGGATGATAGCGCCCTTACGCAGGCACTGTTCCCAACATTAGTAAAACCAAAAAGAACTCCTTTTGAGTAACGTTGGTTCACTTTTGCCCGTTATGTGTTAACTGCAACTGAACCCAATCAACCTACTTGGAACCATTTCGACTGCCACTGCGATTGGGCTGGGTTCACTTGGAACTAAAGCACGGACTTGGTTATGCCATTCGAAACTGCAACGCTGAGTCTTGGAAAATAAAAATTACTCGAAAAAAGGAGCAGTTAAACAGCGACGACGGTTGGAACGGCTGGATTTAGGACATGAACCAAAATAATTTCAGCTGTTCGTGCAGAAAAATGCATTTCGTGAATGAAGTCTCCCATTTTTGCTCGGCGAATCGGAATATTTTGAGTGATGGCGTTCTAATCCATGTTTAAATAGGGATGCACCATCGCCGTCGAAACATGATCATTACGACCGCAAGACTCTAGTGTACCATAAATGCTGCCATCGGCATCGACGTGTCAATAAAGTCATCTCCACTCCCTGTATACCAAAATTGTTCGTAAGATGACCATTCATTAAAAAGCCTTCCCTTTTTTCCCAAACAAGGGCATAACAAAACCAAGTTGTTCATTTATCATGGAGGAATCAACGGCGCCTTCGAGGCCATCTACCACGGCGTACCAGTGGTGGGGATACCATTATTTGCCGATCAGGTCGACAACCTCCTGCGTCTGTGGAGCCTCGGTATGGCAGAGTACGTGAAAGGCGGAATACGTGAGGTCAACAGTGATACGCTGTACCAGCTCATCATGAAAGTGGTATCTAATCTGAGGTAATTAATAGATGTAGTCAACTTCAGATGCTATAGACAAATGAGACGCCATTCCGAGGGGCACAATACACTCACGCAGCTGTCTCAACTTGAGCACGCACGCACACTTCGGCAATTGGCTATCCGGTTCGTAAGTGTGACGTCACTTCAGTTTAAACCACGCCCATTGCACATGCAGAGCACATAGGGTTACATGCATTGATCGCCGTTTACATGGAACCATGGAAGTGGAAGTTAACGAGCAACTTCAGCGATTGCCAAAATGGGAGCCTGCAAATCATGACGCGTCCGCTTTTGTAACGAACTCACTTAAGAACCAGGTAGAGTAGGAAGTGTGACGTCATTTGGAACCAGGTTAAGGGAGCCTTTACACAATTATTTTGTACGTTTTTGACTGCGTTACGTACATGATGCGTTCATGTGTTTCACTTTCACAGACAAAAATTGACTCCATTAACATTACACATGTGTACGTTGCGTTTAGCCGTCAAAATCGCTCCAGGAGCGATTTTGACGGACACGCAAGGCTTGGCACAAGTGTTGACGCAAGTATACATGAAAAGGCGCCTAATTAATGCGCTGGTTCTCGGGCTACACGTACACATAGGTGTGCTAGACGTAATCCCTTGGGCACTCTATATGGTTGATTTCTCTGCAGGACTACTAGGAAGGGCGCAGATATTATGAACTGCCTTGTCGCCAACCAATTATAAGGTGCACTCATGGTCGACAGATGTCAACCACAATGTGCATATATTCACATCGCTTGTCCACAAGAACAAAATGCACCTATAGCAATGACAGATGATAAATGCTTTAGAGCAAGTTGCGTGTTCGTGCTTATTGCTTTTTCACTGTCACCGCAGCTTACATTTCAACGGTTAAAGAACTTCCACGTCGACAGCTTATGATTCATTTGAGAACCTTTGAAGAAACCAAACTTTAGCCAAACAAACCATTTTTGATGTGTTTTTTCTGTCCTGCTTAGGTTTTTGCGGACATTCACATGACAGAGGAATTAATTACTTTTGCAATATGCAGAAAGAGTCAAATTTCATTTTAAAAATACAAGTTGGCCCGTTTCAAACCAAACTGCAAACCGTGCTCTGAAATTTTGATCTTTTAAACAGCTACAAACGTCACGCAGTGGCAGCATCAGAGAGGTACAGGGCCCAGCCGCAAAAGCCATTGGAAAAAGCCACTTTCTGGATCAACCACGTTCTCAACCACGGCGCCGAGCACCTACGGACGAAGGGCAGAGAGCTGTCATGGATTCAGTATCACATGCTGGATGTAGCGGGTGTGTTAGCCATTCCATTCGTGCTCTTCATCTGGGGCGTACGTTTCTGTTTATCAGCATTGTGTTGCCGTGCTAAATCAGCAGGAGAGCAGTATAATACACGCAAATGATGCCATAAGCATTTCCACCGAATAAACGCCACGAAACTTGATGTCAATCAGCACATGTTGTAATTACGAAGCACCGTTCACTGCTGTTCCACGCAGACTCCGTTTCCTGTATTTCTGCTTAGTGAAGAGTGAGATGACCGTGTATGATTGGTTCCTTATTCCCTTGCACGTTGTTGTTTAGTTTGCAAAACACACTTTGTCGTTAGTTGAAAAGAATTTTTTATTTGAACTCTACACGAAGGCCGCCCTTCCTTACAAAGAACAACTTTGAAAAAGACTTCTCTGATTTTTATCTTGCCATTGCGCCGTGTTTTCAAAGTCGTTCTATATTTATTACTTTCGTCCTACGCATATCAGTTTCATCCAATATATATTACTTTCGTTCGATATATATCTATTTGCTAATACAGTCATAAAGGGCGCCTTATACAATATGCATCCATTGATTGGGACATTTTGCATGTATCCAGTCCACTGAGGGCACCGTCTTACAAAACTGTTACAGTTTCACTTATCAGGCCATGTCTGACGTATGTATGCAAAACAGGCCCGTGGAAACCACTGGGTTAGAGACTAACCATAGCCAATTGATTTTGTCGCGGCCTTATACTCTATTGGCCACTTGAGTTTGTAGAGATTCTGTACCAGGTGTATCTAAAACTAAGGTTAGACTCTTTCCTGCTGACTGTGCATACTGGTCCAATCAATTCTTTGCGTTAATCCTTCCAAAATGTGCAACTGGTGAAACAGACAGCATGCATGGCTGCTTTGTGAGGAAACAATTACAGTTCAAAAAAGTAAAGGGCCATATTTTAAATGTTACTGGTTCACTGTCGCTTGGGATGAAGCCGTCAATGTCTCCTTCCTTGGAGTTGTAATAGACGGCCTTCCGCTTGTCCTTCTTGACAAATTCCTTGAAGGAAAACTGATTGTTGGGGTCCTCGTCTTTATCGTCCCCTTGATCTGCAGAGGATAAGACACAAGATGGATGCATGTCACTAACAACGTTGCCAACATTTAAGAACAAAAAAATTGACAGGACCCTGAAAATTTTGTTTTAGCAATTTAGGCCCAAACGTTTAGGCTTAGTAACTTCACTTTGTCAATGTCTGACTGGTAGTGAAACGGTTTGATAGTGGGAGGGGAAGCCTGAGCAGGGGTGAATCCCAGATTTTTTGGTTGAGAGGTCAATTTTTTTGTACGGCCAATAGCTTGGTGGGAAATGGTGGTGGTGGTGGAGGGGGGGTTAAAACCTTAAAACCTTTTAAAAGGTGGGCAGTTCCACCGCCGTGGTATCGTCTACAGCTTTCTCACTGGATTATTCCAAAATGACTGGAGAGGTGGCCAACATTTTTTTCATGAGGAGAATTCAGCTTAGATATGAACTAGAATTACGATGTACTTGAAACTCCTTTGCTGTAATAGAGTTGACGTACCATCTTGTATAATTATGCAGTTCCTTTTTCAAATTCTGCCTCCTCTGAATTCTGACATCTTGGGTTTGTCTTCTCAGGACTGCACACATACATGTAGTCAAACACATTCTCATAGTTTGTAGGGCAATGAAAGAATGAATTCTATTTGGCCCCCAGTATAGATTACGGTACTTCATATGAGCTTATTGCTGTGGCAAGTGAAAAAGAAAAGCGCTAGAAATACGGTGTGTAGGCCTACTGTAAATGTGTACTTGATTCTTGGAAGAGTGGGGCACTGTGGACCGCATCCCATTAGAAATTAACAAAGAGCGATGTTTAGAGAACATTGAAGGTGTAACATAAGACAAGTAACATTCTATGATGCATAAACCTAAACCAGTCCACGGGGTGGCACAGTCCACTTGAACACATGAGGAAGACGAGAGAAATGCTGCACCCATCCAATATGCCACGTTACACAGATTTGTGTGCGTGCGCCACAGTGAACATTTGTACCCTGGACTTCCATCCATATTATTTCTCATCCTCAATATTGGAGAGTTAGAACCACGGTGACTTGGGAAGCGTGACACGTACTGGACCTCTAGCTTGGACTTGCATGTAGGGTGTCCAATTCTGAGCATTTGTGATGTAATTAGGTCCTCAAGTGGCGCTGTTTAGCCTGTAAATTTATTGTGGTGGGACTATTTTTCAAAATGGCTTCTTTTCCACTTTATCGTTCTTTTTTGAAGGGGTCTGAACAAGGTGGAAATTTCTATTTAAAAAAAAACTAGTGGCCAATTTATAGCAGTCAACCCCTTTGCGTTCAAATTAATTGAGGAAAAATTGGTTTAGTTATGTTTTTAAAACCTGGTGTTTCTTAAACTTTTTAACTCGAGAACTGGCTGCAATGCAGAATTTTTTTGCGGACGCTGGTCTAATATATTTACGGTTATTTTTGCTTCTGCTAACTGAAGAATATCAGTCTAATGGCAAATTTCTCCTGAAAATGACTCCATATCGTCTGCTGTAAATGAACGAATCCCAAGGCAGCAAAATAAACTTTAGACTGGTGCACCTCTCGATTAAAGGACCACCCAGCCCCCCTCTCCTCCCAAAAAACCCTCAAAGAATTTCCAGTTTCACTGCACGTGAAGTACAGGCGTTTTCTACTGGGGTTGAAGAGCCATACACGGCAATCAATGCCATATACAAACCGGATGGAACAAAAACCAAGTCTTCGGGAGGATTGTATAAAGTACCACTGAGTTCCTATATAGCGCATAATTATTACGAAATGTCTTTATAGCACTGATCGATTAAGCAGGGAAGTCTTTAGTTTTATTTTGAGATTTTCAATTACTGTAAGGCATGGTTTATACCGTTTGGAAGACTGTTCCACAACTCCGGAGATGCATGCCCGCCGGCCATATGTCTTTGTGTGAACTGGATAATGAGTCAGCAGATCTGTAGAAGGTTACAGTGAACAAAGTTTCCCTGAGTGGATGATATTCCTTGATTAACTCCTGAAGGTAACTTGGTCCGGATCCATGCATGCATTTATTTGTTATCGTCAAAAGCTTGAATAATATCCGAGCATCCACATGCAACCAATGCAAACTCCGCAAAACTGGAGAGGTGGGCTCAGACAGGGGGCCGGTGGCTCTGAAATATCTTATCGTAACATGGCCTTTCAAAGGGAAGACACTATCGTGACGGTTTACATGATTTAGAGAGGAAATGGGAAATAAAATATTCCCGGCAAACCCCCTTTCGTTACTAAAATAAATTAATACATAAAACTCCTCGTTCAAGGGCCGGGAGAGGGAATCTGCCAATGCGTATTGTTAGTATCTACAACAATCAGCACAGAACCCGGGAACAATGTGTATGCGTGTAATGGTTGAACATTTCAAGTGAATCAAGTAGTTAAAATTTTACTATTTTATGCTACATTTTTGAACCCCTACAGATATATTTTGCTGTTTGTGTATGTCGATCTACAAAATAATGTATAGAGTGTCCCAGTTGTTTATTTTCACAGTTTTTGGTCTTCACTTACACGTCCATATGCTACGACCTGTTTTTGCCGTTGCATTCGGAAAGATTCATTACAAATTCAAGAAAAAGATATTATGTTCTCTTAGACTGTAGACAATCATGTAGGATTTTGGTCCAAACTGTTGTCACTAGTTAAAAGGTAAATACGATAGGGTTCACTGAGTAACTTAATTTTTTGGCAAAAGAGCCCGAAAGTAAAAGGTCACGCATGCGCAGCGAGCTTCCAGAACCCTCTCGTATAGAAATTTTACATTTGGGCCGTCTATCACGTTCGATAATTTTGGAAGAATAATTCTTAACTGAAACCACCCCATGAAACACCCATGTTGGAATTTTACCTTTGTCATCCTCAAGTAACATTTAGGAAAAGTTACATGGAGATGGGTAAAAGACGAATGTTCTTTATTTAACGACCTCTCACGTCCGGCGGTATCGTACCCAGGTCTCCATGTTCATGCACGTTTGTTTTCACTGCCCGTGCTTATATACGTGAAAACGAGATTGTACAACGTTGCAAAGATTTACCTACTTGCAGTCGATGAGTTCCAGATTCCGTTGAGTTGTTGACATCGCACAGTTGTTGTCAGCAAAGGTTAAATAAAAGATTAGAATCTTTCATAATTGAAGTAGAATATTGCTTTAAGTTTATTTCTTATTAATTATAAGACTGTGTAACATATTTTGATCTGTTTTTACTTCGGCTTTTACCGACGGACTAGTATAAAATGTCAAACCGTAAATGTCCATCTGCGTACGAGACTGCCTTGTTGCACTGCTCTTCATGTATTTTAGATTTTTCGGAAGTGATGGGTCAATTTATGGCAGGATATTCCTCTTTAGGTTTTAAATTGATATACTAGCAAATATTTTCCAAAGCCCCTTTTCTGAGTTGGACTTTTTAAAGAAGTAACTGGACGAAAAAATAGTACAAATTCTAAAATCTTTGGGCGTTATTTTTCCTATCCAAGGGTTCCGGAAGTGCGTCATCAGGGGCCAACCTTCAGGCTCTTTTGAACTAGTGCAGGCTTGAATTTGTTTTCCTGGCTCAGGGTAAACCCTGACGTTAAAGGTGACCAAAGCAGGTTGTTAGGCATGTATAGAGGTAAGATCAGGTGGGAGGTGATTGCATTTGGCAGTAAATGTTTCCAATTAAGAAATAAGCAACACAGACTCAGCAACTGAGGCTAGTCGCTCTTCGCAGGGAATTTTAATGGTGTAAATTAAAAAAAAATCATAACCAGACTTTTTCCTAATTTTCACTTCCTTAAGTGAATGTAGGGCAGTTAAGCATATAATTCATTATATAACCTGTAATTACAATGTATTTTAAAATAGATGATATAAAAAGAAATAAAATAATCGGCATTGCTGAAGATTTAATTGCTGTCCCACCTCTACTTCTTAAAATCAGATTTTTTTCCTTGCGCAAAACTCCCCAACAGTTGAACGGATGGGCAAATATTCAAAGTTTTATTTTTCACCTATTTTTCTTTCCAAAATTCTGTTATGCATAACATATACTGCAGTCCTTCAATTGAATGCTTGAGCCTAGCTGGAGTTTGCGCTCGTCGCCCCGAACAAGGCACTGGGAAAGTCTGATGACTATGCATTGTGATTGGCAACTATGCACGACTCCCAACCGCGAGGTTATCACTTTCTGTTAATGAAGGTTATTTGAAATTTTTGGTTAGCCAATGGCAATGCTTTGATGAGCGACATGTCAGCTTGTATCGTGAAAACATGGCCTTGGTACAACCACGGTAATTTATCTTCTTACTAAGTATCACTGGTCAGGTGTCTTTTGGCGATACATTTCAAATCATTGGTTTTCTTGATCAATTTTGAATGAACTAATAAAGTGTAGTGAGAATATTAAAGTTACAGCAATGAGGAAGAAAAAGGAATTATATCGAATTGATGACAGTCATATTGAGCGAGCTCGCGCACTTGGCAGAAATTTACCCGCAATTCTCTGCGCGTCATTAGCTGTGACTGCGTGTGACGTATTTCCTTCACTAAAATATGTGCAATGCCATCAAACCTTCCCATCGCCCTGTTCGGGCGCTGGACGACAAGCGAAGTTGGATTATTATGTCAACATGTTGTTACGACATGATCGGCGCGCGCACCGTGCATAGTACCACGGTAATGCTTGCCAGCAAGAGTGTTAATTTGGTGTTATTGGGCTTCATAAGCAGTGAAGTGTGTGTACTGCAGAAATACGAAGTACACAAGATCGAGTTGGTCAGTAGCACAGGGTAAGTTTACTTTGAATTCTGTTTTACATTAATTAAATCGTAAGATTTCAAAAAAAAAAATCCAATTCAATTAAGGCGTGGTCTTAGCAAGACAAGGGCAACTGTCGCATAATGGCACAAAATTTGCTTGAAATTGAGAACGAAAGTCGATTCTGGTGACTGCGTGGCTGCCAAACATTGAACATCACAGAATATCGGATAAAGGGTTTGCATTACTGCTGCCTCCACGCCAGTTCTTTTGTTGCACGGGGTGTGCATAAGGAAGTTTCCCTGTGGAACAAAGAAACTGCCCTGCAAGATCGCAGCCACGCAAAGCCTCTCTTGAATAGAAATCAGTCATTAAAAGAAACAGTAGGCATATATACCAGCAAGATGAGTTTGTATTACAACAGATATGAATGTTATTATCTTGCTGCCTGGGACCTTTATTTTGACAGAAATCTTTCCTATCATTTTGGTTCTATTTGCAAAATGTGCTGTCCCCGTCGAATCCCCGCCACTCCTATTAAGCTAATCCTATAAGATCTTGTTCATTCCCTGTGACAGCTAGCGTTATTGGGTGCTATTCCGAGAAAATCATGAAACATCTATTAGTAATCTACTCGGCGGTCGTAATGATCTTCGCACACCTGTCAACTGCAGACGGGAGGAAAATTTTAATAATGGACTCGTTCATTGGTGGAAGCCATTACCTGTATCTGAGTCGTTTAGGTAAGAGTTCAGAAATTCTTCATGGTATTCTCCTTAGTTTAGAAACAGCAGGAGTATAACTTGCGCGCAAATAAGCAAGAACACACTCCTGATCAAGCGGTGATGAGTCCATGACGTGGTTCGTGCAAGGCGGAAGATAGGTCAATACACTACCAGACAAAAGACACATGCAAACGCTGCCCAAGGGAAAAATTGCTCGACGTGAGCAGGCACTCGAGAGTAAAAGTGTGACTATGGCGCTGTAGAAAAATGCACAAGCCCCAAATCACAGTAGGCCTACATGGCATCAGTGTAATTTTAGAATTTCACAGTATTAACAGTAACATTACTCTCATCATAGGCTGCATCCGAATCTGTGGTCTAGAGCTAGGTCTAGGTCTTCACTCCATTGAAAGTATGTGGAGACGCGCAGACAATACGTGTCACCTAGCCGTAGCTCTGGAAGCCAGCTTCGGACACGGCCACAGTATCAAATATTCCAGCCATCTTGAAGCGTGTTTTCATTACACAGCTCTCTGGGATTGCCACAAATTCCTAAGAGAAAGTGGTTTTATTGTCAGTGTTGAGAGGAGACTAGTCTTCACGCATCGTGAAAGCTTCCCCTATCGCCCCCTTTGGAAAAACGTATCCTGAACAGCTGCGACTATGGAGTTTTCCCAGCGTGTTGGGTAAAAAATTACATCTGGGCGCTTCTATCCGCATAATATGCTGATTTATTTTGTGTATGTGCGTAAAAAGCCTGATAGGGCCTATAGGCCTAAATAAAGATTCTGATGATATTAATGATGACTGTTTCGCCTAGGTAAGGAGCTTGCTGAGAAAGGCCATAACATCTCGATGCTGGTAGGCGATTGTATGTGGAATAGAATATACAATGGCAAGAGGCCGGAAGCAATCTTAAATGTTCAACGCATTCCATGCGCGATTTCCGCCGAAGAATCAGATAGGTTGTTCCATTACTTCGCCCGTAAGACCCTCACAGGAGAGATGTCGTCCTTCTTATGGGGTGCTAAGCTTTGGTTAGGCCTTCTAGATGACCCAGAAATAAATATCATGTCAAATATGAGTCAGACTATGATCACAGCCTTCCTCTCTCCCGAGTATCTGATTCCGTCGTTGAAAGCAGCCAAGTACGACCTCGTAGTATGCGACCTGGTGTCACCCATTTGCTCGATCATGGCACACGATGTTCTTGATGTACCGTACGTGAACATTGCCGCCGGTGGGCCCCTGGGTACGCTTTACACCCGTTGGTCTAACACCCCTTCCCCGCTAAGTTACGTCCCGGAATACCTCACGCACTTCTCGGACTCGATGACCTACCTGCAACGCGTAAAGAACGTCATAATGCACGCGCTGTCTGTTATCGTGTACGACATTGGCAGGCATTATTGGACAGATGCCCAGAGGAAGGAGATGGGATATCGAAAAGAGACTTCGATGCTTGGAATTTGGCGGAACTCGGCCCTCTTCATCATGAACTGGGATTTCATTCTAGAATACCCTCGTCCCACGCAGCCCAACGTGATTTTTGCAGGTGGTGTGACTGTGAGATCCGCCAAACCGTTAACTCCGGTAAGTTGCATATATTTTGATAGATAAGTAATGAAAATGGAAAAGCAATTTGTGTTCGGCTATTTAAAGCACACGTAATTCAAACCAGGAACAATCCCAAGTCAAACGCTAAATGGCGACCTGCGCCAAGAAATTTTCATTTACATGCCCAACTGCTCTGGCCTTGAAAGAGAAGAAAAGGGAAAAAGCCATAGAGAAAATAACTATACCGTATTTATTATCTTTCCAACACCATTCCTTGGCAAGGATTTCGAAGAGTTTGTACAAGGTTCGGGAGACGACGGTGTTGTTGTGTTCTCCGTCAGCACCTTGACGAACTTCATGGACGACAAAATGGCGGACATGATCGCCACTGCCCTGGCCAGGGTGCCGCTGCGTGTCATCTGGAAGTTCGTTGGGCAGCGGAGACCGTCAACTCTGGGCAACAACACGCTGTTGGCTGGCTGGCTGCCTCAGGGAGATTTACTAGGTAAAGTGCAATGCATATCCAACCGTTAAATGGGTTCGGGTTGGTTGGGATTAAGGTGGGCCTGCAAGGCTAGATCGACCCTATCCAGTTTACTGTTCTTCCCATATTTGGGGGTCGTTTGCACCCAACTCCGGGGGGAAGAGGTTGCCCTTCAGATCTCTGACACTAGAGCAGCACAATATAGACAGTAGCACCAACTGCAGACTTTGAAACCAAAATGGCTGTTCAATGTGCAGTACAGCTATCGTGTGCACTTTTTTTAAACACGTTCACCGACGCATAGTCTTCCATTTTGGCTCCAACCCTCTCTCTACAATAAGTTCAGCTCAGACAAGGAGAATTGTTATTGGAAAATGGATGCATCCATGGTTAACACATCCACCTGATTCCATCCGAATATACTGAAATTAAGCTCATCGTTTGTCACTCAGTAGATGATAGCCCCTTTTCTCTGTGACCAATTAAATTACTATAGCAGACCAGCCCTAGGTCAGTGGGACGGTAGGAGGAAGGAGGAAGGGTCCCCTAATTAAAGTGGACGAGCACTCTCAATATGCCCAAGAAACAGATACAAGCCTACTCAAATGACATGAATCTCTTTTAACCACGATTTATTCTCAAATAGAAGTAAGTGCACAAATAGCAGGATGGCACGGCAAGAGATGATATAATGCAATAGACCTACACTGTACAATTAACAGTCGTCTTTGAGAAATGATCATACAAAATATACCTACAACAATTTCTGAAGGAGATACTCTTCTCCGTGAGTTACATTAGGAGCATGGCCGGAGCCACGCTCTCTACAAAATCGCAGGAAACTATAGAGAGAATTTGGTGCGGCAGAAAGGGACCACGTTACGTAGACGGAAAGCGCCAAAAGTAAACATCATGTTACCTCTGTAACTTAAATATGTAAAAGAAGTATTGAAAGGATGATGGCGCCCTTACGCAGGCACTGTTCCCAACATTAGTAAAACCAAAAAGAACTCCTTTTGAGTAACGTTGGTTCACTTTTGCCCGTTATGTGTTAACTGCAACTGAACCCAATCAACCTACTTGGAACCATTTCGACTGCCACTGCGATTGCTCTGGGCTCACTTGGAACTAAAGCACGGACTTGGTTATGCCATTCGAAACTGCAACGCTGAGTCTTGGAAAATAAAAATTACTCGAAAAAAAGGAGCAGTTAAACAGCGACGACGGTTGGAACGGCTCGATTTACGACATGAACCAAAATAATTTCAGCCGTTCGTGCAGAAAAATGCATTTCGTGAATGAAGTCTCCCATTTTTGCTCGGCAAATCGGAATATTTTGAGTGATGGCGTTCCAATTCCATGTTTAAATAGGGATGCACCATCGCCGTCAAAACATGATCATTACGACTGCAAGACTCTAGTGTACCATAAATGCTGCCATCGGCATCGACGTGTCAATAAAGTCATCTCCACTCCCTGTATACAAAAATTGTTCGTAAGATGACCATTCATTAAAAAGCCTTCCCTTTTTTCCCAAACAAGGGCATAACAAAACCAAGTTGTTCATTTATCATGGAGGAATCAACGGCGCCTTCGAGGCCATCTACCACGGCGTACCAGTGGTGGGGATACCATTATTTGCGGATCAGGTCGACAACCTCCTGCGTCTGTGGAGCCTCGGTATGGCAGAGTACGTGAAAGGCGGAATACGTGAGGTCAACAGTGATACGCTGTACCAGCTCATCATGAAAGTGGTATCTAATCCGAGGTAATTAATACATGCAGTTAACTTCAGATGCTATAGACAAATGAGACGCCATTCCGAGGGGCACAATTCACTCACGCAGCTGTCTCAACTGGAGCACGCACGCACACTTCGGCAATTGGCTATCCGATTCGTAAGTGTGACGTCACTTCAGTTTAAACCACGCCCATTGCACATGCAGAGCACATAGGGTTACATGCATTGATCGCCGTTTACATGGAACCATGGAAGTGGAAGTTAACGAGCAACTTCAGCGATTGCCCAAATGGGAGCCTGCAAATCATGACGCGTCCGCTTTTGTAACGAAGTCACTTAAGAACCAGGTAGAGTACGAAGTGTGACGTCATTTGGAACCAGGTTAAGGGAGCCTTTACACAATTTTTACGTACGTTTTTGGATGCGTTACGTACATGATGCGTTCATGTGTTTCACTTTCACAGACACAAAAATTGACTCTATTAACATAACACATGTGTACGTTGCGTTTAGCCGTCAAAATCGCTCCAGGAGCGATTTTGACTGACACGCAAGGCTTGGCACAAGTGTTGGCGCAAGTATACATGAAAAGGCGCCTAATTAATGCGCTGGTTCTCGCGTTAGACGTACACATAGGTGTGCTAGACGTAATCCCTTGGGCACTCTATATGGTTGATTTCTCTGCAGGACTACTAGGAAGGGCGCAGATATTATGAACTGCCTTGTCGCCAACCAATTATAAGGTGCACTCATGGTCGACAGATGTCAACCACAATGTGCATATATTCACATCGCTTGTCCACAAGAACAAAATGCACCTATAGCAATGACAGATGATAAATGCTTTAGAGCAAGTTGCGTGTTCGTGCTTATTGCTTTTTCACTGTCACCGCAGCTTACATTTCAACGGTTAAAGAACTTCCACGTCGACAGCTTATGATTCATTTGAGAACCTTTGAAGAAACCAAACTTTAGCCAAACAAACCATTTTTGATGTGTTTTTCTGTCCTGCTTAGGTTTTTGCGGACATTCACATGACAGAGGAATTAATTACTTTTGCAATATGCAGAAAGAGTCAAATTTCATTTTAAAAATACAAGTTGGCCCGTTTCAAACCAAACTGCAAACCGTGCTCTGAAATTTTGATCTTTTAAACAGCTACAAACGTCACGCAGTGGCAGCATCAGAGAGGTACAGGGCCCAGCCGCAAAAGCCATTGGAAAAAGCCACTTTCTGGATCAACCACGTTCTCAACCACGGCGCCGAGCACCTACGGACGAAGGGCAGAGAGCTGTCATGGATTCAGTATCACATGCTGGATGTAGCGGGTGTGTTAGCCATTCCATTCGTGCTCTTCATCTGGGGCGTACGTTTCTGTTTATCAGCATTGTGTTGCCGTGCTAAATCAGCAGGACAGCAGTATAATACACGCAAATGATGCCATAAGCATTTCCACCGAATAAACGCCACAAAACTTGATGTCAATCAGCACATGTTGTAATTACGAAGCACCGTTCACTGCTGTTTCACGCAGACTCCGTTTCCTGTATTTCTGCTTAGTGAAGAGTGAGATGACCGTGTATGATTGGTTCCTTATTCCCTTGCACGTTGTTGTTTAGTTTGCAAAACACACTTTGTCGTTAGTTGAAAAGAATTTTTTATTTGAACTCTACACGAAGGCCGCCCTTCCTTACAAAGAACAACTTTGAAAAAGACTTCTTTGATTTTTATCTTGCCATTGCGCCGTGTTTTCAAAGTCGTTCTATATTTATTACTTTCGTCCTACGCATATCAGTTTCATCCAATATATATTACTTTCGTTCGATATATATCTATTTGCTAATACAGTCATAAAGGGCGCCTTATACAATATGCATCCATTGATTGGGACATTTTGCATGTATCCAGTCCACTGAGGGCACCGTCTTACAAAACTGTTACAGTTTCACTTATCAGGCCATGTCGTATGACGTATGTATGCAAAACAGGCCCGTGGAAACCACTGGGTTAGAGACTAACCATAGCCAATTGATTTTGTCGCGGCCTTATACTCTATTGGCCACTTGAGTTTGTAGAGATTCTGTACCAGGTGTATCTAAAACTAAGGTGAGATTCCTTCCTGCCAACTGTGCATACTGGTCCAATCAATGCTTTGCGTTAGTCCTTCCAAAATGTGCAACTGGTGAAACAGACAGCATGCATGGCTGCTTTGTGAGGAAACAATTACAGTTCAAAAAAGTAAGGGGCCATATTTTAAATGTTACCGGTTCACTGTCGCTTGGGATGAAGCCGTCAATGTCTCCTTCCTTGGAGTTGTAATAGACGGCATTCCGCTTGTCCTTCTTGACAAATTCCTTGAAGGAAAACTGATTGTTTGGGTCCTCGTCTTTATCGTCCCCTTGATCTGCAGAGGATAAGACACAAGATGGATGCATGTCACTAAAACAACGTTGCCAACATTTAAGAACAAAAAAATTGACAGGACCCTGAAAATTTTGTTTTAGCAATTTAAGCCCAAACGTTTAGGCTCAGTAACTTCACTTTGTCAATGTCTGACTGGTAGTGAAACGGTTTGATAGTGGGAGGGGAAGCCTGAGCAGGGGTGAATCCCAGATTTTTTGGTTGAGAGGTCAATTTTTTTGTACGGCCAATAGCTTGGTGGAAAATGGTGGTGGTGGTGGAGGGGGGGGTTAAAACCTTAAAACCTTTTAAAAGGTGGGCAGTTCCACCGCCGTGGTATCGTCTACAGCTTTCTCACTGGATTATTCCAAAATGACTGGAGAGGTGGCCAACATTTTTTTCATGAGGAGAATTCAGCTTAGATATGAGCTAGAATTACGATGTACTTGAAACTCCTTTGCTGTAATAGAGTTGACGTACCATCTTGTATAATTATGCAGTTCCTTTTTCAAATTCTGCCTCCTCTGAATTCTGACATCTTGGGTTTGTCTTCTCAGGACTTCACACATACATGTAGTCAAACACATTCTCATAGTTTGTAGGGCAATGAAAGAATGAATTCTATTTGGCCCCCAGTATAGATTACGGTACTTCATATGAGCTTATTGCTGTGGCAAGTGAAAAAGAAAAGCGCTAGAAATACGGTGTGTAGACCTACTGTAAATGTGTACTTGATTCTTGGAAGAGTGGGGCACTGTGGACCGCATCCCATTAGAAATTGACAAAGAGCGATGTTTAGAGAACATTGAAGGTGTAACATAAGACAAGTAACATTCTATGACGCATAAACCTAAACCAGTCCACGGGGTGGCACAGTCCACTTGAACACATGAGGAAGACGAGAGAAATGCTGCACCCATCCAATATGCCACGTTACACAGATTTGTGTGCGTGCGCCACAGTGAACATTTGTACCCTGGGCTTCCATCCATATTATTTCTCATCCTCAATATTGGAGAGTTAGAACCACGGTGACTTGGGAAGCGTGACACGTACTGGACCTCTAGCTTGGACTTGCATGTAGGGTGTTCAATTCTGAGCATTTGTGATGTAATTAGGTCCTCAAGTGGCGCTGTTTAGCCTGTAAATTTATTGTGGTGGGACTATTTTTCAAAATGGCTTCTTTTCCACTTTATCGTTCTTTTTTGAAGGGGTCTGAACAAGGTGGAAATTTCTATTGAAAAAAAACTAGTGGCCAATTTATAGCAGTCAACCCCTTTGCGTTCAAATTAATTGAGGAAAAATTGGTTTAGTTATATTTCTAAAACCTGGTGTTTCTTAAACTTTTTAACTCGAGAACTGGCTGCAATGCAGAATTTTTTTTGCGGACGCTGGTCTAATATATTTACGGTTATTTTTGCTTCTGCTACCTGAAGAATATCAGTCTAATGGCAAATTTCTCCTGAAAATGACTCCATATCGTCTGCTGTAAATGAACGAATCCCAAGGCAGCAAAAGAAACTTTAGACTGGTGCACCTCTCGATTAAAGGACCACCCAGCCCCCCTCTCCTCCCAAAAAACCCTCAAAGAATTTCCAGTTTCACTGCACGTGAAGTACAGGCGTTTTCTACTGGGGTTGAAGAGCCATACACGGCAATCAATGCCATATACAAACCGGATGGAACAAAAACCAAGTCTTCGGGAGGATTGTATAAAGTACCACTGAGTTCCTATATAGCGCATAATTATTACGAAATGTCTTTATAGCACTGATCGATTAAGCAGGGAAGTCTTTAGTTTTATTTTGAGATTTTCAATTACTGTAAGGCATGGTTTATACCGTTTGGAAGACTGTTCCACAACTCCGGAGATGCATGCCCGCCGGCCATATGTCTTTGTGTGAACTGGATAATGAGTCAGCAGATCTGTAGAAGGTCACAGTGAACAAAGTTTCCCAAAGTGAATGATATTCCTTGATTAACTCCTGAAGGTAACTTGGTCCGGATCCATGCATGCATTTATTTGTTATCGTCAAAAGCTTGAATAATATCCGAGCATCCACATGCAACCAATGCAAACTCCGCAAAACTGGAGAGGTGGGCTCAGACAGGGGGCCGGTGGCTCTGAAATATCTTATCGTAACATGGCCTTTCAAAGGGAAGACGCTATCGTGACGGTTTACATGATTTAGAGAGGAAATGGGAAATAAAACATTCCCTGCAAACCCCCTTTCGTTACTAAAATAAATTAATACATAAAACTCCTCGTTCAAGGGCCGGGAGAGGGAATCTGCCAATGCGTAATGTTAGTATCTACAACAATCAGCACAGAACCCGGGAACCAAACTGTTGTCACTAGTTAAAAAGTAAATACGATGGGGTTCACTGAGTAAGTTAATTTTTGGCAATAGAGCCTGAAAGTAAAAGGTCACGCATGCGCAGCGAGCTTCCAGAACCCTCTCGTATAGGGATTTTACATTTGGGCCGTCTATCATGTTCGATAATTTTGGAAGAATAATTCTTAACTGAAACAACCCCATGAAACACCCATGTTGGAATTTTACCTTTGTCATCCTCAAGTAACATTTAGGAAAAGTTTCATGGAGATGGGTAAAAAACGAATTTTCTTTATTTAACGACCTCTCACGTCCGGCGGTATCGTACCCAGGTCTCCATGTTCATGCACGTTTGTTTTCACTGCCCGTGCTTATCCACGTGAAAACGAGATTGTACAACGTTGCAAAGATTTACCTACTTGCAGTCGATGAGTTCCAGATTCCGTTGAGTTGTTGACATCGCACAGTTGTTGTCAGCAAAGGTTAAATAAAAGATTAGAATCTTTCATAATTGAAGTAGAATATTGCTTTAAGTTTATTTCTTATTAATTATAAGACTGTGTAACATATTTTGATCTGTTTTTACTTCGGCTTTTACCGACGGACTAGTATAAAATTTCAAACCGTGAATGTCCATCTGCGTACGAGACTGCCTTGTTGCACTGCTCTTCATGTATTTTAGATTTTCGGAACTGATGGGTCAATTTATGGCAGGATATTCCTCTTTAGGTTTCAAATTGATATACTAGCAAATATTTTCCAAAGCCCCTTTTCTCAGTTGGACTTTTTAAAGAAGTAACGGGACGAAAAAATATTACAAATTCTAAAATCTTTGGGCGTTTTTTTCCTATCCAAGGGTTCCGGAAGCGCGTCATCAGGGGTCAACTTTCAGACTCTGTTAAACTAGTGCAGGTTTGAATTTGTTTTCCTGGCTCAAGGTAAACCCTGACGTTAAAGGTGACCAAAGCAGGTTGTTAGGCATGTATAGAGGTAAGATCAGATGGGAGGTGATTGCATTTGGCAGTAAATGTTTTCAATTAAGAAATAAGCAACACAGACTCAGCAACTGAGGCTAGGCGCTCTTCGCAGGGAATTTTAATGGTGTAAATTAAAAAAAAAATCATAACCAGACTTTTTCCTAATTTTCACTTCCTTAAGTGAATATAGGGCAGTTAGGCATATAATTCATTATATAACCTGTAATTACAATGTATTTTAAAATAGATGATATAAAAAGAAATAAAATAATCGGCATTGATGAAGATTTAATTGCTGTCCCACCTCTACTTCTTAAAATCAGATTTTTTTCGTTGCGCAAAACTCCCCAACAGTTGAACGGATGGGCAAATATTCAAAGTTTTATTTTTCACCTATTTTTCTTCCCAAAATTCTGTTAAGCATAACATATACTGCAGTCCTTCAATTGAATGCTTGAGCCTAGCTGGAGTTTGCGCTCGTCGCCCAGCGCCCGAACAAGGCACTGGGAAAGTCTGATGACTATGCATTGTGATTGGCAACTATGCACAACTCCCAACCGCGAGGTTATCACTTTCCGTGAATGAAGGTTATTTGAAATTTTTGGTTAGCCAATGGCAATGCTTTGATGAGCGACATGTCAGCTTGTATCGTGAAAACATGGCCTTGGTACAACCACGGTAATTTATCTTCTTACTAAGTATCACTGGTCAGGTGTCTTTTGGCGATACATTTCAAATCATTGGTTTTCTTGATCAATTTTGAATGAACTAATAAAGTGTAGTGAGAATATTAAAGTTACAGCAATGAGGAAGAAAAAGGAATTATATCAAATTGATGACAGTCATATTGAGCGAGCTCGCGCACTTGGCAGAAATTTACCCGCAATTCTCTGCGCGTCATTAGCTGTGACTGCGTGTGACGTATTTCCTTCACTAAAATATGTGCAATGCCATCAAACCTTCCCATCGCCCTGTTCGGGCGCTGGACGACAAGCGAAGTTGGATTATTATGTCAACATGTTGTTACGACATGATCGGCGCGCGCACCGTGCATAGTACCACGGTAATGCTTGCCAGCAAGAGTGTTAATTTGGTGTTATTGGGCTTCATAAGCAGTGAAGTGTGTGTACTGCAGAAATACGAAGTACACAAGATCGAGTTGGTCAGTAGCACAGGGTAAGTTTACTTTGAATTCTGTTTTACATTAATTAAATCGTAAGATTTCAAAAAAAAAAAAAATCCAATTCAATTAAGGCGTGGTCTTAGCAAGACAAGGGCAACTGTCGCATAATGGCACAAAATTTGCTTGAAATTGAGAACGAAAGTCGATTCTGGTGACTGCGTGGCTGCCAAACATTGAACATCACAGAATATCGGATAAAGGGTTTGCATTACTGCTGCCTCCACGCCAGTTCTTTTGTTGCACGGGGTGTGCATAAGGAAGTTTCCCTGTGGAACAAAGAAACTGCCCTGCAAGATCGCAGCCACGCAAAGCCTCTCTTGAATAGAAATCAGTCATTAAAAGAAACAGTAGGCATATATACCAGCAAGATGAGTTTGTATTACAACAGATATGAATGTTATTATCTTGCTGCCTGGGACTTTTATTTTGACAGAAATCTTTCCTATCATTTTGGTTCCATTTGCAAAATGTGCTGTCCCCGTCGAATCCCCGCCACTCCTATTAAAGAGTTCAGCTAATCCTATAAGATCTTGTTCATTCCCTGTGACAGCTAGCGTTATTGGGTGCTATTCCGAGAAAATCATGAAACATCTATTAGTAATCTACTCGGCGGTCGTAATGATCTTCGCACACCTGTCAACTGCAGACGGGAGGAAAATTTTAATAATGGACTCGTTCATTGGTGGAAGCCATTACCTGTATCTGAGTCGTTTAGGTAAGAGTTCAGAAATTCTTCATGGTATTCTCCTTAGTTTAGAAACAGCAGGAGTATAACTTGCGCGCAAATAAGCAAGAACACACTCCTGATCAAGCGGTGATGAGTCCATGACGTGGTTCATGCAAGGCGGAAGATAGGTCAATACACTACCAGACAAAAGACACATGCAAACGCTGCCCAAGGGAATAATTGCTCGACGTGAGCAGGCACTCGAGAGTAAAAGTGTTACCATGGCGCTGTAGAAAAATGCACAAGCCCCAAATCACAGTAGGCCTACATGGCATCAGTGTAATTTTAGAATTTCACAGTATTAACAGTAACATTACTCTCATCATAGGCTGCATCCGAATCTGTGGTCTAGAGCTAGGTCTAGGTCTTCACTCCATTGAAAGTATGTGGAGACGCGCAGACAATAGACCTAGCCGTAGCTCTGGAAGCCAGCTTCGGACACGGCCACAGTATCAAATATTCCAGCCATCTTGAAGCGTGTTTTCATTACACAGCTCTCTGGGATTGCCACAAATTCCTATGAGAAAGTGGTTTTATTGTCAGTGTTGAGAGGAGACTAGTCTTCACGCATCGTGAAAGCTTCCCCTATCGCCCCCTTTGGAAAAACGTATCCTGAACAGCTGCGACTATGGAGTTTTCCCAGCGTGTTGGGTAAAAAATTACATCTGGGCGCTTCTATCCGCATAATATGCTGATTTATTTTGTGTATGTGCGTAAAAAGCCTGATAGGGCCTATAGGCCTAAATAAAGATTCTGATGATATTAATGATGACTGTTTCGCCTAGGTAAGGAGCTTGCTGAGAAAGGCCATAACATCTCGATGCTGGTAGGCGATTGTATGTGGAATAGAATATACAATGGCAAGAGGCCGGAAGCAATCTTAAATGTTCAACGCATTCCATGCGCGATTTCCGCCGAAGAATCAGATAGGTTGTTCCATTACTTCGCCCGTAAGACCCTCACAGGAGAGATGTCGTCCTTCTTATGGGGTGCTAAGCTTTGGTTAGGCCTTCTAGATGACCCAGAAATAAATATCATGTCAAATATGAGTCAGACTATGATCACAGCCTTCCTCTCTCCCGAGTATCTGATTCCGTCGTTGAAAGCAGCCAAGTACGACCTCGTAGTATGCGACCTGGTGTCACCCATTTGCTCGATCATGGCACACGATGTTCTTGATGTACCGTACGTGAACATTGCCGCCGGTGGGCCCCTGGGTACGCTTTACACCCGTTGGTCTAACACCCCTTCCCCGCTAAGTTACGTCCCGGAATACCTCACGCACTTCTCGGACTCGATGACCTACCTGCAACGCGTAAAGAACGTCATAATGCACGCGCTGTCTGTTATCGTGTACGACATTGGCAGGCATTATTGGACAGATGCCCAGAGGAAGGAGATGGGATATCGAAAAGAGACTTCGATGCTTGGAATTTGGCGGAACTCGGCCCTCTTCATCATGAACTGGGATTTCATTCTAGAATACCCTCGTCCCACGCAGCCCAACGTGATTTTTGCAGGTGGTGTGACTGTGAGATCCGCCAAACCGTTAACTCCGGTAAGTCGCATATATTTTGATAAATAAGTAATGAAAATGGAAAAGCAATTTGTGTTCGGCTATTTAAAGCACACGTAATTCAATCCAGGAACAATCCCAAGTCAAACGCTAAATGGCGACCTGCGCCAAGAAATTTTCATTTACATGCCCAACTGCTTTGGCCTTGAAAGAGAAGAAAAGGGAAAAAGCCAGAGAGAAAATAACTGTACCGTATTTATTATCTTTCCAACACCATTCCTTGGCAAGGATTTCGAAGAGTTTGTACAAGGTTCGGGAGACGACGGTGTTGTTGTGTTCTCCGTCAGCACCTTGACGAACTTCATGGACGACAAAATGGCGGACATGATCGCCACTGCCCTGGCCAGGGTGCCGCTGCGTGTCATCTGGAAGTTCGTTGGGCAGCGGAGACCGTCAACTCTGGGCAACAACACGCTGTTGGCTGGCTGGCTGCCTCAGGGAGATTTACTAGGTAAAGTGCAATGCATATCCAACCGTTAAATGGGTTCGGGTTGGTTGGGATTAAGGTGGGCCTGCAAGGCTAGATCGACCCTATCCAGTTTACTGTTCTTCCCATATTTGGGGGTCGTTTGCACCCAACTCCGGGGGGAAGAGGTTGCCCTTCAGATCTCTGACACTAGAGCAGCACAATATAGACAGTAGCACCAACTGCAGACTTTGAAACCAAAATGGCTGTTCAATGTGCAGTACAGCTATCGTGTGCACTTTTTTTAAACACGTTCACCGACGCATAGTCTTCCATTTTGGTTCCAACTCTCTCTCTACAATAAGTTCGGCTCAGACAAGGAGAATTGTTATTGGAAAATGGATGCATCCATGGTTAACACATCCACCTGATTCCATCCGAATATACTGAAATTAAGCTCATCGTTTGTCACTCAGTAGATGATAACCCCTTTTCTCTGTGACCAATTAAATTACTATAGCAGACCAGCCCTAGGTCAGTAGGACGGTAGGAGGAAGGAGGAAGGGTCCCCTAATTAAAGTGGACGAGCACTCTCAATATGCCCAAGAAACAGATACAAGCCTACTCAAATGACATGAATCTCTTTTAACCACGATTTATTCTCAAATAGAAGTAAGTGCACAAATAGCAGGATGGCACGGCAAGAGATGATATAATGCAATAGACCTACACTGTACAATTAACAGTCGTCTTTGAGAAATGATCATACAAAATATACCTACAACAATTTCTGAAGGAGATACTCTTCTCCGTGAGTTACATTAGGAGCATGGCCGGAGCCACGCTCTCTACAAAATCGCAGGAAACTATAGAGAGAATTTGGTGCGGCAGAAAGGGACCACGTTACGTAGACGGAAAGCGCCAAAAGTAAACATCATGTTACCTCTGTAACTTAAATATGTAAAAGAAGTATTGAAAGGATGATGGCGCCCTTACGCAGGCACTGTTCCCAACATTAGTAAAACCAAAAAGAACTCCTTTTGAGTAACGTTGGTTCACTTTTGCCCGTTATGTGTTAACTGCAACTGAACCAAATCAACCTACTTGGAACCATTTCGACTGCCACTGCGATTGCTCTGGGCTCACTTGGAACTAAAGCACGGACTTGGTTATGCCATTCGAAACTGCAACGCTGAGTCTTGGAAAATAAAAATTACTCGAAAAAAGGAGCAGTTAAACAGCGACGACGGTTGGAACGGCTTGGACATGGACCAAAATAATTTCAGCCGTTCGTGCAGAAAAATGCATTTCGTGAATGAAGTCTCCCAATTTTTCCTCGGCAAATCGGAATATTTTGAGTGATGGCGTTCCAATTCCATGTTTAAATAGGGATGCACCATCGCCGTCAAAACATGATCATTACGACTGCAAGACTCTAGTGTACCATAAATGCTGCCATCGGCATCGACGTGTCAATAAAGTCATCTCCACTCCCTGTATACCAAAATTGTTCGTAAGACGATCATTCATTAAAAAGCCTTCCCTTTTTTCCCAAACAAGGGCATAACAAAACCAAGTTGTTCATTTATCATGGAGGAATCAACGGCGCCTTCGAGGCCATCTACCACGGCGTACCAGTGGTGGGGATACCATTATTTGCGGATCAGGTCGACAACCTCCTGCGTCTGTGGAGCCTCGGTATGGCAGAGTACGTGAAAGGCGGAATACGTGAGGTCAACAGTGATACGCTGTACCAGCTCATCATGAAAGTGGTATCTAATCCGAGGTAATTAATACATGTAGTCAACTTCAGATGCTATAGACAAATGATACGCCATTCCGAGGGGCACTATTCACTCACGCAGCTGTCTCAACTTGAGCACACACGCACACTTCGGCAATTGGCTATCCGGTTCGTAAGTGTGACGTCACTTCAGTTTAAACCACGCCCATTGCACATGCAGAGCACATAGGGTTACATGCATTGATCGCCGTTTACATGGAACCATGGAAGTGGAAGTTAACGAGCAACTTCAGCGATTGCCAAAATGGGATCCTGCAAATCATGATGCGTCCGCTTTTGTAACGAAGTCACTTAAGAACCCAGTAGAGTACGAAGTGTGACGTCATTTGGAACCAGGTTAAGGGAGCCTTTACACAATTATTACGTACGTTTTTGGATGCGTTACGTACATGATGCGTTCATGTGTTTCACTTTCACAGACACAAAAATTGACTCCATTAACATAACACATGTGTACGTTGCGTTTAGCCGTCAAAATCGCTCCAGGAGCGATTTTTACTGACACGCAAGGCTTGGCTCAAGTGTTGGCGCAAGTATATATGAGAAGGCGCCTAATTAATGCGCTGGTTCTCGCGTTACACGTACACATAGGTGTGCTAGACGTAATCCCTTGGGCACTCTATATGGTTGATTTCTCTGCAGGACCACTAGGAAGGGCGCAGATATTATGAACTGCCTTGTCACCAACCAATTATAAGGTGCACTCATAGTCGACAGATGTCAACCACAATGTGCATATATTCACATCGATTGTCCACAAGAACAAAATGCACCTATAGCAATGACAGATGATAAATGCTTTAGAGCAAGTTGCGTGTTCGTGCTTATTGCTTTTTCACTGTCACCGCAGCTTACATTTCAACGGTTAAAGAACTTTCACGTCGACAGCTTATGAATCATTTGAGAACCTTTGAAGAAACCAAACTTTGCCCAAACAAACCATTTTTGACGTGTTTTTCTGTCCTGCTTAGGTTTTTGCGGACATTCACATGACAGAGGAATTAATTACTTTTGCAATATGCAGAAAGAGTCAAATTTCATTTTAAAAATACAAGTTGGCCCGTTTCAAACCAAACTGCAAACCGTGCTCTGAAATTTTGATCTTTTAAACAGCTACAAACGTCACGCAGGGGCAGCATCACAGAGGTACAGGGCCCAGCCGCAAAAGCCATTGGAAAAAGCCACTTTCTGGATCAACCACGTTCTCAACCACGGCGCCGAGCACCTACGGACAAAGAGCAGAGAGCTGTCATGGATTCAGTATCACATGCTGGATGTAGCGGGTGTGTTAGCCATTCCATTCGTGCTCTTCATCTGTGGCGTACGTTTCTGTTTATCAGCATTGTGTTGCCGTGCTAAATCAGCAGGAGAGCAGTATAATACACGCAAATGATGCCATAAGCATTTCCACCGAATAAACGCCACAAAACTTGATGTCAATCAGCACATGTTGTAATTACGAAGCACCGTTCACTGCTGTTTCACGCAGACTCCGTTTCCTGTATTTCTGCTTAGTGAAGAGTGAGATGACCGTGTATGATTGGTTCCTTATTCCCTTACACGTTGTTGTTTAGTTTGCAAAACACACTTTGTCGTTAGTTGAAAAGAATTTTTTATTTGAACTCTACACGAAGGCCGCCCTTCCTTACAAAGAACAACTTTGAAAAAGACTTCTTTGATTTTTATCTTGCCATTGCGCCGTGTTTTCAAAGTCGTTCTATATTTATTACTTTCGTCCTACGCATATCAGTTTCATCCAATATATATTACTTTCGTTCGATATATATCTATTTGCTAATACAGTCATAAAGGGCGCCTTATACAATATGCATCCATTGATTGGGACATTTTGCATGTATCCAGTCCACTGAGGGCACCGTCTTACAAAACTGTTACAGTTTCACTTATCAGGCCATGTCTGACGTATGTATGCAAAACAGGCCCGTGGAAACCACTGGGTTAGAGACTAACCATAGCCAATTGATTTTGTCGCGGCCTTATACTCTATTGGCCACTTGAGTTTGTAGAGATTCTGTACCAGGTGTATCTAAAACTAAGGTTAGATTCTTTCCTGCTGACTGTGCATACTGGTCCAATCAATTCTTTGCGTTAGTCCTTCCAAAATGTGCAACTGGTGAAACAGACAGCATGCATGGCTGCTTTGTGAGGAAACAATTACAGTTCAAAAAAGTAAGGGGCCATATTTTAAATGTTACTGGTTCACTGTCGCTTGGGATGAAGCCGTCAATGTCTCCTTCCTTGGAGTTGTAATAGACGGCCTTCCGCTTGTCCTTCTTGACAAATTCCTTGAAGGAAAACGGATTGTTGAGGTCCTCGTCTTTATCGTCCCCTTGATCTGCAGAGGATAAGACACAAGATGGATGCATGTCACTAACAACGTTGCCAACATTTAAGAACAAAAAAATTGACAGGACCCTGAAAATTTTGTTTTAGCAATTTAGGCCCAAACGTTTAGGCTCAGTAACTTCACTTTGACAATGTCTGACTGGTAGTGAAACGGTTTCAAAGTGGGAGGGGAAGCCTGAGCAGGGGTGAATCCCAGATTTTTTGGTTGAGAGGTCAATTTTTTTGTACGGCCAATAGCTTGGTGGAAAATGGTGGTGGTGGTGGAGGGGGGGGGTTAAAACCTTAAAACCTTTTAAAAGGTGGGCAGTTCCACCGCCGTGGTATCGTCTACAGCTTTCTCACTGGATTATTCCAAAATGACTGGAGAGGTGGCCAACATTTTTTTCATGAGGAGAATTCAGCTTAGATATGAGCTAGAATTACGATGTACTTGAAACTCCTTTGCTGTAATAGAGTTGACGTACCATCTTGTATAATTATGCAGTTCCTTTTTCAAATTCTGCCTCCTCTGAATTCTGACATCTTGGGTTTGTCTTCTCAGGACTTCACACATACATGTAGTCAAACACATTCTCATAGTTTGTAGGGCAATGAAAGAATGAATTCTATTTGGCCCCCAGTATAGATTACGGTACTTCATATGAGCTTATTGCTGTGGCAAGTGAAAAAGAAAAGCGCTAGAAATACGGTGTGTAGGCCTACTGTAAATGTGTACTTGATTCTTGGAAGAGTGGGGCACTGTGGACCGCATCCCATTAGAAATTGACAAAGAGCGATGTTTAGAGAACATTGAAGGTGTAACATAAGACAAGTAACAATCTATGATGCATAAACCTAAACCAGTCCACGGGGTGGCACAGTCCACTTGAACACATGAGGAAGACGAGAGAAATGCTGCACCCATCCAATATGCCACGTTACACAGATTTGTGTGCGTGCGCCACAGTGAACATTTGTACCCTGGACTTCCATCCATATTATTTCTCATCCTCAATATTGGAGAGTTAGAACCACGGTGACTTGGGAAGCGTGACACGTACTGGACCTCTAGCTTGGACTTGCATGTAGGGTGTCCAATTCTGAGCATTTGTGATGTAATTAGGTCCTCAAGTGGCGCTGTTTAGCCTGTAAATTTATTGTCGTGGGACTATTTTTCAAAATGGCTTCTTTTCCACTTTATCGTTCTTTTTTGAAGGGGTCTGAACAAGGTGGAAATTTCTATTTAAAAAAAACTAGTGGCCAATTTATAGCAGTCAACCCCTTTGCGTTCAAATTAATTGAGGAAAAATTGGTTTAGTTATGTTTTTAAAACCTGGTGTTTCTTAAACTTTTTAACTCGAGAACTGGCTGCAATGCAGAATTTTTTTTGCGGACGCTGGTCTAATATATTTACGGTTATTTTTGCTTCTGCTAACTGAAGAATATCAGTCTAATGGCAAATTTCTCCTGAAAATGACTCCATATCGTCTGCTGTAAATGAACGAATCCCAAGGCAGCAAAAGAAACTTTAGACTGGTGCACCTCTCGATTAAAGGACCACCCAGCCCCCCTCTCCTCCCAAAAAACCCTCAAAGAATTTCCAGTTTCACTGCACGTGAAGTACAGGCGTTTTCTACTGGGGTTGAAGAGCCATACACGGCAATCAATGCCATATACAAACCGGATGGAACAAAAACCAAGTCTTCGGGAGGATTGTATAAAGTACCACTGAGTTCCTATATAGCGCATAATTATTACGAAATGTCTTTATAGCACTGATCGATTAAGCAGGGAAGTCTTTAGTTTTATTTTGAGATTTTCAATTACTGTAAGGCATGGTTTATACCGTTTGGAAGACTGTTCCACAACTCCGGAGATGCATGCCCGCCGGCCATATGTCTTTGTGTGAACTGGATAATGAGTCAGCAGATCTGTAGAAGGTCACAGTGAACAAAGTTTCCCTGAGTGGATGATATTCCTTGATTAACTCCTGAAGGTAACTTGGTCCGGATCCATGCATGCATTTATTTGTTATCGTCAAAAGCTTGAATAATATCCGAGCATCCACATGCAACCAATGCAAACTCCGCAAAACTGGAGAGGTGGGCTCAGACAGGGGGCCGGTGGCTCTGAAATATCTTATCGTAACATGGCCTTTCAAAGGGAAGACACTATCGTGACGGTTTACATGATTTAGAGAGGAAATGGGAAATAAAACATTCCCTGCAAACCCCCTTTCGTTACTAAAATAAATTAATACATAAAACTCCTCGTTCAAGGGCCGGGAGAGGGAATCTGCCAATGCGTATTGTTAGTATCTACAACAATCAGCACAGAACCCGGGAACAATGTGTATGCGTGTAATGGTTGAACATTTCAAGTGAATCAAGTAGTTAAAATTTTACTATTTTATGCTACATTTTTGAACCCCTACAGATATATTTTGCTGTTTGTGTATGTCGATCTACAAAATAATGTATAGAGTGTCCCAGTTGTTTATTTTCACAGTTTTTGGTCTTCACTTACACGTCCATATGCTACGACCTGTTTTTGCCGTTGCATTCGGAAAGATTCATTACAAATTCAAGAAAAAGATATTATGTTCTCTTAGACTGTAGACAATCATGTAGGATTTTGGTCCAAACTGTTGTCACTAGTTAAAAGGTAAATACGATAGGGTTCACTGAGTAACTTAATTTTTTGGCAAAAGAGCCCGAAAGTAAAAGGTCACGCATGCGCAGCGAGCTTCCAGAACCCTCTCGTATAGAAATTTTACATTTGGGCCGTCTATCACGTTCGATAATTTTGGAAGAATAATTCTTAACTGAAACCACCCCATGAAACACCCATGTTGGAATTTTACCTTCGTCATCCTCAAGTAACATTTAGGAAAAGTTACATGGAGATGGGTAAAAGACGAATGTTCTTTATTTAACGACCTCTCACGTCCGGCGGTATCGTACCCAGGTCTCCATGTTCATGCACGTTTGTTTTCACTGCCCGTGCTTATATACGTGAAAACGAGATTGTACAACGTTGCAAAGATTTACCTACTTGCAGTCGATGAGTTCCAGATTCCGTTGAGTTGTTGACATCGCACAGTTGTTGTCAGCAAAGGTTAAATAAAAGATTAGAATCTTTCATAATTGAAGTAGAATATTGCTTTAAGTTTATTTCTTATTAATTATAAGACTGTGTAACATATTTTGATCTGTTTTTACTTCGGCTTTTACCGACGGACTAGTATAAAATGTCAAACCGTAAATGTCCATCTGCGTACAAGACTGCCTTGTTGCACTGCTCTTCATGTATTTTAGATTTTCGGAACTGATGGGTCAATTTATGGCAGGATATTCCTCTTTAGGTTTTAAATTGATATACTAGCAAATATTTTCCAAAGCCCCTTTTCTGAGTTGGACTTTTTAAAGAAGTAACTGGACGAAAAAATAGTACAAATTCTAAAATCTTTGGGCGTTATTTTTCCTATCCAAGGGTTCCGGAAGTGCGTCATCAGGGGCCAACCTTCAGGCTCTTTTGAACTAGTGCAGGCTTGAATTTGTTTTCCTGGCTCAGGGTAAACCCTGACGTTAAAGGTGACCAAAGCAGGCTGTTAGGCATGTATAGAGGTAAGATCAGGTGGGAGGTGATTGCATTTGGCAGTAAATGTTTCCAATTAAGAAATAAGCAACACAGACTCAGCAACTGAGGCTAGTCGCTCTTCGCAGGGAATTTTAATGGTGTAAATTAAAAAAAAATCATAACCAGACTTTTTCCTAATTTTCACTTCCTTAAGTGAATGTAGGGCAGTTAAGCATATAATTCATTATATAACCTGTAATTACAATGTATTTTAAAATAGATGATATAAAAAGAAATAAAATAATCGGCATTGCTGAAGATTTAATTGCTGTCCCACCTCTACTTCTTAAAATCAGATTTTTTTCCTTGCGCAAAACTCCCCAACAGTTGAACGGATGGGCAAATATTCAAAGTTTTATTTTTCACCTATTTTTCTTCCCAAAAGTCTGTTATGCATAACATATACTGCAGTCCTTCAATTGAATGCTTGAGCCTAGCTGGAGTTTGCGCTCGTCGCCCAGCGCCCGAACAAGGCGCTGGGAAAGTCTGATGACTATGCATTGTGATTGGCAACTATGCACGACTCCCAACCGCGAGGTTATCACTTTCTGTTAATGAAGGTTATTTGAAATTTTTGGTTAGCCAATGGCAATGCTTTGACGAGCGACATGTCAGCTTGTATCGTGAAAACATGGCCTTGGTACAACCACAGTAATTTATCTTCTTACTAAGTATCACTGGTCAGGTGTCTTTTGGCGATACATTTCAAATCATTGGTTTTCTTGATCAATTTTGAATGAACTAATAAAGTGTAGTGAGAATATTAAAGTTACAGTAATGAGGAAGAAAAAGGAATTATATCGAATTGATGACAGTCATATTGAGCGAGCTCGCGCGCTTGGCAGAAATTTACCCGCAATTCTCAGCGCGTCATTAGCTGTGACTGCGTGTGACGTATTTCCTTCACTAAAATATGTGCAAGGCCATCAAACCTTCCCATCGCCCTGTTCGGGCGCTGGACGACGAGCGAAGTTGGATTATTATGTCAACATGTTGTTACGACACGATCGGCGCGCGCACCGTGCATAGTACCACGGTATTGCTTGCCACCAAGAGTGTTAATTTGGTGTTATTGGGCTTCATAAGTTGTTAAGTGTGTGATAAGCGTTAGCACTGCGGCATGCTGTGGGTACTGCAGAAATACGAAGTACACAAGATCGAGTTGGTCAGCAGCACAGGGTAAGTTTACTTTGAATTCTGTTTTACATTAATTAAATTGTAAGATTTCAAAAATAAAAAAAATATCCAATTCAATTAAGGCGTGGTCTTAGCAAGACAAGGGCAACTGTCACATAATGGCAAAAAATTTGCTTGAAATTGAGAACGGAAGTCGATTCTGGTGACTGCCTGGCTGCCAAACATTGAACATCACAGAATATCGAATAAAGGGTTTGCATTACTGCTGCCTCCACGCCAGTGCTTTTGTTGCACGGGGTGTGAATAGAAATCAGTCATTAAAAGAAACAGTAGGCATATATACCAGCAACATGAGTTTGTATTACAACAGATATGAATGTTATTATCTTGCTGCCTGGGACCTTTATTTTGACAGAAATCTTTCCTATCATTTTGGTTCCATTTGCAAAATGTGCTGTCCCCGTCGAATCCCCGCCACTCCTATTAAAGAGTTCAGCTAATCCTATAAGATCTTGTTCATTCCCTGTGACAGCTAGCGTTATTGGGTGCTATTCCGAGAAAATCATGAAACATCTATTAGTAATCTACTCGGCGGTCGTAATGATCTTCGCACACCTGTCAACTGCAGACGGGAGGAAAATTTTAATAATGGACTCGTTCATTGGTGGAAGCCATTACCTGTATCTGAGTCTTTTAGGTAAGAGTTCAGAAATTCTTCATGGTATTCTCCTTAGTTCAGAAACGGCAGGAGTATAACTTGCGCGCAAATAAGCAACAACACACTCCTGATCAAGCGGTGATGAGTCCATGACGTGGTTCATGCAAGGCGGAAGATAGGTCAATACACTACCAGACATTAGACACATGCAAACGCAGCCCAAGGGCAAAATTGCTCGACGTGAGCAGGCACTCGAGAGTAAAAGTGTGACTATGGCGCTGTAGAAAAATGCACAAGCCCCAAATCACAGTAGGCCTACATGGCATCAGTGTAATTTTAGAATTTCACAGTATTAACAGTAACATTACTCTCATCATAGGCTGCATCCGAATCTGTTGTCTAGAGCTAGGTCTAGGTCTTCACTCCATTGAAAGTATGTGGAGACGCGCTGACAATAGACCTAGCCGTAGCTCTGGAAGCCAGTTTTGGACACTGCCACAGTATCAAATATTCCAGCCATCTTGAAGCGTGTTTTCATTACACAGCTCTCTGGGATTGCCACAAATTCCTATGAGAAAGTGGTTTTATTGTCAGTGTTGAGAGGAGACTAGTCTTCACGCCTCGTGAAAGCCTCCCCTATCGCCCCCTTTTGAAAAACGTATCCTGAACAGCTGCGACTATGGAGTTTTCCCAGCGTGTTGGGTAAAAAATTACATCTGGGCGCTTCTATCCGCATAATATGCTGATTTATTTTGTTTATGTGCGTAAAAAGCCTGGTATAGGCCTTAATAAAGATTCTGATGATATTAATGATGACTGTTTCGCCTAGGTAAGGAGCTTGCTGAGAAAGGCCATAACATCTCGATGCTGGTAGGCGATTGTGTGTGGAATAGAATATACAATGGCAAGAGGCCGGAAGCAATCTTAAATGTTCAAAGCATTCCATGTGCGATTTCCGCCGAAGAAACAGATAGGTTGTTCAATTACTTCGCCCGTAAGACCCTCACAGGAGAGATGTCGTCCTTCTTATGGGTTACTAAGCTTTGGTTAGGCCTTCTGGATGACCCAGAAATAAATATCATGACAAATATGAGTCAGACTATGATCACGGCCTTCCTCTCTCCCGAGTATCTGATTCCGTCGTTGAAAGCAGCCAAGTACGACCTCGTAGTATGCGACCTGATGTCACCCATGTGCTCGATCATGGCACACGATATTCTTAATGTACCGTACGTGAACATTGCCACCGGTGGGCCCCTGGGTACGCGTTACACCCGTTGGTCTAACACCCCTTCCCCGCTAAGTTACGTCCCGGAATACCTCACGCACTTCACGGACTCGATGACCTACCTGCAACGCGTCGAGAACGTCATAATGCACGCGCTGTCTGTTATCGTGCACGACATTGGCAGGCATTATGGGATAGATGCCCAGAGGAAAGAGATGGGATATCGTAAAGAGACTTCGATGCTTGGAATTTGGCGGAACTCGGCCCTCTTCATCATGAACTGGGATTTCATTCTAGAATACCCTCGTCCCACGCAGCCCAACGTGGTTTTTGCAGGTGGTGTGTCCGTGCGATCCGCCCAACCGTTAACTCCGGTAAGTCGCATATATTTTGATAAATAAGTAATGAAAATAAACAAGCAATTTGAGTTCCGCTATTTAAAGCGCACGCAATTCAAGCCAAGTCAAACGCTAAATGGCGACCTGCGCCAAGAAATTTTCATTTACATGCCCAACTGCTCTGGCCTTGAAAGAGAAGAAAAGGGATAAAGCCAGAGAGAAAATAACTATACCCCGGTATTTATACGCTTTCCAACACCATTCCTTGGCAAGGATTTCGAAGAGTTTGTACAAGGTTCGGGAGACGATGGTGTTGTTGTGTTCTCCGTCAGCACCTTGACGAACTTCATGGACGACGACATGGCGGACATGATCGCCACTGCCCTGGCCAGGGTGCCGCTGCGTGTTATCTGGAAGTTCGTTGGGCAGCGGAGACCGTCAACTCTGGGCAACAACACGCTGTTGGCTGGCTGGCTGCCTCAGGGAGATTTACTAGGTAAAGTGCAATGCATATCCAACCGTTGAATAGGTTCGGGTTGGTTGGGATTAAGGTGGGCCGGCAAGGCTAGATCGACCCTATCCAGTTCGTAAGTGTGACGTCACTTCAGTTTAAACCACGCCCACTGCGCACAGACTTACATGGAACCAAGGAACCAGAATTTAATGCCCAACTTTACTGTCCTTCCCATATTTGGGGGTCGTTTGTACCCAACTCCGGGGGGGAAGAGGTTGCCATTCAGATCTCTGACACTAGAGCAGCACAATATAGACAGTAGCACCAACTGCTGACTTTGGAACCAAAATGGCTCTTCAATATGAAGTACAGCTATCGTGTACAGTTTTTCATCCACGTTCACTGACGCATAATCTACCATTTTAGTTTCAACTCTCTCTCTATAATCAGCTCAGCTTAGACAAGGAAAATTGTTATTGGAACTTAGCAGGAAAATGGATGCACCCATGGTTCCACCTAATTCCATCCGAATATACTGAAATTAAGCTCATCGTTTGTCACTCAGTAGATGATAACCCCTTTTCTCTGTGACCAAATAAAATTACTATAGCAGACCAGCCCTAGGTCAGTAGGACGGTAGGAGGAAGGAGGAAGGGTCCCCTAATTAAAGTGGACGAGCACTCTCAATATACCGAAGAAACAGATATAGGCCTACATGAATCTCCTTTAACCACGATTTATTCTCAAATAGTAGTAAGTGCACAAATAGCAGGATGGCACGGCAAGAGATGATATAATGCAATAGGCCTACACTATACAATTAGCAGTCGTCTTTGAGAAATGATCATACAAAATATACCTACAACAATTTCTGGAGATACTCTTCTCCGTGAGTTACATTAGGAGCATGGTCGGAGCCACGCTCTCTACAAAATCGCAGGAAACTATAGAGAGAATTTGGTGCGGCAGAAAGGGACCACGTTACGTAGACGGAAAGCGCCAAAAGTAAAAACATCATGTTACCTCTGTAACTTAAATATGTAAAAGAAGTATTGGAAGGATGATGGCGCCCTTACGCAGGCACTGTTCCCAACATTAGTAAAACCAAAAAGAACTCCTTTTGAGCAACGTTGGTTCACTTTTGCCCGTTATGTGTTAACTGCAACTGAACCCTTTCAACCGACTTGGAACCATTTCGACTGCCACTGCGATTGGTCTGGGTTCACTTGGAACTAAAGCACGGACTTGGTTATGCCGTTCGAAACTGCAACGCTGAGTCTTGGAAAATAAAAAATTCCTCGAAAAAAGGAGCAGTTAAACAGCGACGACGGGTGGAACGGCTCGATTTAGGACATGAACCAAAATAATTTCAGCCGTTCGTGCAGAAAAATGCATTTCGTGAATGAAGTCTCCCATTTTCGCTAGGCGAATCGGAATATTTTGAGTGATGACGTTCTAATTCCATGTTTAAATAGGGATGCACCATCGCCGTCGAAACATGATCAGTACGACCGCAAGACTCTAGTGTACCATAAATGCTGCCATCGGCATCAACGTGTCAATAAAGTCATCTCCACTCCCTGTATACAAAAATTGTTCGTAAGATGACCATTCATTAAAAAGCCTTCCCTTTTTTCCCAAACAAGGGCATAACAAAACCAAGTTGTTCATTTATCATGGAGGAATCAACGGCGCCTTCGAGGCCATCTACCACGGCGTACCAGTGGTGGGGATACCATTATTTGCGGATCAGGTCGACAACCTCCTGCGTCTGTGGAGCCTCGGTATGGCAGAGTACGTGAAAGGCGGAATACGTGAGGTCAACAGTGATACGCTGTACCAGCTCATCATGAAAGTGGTATCTAATCCGAGGTAATTAATACATGTAGTCAACTTCAGATGCTATAGACAAATGATACGCCATTCCGAGGGGCACTATTCACTCACGCAGCTGTCTCAACTTGAGCACACACGCACACTTCGGCAATTGGCTATCCGGTTCGTAAGTGTGACGTCACTTCAGTTTAAACCACGCCCATTGCACATGCAGAGCACATAGGGTTACATGCATTGATCGCCGTTTACATGGAACCATGGAAGTGGAAGTTAACGAGCAACTTCAGCGATTGCCAAAATGGGATCCTGCAAATCATGATGCGTCCGCTTTTGTAACGAAGTCACTTAAGAACCCAGTAGAGTACGAAGTGTGACGTCATTTGGAACCAGGTTAAGGGAGCCTTTACACAATTATTACGTACGTTTTTGGATGCGTTACGTACATGATGCGTTCATGTGTTTCACTTTCACAGACACAAAAATTGACTCCATTAACATAACACATGTGTACGTTGCGTTTAGCCGTCAAATCGCTCCAGGAGCGATTTTGACTGACACGCAAGGCTTGGCTCAAGTGTTGGCGCAAGTATATATGAGAAGGCGCCTAATTAATGCGCTGGTTCTCGCGTTACACGTACACATAGGTGTGCTAGACGTAATCCCTTGGGCACTCTATATGGTTGATTTCTCTGCAGGACCACTAGGAAGGGCGCAGATATTATGAACTGCCTTGTCACCAACCAATTATAAGGTGCACTCATGGTCGACAGATGTCAAGCACAATGTGCATATATTCACATCGATTGTCCACAAGAACAAAATGCACCTATAGCAATGACAGATGATAAATGCTTTAGAGCAAGTTGCGTGTTCGTGCTTATTGCTTTTTCACTGTCACCGCAGCTTACATATCAACGGTTAAAGAACTTTCACGTCGACAGCTTATGAGTCATTTGAGAACCTTTGAAGAAACCAAACTTTGCCCAAACAAACCATTTTTGACGTGTTTTTCTGTCCTGCTTAGGTTTTTGCGGACATTCACATGACAGAGGAATTAATTACTTTTGCAATATGCAGAAAGAGTCAAATTTCATTTTAAAAATACAAGTTGGCCCGTTTCAAACCAAACTGCAAACCGTGCTCTGAAATTTTGATCTTTTAAACAGCTACAAACGTCACGCAGGGGCAGCATCACAGAGGTACAGGGCCCAGCCGCAAAAGCCATTGGAAAAAGCCACTTTCTGGATCAACCACGTTCTCAACCACGGCGCCGAGCACCTACGGACAAAGAGCAGAGAGCTGTCATGGATTCAGTATCACATGCTGGATGTAGCGGGTGTGTTAGCCATTCCATTCGTCCTCTTCATCTGTGGCGTACGTTTCTGTTTATCAGCATTGTGTTGCCGTGCTAAATCAGCAGGACAGCAGTATAATACACGCAAATGATGCCATAAGCATTTCCACCGAATAAACGCCACAAAACTTGATGTCAATCAGCACATGTTGTAATTACGAAGCACCGTTCACTGCTGTTTCACGCAGACTCCGTTTCCTGTATTTCTGCTTAGTGAAGAGTGAGATGACCGTGTATGATTGGTTCCTTATTCCCTTGCACGTTGTTGTTTAGTTTGCAAAACACACTTTGTCGTTAGTTGAAAAGAATTTTTTATTTGAACTCTACACGAAGGCCGCCCTTCCTTACAAAGAACAACTTTGAAAAAGACTTCTTTGATTTTTATCTTGCCATTGCGCCGTGTTTTCAAAGTCGTTCTATATTTATTACTTTCGTCCTACGCATATCAGTTTCATCCAATATATATTACTTTCGTTCGATATATATCTATTTGCTAATACAGTCATAAAGGGCGCCTTATACAATATGCATCCATTGATTGGGACATTTTGCATGTATCCAGTCCACTGAGGGCACCGTCTTACAAAACTGTTACAGTTTCACTTATCAGGCCATGTCTGACGTATGTATGCAAAACAGGCCCGTGGAAACCACTGGGTTAGAGACTAACCATAGCCAATTGATTTTGTCGCGGCCTTATACTCTATTGGCCACTTGAGTTTGTAGAGATTCTGTACCAGGTGTATCTAAAACTAAGGTGAGATTCCTTCCTGCCAACTGTGCATACTGGTCCAATCAATGCTTTGCGTTAGTCCTTCCAAAATGTGCAACTGGTGAAACAGACAGCATGCATGGCTGCTTTGTGAGGAAACAATTACAGTTCAAAAAAGTAAGGGGCCATATTTTAAATGTTACCGGTTCACTGTCGCTTGGGATGAAGCCGTCAATGTCTCCTTCCTTGGAGTTGTAATAGACGGCATTCCGCTTGTCCTTCTTGACAAATTCCTTGAAGGAAAACTGATTGTTTGGGTCCTCGTCTTTATCGTCCCCTTGATCTGCAGAGGATAAGACACAAGATGGATGCATGTCACTAAAACAACGTTGCCAACATTTAAGAACAAAAAAATTGACAGGACCCTGAAAATTTTGTTTTAGCAATTTAAGCCCAAACGTTTAGGCTCAGTAACTTCACTTTGTCAATGTCTGACTGGTAGTGAAACGGTTTGATAGTGGGAGGGGAAGCCTGAGCAGGGGTGAATCCCAGATTTTTTGGTTGAGAGGTCAATTTTTTTGTACGGCCAATAGCTTGGTGGAAAATGGTGGTGGTGGTGGAGGGGGGGGGTTAAAACCTTAAAACCTTTTAAAAGGTGGGCAGTTCCACCGCTGTGGTATCGTCTACAGCTTTCTCACTGGATTATTCCAAAATGACTGGAGAGGTGGCCAACATTTTTTTCATGAGGAGAATTCAGCTTAGATATGAGCTAGAATTACGATGTACTTGAAACTCCTTTGCTGTAATAGAGTTGACGTACCATCTTGTATAATTATGCAGTTCCTTTTTCAAATTCTGCCTCCTCTGAATTCTGACATCTTGGGTTTGTCTTCTCAGGACTTCACACATACATGTAGTCAAACACATTCTCATAGTTTGTAGGGCAATGAAAGAATGAATTCTATTTGGCCCCCAGTATAGATTACGGTACTTCATATGAGCTTATTGCTGTGGCAAGTGAAAAAGAAAAGCGCTAGAAATACGGTGTGTAGGCCTACTGTAAATGTGTACTTGATTCTTGGAAGAGTGGGGCACTGTGGACCGCATCCCACTAGAAATTATCAAAGAGCGATGTTTAGAGAACATTGAAGGTGTAACATAAGACAAGTAACATTCTATGATGCATAAACCTAAACCAGTCCACGGGGTGGCACAGTCCACTTGAACACATGAGGAAGACGAGAGAAATGCTGCACCCATCCAATATGCCACGTTACACAGATTTGTGTGCGTGCGCCACAGTGAACATTTGTACCCTGGACTTCCATCCATATTATTTCTCATCCTCAATATTGGAGAGTTAGAACCACGGTGACTTGGGAAGCGTGACACGTACTGGACCTCTAGCTTGGACTTGCATGTAGGGTGTCCAATTCTGAGCATTTGTGATGTAATTAGGTCCTCAAGTGGCGCTGTTTAGCCTGTAAATTTATTGTGGTGGGACTATTTTTCAAAATGGCTTCTTTTCCACTTTATCGTTCTTTTTTGAAGGGGTCTGAACAAGGTGGAAATTTCTATTTAAAAAAAAACTAGTGGCCAATTTATAGCAGTCAACCCCTTTGCGTTCAAATTAATTGAGGAAAAATTGGTTTAGTTATGTTTTTAAAACCTGGTGTTTCTTAAACTTTTTAACTCGAGAACTGGCTGCAATGCAGAATTTTTTTTGCGGACGCTGGTCTAATATATTTACGGTTATTTTTGCTTCTGCTAACTGAAGAATATCAGTCTAATGGCAAATTTCTCCTGAAAATGACTCCATATCGTCTGCTGTAAATGAACGAATCCCAAGGCAGCAAAAGAAACTTTAGACTGGTGCACCTCTCGATTAAAGGACCACCCAGCCCCCCTCTCCTCCCAAAAAACCCTCAAAGAATTTCCAGTTTCACTGCACGTGAAGTACAGGCGTTTTCTACTGGGGTTGAAGAGCCATACACGGCCATCAATGCCATATATAACAAACCGGATGGAACAAAAACCAAGTCTTCGGGAGGATTGTATAAAGTACCACTGAGTTCCTATATAGCGCATAATTATTACGAAATGTCTTTATAGCACTGATCGATTAAGCAGGGAAGTCTTTAGTTTTATTTTAAGATTTTCAATTACTGTAAGGCATGGTTTATACCGTTTGGAAGACTGTTCCACAACTCCGGAGATGCATGCCCGCCGGCCATATGTCTTTGTGTGAACTGGATAATGAGTCAGCAGATCTGTAGAAGGTCACAGTGAACAAAGTTTCCCTGAGTGGATGATATTCCTTGATTAACTCCTGAAGGTAACTTGGTCCGGATCCATGCATGCATTTATTTGTTATCGTCAAAAGCTTGAATAATATCCGAGCATCCACATGCAACCAATGCAAACTCCGCAAAACTGGAGAGGTGGGCTCAGACAGGGGGCCGGTGGCTCTGAAATATCTTATCGTAACATGGCCTTTCAAAGGGAAGACACTATCGTGACGGTTTACATGATTTAGAGAGGAAATGGGAAATAAAACATTCCCTGCAAACCCCCTTTCGTTACTAAAATAAATTAATACATAAAACTCCTCGTTCAAGGGCCGGGAGAGGGAATCTGCCAATGCGTATTGTTAGTATCTACAACAATCAGCACAGAACCCGGGAACAATGTGTATGCGTGTAATGGTTGAACATTTCAAGTGAATCAAGTAGTTAAAATTTTACTATTTTATGCTACACTTTTGAACCCCTACAGATATATTTTGCTGTTTGTGTATGTCGATCTACAAAATAATGTATAGAGTGTCCCAGTTGTTTATTTTCACAGTTTTTGGTCTTCACTTACACGTCCATATGCTACGACCTGTTTTTGCCGTTGCATTCGGAAAGATTCATTACAAATTCAAGAAAAAGATATTATGTTCTCTTAGACTGTAGACAATCATGTAGGATTTTGGTCCAAACTGTTGTCACTAGTTAAAAGGTAAATACGATAGGGTTCACTGAGTAACTTAATTTTTTGGCAAAAGAGCCCGAAAGTAAAAGGTCACGCATGCGCAGCGAGCTTCCAGAACCCTCTCGTATAGAAATTTTACATTTGGGCCGTCTATCACGTTCGATAATTTTGGAAGAATAATTCTTAACTGAAACCACCCCATGAAACACCCATGTTGGAATTTTACCTTCGTCATCCTCAAGTAACATTTAGGAAAAGTTACATGGAGATGGGTAAAAGACGAATGTTCTTTATTTAACGACCTCTCACGTCCGGCGGTATCGTACCCAGGTCTCCATGTTCATGCACGTTTGTTTTCACTGCCCGTGCTTATATACGTGAAAAGGAGATTGTACAACGTTGCAAAGATTTACCTACTTGCAGTCGATGAGTTCCAGATTCCGTTGAGTTGTTGACATCGCACAGTTGTTGTCAGCAAAGGTTAAATAAAAGATTAGAATCTTTCATAATTGAAGTAGAATATTGCTTTAAGTTTATTTCTTATTAATTATAAGACTGTGTAACATATTTTGATCTGTTTTTACTTCGGCTTTTACCGACGGACTAGTATAAAATGTCAAACCGTAAATGTCCATCTGCGTACGAGACTGCCTTGTTGCACTGCTCTTCATGTATTTTAGATTTTCGGAAGTGATGGGTCAATTTATGGCAGGATATTCGGATCCTCTTTAGGTTTTAAATTGATATACTAGCAAATATTTTCCAAAGCCCCTTTTCTGAGTTGGACTTTTTAAAGAAGTAACTGGACGAAAAAATAGTACAAATTCTAAAATCTTTGGGCGTTATTTTTCCTATCCAAGGGTTCCGGAAGTGCGTCATCAGGGGCCAACCTTCAGGCTCTTTTGAACTAGTGCAGGCTTGAATTTGTTTTCCTGGCTCAGGGTAAACCCTGACGTTAAAGGTGACCAAAGCAGGTTGTTAGGCATGTATAGAGGTAAGATCAGGTGGGAGGTGATTGCATTTGGCAGTAAATGTTTCCAATTAAGAAATAAGCAACACAGACTCAGCAACTGAGGCTAGTCGCTCTTCGCAGGGAATTTTAATGGTGTAAATTAAAAAAAAAATCATAACCAGACTTTTTCCTAATTTTCACTTCCTTAAGTGAATGTAGGGCAGTTAAGCATATAATTCATTATATAACCTGTAATTACAATGTATTTTAAAATAGATGATATAAAAAGAAATAAAATAATCGGCATTGCTGAAGATTTAATTGCTGTCCCACCTCTACTTCTTAAAATCAGATTTTTTTCCTTGCGCAAAACTCCCCAACAGTTGAACGGATGGGCAAATATTCAAAGTTTTATTTTTCACCTATTTTTCTTCCCAAAATTCTGTTAAGCATAACATATACTGCAGTCCTTCAATTGAATGCTTGAGCCTAGCTGGAGTTTGCGCTCGTCGCCCAGCGCCCGAACAAGGCACTGGGAAAGTCTGATGACTATGCATTGTGATTGGCAACTATGCACAACTCCCAACCGCGAGGTTATCACTTTCCGTGAATGAAGGTTATTTGAAATTTTTGGTTAGCCAATGGCAATGCTTTGATGAGCGACATGTCAGCTTGTATCGTGAAAACATGGCCTTGGTACAACCACGGTAATTTATCTTCTTACTAAGTATCACTGGTCAGGTGTCTTTTGGCGATACATTTCAAATCATTGGTTTTCTTGATCAATTTTGAATGAACTAATAAAGTGTAGTGAGAATATTAAAGTTACAGCAATGAGGAAGAAAAAGGAATTATATCGAATTGATGACAGTCATATTGAGCGAGCTCGCGCACTTGGCAGAAATTTACCCGCAATTCTCTGCGCGTCATTAGCTGTGACTGCGTGTGACGTATTTCCTTCACTAAAATATGTGCAATGCCATCAAACCTTCCCATCGCCCTGTTCGGGCGCTGGACGACGAGCGAAGTTGGATTATTATGTCAACATGTTGTTACGACATGATCGGCGCGCGCACCGTGCATAGTACCACGGTAATGCTTGCCAGCAAGAGTGTTAATTTGGTGTTATTGGGCTTCATAAGCAGTGAAGTGTGTGTACTGCAGAAATACGAAGTACACAAGATCGAGTTGGTCAGTAGCACAGGGTAAGTTTACTTTGAATTCTGTTTTACATTAATTAAATTGTAAGATTTCAAAAATAAAAAAAATATCCAATTCAATTAAGGCGTGGTCTTAGCAAGACAAGGGCAACTGTCACATAATGGCAAAAAATTTGCTTGAAATTGAGAACGGAAGTCGATTCTGGTGACTGCCTGGCTGCCAAACATTGAACATCACAGAATATCGAATAAAGGGTTTGCATTACTGCTGCCTCCACGCCAGTGCTTTTGTTGCACGGGGTGTGAATAGAAATCAGTCATTAAAAGAAACAGTAGGCATATATACCAGCAACATGAGTTTGTATTACAACAGATATAAATGTTACTTTCTTGCTGCCTGGGACCTTTATTTCGACAGAAATCTTTCCTATCATTTTGGTTCCATTTGCAAAATGTGCTGTCCCCGTCGAATCCCCGCCACTCCTATTAAGCTAATCCTATAAGATCTTGTTCATTCCCTGTGACAGCTAGGGTTATTGGGTGCTATTCCGAGAAAATCATGAAACATCTATTAGTAATCTACTCGGCGGTCGTAATGATCTTCGCACACCTGTCAACTGCAGACGGGAGGAAAATTTTAATAATGGACTCGTTCATTGGTGGAAGCCATTACCTGTATCTGTGTCGTTTAGGTAAGAGTTCAGAAATTCTTCATGGTATTCTCCTTAGTTTAGAAACAGCAGGAGTATAACTTGCGCGCAAATAAGCAAGAACACACTCCTGATCAAGCGGTGATGAGTCCATGACGTGGTTCATGCAAGGCGGAAGATAGGTCAATACACTACCAGACATTAGACACATGCAAACGCAGCCCAAGGGCAAAATTGCTCGACGTGAGCAGGCACTCGAGAGTAAAAGTGTGACTATGGCGCTGTAGAAAAATGCACAAGCCCCAAATCACAGTAGGCCTACATGGTATCAGTGTAATTTTAGAATTTCACAGTATTAACAGTAACATTACTCTCATCATAGGCTGCATCCGAGTCTGTTGTCTAGAGCTAGGTCTAGGTCTTCACTCCATTGAAAGTATGTGGAGACGCGCTGACAATAGACCTAACCGTAGCTCTGGAAGCCAGTTTTGGACACTGCCACAGTATCAAATATTCCAGCCATCTTGAAGCGTGTTTTCATTACACAGCTCTCTGGGATTACCACAAATTCCTATGAGAAAGTGGTTTTATTGTCAGTGTTGAGAGGAGACTAGTCTTCACGCCTCGTGAAAGCTTCCCCTATCGCCCCCTTTTGAAAAACGTATCCTGAACAGCTGCGACTATGGAGTTTTCCCAGCGTGTTGGGTAAAAAATTACATCTGGGCGCTTCTTTCCGCATAATATGCTGATTTATTTTGTTTATGTGCGTAAAAAGCCTGGTATAGGCCTAAATAAAGATTCTGATGATATTAATGATGACTGTTTCGCCTAGGTAAGGAGCTTGCTGAGAAAGGCCATAACATCTCGATGCTGGTAGGCGATTGTATGTGGAATAGAATATACAATGGCAAGAGGCCGGAAGCAATCTTAAATGTTCAAAGCATTCCATGTGCGATTTCCGCCGAAGAATCAGATAGGTTGTTCCATTACTTCGCCCGTAAGACCCTCACAGGAGAGATGTCGTCCTTCTTATGGGGTGCTAAGCTTTGGTTAGGCCTTCTAGATGACCCAGAAATAAATATCATGTCAAATATGAGTCAGACTATGATCACAGCCTTCCTCTCTCCCGAGTATCTGATTCCGTCGTTGAAAGCAGCCAAGTACGACCTCGTAGTATGCGACCTGGTGTCACCCATTTGCTCGATCATGGCACACGATGTTCTTGATGTACCGTACGTGAACATTGCCGCCGGTGGGCCCCTGGGTACGCTTTACACCCGTTGGTCTAACACCCCTTCCCCGCTAAGTTACGTCCCGGAATACCTCACGCACTTCACGGACTCGATGACCTACCTGCAACGCGTAAAGAACGTCATAATGCACGCGCTGTCTGTTATCGTGTACGACATTGGCAGGCATTATTGGACAGATGCCCAGAGGAAGGAGATGGGATATCGAAAAGAGACTTCGATGCTTGGAATTTGGCGGAACTCGGCCCTCTTCATCATGAACTGGGATTTCATTCTAGAATACCCTCGTCCCACGCAGCCCAACGTGATTTTTGCAGGTGGTGTGACTGTGAGATCCGCCAAACCGTTAACTCCGGTAAGTTGCATATATTTTGATAGATAAGTAATGAAAATGGAAAAGCAATTTGAGTTCGGCTATTTAAAGCACACGTAATTCAAACCAGGAACAATCCCAAGTCAAACGCTAAATGGCGACCTGCGCCAAGAAATTTTCATTTACATGCCCAACTGCTCTGGCCTTGAAAGAGAAGAAAAGGGAAAAAGCCAGAGAGAAAATAACTATACCGTATTTATTATCTTTCCAACACCATTCCTTGGCAAGGATTTCGAAGAGTTTGTACAAGGTTCGGGAGACGACGGTGTTGTTGTGTTCTCCGTCAGCACCTTGACGAACTTCATGGACGACAAAATGGCGGACATGATCGCCACTGCCCTGGCCAGGGTGCCGCTGCGTGTCATCTGGAAGTTCGTTGGGCAGCGGAGACCGTCAACTCTGGGCAACAACACGCTGTTGGCTGGCTGGCTGCCTCAGGGAGATTTACTAGGTAAAGTGCAATGCATATCCAACCGTTAAATGGGTTCGGGTTGGTTGGGATTAAGGTGGGCCTGCAAGGCTAGATCGACCCTATCCAGTTTACTGTTCTTCCCATATTTGGGGGTCGTTTGCACCCAACTCCGGGGGGAAGAGGTTGCCCTTCAGATCTCTGACACTAGAGCAGCACAATATAGACAGTAGCACCAACTGCAGACTTTGAAACCAAAATGGCTGTTCAATGTGCAGTACAGCTATCGTGTGCACTTTTTTTAAACACGTTCACCGACGCATAGTCTTCCATTTTGGTTCCAACTCTCTCTCTACAATAAGTTCAGCTCAGACAAGGAGAATTGTTATTGGAAAATGGATGCATCCATGGTTAACACATCCACCTGATTCCATCCGAATATACTGAAATTAAGCTCATCGTTTGTCACTCAGTAGATGATAACCCCTTTTCTCTGTGACCAATTAAATTACTATAGCAGACCAGCCCTAGGTCAGTGGGACGGTAGGAGGAAGGAGGAAGGGTCCCCTAATTAAAGTGGACGAGCACTCTCAATATGCCCAAGAAACAGATACAAGCCTACTCAAATGACATGAATCTCTTTTAACCACGATTTATTCTCAAATAGAAGTAAGTGCACAAATAGCAGGATGGCACGGCAAGAGATGATATAATGCAATAGACCTACACTGTACAATTAACAGTCGTCTTTGAGAAATGATCATACAAAATATACCTACAACAATTTCTGAAGGAGATACTCTTCTCCGTGAGTTACATTAGGAGCATGGCCGGAGCCACGCTCTCTACAAAATCGCAGGAAACTATAGAGAGAATTTGGTGCGGCAGAAAGGGACCACGTTACGTAGACGGAAAGCGCCAAAAGTAAACATCATGTTACCTCTGTAACTTAAATATGTAAAAGAAGTATTGGAAGAATGATGGCGCCCTTACGCAGGCACTGTTCCCAACATTAGTAAAACCAAAAAGAACTCCTTTTGAGTAACGCAACTGAACCCAATCAACCTACTTGGAACCATTTCGACTGCCACTGCGATTGGTCTCGGCTCACTTGGAACCAAAGCACGGACTTGGTTATGCCATTCGAAACTGCAACGCTGAGTCTTGGAAAATAAAAATTACTCGAAAAAAGGAGCAGTTAAACAGCGACGACGGTTGGAACGGCTCGATTTAGGACATGAACCAAAATAATTTCAGCCGTTCGTGCAGAAAAATGCATTTCGTGAATGAAGTCTCCCATTTTTGCTCGGCAAATCGGAATATTTTGAGTGATGGCGTTCCAATTCCATGTTTATATAGGGATGCACCACCGCCGTCAAAACATGATCATTACGACTGCAAGACTCTAGTGTACCATAAATGCTGCCATCGGCATCGACGTGTCAATAAAGTCATCTCCACTCCCTGTATACAAAAATTGTTCGTAAGATGACCATTCATTAAAAAGCCTTCCCTTTTTTCCCAAACAAGGGCATAACAAAACCAAGTTGTTCATTTATCATGGAGGAATCAACGGCGCCTTCGAGGCCATCTACCACGGCGTACCAGTGGTGGGGATACCATTATTTGCGGATCAGGTCGACAACCTCCTGCGTCTGTGGAGCCTCGGTATGGCAGAGTACGTGAAAGGCGGAATACGTGAGGTCAACAGTGATACGCTGTACCAGCTCATCATGAAAGTGGTATCTAATCCGAGGTAATTAATACATGTAGTCAACTTCAGATGCTATAGACAAATGATACGCCATTCCGAGGGGCACAATACACTCACGCAGCTGTCTCAACTTGAGCACACACGCACACTTCGGCAATTGGCTATCCGGTTCGTAAGTGTGACGTCACTTCAGTTTAAACCACGCCCATTGCACATGCAGAGCACATAGGGTTACATGCATTGATCGCCGTTTACATGGAACCATGGAAGTGGAAGTTAACGAGCAACTTCAGCGATTGCCAAAATGGGAGCCTGCAAATCATGACGCGTCCGCTTTTGTAACGAACTCACTTAAGAACCAGGTAGAGTACGAAGTGTGACGTCATTTGGAACCAGGTTAAGGGAGCCTTTACACAATTATTTTGTACGTTTTTGGCTGCGTTACGTACATGATACGTTCATGTGTTTCACTTTCACAGACAAAAATTGACTCCATTAACATTACACATGTGTACGTTGCGTTTAGCCGTCAAAATCGCTCCAGGAGCGATTTTGACGGACACGCAAGGCTTGGCACAAGTGTTGACGCAAGTATACATGAAAAGGCGCCTAATTAATGCGCTGGTTCTCGCGCTACACGTACACATAGGTGTGCTAGACGTAATCCCTTGGGCACTCTATATGGTTGATTTCTCTGCAGGACTACTAGGAAGGGCGCAGATATTATGAACTGCCTTGTCGCCAACCAATTATAAGGTGCACTCATGGTCGACAGATGTCAAGCACAATGTGCATATATTCACATCGATTGTCCACAAGAACAAAATGCACCTATAGCAATGACAGATGATAAATGCTTTAGAGCAAGTTGCGTGTTCGTGCTTATTGCTTTTTCACTGTCACCGCAGCTTACATTTCAACGGTTAAAGAACTTCCACGTCGACATTTGAGAACCTTTGAAGAAACCAAACTTTGCCCAAACAAACCATTTTTGACGTGTTTTTCTGTCATGTTTAGGTTTTTGCGGACATTCACATGACAAAGGAATTAATTACTTTTGCAATATGCAGAAAGAGTCAAATTTAATCTTTAAAATACAAGTTGGCAAGTTTCAAACCAAACTGCAAACCGTGCTCTGAAATTTTCATCTTTAAAACAGCTACAAACGTCACGCAGTGGCAGCATCAGAGAGGTACAGGGCCCAGCCGCAAAAGCCAATGGAAAGGGCCTCTTTCTGGGTCAACCACGTTCTCAACCACGGTGCCGAGCACCTACGGACGAAGGGCAGAGAGCTGTCATGGATTCAGTATCACATGCTGGATGTAGCGGGTGTGTTAGCCATTTCATTCGTGCTCTTCATCTGGGGCGTACGTTTCTGTTTATCAGCATTGTGTTGCCGTGCTAAATCAGCAGGACAGCAGTATAATACACGCAAATGATGCCATAAGCATTTCCACCGAATAAACGCCACGAAATGTCAATTAGCACATGTTGTAATTATGAAGCACCGTTCACTGCTCAGGACCAGTGATTCCCACTACTTCCCCACAAACCACATACTGCTTGCAGTCTGTTTCAGAGTTCTTTCCAGGTCAGTCCTTATCTATCACAATCAAAGCAGTGCTGTTTTGGGGCTGACATTTATATGTGACCTGTCACACAAAATGAGCTGAAATTTGGAATGTTCAAAAATTGAGACATTGGTTTGAATTCAGCAGAAACGGGGCTTTTCAGTGGTATGTATACATGGAATACTTCGGGTTTAAGTATAAATGGTGACAATGTGACATTTTGTGGCAGGTTTACCTATTTGTTTCTGACATTGTTTCAACATTTAGGACCGTAGCCCGCAGCCAGAGTGATGAACCTTGGTTTTTTGGGGATATATAATGTTTTTTGCATGTTCGGAGAAATGAGGTCATACTTTGAAGAATTTGATTGACGACATTTTGTCTGGGTGGGCAATTTAACACAGGCCTATCGATTTTTCTTTTGTTTTTATCGATATTTTATCGATACATACTGCGTTTGCACGATTAAAAGTAAAAGTAAACTGCTTCTTTGGATATTCTGATCGACGAATACTTTTTAAGAATTTAAATGATGAAACCTTGTCGGGGATGGACATCTTCAGATATCGATCATATCTGTTTTGGTCGATATTTATCAATACATATTGCGTTTGTACAATTAAAACAAATAAAAGACTAACAAAATTTAACTTGAATAAAAAACAAATGTCCCATATTTATATGTTAGAATGAATAGGGAATTAAAGCCTTATAATTTAGAACTGCGTTGAGGTGGTGCAAGGTTGTGGCCATCAGCGTGCCTGGCGAGTGAGTCAAATCAATTTTAACTTTAAACCACAAAAATGAATATATATGGAAACCTGAGGTTTCCATATATATTCATTGTATAAATTCATTGTATATATTCATTGTAGCCTTAGAAATGCCTGCTACATAATAGGATGTGGTCCCATCGTGAACGCACCATGATCAATTGAAGTTATACGTAACATGAGACAGACATTAATTTATTCAGTTTAATGATTGATGACAAGCACAGCTTAATGATATGCACAAAGATGAAGTTGTTTGTACTATTGCTGTTTAGTATAGTTGGTGGTTACAGTTGGTGGTTGTGGTGGTGGTTCACTGCAATGATAAACATTGAAACAATCATGAGAAACAATTTCATTGCCCTATAGAAATAAATACAGTTTGCATCTTGCTTCTGATGCCATATCGTACCGTGTCCAACTAAAGTCGTCAACCACCAAGCACATAAAACCCTTCACTCAAAGCTGCCAAATTTACTCATAAATCCCTCATACTCATCATAAATTTCCACCAAATCTCCAAACTTACCGATTGTTTTGAACCAAATATCAATTGAATTGGGACCGTATAACCTTGTTAATCTTATAATGATTTTGGGAAAGTTACGGTACATTGGAATTAAATTGTGAAACATCGAAATCATGAGGTATTTTGCACCTTTGACCTAAAAAGTTATACATTAATAGAGGGCGCCCTAAAGACTCACTTGGGGAACCTTTTTACTAATAAAATAACCTCGCATTGTTAATCACAATAGGAAATCCTGCAAAAGCAGAATAACAAGCAACGATTACATAACGTCAAAAAATTGCCGCTACAGTCATTTTCAGTTCAATAACAAGTGGCAATAAACCTAGGCCCATATTTCTCAGAAAAGACATTAGGACTATAATAGAAGCATGGCTTCAAAACAATTATCGATGGAATAACACACACACTTACAAATTTAATTTAAGATTTAATTAATGGAATAAATGTCACAATTTTGTCGATATTCAAACGTAGCTTTCTCAAGACCACGACACAATCATAGGACTAAAATAGTTTCTTGAGGTATGCGGTACTGAGACTTTATGGGGGGAGGAGAGCAACAATTTTGTTCGAAGTTAAACTAAATATATTGAATATTCACTTATTGAAAGCGAAATGCTACGATGACCTATATCTCTGAATAAAAGAAGCAAGGTTTCTTTGGTTAAGCAACTACATTTTAAAATGAAGACTTCTTACTTGTTGGTATTACTTTAGTGTTATTTCAACATTCAAACAAAGGTTTACTGTACGCAGAAATGTCCTTCAAAAGCTAAAGAGTAAGGAACGTTTGACTGGCGAATTGACCAATCTAGATATGTGTCCCAAATATATTCTGATTTAATTCATGGTGAAGTCTTGTCTAGTTTGAGCTGTCAACCGTTGAGATTCCTTCAAAGCTGTACTCTCTGTGCTACGATCTGATGCTGTTATATTCAGAAGTTATATAATATTATATATTTTTAACTCTAGTGCACTGAAAGAAATCTTCATTTAATTTACCGGCTTAAAATGATTAATCAAATTCCGTATTGGCCAGATTTTGAAAATGCACAAAAAATCTCGTAACATGCCCCACAAGCTATAATATCAAGCTTGATTTGAGTATTGTTGGCATACGTATACTAAAGTGACTAATCGGTATCAATTACAAAGAAATGTCGATGTTAATGTGGAATTTTCTAAGATTTATTCAAGTGCACAACCTTTCAGAATACTCAAACTGAATTTGTGCCAATTACCGGATGCGATTTTTTGTTTAGTTTGGACCAACTTCATGGCACTGAAAGCATTGTATTTATTAACTGAATGATTTTGAAGTTTACTACACGGATTTGGCAACCCTGTTAGATTAAGTCAATTTGGGCCACGTACACCAAGGAAACGCGTCCTGCTTACGACGGGCATTGTATCGTGGATTGTCGGTATCTGGACTCAGAACATTCGAACGAGTTGCTTGCTATACAAAAGTGCTGGCATTCCGCCTTGGCAGGGCCATTTTCCAGCCCCTTGGCCCAAGGCTTCGTCCGTGTAATCCCAGGAAATCGGTCACGTACCCTGTATCAGCACGACGTAGTTAGTGTCTTAGAAGTACCGACTGGTGGCGTGTTTGGCGTAAACATTGCCTATTGGGGGGGTCTGGAAAATTACCCTTTGCGGCAATTTCCTATGGGAAATTGGAGAAATATTTCAAAAAGGAGTTTCAAATGTTGCACTGTTCAACCAAATTTGCACGTGATTTCGATTAGTTTTTTTTTTTTGAGGGGGTATTCATTTTTCTTTTAATTTGCTCATTGTCAGAACTCAGTCAGTAAACAAATTTGACAAGTGTTTAGTGTTTAAATTATTTATAGTTAAAATCTATCCGTCCAGTCACAGTTTGCGAGAGATTAAAATGAACCTGGCTTGCAATCACAAACTCCCAATACTTTCACATCAATCAGTGTACGACATGGAGCTCCAGTATTACGACATGAAACTCAATTCATAATACATCCAAACTTACATCAAGGTTGCCAATTAAGTATTCACACAAAAAATATTACACATATAGAGATCGTCAAAATAAATTACAAATTGTCACCTGGGCGCAAAATAATATGCCACCAGGCAGAATATGCCACCAAGGCCAACTGTGTATACTACTGCGACAAAATACACCCCTACTCCACAGCGAACATGCCACAAAGGCAGAGTGAGCCAACAAGGCAAAACGAGCCACACAGGCAAAATAAGCCACGAAGGCAAAATGCGCCACTTTAAGCGCTAGGTGACTCACTAAACAAAGCGGTCCTCCAACATGTTTAGTGAAACCACAAACTCACAGCAAATAACGAATTCAATTTAATTAATCCTTAATGCAAATAATGTTCAGCCCATTCTTTCGCTATCGTTCAATGGCTCTTGCAATCCGGCTGGATGTGCTGAAAACACCATATCTGTTGACGCACACAGCTAGATGTAGCTGTACTCGGGAGCAAGGTCGCCACGCCCATAATAGCCCATAGTCATGACGTCTCCCCCATTCAGGTACCATGCTGGGCAAAACGTTGGTAGTAAAACTTAGGTTATCATAAGTGCCACAAGGGCCCTAGATACGTGGCCTCCGTTGTTGCTTGTAATTGGTCGCCCGTCAAATGTCACACGGTTTATGGAGTCTAAAATGCTCCCATGTGACACTCGGTGAACAAGCAAGAAAAGCAAATTTGTCAATTTTACTTTTCATCATGAGTTTCTAGCTATTCTATTAATTTATGTTCGCAGGGCCCCAATGGAAACCAGTTTGAAACTTTTTGGACACACCCTGGGTAGAGAAATGGAATAAATAAATAAATATCAAGCCCCGAGAGCAAAATCTCTAGCAAATGTGTGGAGCTTGCCGACAGCAGAGACAGACCGCTGGCGACTAAGACAGTGGATTACCGAAAATTGCCGAAAAGTGGCCAGCTGCTTTTTACCTGTCAAACAAGCAGGAATGTGGATTGAATGTTTTGACGACAACCGTGAATTCAACTTTTCTGCTTTTGTGACACCGGAAAAGCAAATTTTACATCGGTGGCCGAAAAGTGGCCATCTGTTTTTCAATCCTCAATGGGCAGTGAATGGGGTCGTGAACCTGTAGGTTATAGAAACCAATGCTTAATCATGTCTTCTCCGGACCAATCCCATACGGCAGTATCAGTGTCCCTGTGAGGCAGAGAAAACAGCATCTCAAAAGAAATACAGCTATAGACACAAGCTTGCTTGGTCCAAGGAAAACATGTGAATCTTTCATTATAAAAGATAGGATGGACTGTAATTATTGGCTTATACGTCTTCAATCCCCAAGAAAGGAATAGTCACAACCTGAGGTTCACGATCCCGTTCACGACCCTTGGAAGGCAGAAAAGCAGATGGCCACTTTTTGACCGCCTATGTGAAATTGCTCCTCCGGTTTCAAAAAAGGGGGAAAAAATAGAATTCACGGTCGTGTTGTCAAACGTTCGATCCTCATTTCTGCCTGTTCGAAGGAGAAAAGCAGATGGCAGCTTTTCAGCCGTCAGCGAACAAAGAAAAAGTAAAATCTGCCTTTTTTGAAGCAGAAAAGCAGAAAAATAGAAAAATGCATAACCAAACAATGTTCGTTATGCTTTTTGAGGTGGCAGAAAAGTAGAAAAGTTGAAATTGCATGTTACCAGAACATAAGATCTGCTTTTATACTACTCTGATAGCAGAAAATCAGATGGCCACTTTTCGTCCTCCACAGTGGCATAATACAGAGCACACTATTGGCTCATCCCATCCCCATCCCGCACGATGATGATTTGCACCATGAAAACATCCGACGGCTGTTGTTTTCGTCACGTTCATTGTATTCATGGATATACCTCTTCATTACCAGTGACACACAGTCGCTGATAAAACAGCAGCTCTGACCTCCAAGGGATCACCGTTTATAACGCTGTCTGGTTCCCAGACGAAATAGATCCCGACTCTGTTGGCATCGGTCAGCGATTAGGTATATCCAGCATATACCCACGGACGTATATAAAAAAACCTGGACTTGCAACGCCTTTGTATGAAAAAGAAGCCAACCAGCGGCCATTTTACCGAGCCGAATACAAAGGCGTGGGTTGGCTCCCTACTATTGACGTCAGGAAGAACAAAGGCGGGCATTACCAGGAAAGCTTTGTATTCGGCTCGGTAAAATGGCTGCGAGTGGATTCAATGACTCTATAAGCTGATTAAGGGCATTGCGAGTCCAGATTTTATTATACACGTCCGTGCATATACCCAGCAAGAAATGAGACCGAGGGGTACCCCCCAACATGTCCAATCCCTATACACATTTCAGACTATTGTTACTTAACACAGCCCCCAAAGATGTCTGAAAGGGATCCCCCAGATTCCAGCGAGACAATGACCAACACAAAGCAGGGGGGGTTCTCTCCGTCTCATACCTTGCTGCATATGACCCAGCAAGAAATGAGACCGAGGGGTACCCCCCACCACATGTCCAATCCCTATACACATTCCAGACTATTGTTACTTAACACATCCCCCAAGATGTCTGAAAGGAATTCCCCAGATTCCTGCGAGACAATGACCAACACAAAGCAAGGGGGGTTCTCTCCGTCTCATACCTTACTGCATATGTCGCTCAAAGTATTACATTGATGGTTCGATGGGGTCAGTGATCCATGCACGTAAATGGGATTTCATAGAAGGCATTTTTGCTGACTCCCCACTTTTCGAATGGACCGCTGTGGGGCCTAAGATGCAGATGGAGTCAGACTGAGTGGCCCCAGTCTGGGGCTAATTCGGGCTGTGCTCGTACCTTATTGAGGGGTTCACTGGATCCAACCAGACAGATATTTATACGACCAACAATGCACAAATCATAGGCTTCACCCGGACAGCGGTGTCATCATTACGGGACAGAGCCAAGTTTAATGTTACAGTCTCGGGCCCCCGATTATCTGTTTGGGAAGGCCGCTAATGGACAATAAATAAGTCAACACTTTATGTAGTCTGCAGAAACCAGGCTTGCAGGATAGATACATGCGTGTACGGTGGCCGTGGTTGTATCTTTAGTACGCATGGCTGTTATCCTGTTAGACTCCTTTCAGCAGTAATTGTGATGGCACCACTGGTTGCCGTGTTTCGAAATAAGGACATGCATTTATATTTATCCCAACATTGCGTCCAATGACATCAGTCCAAAGTTTTTGACCGTTTACATCATCAGGCATTCAGCATCAGTGACAAAGCACATGGTGTCCACAGCAGACATTAGTGCCTCATAACTCGAGACACGATCCGCGTTTTTGTTTTTGCAATCACTTCAGTTCAAGAGCCTGGCGCTGGTATTATTTTACTAGTAATGTAGTACGCCTAGAACATCAGTCACGAAGGGCATGTGAGTTCTTGGCTTTGGTGCTGCACAAGACGTGCTTTTTAGTTCTTGAGCCTAATTCAGTCTGCGGGAAAGAATCAGTTTGAGTAATTTATCTTACATTAAATATGACCTTCTCGAAATTGTTAATATTATGGGCTAAACACCTAAGTTTGTGGCCCTGCTTTATTTCTTCTGTCGATCCAACCATGGAGGTAAAAATACCACCATGATCCAGTGGAGGACATGAACGGATTGCATTCCAACACACTTGAAGAAGGTGCTCTATCCATGAAGGTAGAAGTAGAACTCGGAGCCTGGCGTAAACCACGGGAGATAACCTGGAATGTATCGGTAATATTTTTTTCTTTTACTTCATTGAGCTTGTTGAGCTATTGAAGGCCAAGATGATAAACCCTCACCGTTTTCACGAAGAGAGAAACATTTTGCTGGAGAGTGTGACCTCTGGCCCGGCCGCAGTGACCTGGGGTGTAGTTACGGGTACAGTCCACTAAATTCAAGCCCCATTGAAAACAGTGTAAAATCAGCACTATTCACGGCCCAATAACATGCACGCCAGCATCCCTAAGATTTCTGAAACACAAATGAAATTCTTGTCTGGTCACTTATCTTTCAATTTATTTTCAATTTTCTGTGGGTTAACAAATTACATTTTTAATTATTCCCACAAAACAAAATCACCCCCAAAAAGTGATTTTTCCCAAGTCTGATTGCAGCCATTTTCAAGTGGTAACCCTCACCTTTCTCAGGCACTTAGGACCATTTTTCAACCGTAGTTCTTAGCCATTCTGCTCTCATATGAAAGCTCAAAGACCCAGGGAGTTGATCCTGGCAAGGATTTACACAATCTCACCAGTTTGACCACCTTGCGTGTGATGTTCCTGTTTTTGTTGGTTTTTTGTTACTGAGAAACCTTCTGTTCTTGTTAAGTGCCATTACATGGATAGACCATGCAGAGGGTGATTACCTCAAGTTAGCCGATTTCAATAAAATTTGGTGGACATGTGCACCTGACCAACTTCTTAGAGAATGTAGAATATAACAGTGGGCCAATTCTATTCAGTAGTTTTTGGATAAATGCAAAAAAGTGAATTTCGGGGTCTTCCTTTCGGCGCCAGTTTTCGAGGATTTTTAAGTAGTTTTGTACAAGTTGCCATGAATCGAAAATGGTAACAGTTACAATATTATTTTTTCGCACGAAGCTTTCCTAACACATCACTGGCTACTAAAATTCAGAAAAATGTTGAAAAATAACTTCTAATTTTGGAGCTATGGTTCTGAGAACTACCCTTACCCAAAGACATGGTGTTACTAATAGGTGGGTTTAGGCTCCAATAACTCAACTGCCACAGGGATATGAATAACAAACCTTGGTGGAAATATTACCAATACAATGGGTTTTCCAAAATCAGACAGAAAAACTTTGGGCGCTGCATTCAGTTTTGAAGGGTAACCATGGATATTATCATGAATTTGAGGCAGTTTATAGTGCTGTCACCAGAATGTAGATCTATGCGTTCAAAACAGGAAATTGAATAAGACTTTTTAATCAAAATAGGAGAGTTCCACATGGAATGGGGAGGGAAGGGCGGGGGAAGTGGAAGTTGGTGAGAATGGTGTTTGTTATTGTGAATGTGAATATATGTTAATAGCAAAGTGAAGACAATTTTAACTACCTTAAAGGATATCATAGCTTATTACCAGATGACTAGTTTCGTTTTTAAGGATTTTCCATTCCATACAATGGAATTCTATGCTGTGTTGTCCATGCTGTGTTGTCAGCCAGTCATCACGTGGAAGCCGGGCTTTGATTTTTCTGGACACCAGTCCAGGATTTTCTTTCCTCCCAGTCTCAGCGCCTCTGATGAATTCTTCAAAGAGGAAGTCTTTTACTGCAGCTGAAAACCGCTTTGATTTCTTCATTGCCTTAACTACCCATCCATTTTTAATCGGACTGGGAGTCAGAGACATCTTGGATTCAGTTGAAGTGGGCTGACGGTGATGATGTTGCCATTTGTGATACCTTTTCAGCCCACTTCCTTGCAATGGCATCCAACTTAGTGTCACAAGCCGAGTCTGAAGTATGTCTTCCAACTGCCAAATGTTCAAACAAGGCCTCCTGAGTTGAAAAGGTCTTGTGACACAAGTCGTCAGTACAAGTGATACAAATACCTGACCTCATATTACATCCAACTACTTTCTGTCTTAGAGCCCCAGCAGCCACCGCCGGATCAGAGTAGTCCCCGTTGAACTTGACCTTAGTGGGACCCTGGGGCTTGTTGTTCTTGAGAATGGCTGTGTAGGGGTAGAACTCTGGTTTTCCAATCTTGTACCCTCTAGTCACACTCACTCCATCCTCCTGAAATTCAAAGTTAGTGAACTGGGTGATGCCAGGCCAAGTAACACCCTCTTCCATAGCCTCTTCACATATTTCGAGAACCGCTAGGGTAGCATCATCTCACCCCACCATGGGTCCCCAAGGCAGTGAGCATTTCCAATGCACTAGTTACACTGTTGCCCTCATTTACATAGCCGGTGATGTGCGCCTTCATTTGGGGCTATCTTCCTGTCACACAGATCTTTACCGGCGTGGGCCTCAAAAAGTCATACTGGCATATTTTTACATTCAGCCTCTTAACAAGCCCAAGAATGGCAAGTAAAAGTGGAGCACTGTGGTAGCACCCTGCACTGTCTGATCTGAAGTAGTATTCAGTGATGTGTGGAAATCAAATCTTCATCTCCATCAGGGTAGCTTCAATCACAGACAGCACAGCAAACCAATTTCGTGTACATTGTTGCACAATGTGGACGAAGCAGTGGATCTGCAATAAGGAGAATATCAGAGACCCCCAAAACGAGTGAAAAATATATCAATGAAATTCCAACACACAAACAGACACAACGTATCCTCTGTGCCTGGTTGTTGGTGAAACTGTGTATATCATATCCATGCATAAATATCAATTTAAATATATAATTATAGACATCTCTGACTCACATTCAGAACATGCCAATACGAAGGAGATAATTGCAAGGGGAGGAGAATATTTGTTACAATAGAACAACACTTTTTGAAAAGTATCTCAAATATGTCAACATTCTATCATGGCTGCCAATATTGGTTCCACTCACCTTGAATTCATCGTCTTCAGACTTGGTGACTGCAGCAGACACATGCCAGGAGATACCCTTTTCCCCGTGCCAATCCTCCTGGGCCTCTCTGAACTTGGTGGGCAGAAATTTCATGGCCCAGTCCATGGTGATCAATGCCTGAGATGTCTTTAGATTATCAAGTACGTCTGATTTTGACTGGTCCTGGCGTATCTGGCACAGAAGGTGACCTTTTAGAATGAGGATTTGGTCTTTTGCTGTTTGTATGTCATACAGCAGGTGGTCTTGCGGCTTTGGATATCTGGTGTGAAGACCT